>NC_048291.1:4308094-4908094 GCF_009762535.1 Notolabrus celidotus
GTATAGTATATATTTCTTCTTCTGGGCGCACCATCAGTAAACATTATTATAGAAGCTGCATGATAGCTAATCTGATTGATGGATCATGCATGAGTAATGGTGACACATAAGTGATGGATAGTGTTAATATCTTTGAAAACACTTTTTCCCTCTAAAAAGGAGAGCAGCAGGCAGCCGCTCTCTTACACTTCTTTTCCCTCCACCAGTTAACTTCCATTTATCATCACATTTGTCAAAATATATGCACTAGATGTATTTTTACTTCTTCTCTCAGTCTCCTCGGTCGATAAAATTTCCCCGTGTGGTGATTTGCAGGTGATAGGTAATCAGATTTAAGTGATTTTCCAAATCTTTTGCATTTAAAAATGTCATTTCAGGCCAGCTGTCAGAGAGAAGAGTAGGGGAGGAAGGCAGGTCTTGCAGCCTGTTTGTGTGTGCGCGTGTGTGTGTGTGTGTGTGTGTGTGTGTGTGTGTGTGAGAGAGAGAGAGTGTGTGTTGTCATGGCTGCACCATTGCAGTTTATTTAATAGGCCCATGGCAGGTGATAGAGAAAAGTTGGTGCATTTTTAATAAGAGATGTGCTTTTTCTGTTTTCTTATTGACTCAAATGGAGAGGGAGTTTTTTTTTTTAGAAACAGAGCCGGCTGGCTGTTATTCCAAGCTTAACTTATTATGAAATATATGATGCAATATGATAAAAACAGTCTAGATGATTTGCTTCCAGTTTCATAAAAATAATAATACTTTGTACATGTATTCAGTTTAGGGACTTATACCATGTCTCCAGTAACTAACATCATAACAGAGCAGATAGTGCTGCTCCCTCTCAAACAACATTTAAGGGGGGAAAATGTCAAACAAGTGAGAATAGATTGCCAGGTTCCAACTCAAAATTGTGTATTCTGTTTTGTTTTGCTCACAGTGACAGAGCAGTAGATGCACTGTAAAGATGGTAAATGCAAACAAAGTCTTCTTAATGTTTTAAGTAAATAATCACACATTAAAATTGCTTGCTAACCCTTAATGGTGTATCTTTGGAGACAAATTTGAGTTGAAGCAGTTTCAAATTTGGTTAAAGGTACATGGTGCAGAAATGGGAATGTTTAACAATATTGCTAACCCCTCCTATTGGTGAAGCGACTGTGGTCATTTTTAATAATAATAATAATAATAATAATAATAATAATAATAATAATAATAATAAAAATCTTATTATTAATAATAATAATAATAATAATACTATTATTATTGATAATAATAATAATGATAATAATAATAATACTATAATTATTATTATTATTATTATTAATAATAATAATACTATTATTAATAATAGTAATAATAATATTAATAATGATAATATTAATAATAATAATAATAATAATGATAATAATAATAATAATAATAATAATAATAATACTATTATTATTAATAATAATAATAATAATAATAATAATAATAATAATAATAATAATAATAATACTATTATTAATAATAATAATAATAATAATAATAATAATAATAATAATGATAATAATAATAATAATAATAATAATAATAATAATAATAATAATAACAATACTATTATTAATAATAATAATAATAATAATAATAATAATAATGATAATAATAATAATAATTATTATTATTATTGCTGCTGTTGAGCGATTGTGACATAAAGAGGCGGGCTTGGAGCCTCCTAGCCAACAGCTAGTGTTCTCACCTGTCAATCAAGTCAGCTGTGCCTCTCATTGGGAAGACTTGTAATCTCAATATCTTTGAAATTACCATGTATAAAAAAATTGACTGAGAAGGTAGTTTCCAAATTGTAATACCCTAATTTATTTCAATCCCAGTTCCACTCGTCTTCTTCTGAGCTCTTTACTACTCCTGCTTTAATTTGGTCCTGGATTTGTTTCAAGCAAAACTGTTTTCTTTTTTGTTCAAAGTGCATCTCAAGAAAGTTTTTTAATTATGCTAATGTCTCTTTATTTCTCTAAGAGCATCAACTTCAAGACAACTCTGACAACCGCTCCTTCCTTATTGTGATTTCCTGTAGAAACAGAAGCACAGCTCTGGCTCACCAATGTAAAGCTTTTCAAACAAATCCTGGGAAAGCTGATTGTCATCATAAACAGCTTCCAGTCTCTGCAATATAACTTTAATGAGCAAGCAGGACTTAAAAAAAAACATGCGTGGGAAAAACCGCCTACTACTTCCTTGGGCCTATTGTAACAGCAACTGGAGAAAAAAAAAACCCAAACTGTCCAAGCATTCAGAGTATGTAAATAATTGTCCTAACACTAAACAAACCTGAAAGATTCAGGCTTGTAAGGAAGCATGAAGCAGCCTGCCGCTTTGAGTCCTTTGTTGTGATGAAGTATTGTGCAACAGTGCAATGTGAAATTGTGTACTGCACACTTGAATGGAGGGTTCAAGTACGCTTGCATCAGAATTTGGTGTTCAGAGGCTTTTCTACTCTGACTAGCTCAGAAAATGAGAGAAGAGGGAATCATGGAGCTGTACATGCAAATCAAGAATATAACACATTTGGGTTATGAAAACAATTGCAACCAAGGGTGTAATTTATGAATGGATGGTATGGGAAAACCGAGTTCCCTTTCCATTTGAGTCAATATGAAACAATCTCTGATGTAAGAACTGAACCAATATTCTGATATTTGGTCATAATAAGAGACATCTGCAGAAAGCTTTATAAGGCTTCAAACTGACAGAGCAATCACTACTCTTAAGGCCAGATTCCACCAGATCTGTGACCGGTCCGTCTCCGATTCCCTCATGGCACTAGATCTGAAAGGTTTCTATTCTAGTCAATGTGTTAACTTCCACTGGATCCGCTCCGTTGTGCTCCGGCTGTGTTTCTGATCCGGCAGGTCGGAGCCCTCCGGACAGGGCGTAAAATTAACTTTTTAAAGGTGACATATCATGCAAAATGGACTTTTTAATGGTTCTCTACCTGAAATATGTGTCCCTGTCTACAAACCCCCCGAGAATGAAAAAAATCCATTCTGCCCCTGTTCTGATTTCTCCCCCTTTCTGTAAATGTGTGTGAAAGGAGCCGTTTCAGACTTCCGTGTTTTTGTTACGTAACAACAATATCCGGTCTGTCACGGAGTCAGAGCTCGGAGCTTGTTCAGCCCATAGACTGTATAAAATAATACTGAATCCCCTCCTCCGTTTTTCATTACCTGCACACATGTGTGCTAACAAGGAGCTTAGGAGGGAGGCATGCTAGTAGTAG
This sequence comes from Notolabrus celidotus, assembly GCF_009762535.1. NCBI lineage: Eukaryota > Metazoa > Chordata > Actinopteri > Labriformes > Labridae > Notolabrus > Notolabrus celidotus. The sequence goes on from NC_048291.1 coordinate 4,311,357, forward strand.
GCTGTGTTAATAAACACAAAGGTCGGTTTTACTTCCCACGTCTGCAGATTTGAAGATCTAGTGGATGATTTTTATTTATCATGGATAAGTGCTAGCGCTAGTTAGCATAGCCACATAGCTACATGTTCGTAGCTGTGTACCAAGACACACGTCGACATACTGATAAATAAAACAACAAGAAACACTAAATCTGTGACCAATCCTTCAGAAAGGTCCTGCTGCAGGCGCCTCTCCGTCAGGATCAGATTCTGGATCAGATTCAGAGGGTTGAAGTAACGTGATCTCTGAGCAGCCGTGTATATTCAGCCAACATGTAAACATTAGATCAACGTGCTGGAGAGCCGACGCACATCCACTTCCTGAGGGGGCGTGGTCAGAGGGAAAACAGACTGTTCTGAGGAGGACTGAAGAAGAGGGTTTTTCAGGCATGACAAAATCTGATTTCAAAGTGTTTCTTTGAGCATAAACTTTAAAGACATGTTTTGGGGACCTCTTAGACTCTTAGACTGGCTAGTGACCTCCAAAAATGTAAAGGCCAAAAATATTTTTCTCCAGCCAAATGAAAAAATCCACTTGTGTGAGTTTGTTCTTGTGTGTTCATTTTTTAGCCAGGACCGATGTTTACCAGCCCCCCAATTTTCCAGTTTTCTTTGAAACACCATTTAGTGACTTTACACCTTTTAGCTGTCTGTTATCCTGTTTGTTTGAGGCGGCAGTAGCTCAGTCCATAGGGACTTGGCTTGGGAACCGAAGGGTCACGGGTTCGAGTCCCAGTATGGACGAAGTTTGGCAAGTGGACTGGTGGCTGGAGAAGCGCTGGTTCACTTGCCTGGGCACTGCCAAGGTGCCCTTGAGCAAGGCACCAAACCCCCAACTGCTTGGGGTGCGCTGGTTGATGGCAGCATCCTCACTCTGACATCTCATTTATATGTATATACCAAGTGAAAAAATTGAATTTCCCCCCTGGGTATTAATAAAAGTACATTTCTTTTCTTTTTGTTTCTGGTGGTGGGAATGTGTCGCCACATCTTCATTGAAACTCTCTTCCCGCCGTGCTTCTTCAAGCAAAAGGAATGAATAGAACTCCAGTAGCTGACGTCGCCCCCCATCCATCCATCCATCCATCCATTTTCTTCCGCTTATCCGGGGTCGGGTCACGGGGGGTAGCAGTCCAAGCAAATTGACCAAGACATCCCTCTCCCCGGCGACACTTTCCAGCTCCTCCTGGAGAATCCCGAGGCGTTCCCAGACCAGGCAGGAGATATAATCCCTCCACCGCGTTCTGGGTCTACCCCGGGGCCTTCTCCCAGTTGGACGTGCCCGGAACACCTCTAAAGGGAGGCGTTCACTGACGTCGTGCCATTCCAAATGTACCAAATCATAACACAAGTACTGTGTGCCGCAAGGGTCAAAATAGCCTGACAGTCAGCAGATATAGGCGAAAATATGAAAACAAAACCTCACATGCAATACAAAATTTTCCATCAGCCACTTGCGGATGTGAGTTGGGTTTTTTTTACCCGCCGAAATATTTTTAACCCGCCATTGGTGCAATTTTCAGAATGAAACACTTTATGATGAGATCGTTTTTAACTTAACTACAACAACAAACCATCATGATGAGCGGAGGCAGGCCTGGAGTCAACAGGTCAGAGGTTTTCAGAGGACCAGAAAGACAACATGGATAAAGAGAGGAGGAGGAGAATCCTTGATTCAGTGATTACTGTGGGAAAACCTCGGTCACATGACTCCAGTTGTACGGCGGTCCTGCTCCTTGCTGCGTTCCAACAATGCAACAGGTGGGTGTTGACGGATGAGAGAGCACAGAGCTAGACTGCAGCGGATCTGGTGGAAGTCCTGTGTTAGGGAAGCCTCTCTGACCTCACCTGTACTGTACATAACCACACTATATTAATCACTAATACGTCTATAAACACCCTCAGGATCCAAACATACTGCATTTCTTAATTAATGTTTGATCATATGTGAATTAAATTTCATACAATTTTTAATATGGCCTCCATTCTTTGCCAAAGAGCACCATTTCAAGACTTTCTGTTGAGATCAGGATGCAGCTTGTTGGCTCAGTAAACAAGCAATTTGCCTGTTGTTTGGGATTTTCACAACTTGCCTCAGAACACAGGTGCTTAACAAAATCCAATAACTTCCATCCATCAGGTAATGTTTTTAGATTCTGAGCAAACTTAAAGTCTGTGATCAAACTGAGCCCACGGCACCAAGTAATACTCCTGGCTGGTATTGGATACTTCATGCGCTCTCATTCTTCACACAGACAGTTAAAAGATTTAGTCATTTTTTATTTTGTAGAAGTTGTTGCATGATTGGAAGTGGTGCTTTCAGTGTATCGTAGTCAACCAGGTCAGTTGTGTCAACCCTCAACTCATCAAATACCAATGCTTTGTTGGGCAGGATCCCATACAGGTGCCTGTATCAAGCTTGTCACTGCCTGTCTCAAGGTTCAGTTTTGTGTTAAGCTATGATATCTGGTTTAAGGAACCCTACAGCATTTGTCCTGAAGTATTCCCTCTAACAAAGACCCAACATCTACACAGGATCAGATCCAGTCCCATCTTACAGACAGGACTCAGTCTGATCTCATTTTAATCCACCATGAGCAGAGCACTTTGCAGCATTTAGCAAGTTACAGTGGCAAGGACAGACTTCCTTTAACAGGCAGAAACCTCCAGCAGGACCAGACTCATGTTAGACACACATTGCTGAGACTGTGTTGAGTTTGGAGAGAGGGATGGAGGAAGATGAAGAGAGAGAGAGATGATAGTGGTGTGACGGTTAGTAGTAGTTGTTGTCGCTGGAGTCTTGTGACTCAGAGGAGCCTACGAGACAAGGGAGCTCAGAGACTCCAGAAAGGTTTATGGGTAGTAACTTTAAAGGGACAGGGAGGGTTAAAGCAAATGAGTGGGGGGTGGGATCCCAGTGTGTCAATTCCGCCGGCAGTCTAAGCCTATAGCAGCATAACTAAGCTGGTCCAAACCTGAGCCATACCTAACTATAAGCTTTATCAAGGCAACAGTTTTGAGGTACCCTTGAGAGTCTGTATCAGGTGCTCTGTTGCCACTTGAATATGCTTACCTCTACCACACGTCTTAACATCTAAATTAAGAAACCCTGTAGCATCATTCCAAGGTATTTTCTGCATCTATGTGAAGGCACTGTAATCTTCTGTTTTAAGGTACCCATAATCACATGTTTCAATCTATTTTTCTCAATATGTCAGCCCCTGCTTTCAGGTACCCTAAGGGACTGTCTCAAGGTATTTATGGCACCTGCCTGCACCCATCTAAATTAAGGTGGCATTTAATGATAGTTCACTTTGTGACAAAGCACTTTTAGAGGTAACTTTTTGCAGTTGTTTTGAGGTACCCTGTAGTGACAGTTTCATGGTGATTGTATTTGTTTATGGGCTACTCCTAACATTTGGCTTTAGGTACCCTTTAGTGTCTTTTTCAGGGCTTCTTCAGCAGCTTTTTTAACATTACCTTAAGTATCTGCTTTCAGGTACCTTATATATATTGAGATATTTTATTAAGTTTGTCAACACATGCTTTAGGTACCCTTAAGGGACTATCTCGAGGTATATTTGGCATCTGTCTAAAGCCAACCTTCTTAAGCAGCTTTTTTTAACATTACCTTAAGTAGGGGAGAACGGGGTTGGTTGTCACACGAGTTGGTTGGCACACTTATTATATCTCACCACCACAGGGCACTGTCTCTCAAATTGGGGTAAGGACATTTCCAGAATTAGGATCAGAGCTCACCTACATAATCTTCTCTGGAGTAAGACAGCCGAACTTGAGGTGAGAGGACCAACCCCATAGTGTGTGACAACCAACCCCATAGTGTGTGACAACCAACCCCATGGTGTGTGACAACCAACCCCATAGTGTGTGACAACCAACCCCATAGTGTGTGACAACCAACCCCATAATGTGTGACAGCCAACCCCATAGTGTGTGACAACCAACCCCATTGTGTGTGACAAACAACCCCATAGTGTGTGACAACCATCCCCATAGTGTGTGACAACCATCCCCATAGTGCGTGACAACCAACCCCATAGTGTGTGACAACCAACCCCATAGTGTGTGACAACCAACCCCACAGTGTGTGACAACCATCCCCATAGTGTGTGACAACCAACCCCATAGTGTGTGACAACTAACCCCTTAGTGTGTGACAACCAACCCCATAGTGTGTGACAACCAACCCCATAGTGTGTGACAGCCAACCCCATAGGGTGTGACAGCCAACCCCATAGTGTGTGACAACCAACCCCATGGTGTGTGACAGCCAACCCCATAGTGTGTGAAAACCAACCCCATGGTGTGTGACAACCAACCCCATAGTGTGTGACAACCATCCCCATAGTGTGTGACAACCAACCTCATAGTGTGTGACAACCAACCCCATAGTGTGTGACAACCAACCCCATAGTGTGTGACAACCAACCCCATAGTGTGTGACAACCAACCCCAACCGAACTAAGGTTCTGATACGTCACCTGACTTCCGACATGCTGGACACATTGAAAAGTTGCTTCGTGCTTCAACTACTGTTGCGTACAGATCAATATTAGCCCAAGCTTTAGCTGTCTTTAAACAAATTGAAGTGCGTTTCTGTAGGTCTGAGAGCAGTGAACAAAGAGAGTGACGCACTTGAGAAGTTTTGTGTGAAGTTCTTCACATGTTCCTCAAAGTTAAATATTTGAAATGGGGATTTGGTGTTGTGCTGAAACTCTGGCTGGCCTTGGCATTGATATCTTTTTAAAATGATATTCAGCATGCCAGAAGTCCAAAGAATTTAGACAAAGGTTTCATACCCAGTGGCAAGGGTTTGTGAAATTCAAAAACAGAATATGACAGAAACGTCAGGCCATTTTCTATTCCTTTTACATTCCTGTCTCCTGGCTTCTGCCACCCACAGAGCTAAATCAAGGGGCCAAGACGAGCACACTTCTTCTCCTCTATGTGTGTGTGTGTGTGTTTGTGTGTGTGGCAGGGTGAGGGTCACAGGGAGCTGTGAAGTGCAACAGTCCCATTCCTGTCAGTGAGCCTACACCGCACGCCTGGTCCAAAGGCCAGCCCTGAGCCGTGGAGAACTCCGCGGTCGCCTCCACACTGCTCTGCTCCCAAAACATCCACCAAACAAAAAAAAAACCCAGAGAGCGAGCAAACAAAACCTCAAAGTAATATTATACAACATACACACGCTGTGTTTGTGCAGGGGCACTCTGTTTACAGTAGACGTTACAGTATATACATAGTGTATATATAAACCAGCCCATAGAAGGTGTAAGCACATACACCGCCACCACACACTCATCTCAGGAGGTACAGAGTAGGAGGACAAGCCCGCTATCTCATCTCTTCCCCTCTTCCTGTCACTGTGCGGTGGTGTGGTGGATTCAGGCCTTGTGTTTGCCACAAAAGGCCTCCTACGTGCCTGGAGGCCAACTCCTACAGGCCGGTTTTTACCCAGCAGGTTTCCTCCCACCAGGATCCCGTCTAAATCATTAACTCTTTCTGAGGCTTTCGGTGTCAGTCATCAGAGCTAAAGCCAGTTAACGGGTAATGCAGAGGTCACTGTCATTCTCATCTATGCTAGACTTTTTTATTACTCCTACAGTATTCAGATTGTGTTTTTTCCTGACAGAAAAGAGGCACGCTTTTCTTTCTCCCTGATGAGCCTCTTTCTGCTTTACATCCTCTTCTTTTCTTCCTGCTCGATGTAATTCAGGTAAAAGCTCTACAGGCAGGAATAAAATCACTAGTTGAGGAATACTTTAATGTGCAGAGCATGATAACCACCAATTTTACTGAGTGCGTTTTACTAAAGCGCCGTGATATAAAACGGCTTCATTATATAATCTCCTCGCTACATTTTTATCTTGATGCAAGGGTATTTTTCCAGGTCAGGGATTTTTGGATTCTGCCTGCATGATATTGTTTTTTTATTAAAACCAATGACATTATTTCTCAGCCTGTTTTTTTTTTTTTCAGCAATCCAAAACAAGTATGGTGTTGTGTTCATGGTCCTTTTACAGAGCATAAAATAACCACGGCACCTGTCTGTTTTTTCAACCCGCTCGAGCACGTGGAAGAGGCATGTCATGGCGTCAGATTTACCTGACCGCTTTTCCCAGCAGCGCTTATGGAACTTTCTCTCACAACAGCAACAATGGCGGACAACGGCAGCTTGTCTCCTCGTCCGACCACTGCTTTACCTTTAAATCCATTAGTCTTTTTAAAATTTTTGGCTACAGGACAATGGTGGAAACACGCTTGGTTTGTGTTTTTGATCATGGCAAGAGTTGGAGCCGCTCTGGAACTGGTTTTCCCGGCCAGGAGTTGGTTCACTCGCAGTCGTAACACTAAAAACCAGTTCTCAATTGTGCGCCGGCTCCAAATTGCCCCTGAAACTGCCTCGGTCAAAAAGGGGTAAGAGAGACCTCACTGCCCTCAAGCGTTTCAGCGGGGTATCGCTGCGTTTCATGGGCACATCGACGCACAAGTATGTAGTGCTCATGTCCACAACTACGGCTGCATAGGGTCGACACAGAAGTATAAACCAGGCTTAAAGCTAGGGTTGGAAAACTAGTCCTCACAACTGTCATGCTAGCATTATCCAGTTGTACTGGTGACACGATATCAGGAGAAAAGTTATAACACATATATAATACTGTAACAACTCTACTGTTTGTTAAACGTGTTCAGTGCAGATGCTCTTAATTCCTACAGTGTTGACAGTCAGTGAAGGCATCAGGAGAGGTGTAGAGTGTGCGAGCGGGAGAGAGGAGAGACAAGAGGAGAAGTTCTTCATTCATTCAAACATTGATTGTTGCTTTGTTGGTTGGCGTGGTAACGGCCGACAGTGACCGGTTATTAAAGATCAACGTGTTCACGAATCGGCTCGTCATCCCTACAGCGTTTAGACCAGGGGTGTCCAAACTTTTTTCAAAGAGGGACACATATGATGTTGTCAGAATACCTCAGGGCCAGTGGCTCCTACTGAGACTTTGGAATCCTAAAAGTTATATATGAAATATTTAATAACAACTATTTTAAATGTTTTCTCAATAAAACAGTAACTAGGAAGTACCATGTAAAGATTAGCAAACTTTATCTTCTTCTGGGGGAAAATGTTTTTCATCAGGGTCGGGCAATGTGGGAAAAAATATTGTATCATTATTTTCCTATGGCAGGATCACGATCTGGATTTCATCACATTTCTTTTTCATGTTGTTTTTAAGACTGTTCTGACCAGCAGACAACATTTTAAGAACAAAATAATTATTTTCCTGAGTTCTGAACATTTTTGACGCACCTAATTTGGCCTTTTCTGCACAATTTCATAATTTTGATCTTGTCTTTTGTCCTCTTTTGTGTCTTCTGAACTTTTAGTGTTCATCAAGAACATTTTCACATCATGATGAAAACATTAATTTGAAAACCTGTCAGCTTTAAGAGTTCTTGTGTTTCTTCTTTATTGCTGTCTTGAAGAATTCCCAGTGCTTTGGCTTTCTACAAGTAGTCCATATGAAGCTTTTTGAGACATTTCTGGATTGACTTTAGTTTTGTTTGTGCACTTGAAAGAAACTGCAAATGTACAGATGATTCAGAAGGTGATTAATTTTTTTGCTATGAATAACACAATTTAAGATGGAAGCTTGGGGCCATAAATAAATGGACCTTGGGCCGCAATTGGCCCCCGGGCCGTACTTTGGACATGCCTGGTTTAGACGGACGCTACAGTACATCTACATTTTCTGAAAGACTTACTAAATGTCATTATTCTTCTGCTTGTCAGAGCCCCCGTGGTGAGAGCTTTTTAGACTCTGATCCGGACTACAGTCCTGAGCAAAGCACCTCATCGGGTCAGAGGTCGAGTGAGAGGGGCAGTCAGTAGAGTCAGGGGAAGCAGAAGCAGAGGCAGGGGACAGGGAGTGCACACTGGGGAAATGTACATGCAGGAGGCGGGCAGAAGGGCAGGACAGGGATTTGATTGGTTTAAAATTTTGGCTCCCGAAAATGGTGATTGGTTGGTGTTTTCCCAGGTTTAATCCGGCTGTAGTTTTTTTTCACTCTTTTTTAAGAACACATTATGTGTTGATTACCATCAGGACATAAAGATCATTTTAACCAGTATAACAAAAAGTGGATCAAAATCTGACACGGCCAGGTGGTCACCATATTGGAAATGCTGACTCTTAGAAATTTCCAGCTAGTTTAGAAACAGTCATGAATACCAAAATGAGCTAAGACACCAAAATTGTTATTTTTTATTTGTACTAAGTTAAACATGTTTAATTCTGCTGCAAAAGCTGTCAATTTTAACATATTGGACATTTATATGAGGGCTAATGAGGTGTCTTGTAGGGATAGGCTGATTATCGGCCGGACCAATATTCTGCATTTTGACTCATATCAGCCTTTTTAAAAAATCCGACAGCCGATAAGAGATAATTTAAAACTGGGTTATTTTGGCTCAAAATTCACTAAATCACTCGGCAGAAATGACATTGTCTGCAGAAACCGTAGTCTACCTTGTGTTCCATTTCTCCTGCAGGTTCTCATCACAGGGGCCGAGCTGAGCAGCATCGATTGTGGCCCCTACAATTACTAGTGATTTAAAAACTCATACAACCCCACTTCAAAAACACTGAAATACCCCTTTAAAACAAAGATAAGTGAAAGATGAACATTTCAGTTATATTCACATTTTGGAAAACTTTATTTACTGTAGAAAACTTTAGGGAGTTATTTATTTGTTTAAGTTTTAACTTTATAAGACATGCTGCTGAGCCTGGGAGCTCCCTGCACTTTGTGTTAGGATTTTAAAACAAAGATGTTTCCCACCCTCCGTTAGACTGGTTCACATCTTACCTCTCTGGCTGCACACAGTTCACTCAGCTCAAGTCCTTTAAATCCACTCCTTCCTCCGTCACTACAGGGGTGCCCCAGGGCTCTGTCCTGGGGCCCCTCCTCTTCATCATCTACCTCCTTCCCCTCGGTAATATCTTCCGCAAATTCAACATTCACTTCCACTGTTACGCAGATGACACCCAGCTCTACCTCACCACTAACCCCTCGTCCACTCTCCCACCCACCTCCCTCACTGATTGCATCTCTGAAATAAAAACCTGGTTCACCCTAAATTTCCTTACATTAAACAGCAATAAAACCGAGGTTCTCCTCATTGGCACCAAATCCACTCTATCCAAATCCAATAGTTTCTCACTCACCATTGATAACTCCTCCGTCTCACCCTCCCCCCAGGTTAAGAGTCTGGGTGTCATCCTTGACAGCACATTATCCTTTCAATCACACATCAATAACACCACCCGGACTGCCTACTTCCACCTTTGAAACATCAATCGTCTCCGCCCCTCCCTCACCCCCCACACTGCCGCCATCCTTGTCCACAGCCTTGTCACTTCCCGTCTGGACTACTACAACTCTCTCCTCTTCGGCCTCCCTCACAAATCCCTCCATAAACTCCAACTGGTCCAGAATTCAGCTGCCCGTATCATTGCCCGAACCCCCTCCATCCACCACATCACTCCTGTCCTCCAACAGCTCCACTGGCTCCCTGTTCAGTTCCGCATTCAGTTCAAAGTCCTTCTGTTGACATTCAAGACCATCCACAACCTCGCCCCCCCATATCTGTCCGACCTCCTCCATGTTCCCACTCCCTCCCGCTCCCTCAGATCCTCTTCCTCCATACACCTGTCTGTCCCCTCCGCCCGTCTCACCACTATGGGGAGCCGACCATTCAGCCGCTCTGCTCCCCGTCTCTGGAACTCATTGCCACCTCAACTCAGAAACACAGATTCTTTCCCCCCATTTCAAATCACAACTCAAAACATATCTGTTCAAACCGCCTACTCCGTCTGACTCCAATTGCACGGTCATTTTGTTATTGTTTCTATTTTTTCTTACCCCTTGTTAGTTTATATTGTTTTCATTTCTGACTCTGATTTTGTTTCCTTTAATGTGAATTCGTGTATATATATATTTATATCTGTGCGGTGTCCTTGAGTGCCGAGAAAGGCGCCTTTAAATAAAAAAAAATATTTTTATTTTATTTTAATGTTTATCATCTAAGATAAAAAAAAACAACTTTAAAATGTTGCAAATCTGAAAAGCTGTTTACTAAAAATATTAGGGATGAGCCCGACTAAGGATTTGCTTAGTCAAATCTGATTCATCAGATTTTGCCCATAGTCGACGAATAGTCCAATGTTTGTTGTTTTTCCTTATTGACCCAAAGTCTGCATGATGGTGACCGCATGACAATATTACACATAACCCTTTACAATTAAGAGACTCGTAGCTTAAAGTAAAAGGGACAACAGAATATTATGAGTATAAAACTTAGATTTTTTAAATCTATATTGAATGCAAAAACAACGAGGTGATGAAGAGAAAACTCAAATAAGGCCACCATCTGTTAAACATTGAACAACGCTCCACTATAGAGAAAGGAATCAGGAGATATTTAAACAGTGTTCACACAGCAGAGAACAGCGCTGCAGAGGGTAGTCTGTCCAACTTAAGGCTAAACATTTGAATAATGTTCAAAATCAAACCTGAACCAGCTAAAGGGTTTTTAAATCTCTTAAAAGAACCTTTTAAAACAGTCTTTCATCGCGTCTTTGTCCGCTTGAGTCTTTTCAAATTGTACGTGAGGAAAACCATCGTGTTTACAGGCAGAAGTGCGCTCCTGTCTTTGTTGACTGTAAATCCTGTCTTTGACAATATCCTCTCTGATGGTGTGGAGGTGGATGGGATGCTGTGGATTGTTTTTGAGGCTTCAGACAGCTTTGGGTATCCCTGCTCGTTCTTTTGGCCCCGTACAGTTTTTGTGTGGTCCGGTAATCCTTGATCTCACAGCCCTCTTCATGAAGCTGCTTCTCATCTTTCATCACTATTTTTTTAGGATCAACTGAAGTTTTATTTCCTGACATTTTGCCATGAACGTAGAAAGATTTAAAGGCCAGCTGAGGTACGTCTACTCCACAGGTCCCCGCTAAATGGGAGAGTCCACCTTAAATTACCAGGGGAGATTTAATTACCACTTGAAGGAGATTTAACACTTTAAGAGCTGTTCTCAGAAGTATTTTGACTATTTGGGGTCACCCCTAAAAAATATGCTTAAAGGCATTTAAACAAAGTTAAATGTTGGAGTTTGTATTATTCAAAATTGTGATGCCAATATTTCCCCTTTTACTGCAAATGAATATCAGCTCCAAATATTGGTTATTGGCCTCCTTGACTACTAATAATCGGTATCAGCCCTGAAAAAAACATATCGGTCTATCTCTAGTCTTTGGCTTTTGGAGCCAGCCTCAAGTGGACACTACCAGAACTGCAGTTTTTGCACTTCCTCATAAGCTGTGTTTTTCAACAAGAACAATTGCTGCTTGTTTAGACTTTAATCTTTTTTAAAATAAAGATGTAGAATCACTGAACTGCTGGTAAAAGCCATGACAGAGTGGTGAAAAAATTACAATTGATTTGAGAAAAATGATAAATCCCCTCTTAAACAGAAATCGTGACATATGAACATGTCAGACTAAATGATGAAGTCAAAATGAATTCCGATTATCCCACTGATTATTTCATCCCTCTGCCTCCCTGTCCATCTCCAAGAAAGACTGTTGATAAGCACAACTCCAGTGTGCTGTCTCACCCCAGGAGACATTCATTTCACTGAGATGACCTTCAGAGAAAAGCCAGTGACACGACAAGATTAGTATGTTAGAGGATAATGGGTTGCGTGTGTGTCTGCTCGTGTGCGAGTGTCTGTCTTTGTGTGTTTCCGGGGTCAGGGACATTTCAGTGGGAAGTCATTAACATCACCCTTCAGCAGTCAAACGTACAACTTCATTTTGTTTGTTATGAAGCGTTCATTTTCTGTTTTAATGACTTAAATTTCATTGTGGTGGAACGAACAAATACAAATACAAACGCAGTGATCATGGTGTAGTCGTGAACTTTTTAAAACATGTTTGGAAGCGCTGTACTGGATGGAATTGACTCAAACACAATAGATGGTGACAGTGAATTGATAGTAGAAGAGGGTTGCAACACAGAACAACAGACCCAACATAATGGGATAGGTTGGAAGAGTTGACAGAGAACAGCAGCTTCCACTGGATTCACTTATTTAACACTTTCTGGAGTTCATGCAAATAATGAGCACATTGATTTGAGTTCCCAGTTCTCAAGTGTCTTTAATTTAGATTTAGATACACTTTTTGTCATACTGGTTAAAATGATCTTTATGTCCTGATGGCAATCATTACATGATGTGTTCCTAAAAAAGAGTGCAAAACACCTGCTATCTACAGCCGGAGTAAACCTGGGAAAACACCAACCAATCACCGTTTTTTGGCTCCCCAAATTTTAAACCAATCAAATCCCGTCCAGCCGTTCTGCCCTCCTCCTGCGCGTACATTTCCCCGGCGTGCACTCCTCCGAGTCCCCGTCTCCTGCCTCTACTTCCCCTGACTCGATTTACTGCCCCTCTCGCTCGTCCTCGGGCCTGTCCCCTCTGACCTGATGAGGTGCTCTGCTCAGGACTGTAGTCCGGATCAGAGTCTAAAAAGCTCTCACCAACAAGCAGAATAATTAATGACGTTCAGTAAGTCCTACAGAAAATATATATTTATTGTAGCGTCCGTCCGGACGCTGTAGTGATGACGAGCGGATTGGTGAACACGTTGATCTATAATAACCGGTCACTGTCGGCCGTGATCATGCCAACCAACAAAGCAACAATCAATGTTTGAATGAATGAAGAACTTCTCCTCTTGTCTCTCCTCTCTCCTGCTCACACACTCTACACCTCTCCTGATGCCTTCACTGACTGTCAACACTGTAGGAATTAAGAACATCTACACTGAACACGTTTAACAAACAGTAGAGTTGTTACAGTATTATATATGTGTTATAACTTTTCTCCTGATATCGTGTCACCAGTACAACTGGATAATGCTAGCATGACAGTTGTGAGTGCTAACAGCAGCCATGTTTGTTTGTGTTTTTAACTTTCACTATGAGAATGTTTTGGTGAGGACCGGTTTTGAATCAGTCACGGTCATATGGTCGAGAATCAGCGGCGCTCGTGCATGTGAGCGGGGGGGGGCGTCGTTTTGGAGGAGCTCCGAGGGAGGAGGGGAGGGGTTAGACGGAGTCATGAGGGAAAGCTACATTCAAATTCATGCTGGTTTTCCGAGACTACCAACCCTAGCTTTAACCAGTCAGATTTTAAGATCAGCTTTTGGTAACACTCTTATGTGTTCAAGCACACCTGGCCAATAAAGCGGATTCTGATTCTGACACTCTAACATGATCTACTGTGATAAAAGGGATATAACATGACAAGTAGTTTAATAAAACTTGATGTCCACTGCTATCTACATTGTAAAACAAGATCTAATCTAATAATCTAACAGTTCAGTGTCTTTGTCAAAACAATGAGTTATTCTGCACTTTATTTGCATGAATTGACTAAATAAAAATAATTCAGCCCGATGTGCATCAAACCTCTGTGTCTCTCTGTCTCAAAACCTCCACCGCCATCTTTCCCCGAGCATCATCCATCTCTTGTCCCCAACAACACCAACCGTACGGACACATGTTAGAAGCGAGGCGACTCTGGGTTTATCATAATGAGTCTGGACAGAATCAATAAACATCATCCGTGTGATTGATGAAGACCCAGAGCTCTGTGCACTATCTATCTCAGTTGTGATCCACTTATACTTTAGATACAAATTAGCATGTCTTCTTTTAACGAAGGAACCAAAAAAAAAACAAGGCATGGTTCTCGGGGGACTGTTGTCTAATTTTTCCTCCGTCGCGCTTGATTGGGCTTGGTTGCGTCCTAGTAGCCCATTCCAGTCACCATCAACTAACTGCTGTACTCTGGGGCCTCCAGACCTGACTTAATCAGACCAGATATACATAAATAGCAGGCCAGCCATATGGTTCCACTGTGACGGCTAGTCCTCATTACATCGGTTCTTTAAGAAACTATAGCGAGCAGGTACCGTCCACGCTCCTCCAGGACAGTTTGAAATAAATAATAAACAGCTGTGCATCATAAGTATAGGATGGCCTACTGTACTGTATAAGCACTGTATATGAGGTACAGTGGCCTCGGGCAATGCAGCATTTACCATATGCACAGGCCTCTAGGTCAGTGTGGAGCTGAATCCACAGCATGTAATTTAGTCATTCAAACACTCCGCTTGTCAAGCAGGTTGGCGCAGGAAGGAAAAAAAAAATAAAGCAGCAGAATCAGGCGCTGCTGGCTGTGGAGTTGGTGGGAGGGAAATCTATAAATGTTTGCCGTATATTGTGTCAGAAGCGGTGTAATTGTAGCCCATTAAATCAGCAGGGTGTCCGGTGGGCAAGCTCTGATGAAACGCCGCTCCGCCATCCACAGCGGGGTCAGCAGGCTGGGGATCAGCGAGATGATTTAAGGCCCGAGTCGCTGGTTAATAGTTAATGAGAGTGAGTCGTTCGGAGGCGCTTGATGGTTTCCAAGGTCTGTTGGGCTCAGGGGCAGCGGCCTTATAGCTACTCAGAGGCATCAGAGAGGTCTAATCACTTTGTTAAATAAAGATGGCCTTCTCTTTGTCCCCAATGCATGCAATAAAATAGAAAACAAACACAATAGATACACCTACGCGCTCCTTCCTGCCTCATCTCCTAGCCTGTCTCGCCGCCAGATTTACAGCTGTCCCCGTCGGCTCGGCGACTTGTTCCCGATGATTTTTTTTTTTTTGTCCTGTTGTTCATCATTTTTCCATTTTTCAGGCCCCGCATGCGTCAGGCTATAATTCATTCGTCGGCAGATACCTTGTCATTCAGCTATTTCCTGGGGAAAAATAAAGGGGTTGTTTTTTAAAGGGGGTCTGGATAAAAAGGGGAAAAAAAAACCTGAGGCTTTACACACAGAGGCTTACAAGGGTCCCCTCCATCTACAGCTGGGAGGAGTGATAAGTGACAGAATCAAGGGCACATTAGTCTGCAGAGAGAGAGAGAGAGAGAGAGAGAGAGAGAGAGAGGGAGAGAGAAAAGCAGACCTACTAGTAGGAAGTCATTATTACTACAGGTGTTTAGCTAATGCATAAAGTGGCCATTATCAAAGCACAGCGGTCGCACTTCTCCCTTTGGTTCAGAGGTGTTTATTGGTTTATTAGGACCCACGCTGACTGCACCGCACCAATTTGATGCAATGGAATTGAAATAGAGCAAGACATTAGTGCAGTCTGCAGAAACACAGAGGACTGAAGCCTGTTAATGTTGTTTCATTATGACAGAGGGTTTCCAGGATGTGAATGTGTGCCCTGCAGAGGTGACGCTGAATTACAGACGGACTAATTCAGAAAAACCAATGTGTGTGTGAGAGAGAGAGTCATTGAGATTATAATAAGGCGCACTTTTCAGATTATTTTCCATATGTTTAATGTTTTCACACAAGAGGTGGCAAAAGCATACAATCACAAGAATGACTGGTGAAGGGAGAATAAGACTAAATGAGGAGTTCTCCAATCAAGTGGAACATTTCTCTATCGGCACACAGAGTATGGGGGGGGGGGGGGGGGGGATTTTTTTTCTAACACAACAGTTCAGATATTAAGATTACGAGTGTTGCACATTTAAGGACGTGACTGACAGGCGGGAACACTAGCTCGAGGCAAGGAGGCTCAAACCCCGCCTCTTTCCCTCACACTAGTTTGACAAAAGTTAGGTTGAGTTCAGCATTTCCAATATGGCTGCCCCCGTCGATTGGCTTCAAAACAGCGCTCAGGAACAGAAGGGTGATGTCACGGTTACTACATCCATTATTTATACAGTCTATGGGTTTAAAATGTTGTCTTATTCTATGCTTATGTATTAATTAATTAATTTATTTAATTTGCATTTATCTACTCAGTTTTTTTTATTTTCAGTCTTAGTTTTATTTTTCAACTCCTATCCTTGCCCTTTTTAAATTTGTTTATTTACAATATTTTTATTCTTAATTTTGATAATTTAACTTATTTTAATTCCACATACTTTTATTTTTGGTGTGCATTAGTCTCCATTTTATATGTTATTCTTATTTTTAATTTTTATTATTATTATTTTTATTATTATCTTCCCCTAATATGTCTTGCCATTGTTTCATTTCTGCTTCTTTCTTGTTTTTTCAATCGCTGTAAAGCACTTTGGGTTGCATTTGATTTGTATGAAAGTTGCTGTATAGATAAGGCTTGATTAATTGATTGATTGAAAATTAGTTTCAAACCATAGGTGTGCTGGAGCTTAAAGGACTGTATGTAATTTCTCACCTTAGGGGATTGGCAGATGCCATAACTTCTTAAATAAATGTACCAAATTACCCAAACAAATAAACTAAATTTACCTGTGGTCTAGAGAGAGCGAGAGGAAACCAAATGGACACTTATTCACAATTTATTGCACTTGGGGGGGGGGAAGGGGTTAATAATATTCAACTTCTTATCACTCTACACAATTATTACTCTAAATTTAGTTGGGCGGCCGAATTAGTATTTATAATATAATATAACAAATGTTCTGGCCAACGTTGCCGCGGTTGCTGGAGGAGAGGCGGAGAAAACTGCTCCTCCGCAGGACAGCGGGAGAGTGCACCTGGTTGGTGAGAGCCGGTGAGGGGCTCTGACGGAGAGGGTGGCTGACTGCTGCGATGACAGTGGGTCCGGGATGACGGTGGGTCCGGGATGACGGTGGGTCCGGGATGACGCTGCCCAGTCCAAATGATGTTCACAGTCTGCCCCTGCAGACCGCAACACACCGCTTATGGCTACGGGGTCCTCTCGGTTCCGTGGAGTGAGCTAGCTTAACTTGCTAGCTCGCTAAGGGGGGTATCTCCGCAGGCAGCCGGGCTGATAACACACGTACGCCTCTCGAAGCGTGTTCACTCCTCTGGGATAAACAAAACTTTCGACGTTTTACCTACCTCCACCAAGGTGGCGTTTTACAAAACGCCACCTTGGTGGAGGTAGGTAAAACTTCTGCCACTCACCATCTGGGACAAACTCGCCGACAAACAACACACTCTAAACTTCTCCGCTCCAATATATTATAAAAGTCCAAGTCACCGCGCGCACACTGATAACAGTAAGCAACATCACGTAAACCTCCGCAGAACAAACTAGAACTCATTTGCAAACAGACATATTACAGGCAGAATATGAAACCTGGGAAATTATGATAAACGAACTCCCTCATAAAACATATGCCCTCTTTTATGGAATCTTATATAAATATCAGAACCTTCAGTACAATAGGTATAAAACACAATGACAGTATTCAAAGTTACCACATGCAAAGGTTGTTGTTGTTTCCTCATTTTAGCCAGTATGACAAGTTAATTGATATAAACTGTAAAATACTTAATAATTAATGTGCTTTTAAGGCAGGTTTTTAAATATGTTTGAGCTCGTCACAAATACACCACAGGTTGGGCCCCTCCTTTTTAAGCCATTTTGGGTGATTTTTTAAATTTTTTTATTTAAAGCTACTGTGAGGAACTTTTGATTTATATCAACTTTGGCGCCCCCTTGTGGACAGAGTTATACCTCTTATCTCTTGTTCCTTCCATGCAAAAGTAGTGTATAAAACAAAAACCTCACCCTGCTGTCTTTTAACATCCAGATTTATCACTCCATGTGTTTCTTTGCCATGAAAACAGCCAAAAAAAGAGTGTTTCTAAAGCCAAATGTTAATCATGTGGTCTGACACCTACCCCCCTCTGAGCGGTTTAAGGCATTAAAAATGACGACAGAGAAGGTATCAGTGTTGTTATTTATGGTTTTGTTTGCTTTTGAAGGTCACAAAGAGGCATCAGTGTTGGTTTCAGTATGTTTCTCAGCTGGTGAAAAACTCCTCATAGTGCCTTTAAATATTATTTTATTTTCCAAATAGCAAGAACGACAATGACAGGAACAATACACCTAATATACAATAAGAGTAACACACAAGGAACAAAACACAAGAGAAGGAAAGAAAACCTTGTTTCCGGGGGGGTAGTCAATACCCTTTACCGTGTGTTTGTGTGTGTTGCGTACATTTTTGGGGGAATATTTTCCTTTTCTTGGATTGGACAAAAGAAAGAAGACAGGAAATCTGGGAGTGGAGAGTGGGGGATGACATGCATGACAGGTTCAAGACTGGGAGTTGAACCAGCGACTGTTGCAAGGTCAAATGGTCAGCCAGTGTCAAGTGGACACTTACAGAACTGCAGCATTTTGCACTTGCACATTAAGTTTTATTTTCTAACTTTGAAGGTTAAAGCTAGGGTTGGTAGTCACGGAAAACTAGCATGAAAAAAAGTGGATCTAAATCTGAACACCAACCCCAGCTTTCATGCTTGGTCACAATTTGAAGCATGTAGGGACACAGAGGAAAGCTGTTGCATTGAATACATCTTATTGGGGGAATATTTTCCTTTTCTTGGATTGGACAAATGAAAGAAGACAGGAAATCTGGGAGTGGAGAGTGGGGGATGACATGCATGACAGGTCAAGACTGGGAGTTGAACCAGCGACCGTTGCAAGGTCAAATGGTCAGCCAGTGTCAAGTGGACACTTACAGAACTGCAGCATTTTGCACTTGCACATTAAGTTTTATTTTCTAACTTTGAAGGTTAAAGCTAGGGTTGGTAGTCACGGAAAACTAGCATGAAAAAAAGTGGATCTAAATCTGAACACCAACCCCAGCTTTCATGCTTGGTCACAATTTGAAGCTTGTAGGGACACAGAGGAAAGCTGTTGCATTGAATACATCTTATTGGGGGAATATTTTCCTTTTCTTGGATTGGACAAAAGAAAGAAGACAGGAAATCTGGGAGTGGAGAGTGGGGGATGACATGCATGACAGGTTCAAGACTGGGAGTTGAACCAGCGACTGTTTCAAGGTCAAATGGTCAGCCAGGGTCAAGTGGACACTTACAGAACTGCAGCATTTTGCACTTGTACATTAAGTTTTATTTTCTAACTTTGAAGGTTAAAGCTCGGGTTGGTAGTCACGGAAAACTAGCATGAAAAAAAGTGGATCTAAATCTGAACACCAACCCCAGCTTTCATGCTTGGTCACAATTTGAAGCTTGTAGGGACTCAGAGGAAAGCTGTTGCATTGAATACATCTTATTGGGGGAATATTTTCCTTTTCTTGGATTGGACAAAAGAAAGAAGACAGGAAATCTGGGAGTGGAGAGTGGGGGATGACATGCATGACAGGTTCAAGACTGGGAGTTGAACCAGCGACTGTTGCAAGGTCAAATGGTCAGCCAGTGTCAAGTGGACACTTACAGAACTGCAGCATTTTGCACTTGCACATTAAGTTTTATTTTCTAACTTTGATGGTTAAAGCTAGGGTTGGTAGTCACGGAAAACTAGCATGAAAAAAAGTGGATCTAAATCTGAACACCAACCCCAGCTTTCATGCTTGGTCACAATTTGAAGCTTGTAGGGACACAGAGGAAAGCTGTTGCATTGAATACATCTTAAAAGAGCAAATGTTTGCTTTGAGTCTTTTCCAAATTAGAGTTAGCAGGCATGATATGCGAAAACGAGGCTAATGGATGTCTTCATATTCCTGGTTTTAAAGCCACTTTTCCTGACAAAATGGGAAATGGGAAGTCCTGTTCATATTTCAAGCAGCCTGACTTCTGACAATGCAATGTGGTCATGCTGGCTTTTTGTACCATAACACAACAAGATCATTACATTCAGCAACTCTCCCCTCCTGATTGTATTCTCAGGCAGGTTTAAGTGAGCCTGTCTTTACATTCAGTGTGATTCTGCTCCTACGGCACCGTGCAGCCATCTTTTTTGTGTCTGTACCTCGTTGGCTGTGAGAAAAGACAGAGATTGGGTGAGAGCCGCAGAGAGACTCTCCAGGGTTTAGAGAGAATGCTCATTAAGGCCTCCTATAGCACAGCCAGCTCATTCCTCACAGTCCCAGCGGCCGGCTCTACTACGCTCCGCTTCCTCACCACATCCTCTCCCCGCTCTTTATCTGCTCTCCTCTATTTCTGTCTCCTTCTCTCTCTGTCTCCTTTCCCCTGTCTGTGTCTCACCTGCTTCCTTCCTTCCTTCCTTCCTTCCTTCCGCTCGGCCTTCCACCTGCCATTTGGCGAGCTCAAACAGCAGATGTTTTTTTTTCTTTCTTTTTTTTCCCTCAATGGAGTAGATGGTGATGTGAGGGCTTGTGTGGCTGTAGACTACTTTAGAGAATTAAAAACAGAGATCAAATACAGTCATGTTTGAGTTAACTCTATGAAAGCGGACTGCCTGCGGGGAGATTGTTGTTTGCATAATCCTGTTTAAATTGATCTTAAATAAAATCTATATCAGGTGGAGCGTTCATCCTTTTTGCATCGGAAAGCTGCGGCTTCCATTTTTAATGTCAACAGGCATTGATCACATCGTAACGCTCTGTGTGTGCACAGGGAAACGAGGCGGCAACTGTGGACTGATTAAAACATGGATATAGTCTCAGTGACTCCTCCCATTGGTTTCTGGAGAGGAGTTTTTGGAGCTAAACGATGGCGGTTGCCATTTTTTAAATGCTGACTCAACTTAATTTTTGGCCAACCCAGAAACAGACAAGGATGGAGGGGAAGACTACAGATGGGCCTTAAAGGGATATTTCAGTTTTTTTTGAAGTGGGGTCGTATGAGTTACAGTACACTAGTGCTCCTGGTAGCAACAATGAGCGCCGGTGAGCTCTTCCCCTTTAATGAGAAAATTCCCAGAGGACCTGCAGGTAAGCTAGGCTACAATTCTCTGCAGACGGGGTCGCCTATTTCATGTAATTTCTCCAAAGTTAAGAAAATATGGTCCAGGCGATCATCACAGTGCAAATGCACGCACAAGTAGAAAAAAATGGAGCTATTCAGTTTGCTGTTAGTCTTTGTTTTGGCACTATTTTCAGACGCACCTCGCAGACCGGTGTTCTTCCGCTGCATGAGCACGGATACACGCCGATCAGCTGTTTGCATCAACAAGCACGTAGCAGGATCAAGTAGCGGCATCGGTCTTTAGAGTGAATTAAACTCACTTTTTTAAACCCGGCTGTTCAAACAAGCAAACCAAACAGGGGCTGAGCTGAGCATCATCCATTGTGGCCCTTACAATTACTAAAACTGAAATATCCCCATAAAACAAAGATAAGTGATCTGAAAAGCTGTTTAATAAACATATGCTTAAAAGGAATTTAAACAAAGTGTTGGAGTTTGTATTATTCAAAAATTTGACACCAATATTTCCCCTTTTACTGCAAATTAATATCGGCTCCAAATATCAGTTATCGGCCTCCTTGACTACTACTACTAATAATAATAATAATACATTTTATTTATAACGCACTTTTCATTTCCAGAAATCTCAAAGTGCTACAGGCACACAGTAAAAACAAACTTTTAAAAGCAGTACTTAAAATCAGTTAAAAGCCTCTTTAAAGAGGAAGGTCTTTAAATGTTTTTTAAAAGCATCCACAGTCTGTGGGGTTCTGAGGTGGATGGGCAGGGAATTCCACAGACGTGGTGCAGCAGCACAAAAGGCCCGATCTCCCATGGTCCGGAGCTTGGTTCTGGGAGGGTGGAGGAGGTTCTGATGTGGAGTGCGTGAGTTCCGGGTTGGGGCTTGCTGGGTGAGGAGTTCTTTTAGGTAGAGTGGGGCGTTTCCATAGATGCACTGATGGGTGATGAGTGCGATTTTGTAGTTGATTCTTGCGGTGACGGGAAGCCAGTGAAGTGTGCGGAGTACTGGGGTGATGTGTTCGTGTTTTCTGACTCTGAGTAGGATCCTGGCTGCGGTGTTCTGAATTAGTTGGAGTTTGTGGAGATTTTTGATGGGGGTCCCGATGAGGAGGGCATTGCAGTAATCGAGCCTGGAGGAGATGAAGGCGTGGATGAGCTTTTCAGCGTCAGATACGGTGAGGGAGGGGCGGAGTTTGGCAATGTTCCTTAAGTGAAAAAAGCAGGATTTGGACAGGTGTTTGATGTGGTTGTCGAATGTTAGGTGAGGGTCCAGTCTCACACCGAGGTTGGTGACAGCAGATGAAATGGGGATAGATTGTCCAGAAAAGGTGATGGTGGTTATGGGGGATGATTGGACCTGGTGGGGGGTGCCAATAAGTATGGCTTCGGATTTGGAGCAGTTTAATTGAAGGAAATTTTGGCTCATCCACGCCTACTAATAATCAGTATCAGCCCTGATAAAACCATATCGGTCTGTCACTACTTGAAATATGAAGTATTTGACAACAATTTTAGAAATGACTGCAATAAGCAAAAAAAAAAAACGTTGAAACATATTTTAATTTTTAACATTTTTTGGCTGTTTCTTGCTGTTTTTGGATCTGACAGCTGAAGAAAGACAGAAAACATGAGGAGTAGAGAGTGTGGGATGATATGCAGCAAATAGTTGTGGCCATGAGTCGAGTTAGCAACCCCTGACGACACCCTCAGTATGTCGGGGGCGCGAGGTTAAATCAAGATAGACCATATAGCGCCCCTGCATTCTTCACTTTAAATGCACTACAAATGTTTTCCAGAGTGAAACTTCTGCAAACAGCTGCAGGATGTAACTGATCATTTAGATTTTTTTTTTTTTTTTTTTAATGCATCCCTTTAACAAACTCTGTAAAACGTTCACTTTTCTGGTCCTGAGTGTCAGTTTGAGCAGCGAGGGCGGAGGTGTCGAACAGGTGGAGCCGTCAGCGGTGAGCCCAGCTGTGAACCTCTGAAAGCCCGCTCGCTGTTTAAGAGACAGTTTTATATTTAACTCAGCCATTTGGAATCGTCTCTCCTCAGCTCTTCTCACAATTAGGAGCAGAAACACTCGTCTTTGTTTCTGCCTCATTTCCTGGTTTGAAGTTAATGAGGTTAGTGTATTATTGCAGAAATACCTCACAGAGCAGCTTTAAAGGATAATGCTGGTGTTGTTTCATCTTTTTTTTTTTTTATATTCACAAACAAATCCCTGAAGAGACTCAAACCAGCGCTGAGTTTATCCCACTATCCGCTGAAGGTAATGACTCCACGCTGCAGAGATGTGTTTGTCTCAAAAATAACAATAATAAAAACTATTTGCACTTGAGTATCTGACAACCTCTTTAAGAACCAGGAACGTGCTTTTTGGTGGATCAACTTGGCAACATATTTGTTTTTTATCTTAAAAGAAATTTTGTGCAGGAATTTTAAATTAATTGAATAATCAAAGCCAAATAAACACTGTTTTTCTTTGCATCTTTAAAGGGCCAGCTCTAAATACAATTCTTTGTTTCTACTTCAGGTCAAATTTCAGCTTTGGAACCATGGACTCTCTTTATTTGAATAATGCCAGTATGCTCTATGAAGGGCTGCTCTCCTGCAGAGTCTTCTTTTTTTTTTTTTTAAATGCATTTTACATTCCTCTTAAACAAAACAACAAACTGCTCAACACACCAGTGTTAAGTTTGGCGGCTATTCTAGTAGTGATGTGTTGGTCGCAAACGATCCAGCTCTAAGAGCCGGCTCTTTGAAGTGAACGACGGGACTGGGAGCCGGCTCCTGACTGGGAGCCGGCTCCTGACTGGGAGCCGGCTCCTGACTGGGAGCCGGCTCCTGACTGGGAGCCGGCTCCTGACTGGGAGCCGGCTCCTGACTGGGAGCCGGCTCCTGACTGGGAGCGTATTGACCAATCACCATTTTGCCAAAACATCTTCACTCTTTAAATAATTCATGTAGTTGATCAGATATTGTTTCAGGGTTGTACCAAGTGTTAAAATCGTCAACACTTGTTTAACACTTTTGCTTGTGTAATATCTTACCCAATAATTCATCCTGTCCCTGCTAAAAAGTCAAAAGAAAACATTCTCCAGCCACCAGCCCACTTGCCAAACTTGGTCCATACTGGGACTCGAACCAGCAACCCTTCAGTTTCCAAGCCAAGTCCCTATGGACTGAGCTACTGCCAAATAAATGGTCGATCGGCCGGGAATCGAACTGGCAACCCCTGCAACAAGGACTGTGGCATCTGTATGTGGGGCGCTAAGACCGCTAGGCCACCAGCGCCACCAGGCTGTAAACATGTTTATTTCTGCTGTAAAGATCGTCTTTTTTGAATTGGTGTGTATGTGGTTTCCGGTACTTCCAGAACCAGCCTCAAGTGGACACTTGATGAACTGCAGTTTTTAACACTTTCGCATTGGCTTCAATTCCCACTGCCAAAGGTTGCTGCTTGATCCTGACCCAGCTTCTGAGTCTGCAAAAGTTCCTATCTGTATGTGGTTAAAGACCACATACGGAGGTGGCACCAGTCACATGGGATCTGATCTTTTCAAGCTCAAACTGTGGCTAAAAAAAGATGGGATGTGAGTCACTCATGAGCATAAGAACATCAGATCTGGGTCATCTTTACCTGCTGTGTGATTGTAGTGCAGATGTTGTTTTCTGGGAGCTTAATTTCTTAAAGGTGACATATCATGCAAAATCGACTTTTTAATGGTCCTGAAGTATGTGTCCCTGGCATGTCTACAGACCCCCCGAAAATGAAAAGAATCCATTCTGCCCCTGTTCTGATTTCTCCACCTTTCTGTAAATGTGTGCTGAATTGAGCCGTTTTCAGTTTTCAGTGTTTTTCATACGTCACAACAATATCCGGTCTGTAACGGAGTCAGAGCTCGGAGCTTGTTCAGCCCATAGACTGTATAAAATACAACTCAACCCCTCCTCTGTTTTTCATTCCCTGCACACATGTGTGCTAACAAGGAGCTTAGGAGGGAGGCATGCTAGTTGTAGGCTGTCTTAATAAACACAAAGGTCGGTTTTACTCCCCACATCTGCAGATTTGAAGATCTAGTGGATGATTTTTATTTTCCATGGAAAAGTGCTAGCGCTAGTTAGCATAGCCACATAGCTACATGTCCTAGCTGTAGCTGTAGCTGTAGCTGTAGCTGTAGCTGTAGCTGTAGCTGTAGCTGTAGCTGTAGCTGTAGCTGTAGCTGTAGCTGTAGCTGTGTACCAAGACACACGTCTACATACTAACAAATAAAACATCAAGACACACAGAATCTGTGACCAATCCTTCAGAAAGGTCCTGCTGCCTTTCTGGCAGAGGTCGGTTTTACTCCCCACGTCTGCAGATTTGAAGATCTAGTGGATGATTTTTATTTATCATGGATAAGTGCTAGCGCTAGTTAGCATAGCCACATAGCTACATGTATATTCAGCCAACATGTAAACATTAGATCAACGTGCTGGAGAGCCGAGGGCACATCCCCTTCCTGAGGGGGCGTGGTCACAGAGAAAACAGACCGTTCTGAGGAGGGCTGAAGAAGAGGGCTTTTCAGGCATGCCAAAATCTGATTTCAAAGTGTTTTTTTGAGCATAAACTTTAAAGACATGTTTTGGGGACCTCTTAGACCAAAATATGTTGATGAAAAAAAGCGTGATATGTCACCTTTAATGATCTTAAATCCTATCCTCAATGTAACTTCTGCCGTTCATGGAATAAAGAAGCATGTTTACAGTAAACATTAGCAGCATGGAGCGGTCAGCCTTCATAACACTTCACCAGAGGCATCTCTAAGTGCTCTGGGTGAATACACAAATTCTCAGAATTCAGTGTTGATAACTGGCAGATAAAAACTAGGATCAAAAATTCAAAGTCTTAGTGTGAAACTCACCTTGACTCTGACATTTCTCCATGATGCCAGAAATGATCGCTGCATGCTGCCTGCAGCAGAGATTGTGAGTTTAAGACCAGGGCGATGCTGCATGAGTATCCTGCACTGTTCTTCTTCCATGAGAGGTATCAGATGTTGTGTCCCTTGTCATAATTTAACATAAAGTTCACTTGTTTTTCTTTAAACTTTAACACCACGGCACAGCAGACTGCGTGGGCATGTATCGTGGGCGCATTTGCGTGCCGGTGTGCACAGATGAGTGTCACTGACGTTATCTGTCACGCAGACAGGCGGCCCCGCTGTTAGCTTGATTACCGTTGGCCAGCCGAACGCTTGACCCGCGAGCGGTCGAGGCCCCAGCGGTGGTAACACACAGGCAGCGGTGGGAGCATTATCCACCTCCACCCCTGCCTGTGTATAATGGCCGTGCCGTGTGATCGATGGCCTGTGTACCTGTGGAGCCCAGCAGCTACAAAGCCACACGCACACACACACACACACACACACACACACTTACACAAGCAAACGGCTCTCATAAAGGCCAGGAGACACACAGCGCTCCTCAGGAAACACCTCCAAGTCACACCCTGACACATGGATCCATTATACAGGCCTGACTAGATGTATGGTGTATTCATCATCTTGTCCAAACACGCTGCAGTCTTAGCACGGAGCTGCATGAATGCAAAGTTATTCACCAGTGAAAAGGCTGCTTTCTGCTTTATTTTGCTATGTGTAGAAAATATCCACAAAGGATTTAAATCAAAAACCTGTATGTGTGTGATAGAAACATAAATAACACATCAACCATAGACCTTTCTGGAGTCCCTGAGCTCCCTTGTCTCGTGGGTTCCTCTGAGCTGCCGTAGACGTCCTCCTGCTGCGGACGATCTGGACTCCAGCTGCAACAGCTTCTACTACTCGTCTCATCACGATCACCTCTCTCTCTTACTCCCCTCTATCTGTCTTTCCAGACCCAACTCAGTCTCAGCAGATGGCTGTCTAACATGAGTCTGGTTCTGCTTGAGGTTTCTGCCTGTTAAAAGGAAGTTTGTCCTCACCACTGTAACTAGCTAAACACTGCGATGTGCAATGCTCATGATGGATTAAGGTGGGGTCAGACTGAGTCTTACCCTGTCTTGAAGTTGGGTCTCTGTTCATAATTTGACATAGAGTGGTCTAGACCTCCTATGTTTGTAAAAGCATCTTAAGATAACGTTTGTTGTGATTTGACGCTATACAAATAAAGATTGATTGATGCTGCGTGCGACCTGACAAGGTTAAAAAAACACATCCCCATTCAACATTTGTGGCCATTTTTGTCATTCAGTTCTATTTAGGTCCATTAATGCACTGATCCTCTGATTATTACTATATTTTATTTATTTCAGTAAGGCAGCTTCCAGAGTCCTTTGCTGGCTCTTTTTTTTTTTTTTACTTAGCTAATTTAATATTTTTTTGACAAAAGAGAAAGCTGAGATGAAAGTTGCCCATCATTGTCACTTGGTTGCACTAATAAAGTGCTTTACATCTGTGGTTGCATTATCCTATAATCAATTTGCCATCATTTTTAAGCATGTAAGAGATGATTTCATGGATAGCCATAGACTGCATGTCTTTCAATGTAGACTTCCACTGAGAGGAACATATTAGACTTTTCAGGAACTAAATTAGGAACTCATTTTAGACTGTCATACCAGCTTGATCATCACTGAAAATGTCCTGGAAAATGGTCTCTGGAAAAGAGTTGGAACCCTGCTTTCTGAACGATTGGTCACAGATTTAGTGTTTCTTGTTGTTTTATTTGTCAGTATGTCGACGTGTGTCTTGGTACACAGCTGCAGCTACGATATGTAGCTATGTAGCTATGCTAACTAGCGCTAGCACTTATCCATGATAAATAAAAATCATCCACTAGATCTTCAAATCTGCAGACGTGGGGAGTAAAACCGACCTTTGTGTTTATTAAGACAGCCTACAACTAGCATGCCTCCCTCCTAAGCTCCTTGTTAGCACACATGTGTGCAGGGAATGAAAAACAGAGGAGGGGTTGAGTTGTATTTTATACAGTCTATGGGCTGAACAAGCTCCGAGCTCTGACTTCCTGTTACAGACCGGATGGCGTTGTGACGTATGAAAAACACTGAAAACTGAAACGGCTGGTTTCAGCACATATTTACAGAAAGGTGTAGAAATCAGAACAGGGGCAGAATGGATTTCGTTTCATTCTCGGGGGGTTTGTAGACATGCCAGGGACACATATTTCAGGTAGAGAACCATTAAAAAGTCCATTTTGCATGATATGTCACCTTTAAGAGGGAATTTACAACACAATGAAACTAGTTGGAGTCCTGGTTAGCTCCTGTGGGTCAGAAAGAGGCCAACACAAGACTCTTTAAACAACCAAGTAAAAGCTCTTAACATTTTATTTCCAGTAATCCTTTTTGGAAACATTAAAAGAGCTTTTACAATAAACATCTGCAAAAATTGCAAAAAGCATTCCAACTCCATGTCACCACAAATGAGGAATTCCCTTTCCCCCCCTTCCTAATGGCTGTTTCATGCATTCCTGTATGCTTTGGAACAAACGTTCTAAAAGGATTCATAATAAGAAGTTTTCAAATACGCCGCGCCTTCAGTGTTGAATTCCCCGAATGCCGAATTGTCAGAGCAAGCTTTACACCTCTTAAATATTTCTCTGATTTGCTTTAGAAAAAAAGAAGAACGTCAGAGGCTTCACATAAGCACTCCTCACACGTTTAAGGAAAGTGCTCTCGTATTATCAAGGATTCATATTCCACTGAGCAGGAACATGCTATGTCTGAGTTTATGAATGCAGCAGAAGAAGAAAAGCCAGTTTAACATTTCCTTTAGCATATTTGGTTTTCAATTGAATTCTCCAAGCATGAATGGACAGTTAGTGATATCACAGACCCATGAGTTGAATGTGCATCAGAAAGCCGCACATGTGGGGCGACGTAGCACTGCTCTTCTCGCCGCACCGTCCTGTTCCTGTCCATCTCCTCCATAAACAAAACCCCCCCCCCCCTCCTCCCTGATCTTTTCAAAACTCTCCGTTTGTCCTTTGGAGAGCCAAGGTTACCGTGTCCATCGCTCCCCCCCTCCCCCTCTCCTGCCGCCACTGAGATCTGTCAACAAACTTCAGAAGACTTTCTCACTTGGCAAACTTAAAGAGGAGCGAGGGTTGTCCCAGGAGGTAATCAAGCTCCTTCTCTCTCTCTCTTTCTCTCTCTCTCTCCGCAAACCGGTATCTTTAAACAGAATAGATAAAGGAAGGAGCGGGTCATGCAGGAGAGCTCAGGTACTCGGCAGGAAAAGTTCAGCGTATTGATGTGCTGCAAAGGGCTGCGGCTTCACAGAGAGAGGAGCCCGTCAGACCCCAGGCTTGGTACCTGCACAGGTAGCCCAAAGGGAGCTTGGTTAGTGCCCAGAGAAATTGACTTACTCTCTCTTTTTCTTTTCCCTTCTTTTTTTCCCCCACTCTCAAACGAAGAAAAAAAAGCTCTTTCACTCTCAACTTTTGCAGGAAAAAAAAAGGGAAAAAAACCCACATTGGATAAATGACTGTCTTCTTCACTGGAGACTAATGATCCACTGGTGTCTTTCAGTTTTGGCACTGAAAGTGGAGAAGAGCTTTGATGATGGAGGATTGCGGCTGACAGATAAAAGCTGCCCCCCCCCCCCCTTCTTGGAGAAGCGCCCCATCTCTCATACTACTTAGTTATGTGCTCCACTGTTATTGCTATGGTAACCCATTGTAATTTTATTTCATCTTTGCCATAAAAGTTCAAGCTGAAGGAAGAAGAAGGCAGCCTGAATTGAGGTTGCCTCTCGCTCTTTGAGTCTGCCTTCCTCATCTGGCTTTGTCTGCGATCGGCTTCTTTTTCTGTCTGGATCCGCTCATCGTACAGAAAACTCTTATATAATACAATGGCATGTCATTGAACAAGCATGAGATTGAGGTTCCCTTTGTCCTATTCAGGTCTTTAGATAAACACTTACTATATCAGACAACCTGTGACACAGTGAAAGGTCATAGTTTTCACAAATTTCAAGGTTTATCTGTTCTTTGTATTCCCAACACTGACTTCTATACCTTCCTGTACGATAGGCTTTCTTCTGTAATCCTGTTGCTTTACAGAAACGTAAATGGAATATTTAAAATTCATATTGAATATCAAAATGTAATGTGTATTCAAGCTTCAACAGAAATCTGAGTGAAAATAAACATCCATAACGATGAAATAACTCTGTTCAAAAACAGCCTAACTCTTTGATTGACAGGTCAAGAGAGAGTTCACAGCCTGCATGTTTGAGCCGTCTGACTCCGAATCTAAAGACATAAAAACTCCAGAGTCTGAAAATTATTCATTTCAAATAGTCTCTGAGTGCTGAGACACAAAATAATTCAGAATCAGGACTTCTATCATTTATTAGTTTTATCACTCTGTAGTCTCCGGGGCATAAGGACCATGGGACGCCCAGAGCAGAGGAGGCTGAAGTGTAGTATGTGCACGCAGAGGAGCTCGGCTCAGGGTGTCAGATGGAGCTGTTTTTCTAAACTCTGAGCTGTTTGGGGAAAGTTAGTGAACTGATCCTGAGGAAAGTTAGTGAACAGGTTCTGGGGAAAGTTAGTGAACCGGTCCTGGGGAAAGTTAGTGAACTGGTCCTGAGGAAAGTTAGTGAACAGGTCCTGGGGAGATTAGTGAACCGGTCCTGGGGAAAGTTAGTGAACCGGTCCTGGGGAAAGTTAGTGAACCAGTCCTGGGGAGAGTTAGTGAACTGGTCCTGAGGAAAGTTAGTGAACAGGTCCTGGGGAGATTAGTGAACCGGTCCTGGGGAAAGTTAGTGAACCGGTCCTGGGGAAAGTTAGTGGACCAGTCCTGGGGAAAGTTAGTGAACCGGTCCTGGGGAAAGTTAGTGAACCGGTCCTGGGGAAAGTTAGTGAACCGGTCCTGGGGAGAGTTAGTGAACCGGTCCTGGGGAAAGTTAGTGAACCAGTCCTGGGGAAAGTTAGTGAACCGGTACTGGGGAGAGTTAGTTAACCAGTCCGGGGGAAAGTTAGTGGACCGGTCCTGGGGAAAGTTAGTGAACCGGTCCTGGGGAAAGTTAGTGAACCAGTCCTGGGGAAAGTTAGTGAACCGGTACTGGGGAGAGTTAGTTAACCAGTCCGGGGGAAAGTTAGTGGACCGGTCCTGGGGAAAGTTAGTGAACCAGTCCTGGGGAAAGTTAGTTAACCAGTCCGGGGGAAAGTTAGTGAACCGGTCCTGGGGAAAATTAGTGAACCAGTCCTGGGGAAAGTTAGTTAACCAGTCCGGGGGAAAGTTAGTGAACCAGTATGGGGAAAGTTAGTGGACCAGTCCTGGGGAAAGTTAGTGAAGCGTTCCTGGGGAAAGTTTGTGAACCAGTCCTGGGGACAGTTAGTGAACCGGTCCTGAGGAAAGTTAGTGTACCGGTCCTGGGGAAAGTTAGTGAACCAGTCCTGGGGAAAGTTAGTGAACCAGTCCTGGGGAAAGTTAGTGAAGCGTTCCTGGGGAAAGTTAGTGGACCAGTCCGGGGAAAGTTAGTGAAGCGTTCCTTTGGAAAGTTAGTGAACCGGTCCTGGGGAAATTAGTCATGCATATGCAGGACTGCTTTTGCCACTCGACCCCGGCTCAACTCAATCGCATCCCAAAGTTTTTCCCAAATCCACCACAGCTAGGAAAATAGAAGAATGACAACAAGCTGTCATCTTCAGCGGTGGATGTGCAGTCAGGGACACAGGAGCACAGCGGTGCAAAGAGCAGAGAGACAAATATACAGACAGATTACAGGCAGTACATGATTAGCAAACAAGCTAACAGCTAAGACAACACTGAGGGGAGCTGGCTGAGGCGTCAGGAGACGGTCTGAGCAGGAGCGGAGTAGTTTTGTTGAACATGTGTGCACATGACTCAGCGTTTCATTTCTGATTGGTTGTATATTTATTACATAATAAAAATCAGGTTAAACCAACCCCCTTGAAACCCAGCGTTAAAAAACATAATTGAACATATTTGAAAATGGATCTAAGTTGAGTTCTAATATTTGTACATCATTTTTAGTATTTACATATGGTTTGAAATATCATAGGTAGAACGTTTTTGTTGATTTGGGTTCCCAGGGCCTTTAAAGGACCCAGATAAGTGACTTTAAAAAGCACATAGAGATGCAGATTCATGTTACAGAGACTCCTGCATTGAAATAATACTATAATGGCAATAACATCAAAATATGGCGTCAACGCAAACCCCTCTACCTTGAGTATGTGTGCGTTACTCCTCACTGCAGTGGCTCACTCTCCTCTCACTCTTCAACATGTTTATGAATTTTGTCATATTTGTAAGACATTTTAATTTTGTATGTTTACATTGCTCAATTTCCTGCAAACCTTGAATTTAAAAGACATTTCAAGAATTTGACTTACATATCAGTTTATTAAATGTGCAATTCAGGGTCATATATCGACTGATTATACGATACTCCAGAAAATCCCTATCTTTCACAGTCCAATGTTGGCAGGTATGGTTAACTGATCTTTGTATTCTCCACATAGACCTCTATACCTTCCAGTCTTATACTCTTTCTTCGGTGATGCTGTTGCTTTTCCTAAATTCCCCCCTGTTATTAAGTAAATTGCTGTTCTGCACTATTAAAGGTTAGAGCGGACGTGAACTCCCTGAGAAAATTTGACTGGTTTCGAGCCCTTTCCTCTCCTCTCCTCTCCTCCACCTTCCCCCCCAACCCCTTCACTTTTTCATTCGAGCACAATTTGATTTGACTTGATTTGATTTGAGCCCTGCCACTTTCAGTTTGAATAAGGTAACCAAGAGTTATTTGCCAGGAGAGACAAGGGCCTCGCCGGCCGGGAAGGTCTGATGAATTTTCCCCCTGCTTAAAAATTCTAACTTTGCTTTATTCAAATGTAACACCTGACTACAAAGACCTGGTGTTTGATGAGGTGTATGAGATGTAAATGTCGAATGGAGCCCCTCCACTTATCTGCCCCCGCCGAGGAAGGTGCCCGGCATCGTAATCATCTGATCTGAATAGATTCAAAGTGTGCTCCTTTTATGTGAATGAGTGCTGCTCCATTGCTTTGACGGGGGGGAGGGGGGAGAACCGTACAGTAACATCCCTTGGGGCTGGTGGATCAGATGGGGAAAGGATGGGAGATGTGTGCAGCACCCTTCTTGAGAATCTGAGGTGCAGAATACAGTTATTTTTTTTCTCAGCGTCCATTTTTCTTCAAGGAGGAACACTTCAAATCCCAGACTCCAGCATTCATGCTGCATTTGTACCTGATTTTACCACAGTTCCAAAAAAAATCAACTCAGCTGAAGATCCCTTTTACACACAATGACTCCACAAAGGGACAGTCTGACTTCTTCTAAAAGAGGTAGATAAAAAATAGCATGCACAAAAGATGTGCCTCAGTACGGTGGCCGATAAGGTTGCAATATTAGAAACAAGCTGCAAATTAGACCTGAAGGGACAGATCAGTTAACTGGTGACATGAACTGTTTTTCCTGTAACACTTAAAATAAATTCAGCATTAAAATTAAAATGTAATGATTGGATGAGAAAGGGGAAATGTACTGGGTTTATTGACCTCCATGGGTAGCGCACAGTCCGCTTTTGAACAAAGGTATGCGTTGTAATTTAACATCTTCACCCTGGGTAGTTGGCTCCAGAATGACTTGTCAGTTCAAGGAGTTATTAACATTTTTAACGCTGTAGGCTCAACATCCTGGTCATATAGTGTCTTATATTGGACTTCCACCAGATCCATGTCCAGTCCATGCTCTCTCGTCCGTCAACACCCACCGGTTGCGTTTTCAGAACGCAGCACGGTGCAAGATCGCCAGACAGCTGGAGTCATGTGATCAAGGTTTTCATGTGGTAATCCCTGAATCAAGGATTCTCCTCCTCCTCCTCTCCTCATCCATGTTGTCTTTCTGGTCCTTTGAAAACCTCTGACCTGTTGACTCCAGGCCTGGCCTGGCTCATCATGACGGTTTGTTGTTGTAATTAAGTGAAATACCATCTGGTGATAACACAGAGTGTTTTATCCTGAAAATTAATCAGATGTTTTCATTTTGTTTTGGTGCCTGCATGACTTCCTGTCCGTCGTGCTCTGGAATCCGGCAAAAATAGAAGTCTATCTGATCTGAAGGGCTGCAACCTGCCGGATCAGAGACAGCCTGAACGCAAAGGAGTGGATCCAGTGGAAGTTAACACATTTACTAGAATAGAAACCTATCAGATCTGGTGCTGTGACGGATAGGAGACGGATTGGACACGTGGTGGCATACTAGCTGGGGCTGCTGGCTGTAATGCTCAACCACCTGGATGTAAACCAGCATAGATGATCAGTTTGTCAGTATTATGATGTAGAAACTGGAGACAAAGTTGCATGGACGTTATGTCTTATTAATCTTGTGTCAAGCGTCCTTGGTGGAAATACCATTCATGCCAGGACGTCTTCATTCAGGGCTTTAGTGGTGGGATAGAGAAGCAGGTAAAGTCACCTTTATTCCAGCTGAGGCTGCATTTTGCAAGAGTGTCCTTATAGGCCACCATACCTGAAACGTTTAAATGAAAGGTTCATATATAATCATGTAGACCAGATTAGTCTACATTTTTACATTCAGTATCACAGAGCATTGTAAAATTAATATTAAAGAGTTATGTGAATACACATTTTTCTTGTCGCAGCCTCAGGGGGGTTGAAGGGCCGCCTGAACCAACACGAACAGCGCCCATGCAGCTCAGTCACATTGAGATTTTTTTCCCTTTTTTCAGCTCTTTTTCTAACCTTTGCACTGCTCATTGTCGGCTGTTTGAAGTCATTTGGAATTACTCCACTCTTTTATGTATAGTAAGCCACTCTGGATATGAGTGTCAGCTAAATGTCTAACATGTAAATATATGTAAATGTGAGACCTCCTGTGTACAACTCCACGTCTGACTGTGCATATGCATCAGCAGCTCTAGTAAGGGAATCATATCGGCTCCTTTCATTCAGTCCACAAAGTACCCCACCGCTCAGAATCACTGCAGCCTCTCCACGGCACCATTCAGGGCTGAGGTCAGAGGAAATTTACACAAATGTTGATTGCTTCAATGGAAGAAACGGTGATGGCAATAAAATATCTGAGCCAGGACCTGTGTTATTAAACAGCAGATGTTTTGCTCTGGTGTGGTCAGCAGGGCGGCTCTCCTCTCGCTAGTACAGTCGCTAACGTGTGAGCTCACGGATTAATGCACGTCTACCTCTGCATGTGGCCGAGGCCTCTGTATGGCCATGCATCTGTCTGGGGAGCGAGCTAAGCTCAACCTTAAACACATCATGCGCGTAAGACTAACAGAATGTGTGTGCAGGAGCATGCAAAGCCTTGTAGTTGTTGGTGTGCGTTTGTGTGTGAGCTCCCTGAATCAAGCTGCTCACTGCCTGCCTGTCTCCCGTCCCCTCCAGAGGGTCATTCAGCCCCTCTTCCAGCTTCTAATCCCGTCTGTCCGGGGGAGATAGAGGGGAGCGGACGGCTGCGGCGCACCCGGGGCGCCGCAAACACAATCACCAGCCTTTCACAGACACTTAACGGGGCTTTGCGCTTGTTCAACAAGGCAAAACGCGGCAGGAGGGATCAATTTAATACAAGGCCTGACTCAAATGGAGAGAGGGTAAATAAATAAGCAATGACAGCGAGGACTGTCGCACAATTTGTGTAGTGGCTGTCCACTTTCTCTCACTCTACCCTCTGCTGCTTTTCAGCGTAGCACCTATATGATTCCATTTCCTCCCTCCTGCGGCATGCGGGAGGGGGGACAACTGAGAAAGAGCAAACCCTGGCTCTTCTCTCTCTCATCAGGGTGTGTTATTTTAATAAATCACTTCTGCCATTGCTTGGTACATTAATTCCTCGGGCCCAGAGGGCTGTGTTGCCACTAGCAGCGATCTGCATGAGGCGCTAAATGATGTGGGGGATCCCCCGGTGAGAGAACAGAGGCTCTCTGAATCTTCCCTCCATCTCTGCCTTGTCGGTTTGGCTCTCACCCTGGGCTGGCCCGGCTCTCAGCAGACATCATAATCAGAAGAGAGCCAAGGCCTCGTCGTGTCGCACATACCAATGAGACGCAACATATAGCCAGGAGGGAAGTCACCTGACACCTCGCTCTGCAGACAGTATCCCCTCGTGTGGCTTCATTACGCTTCTTTTGCTCTGGGGCTTTATCATACCATGCATGTGTATGGAGGCTACACATGTGGCGTGCACTCCCTCTAAACGCTCCCCCAGAGCCATGTGTGGTATGAGATGTTCCCTTTTTTTTTGTGTGTGTGTAATCCAAAAACAATAGGTCTCATGGCAGTTTAACGCAAACCTCCATAACCTCTTACTTTGCAGAAATGTTCCACTTGTCGGATCAGATTCCGTCACGTCGTTGCGCGCCGAGACTATCACCGCTCTCGGAATGAGCCACGTGTCTGCAGGTGGCGGCATGCATAAACACTACATAGTTGTGGCTGTTTTACATGGCTGCCTGATTGAATGGAGCACAGTGTGAGAGCGCAGAGGCAGGTGGTAGGAGTAGCAGCCCACCAAAAGTAGTAACACTGGCACTGGTAGTGTTGATGGGAGTGATGTGAATGTATCTCTCCATTGGGGGTTTCCAGACACCTCAATTCCCCCCCCCCTGCAACATCTTGATGCATCATAGACTGGCTTTTTTTTTCTCTTCACACTTGCTTTATACATCATAACTCCTTACACAGAGGTGAGGTTGCCATTGGTATGCACAGACAACACCGGCAGATTCACCACCCAGAATACCGCTGGGAGATTATACCCTTCCCGCTCCACGCAGCAGGGATTCGGCCACCGTAAATAGAGCGCTTGGGAGTGCGCGATGTGCACGGAATGACAAAGCACCGCAGCCGCTGAGCACGACCAGCCAGACGCCGAGCACAACTTCAAGGACTGCGCGCAAATACAGTAATCTCTCATGCTTTCCGTTGTGGTTTTAACCTTTTCCTGAGGGGTGGGGTGGGGGGGGGGCTCAGAAATTGTTGCACTTGAGATCTGTCTGGTTGATTGTCAATGTACAGTGGGTAACCGTTGGGGTGTGCAGCACATAAGCCACAAACAAAATCTCTTGGACATCAGAAAGATATATCACATGAGGTGGCAGGAGGAAAATAACTATGGTACAAAAGTTTGTTGATACAGGAGCCCTGTGTTCTACACGTGCAAGCCTTTGTGTCTAAAGGGGTATTCTGATATTGATTCAGGTTCAGAATACTTTATTAGTCCCTGAAGGGCAATTCAGTTTAACCGTCAACCTGTCCATAGCACAGAATATACAGTAAAGGAAATAAATTACACGTCGTGGCATCAGCAACTACCCCAACCAGTGACCGTACAGCAAAGCGGGATGCTAGGTAGTTCCCAATTTAATCTGCCTTTGGTGCATTTAGCAGCCTTATGGTGGAAGGATAACAGAATTAGCATAGCGGTTTGTTTTCTGCACCAGAACATGATACCGCCGACCTGAGGGCATGACTGAGAAGTCACTTCCAAGATTGTGTCCCGGTTGGGTCAGAATTTGGTTGGTCCAGCTTTCTGGACCACATGCACTGTCCAAAGGAAGCAGAGGTCCTTAAGCTGGACTCCAGTGACTTTGGAGCCTGATGATGTCATTCAGACACTTCTTGTCTTTCACAGAGAGACAGCCAAACCAACAGATAAAGGAGTACGTTAGGAGGCTTTCATTAAACTCTGATAAAAGGAACATAAAATATTGTTAACATGGGCGTAGGTTGGGATGGGTGATATGGAAAATTATGTTGTCACGATGAAATATTTCATATCAGTGGATATCGATAATTATCAGGATAAATATCAAATCATTATTTCATTAAAATTTAAATGCAGATTTTTAGTTCTGAGTGAAAGTTGAAGAAACCAGACAGTTTGTTAGTTTGCATCTGGATTTAGTTCTCTGATGAACTTCTTGAATCCATCATTTCTGACGGTGCTAACAGGAAGCAGGTCCTTTGTGTAAAATTAGATTTTTGTGAAGTTTTAGTTTGTTATCT
Source organism: Notolabrus celidotus (assembly GCF_009762535.1). Taxonomy (NCBI): domain Eukaryota; kingdom Metazoa; phylum Chordata; class Actinopteri; order Labriformes; family Labridae; genus Notolabrus; species Notolabrus celidotus. Next base: position 4,349,247 of record NC_048291.1, read on the forward strand.
TATTATTCACAGGTTGAGGTTATTTGCAGTGGGTAGCGCTGTTGCCTCACAGCTAGAAGGTTCCTGGTTTGGATCCCAGACCGGGCAGGTGCCTTTGGGTGTGGAGTTTGCATGTTCTCCCCGTGCATGTGTGGATTCTCTCCCACAGTCCAAAAACATGCTCACCAGGTTAATGGATCACTCTAAATTGCCCGTAGGTGTGAGTGTGTGCGTGAATGGTTGTCTGCCTCTCTGTGTTAGCCCTTTGATAGGTTGGCGACCTGTCAAGGGTGTACTCTGCCTTCCGCCCAAAAGCCAGCTGGGATAGGCTCCAGCCCCCCCGTGACCCCTAACGGGATAAGCGGTCAAGATAATGGATGGATGGATGGGTTTACATGTACAACAAATATATGTCAAATTGTGTAATATGTATCAGTTTAGTAGGGTATTTTTGAGTTGTGCTCTCCCCTTTAAGATTACTATGTGTTACAGGCAGGGTGATGTTGTTTCCCACAGTACAGTGAATGCATCACGCTCGTTCGGCGCTCAGTTGTCCTACGGTCGTGGTGGACATTAAAAGTTGTCTTAAGTGAAGTGTATTAAGTTAATAGTTAATCCAGAGTCAGCACAGTGTCAGACTAACCACTCAGCTGTGTTTACATTCAGCTCTGAATGTCTTTAAGCCCTGCACCCCTCTCACCCCCTTGGATTCAAGCGTTCCCTTTAAAGCTAGGGTTGGTAGTCTTGGAAAACTAGCATGAATTTGAATGTAGCATTTCCTCAGGACTCGACTAAATGTCATTATTCTTTCGCTTGTCAGAGCCCCCGTGGTGAGAGCTTTTTAGACTCTGATCCGGACTACAGTCCTGAGCAAAGCACCTCATCGGGTCAGAGGGGACAGGCCCGAGGTCGAGCAAGAGGGGCAGTAAATAGAGTCAGTGATTGGTTGGTGTTTTCCCAGGTTTACTCCTGCTGTAGATGGCAGATAGAACACATTATGTATTGATTGTCATTGGGACATAAAGATCATTTTAACCAGTATAACAAAAAGTGTATCTAAATCTGACTACCAACCCCAGCTTTAATAGTCAAACAAAATACTATCAAATGTGTGTCTTTGAGGCAGTGGTAGACAAGCAACCCCCATGTTCTACAGGGTAAATTTGCTTCCTTTGTCTATGCCGTTTGGGGTTTTGGGAGAAGGAAAAGTCAGGTTCTAGTTTTGGGAAATCATCTTACTCTTGAAAAAAAATATATACATATCTGAAAAACGACACTTAAGCTTGGATATACTCTAATCTGGGACATTTTCCCATCTTAAAGGACAAAGAAATAATGCAAGGAATAAGGCCTAGGTTAAAAAACACCAGCATTACCCTTTAAGCTTCTCAGTCAAGTCAAGAACTCAGCTCAAATCTCAGTTTACAGAAGACAAATTGGCCCCATTTATTTTCTTTTTGCTCAAACACTAAACTAGTTTATTAATGAATTATTCACCATATGTTTCTATGAAAACTTCTAAAGGCACGGAGCACTAGTCGTAGCTGTGGCTCAGCATGCAGATGAAATCATAAATGAAAAGCTGCCGTTCTTCTGAAGGGCTTATGTAGTATCAGAGACAAAAAAAAAAAAGTGAATGACAGCAAGAGAGGTATAATTTGGAGGAATATAATGACTTGCTGTTGCTATGGTGTGCGATGACACACAGTGGAAGCACAGCCGCAGCGCAGTGAAATTGGAGCTGAGAAGTACTTTGGCATTTTCAACAACCAGCACGGCTACCTATTACATTATGAATGGGTAAATAGTGCAAGTGTACACCCAAATATTTCAGATTTAATTAACAGGATCTATGGTCAGTTTCAGTTTTATGAGCTTCAGTTTTTTGTTCCTCCATTCGTCTTACTTTTGCATACCCTGACCCATTAAAGCTGCATCTGTGCATTTGACTGAATATGGGCACGGAGGGCTGTCTTAATTAATAAGCAGGCATCCACCAAACTAATCTGCCTGTGTTGTGAAGTCTGTCCTTTCCATTAAGTGGGACTCACATTATCTCCTAATCAAATTAGTCACTTAATTGTGGCCCTCCCTTGATGGATCCCATGAAAAAAGGAGCGGCGTGTTTGCTGGAGGGGGGATGTGTGAAGATGGAACACGGCTGTTTCATTACGATATGAATTTTTTAATAACCAAAGCGTTCACTGTCATCTCCTTGCTTTGAACCTTTTGCAAAGGGTGAAGTTGAATTTGACATTTTATCCACTCTCACAGTTGAGTGTCTGGCTGGTGTGTTGGGGGGCTAAGTACCTTGCCCAAGGCCACTACCCAATTGCCCAACAGGGGATTGACCCCTGTCATCCGCTGATCACTAGCCTGCTTTCTTAATCACTTTCTCACACTGCCTGCCTGCCGCACTACCTGATCTTAGTCAATACATTAGTGCCTTCAGCGCTGATGGAACTGCTATTCCCAGAGTCATGATTAAGGACGGAAATGTTATGTGACCGAAGATGCCACTCCGTCCATCCTCAGCTGTGCAGATTGGCCCCTGGGAGCCCACATTTTCAGGAAGAAGCGAGGGCTATACCCCCTAAGGCGCTCGAGAGGTTGCGATGAACAGCGTTCGCGTAGAGAGGGGGGGGGGAAACCCCGGGCGTCTGATGAATGTCGGCATGCATGGTCGTTTGTCCTGCTGATGGAGTTTTATCCCCTGCCCTTTCAGAGCGGCCACACAATAAAGAGAGCCACAGCCAAGCGTGACAGGTTAACCCAACAGTAATAGAATAGTCTTAATAGTCTGGCTTGAGCCAAAGTGGGCGGCGGGGCCGGCCAAACAGCCAGGATACCTCGGTGCGAGAGTGCAGGGGTGGACACCGGCTCTCGCTGTTGTTGTCAGACGGGGGAGCAAGGACAAAGAGGGCAGCGTGATGGCTTAATGGGTGGTTTGATGGCTTCATAGGGTGAGATTGGGAGGGCAAACCAAACAAATGAAAAAGGGTACAGGGGGCATTATACCAAACAGAAATTAGCCATATAGAAGCATGACGTCAAGAAAATTGTATCACATGTGTTTAAAAGAAATCAACAAAGCACCATCCTCTCTCTTCTTCTCTCTCTATCTCCCTCCTTCTCTCTCTGCCCCTCGCTCACATGGAGAGTGATTTATAGTGGATGCAATGACACTGTGGCGATGTCGACACACAAGGTAGAAAATAAACTCGATCAAACCGAGCAAACAGTCAAAGGAGATTTAGATGATGTTGTCATGACGTTGACGTGAACGTGCCTGTTTTCTGGCAGATAATCCTCACAAAGAGAATCCTCGGGGCTACATGCACCCGCGCAGCCAGCGCTCCTGTCGGTGTTTGTTTCTGTAGCACCTCCGCTCGCAGTTTGTCATGTCTGACTCGGGCTTTAATTAGGCCTGCGAATTGAAGCAGCGGCAGCAGCAGGGGCTGGGAGCCCTCTGTCCACAGCTCAGCCGTCCTCCACGGCGTCTCCTCGGAGGACCTCTCCGCTCTGTGTGGTTAAGATAATAGAGGCTCGCTCAGAAGATGTTAATTGAGGGGAGATAAAGTGCAGTAGTGGCTGGAGGGATGCAATGTGCGGGGGTGGAGGGGAAGGAAGGCAGGGAGGGAGGAAGGCAGGGAGGGAGGGAGGGCTACCTGATTAGAGGTGTTTGACTTACAGCTCTTGGTTTTCGGTGATATATGTACTGCTAGGGTTTCAAAGAGGAGGAATGAAAATACAGGAGCAGCATGCATCAAAAAGCCAGACCTAAAAGACGGTTATTAAAGTTCCTCCTGAGTCGTTTGTGTTGTTCTGAGCTGCGCTGTGCCATGCCATGCCGCGCTAGCCTTGCAAGACCCGATAAGGCCGGGAGGATTAATATATTTTACCTCTCAGTAGCTGCTGGAACTGAATGGTGCTGTCAGGTTGTGCAAGGTGGAGTCAGGGTCTTGAAGATTTTTCTAAGGCTGTGTTCGTGTGTGTACCTACACATGACACTGCACTGTTAATCATATTTTACCCCATGATCCTGAACCAGGTCTGAGGTTTTTTGAAGTTTGCACGGGATGCACATTCAACTTACGTTAGGTGCAAAGAGCAAGAGAAGGAATCAAACAAAGCCGAACCAGGAGACAGAGGTTAGCTTCCTGATTAGGGGGGGGGGAAACGAAAACCAGATCTGACTTAAAACCGGTTCCAATTGATCAATTCCATTGGAATTGTACACCTCAAGTCTTATCGATTCTTCTTAACGATTCATTTCTGTTCATGACGCCACTTCACGGTACGTTGCATTATGTCACACACTCTAAAGCATTTGTGGACTCGGCCTTGAAGCTCGATGTTCGCATCTGGCCGAAGTGGAGAAGGGTCCCATGTAAACATGTTCGCGTTGGGGAGGTAAACCCCCGCCTACCTCTCCCCTTTCGGAGTAGGGACACCTTCCCTCAGGCTCCAGGGGCCATGTCCGGACTCATGCGGCCGACAATGAAGCACCAAGAGTGGGTAAAATACCTCCATGATGACCCCCGGAGGAAAAGCGTTTTTCCTCTCCAAAGTCAAAGTGTTTTCTTCCAGGCTCGAGGGGCTACGTCTGGACTCACGCGGCCAAAAATGAGGCACCGAGAGCGGGTAAAATACCTCCCTTATGACCCCCGGAGTGAAGGCGTTTTGTCCTCTCCAAATTTAAAATATTTTCCTCCAGGCTCGAGGGGGCCACGTCCGGACTCACGTGGCTGAAAATAAAGCACCGAGAGCAGGTAAAATACCTCCGTGATGACCCCCCTCGGAAGAAAATCGTTTTTCCTCTCTAAATTCAAAGTATTTTCCTCCAGGCTCCAAGGGCCACGTCCGGACTCACGCGGCCGAAAATGAAGCACCGATAGCGGGTAAAATACCTCTGTGATGACCCCTGGAGGAAAAGCCTTTCTCCTCTCAAAATTCGAAGTATTTTCTTCCAGGCTCCAAGGGCCACGTCCAGACTCAAGTGGCCGAAAATGAAGCACCGATAGCGGGTAAAATACCTCTGTGATGACCCCTGGAGGAAAAGCCTTTTTCCTCTCAAAATTCAAAGTATTTTCCTCCATGCTCGAGGGGCCATTTCCGGCCCATGCGGCTGAAAATGAGGCACCGAGAGCGGGTAGAATACCTCTGCGATGATCCCCGGAGGAAAAGCCTTTTTCCTCACCAAATCCAAAAGTCTTTTCCTCCAGGCTCCAGGGGCCACGTTCGGACTCACGTGGCCTAAAATGAGGCACCAAGAGCGGGTGAAATACCTCTGCGATGACCCCTGGAGGAAAAGCGTCTTTCCTCAATAAATTCAAAGTCTTTTCATACAGGCTCGAGGGGCCACGTTGGGACTCACATGTCCAAGAATGAGGTCAACCTATTGTTCAGTATGATCAAGTTGAATATGTTCATTTTCTGTCTTGTGCAGACATAATTTTGGGACAAATCAAATGCTTCCTTTTGGTGCAGAAGATTGTGTGGAGCTACTTTTTTTCCCCTCAAAGAAATACTCAGGAATCGTTAGGAGATCAATTCCCACCCCTAGTCCTGATGATGATTCATGTAAACTGACACTATAATTTATGTCATGTAGCAGTCACTCAACAGACGCTCTCTTGCGCCCAGAGGAAAGCTCTGACACAGCCCTAAAAAATGTGGGCGAAAGAAAGCAAGGGACATTCGTCGGGGTCACACCACGAAACGTAGGAAAAGTTGTGTCTGAAAGCAAAGACACAAGAAGTGATCCGACCGAAACAGCTGAACTGACAGAAGCTCCATTAATAGTGGCATATGTCTGAAGCGCAGAGAAACCGAAAGAGAGGGAAAATAGACCCCCTCCACCGGCCCGCGAGAGGACAGAGGGAGGGGGGACGAGAAAAGCAGAAAACAGCGCCAGCAGCCTCTGTAATTGCCTCAATGCCGCTGGGATTACTTTCATTCAATTGAAGCGTTCTCTCCTCCGTTCATTTTAAGGTGGGAAAAAGCGTGCGCGTGGTTTTCGTGGTTGCTGTGGGGTGGAGTGGGATGGGGGTGTTGGAGTGGAATGGAAGGGTGGGTGCTGGGCCCCGCCGGGTTGGCGTGGGCGGCTGGGAGATCCGACGGTGCCCTCCCCTCGTTTCTGTAACACACAGCAGCGATGAGGGCGATATAGCTCCCCTGTAGCGGCTGAATCTCCGGCATCAGTGTGAGCAACAGAGAGAGGGAGAAAAGAGAGCAAGCGAGTGAGAGATAGCATGAAAGAGAGAGAGAGAGAGAGAGAGAGAGAGAGAGAGAGAGAGAGAGAGAGAGAGAGAGTGAGCAGTGCTGTGGAAGAGTGAGGTAGCGATAAGGAGGTAGGTGGACCGCAGATCAGACCTGTCAGATGTGATTGCGCACCCAAGTGCAACCCCGCATGTGAGTGTGTGTGTGTGTGTGTTTTTTTATATTTCCCAAAGACAACCTACCTCCTCAACCCCCTCCTCACTCATAACAACACACACCATCACTGCCCAAACACACACACATACACTCTCACTCACACACACACACACACACATTCCTCGAGGAATCCTTTATTTCTTTATTTGGGCTCTGTGCATTGGATGCTCTGCTCTCTCCTCCTCCCTCCTCTTCTTATTCTTCTTCTTCTTCTTCTCCTCCTCCTCCGTGTCCTGCTCTTCTCTCCTCCTCCTCCTCCTCCTCCTCTTCCTCCTCTCCCCTCTTTGCCGCTCTCACAGCCTAGTTTTCCTTTTTTTTTTTTTACCCTCTCTCTTCAATCTCGTGTGTGCAGGTTGTATCTGACGGAGGGACCGGTTGCCGCGCTCCCCATCCCCTTCCGCGCTCCTTCAACAACAACAACTGTGAGTATTCTGATGCTAATTTGGCTTCTTCCAGCCTTTCCCCCAGCGTCGGTTTGTCTCTGTCTCTCTCTCTCTCTCTTTTTATTTTTTCCTCATAGCTTTTTTTTTTTTTTACCTCTTTTATGTTTTTCATTCACGGCGCTCCAAACGCGGCGGCGGTGGCAGCAGCAGCAGCAGCAGCAGCAGCGGATATGTAAGGAGAAGAAGTGGGGACTAAAAGGAAGAAGAGGGGAATAGAGAAAGAGAGAGAGGAGGGAAAGGGAACCGAGGAGGGGGAGAGAGAGATTACCGCTGCTTCTGCTTCTGCTGCTTCTGCTTCTTCTGCTCCCGCCGCCGCTGCTGCTATACGAGCATCCCGTTCTCCTTTCAGAGGTGTTTCTCTCGGAGGATGGAGGAATCGCCGAAGGGATAAAAGGGGGCGGGTCTTGGTTTTTTGTGAGTAGATAGTTGTGTGAGAATGATAGGCGATGTTGTTGACAAGCATGGAGTGGCTCATCAGACAGCCGGGCAGCTGGAACCAAGGTTTTTTTTCCCTCTGTTGACTAAACTTCTGATTCATCCGTCACTTTCTATATTTACTCATCCAGAGGCACCTCTCCCTCTGTCTTCTGTCCTGCTTTCAAACTGACACTGCTCTATTTTATCATTTTGGAACGAGGGCTCTCGTATTAAGAAATCATCCCTCATGATGATGCGAGCTTTATCCTGTGCAGATGGGAGATCAGTCGTGGAGGGATGTTTGTCTCGGTTCATACCTACGCCAAGATGTGCTAAGCATATGCGTGTGCCATTCATAATATGTGTTTAGTTTTAATGACTTCAGTAGCAGCTGCACAAATTAGCCTATTTCATTCAACATTTGTGCACACGTGTGTGTGTGTGTGTGTTTGTGTGTGTGTGCAATAATTGTGAGAGTTTGTTTACTTGGAACAGGGAACATTTCTCATGCATAAAGATTAATGAGTACAGAGTGTATCATTAAATGTACAGTATGTGTGTGTGTGTGCATGCATGTGTGTGTGTATGTGTGATTAGAGGTCAGTAAGTCAGTGTCCGTTCCCACACGCTGCCCTTTGATCAAAGGGCCACATTTAGTCCGCCCACGCAATGGTGTCTGAGCCATATGAAGAGTGGGTGTACTCTGTGTGTGTGTGTGTGTGTGTGAGTAGGCAGAGATGGATAGGCCTGGTTGCCCCCACTGCAACGCCATTGCTAATGGGCACGCAGGTCAGCAGGGGTTGAACATGCATCCGGCTGTGCGGATATGTCACCGGGACCAAATAAAAAAACACCCTCTCTCCGGCCTTTGCAGGGGGGAAATGACGAAAAACAGGAATCTTTGCAAGAGGAGAAAAAAGCATATTGGGCCAACAAAAACGCTCGGAACACACTTTGGCAGATTCATTTGGCAGAGTTAAAGGGATTGATCTGAGCGTGGCAATTAGGCAAATTTCAGAACTAAGCATCTGGCGAGGCGAGGAACGTTTCGCCTGGCAGAGGATTACCATTTTAGTTCCATTTTGAGAAAGCCCAGAATGTGTTATTTCGCAGCACTCCAGCAGCAGGCACAAACCGGCACATGAGGGATCTCTGAGCGGCGTTTTAGGTTGTGTATGTTGATTTCAGCGACCTGCGAAAAAGTAAGAGTCGCGCTTTGATTAATGATGATTAGGTTTAATATGTGTGTTGGTAGCGGGTGGCGCGCCATCCCTCGCTTCTTCCCCCGGCCTTTATGAAAATGAATCGTTGGGGAAGTAAAACGCCGGGGATGATCGCAAGCCTGCCGATGAGCTTGCTTTCCTAAAGTAGGCTGATATAAATGAGAACCATTCCCCCAATTACGGAAGATTAGGTTACCCTCCACCAATCTGAATCCTTAAATCCCTTCTGTTTTTACAGCTCTGTCTGCCGAATGTAATTCAACCTCAAGACCTGGGCAGAATAGCAATAAAAGAAGGTAGAAACTTTACCACTGGAGCCCAGGCGGTAAAAATATCCATTGGGAGAGAGAGCTGAAGCACATGATAATTGACACAGTGCTGTGTTGCAGTTGGCTGTAATTAACTGTGTAACAGAGGTTGTCAGTTGGGGGAAAAAAAAAAAAAGGGAGAAAGCCAAGACTATCTTAGTGCATTAAGACACTTGAAAGTGCAACATTTAGCGTGTCTTTGCAAGCCTTTAAGGGAGGGTGCGTGTCTCAGGTAAGCTGAGCTGTGTTCATCCAGATCTTTTACTACAGGCCCATTCAGACGTTCTCCACAGCTTCCTTTATCCTTTCTTCAGCAGGTTTGAACACATGAGGAATCAAAAGGAGCCATTGTTTCTGGGGCGAGCGCACACACACACACACACACACACACACACACACACACACACAAAAAAGAGCTTATCATCTATTTTTAGTGCACTTTTCCTCATTGTTGCCTGGGCCACGATTCATGCTTACGTCTAGCGGGTTGTGTTGCCATAAACTATGTTGCGCCTTCACAGCCAGGCGCTGGCTGGTGACAACTCTCACCCACACGTTAGTGATCTACGAGCAGTATACCACAGGGCCCCCCTGCTGCCACACCATCCGCTTTTTTTACAATGCACAGGACCACAACAATGTCACCCCCCCCCCCACTGTGTGATAGCACCCATATGCACACAGAGCACCTGTATTAGTGTAATGCGCCAACCCTTTATTTCTCATCACTTATCACAGCGCCGCTACATGCTGTACCGAAAAGTGTGGGGGGGGGGGGAAGCTCATAAAGATAAAAATCACATTTCACTGGAGGGTGCTTGTGTGACAGTGATATATGCTGTGAGCATCCTGCCACCTCATTGAGATGGGAGTGAGTTCTGGGTGGCTAAATCAATTTGTGCAAAGGCTGTTGGCGCTCGGATTGGTGTCGTGATATGATCTTTGTTGTCCATTTTTAGAGGTCAGCGCAGCGACAAGGGCAAAAGAACCTGACCGCTTTCTCTCTTGTTTCAAAGCTGGTAAACGATCCCCTCCCAAGAGGATTGTGGGTAAAGTCAGTCCTGATCAAAAAGGTACATGTTAAGGTTTTTTTTTCTCCCCCCCCCTCCCTCTCCCTTGGTTAAGATACTATGGATTCTCTATTAAGAATCTACTTTCATCCATTACCGCACAAGTCTTGATAGAGTGTCCAGAGCCAGAGGCGAGCTCCGTCCGTGCATTAATCGCTGTAATTACTCAGAGACGATGACAGTGATTCTGGAGGTGAGTCCGAGTACATATACCAGTGGATGACTGGGACTGGGGGGGGGGTTGGGTGGTGGTGGGGGTGGACAAGTCGATAGGTGAACCTGACTCCTGCGATTGTAAGAGATCTCCGGTCAGGAAGGAACGAAAAGACGGCTTCAAGACGTGTCAGCAAAGTTGAGCTATTTCCTCTCATCCATCTCGTGAGGTATGATGATATCAACGTTGTGACATGTTGGCTCCGCAGGCTCAATCAGAAGTCACTCTGATAATCACGGTTTAGAGGTTCCTCCTCGGCTAGAGACTGTAAAACCTGCTTTTGCATTTCTTTGGAGTAGATTGGACTTCTGTGATTCTCGTCTGCCAAACCAAACCATTGATACATCACAATTAATTCAGGACTCTGCTGCCAGGCTGTTAACTAGAACAAGACAGGGAGAGCATATCAGTCTAGTTTTAGCTGACCTGCACCGCCTTGCACTGTCTTTTAGGATTGCTTCTTTTGCTTGTCTACAGAGCTCCTGATTGTTTTGGACTGGCCTACATTACTAACTCTTTGGTGTTTTATAATCCGTCTTGGCCTCTGAGTACTGACTATCTCATCCCAACACTTTTTCAAATCCTGAACAGAAACTATGGGGATCCCATTGGAGGGATGCAAACTCTGTGACCAATGTTTACCTTAAAACCTGAGACCGGGGTTATCAGTTTTTGAGGGGCTCTCAGGGGGAAAGGGTCTGAACTGTGTTCCTGCATGAAGACTTCCATCGCTCTCAGTAATGTGCAGCTGTGAGTGCAGTGTTGATAGTTGTGACTGATTCGCTCTGACTTCAATCATCAATCAATCAATCTTTATTTGTGTAGCGCCAAATCACAACAAACGTTATCTCAAGAGGCTTTTTTAAACAAAGCAGGTCTAGACTACTCTATGTCTAATTATGAACAGAGACCCAACACCAAGACAGGATAAGACTCAGTCTGACCCCACCATAATCCACCAAGAGCATTGCACCTCGCAGTATTTAGCAAGCTACAACAGCGAGAAAAAACGTCCTTTTAACAGGCAGAAACCTCCAGCAGAACCAGACACATGTTAGACACACATCTGCATCAACTTGCACTTGTATTCCTCTGGTAGTCACTTGTCAGGAGTCTTTAAAATCCAACCAGTCCTCCACGGGATGTATTGACATAATGGTACCATTGTTTTCTTTGAATGCTTGATTTTGACCCAGTGAAGGAGAGAAGCGTTAGAAAGATGTGAATCACTCGCTTGCTTCTTAGGGCGTCAGAAAATACAGTGACACAATCGACTACCTCTTTATGCATTTGGAACACACTGAGATGATTGTGTTTGAATGCAGTGCTGCATGTAAGGCCCAGATATTGGACCTGGGCTCCCTGCAACCGTACGCTAGGGGGGCCAGGCTGGGGCCAAGGGTGTTGTCAGAGGGACACATTCAACCCTGGCAAAAGAGACTGAGAAGGGCGAGGACTGGTTGAGAACAAACTGGCAAAACATCAGTGCATCCCTATATACTATAGATTATAGACATATATGCTACTGTGTACTATATCAAAATGCAGACTGACAGCAGCTGTTTGGCTGTTTACACTCAACATGAGTCCCCTGTCTTTTTCTGTTGAAGCCTCACGTGATTGGTCAGGACATATGGTGGCGTCTCGACCAATCACGTGTCTACATTGAGCAGAACGGGAAGGGGAGGGGTTACAGACACACACAGCACAGTGAGCACACCAACAGGAGGGAGACGAGAGGGAGAAACATGCGCAACAGACAGAGAACGCACTGGAAAGGTGAGAAAACAGGTGACTGCAGGAAACACAGTAAACTTCAGACACATTGAAACGGCATAGACTCTTAAAAGGCAGAGTGTAGACTGTGCAAGGTGAAAGTGTCATCAATCAGGGTCCACAAATAAACCTGCAAAGGCACATTAGAAGTGTCTGTGAAGGATCTCAGTCCTCCAGGTCATGGACATTAGAAGTGTTTATCCATCAGTGCAATTGGAAGAATAAAGACAGTGAAGGGAACCTGCTGTTAATGAAGGTGTTTCAAAGTTCAGAAATAATATACATGCAATTAGAGATTGGACTTTTTGTCTAATTATGAGGGGTCTTGTTTTTGTATTTTATATTAAGTTTTTGTAGCACTCTGCTCCATGTTGAGAATATAAATAAAGCCTCATAAATAATACACATTTCATATAATGTATGTTTTTTACATTACACATTTGACATATAATTTAACATTATTTTAGGTCATACATTAAATTAAACAAGAAAAAATCTGAGGAGCCACTTGGGAGCCGAAAGAGCCGGCTCTTTGTAGTGAGCTGATCCAAAAGAACCGGCTCTCTAAAAAGAGCTGGAATTCCCATCACTAGTTGTGTGGTCTCTTTCCATGTCTGTTCTATTATTTGATTCTTATTTGCTCTTAGAGTTTTAATTTAAGTGTTTTATTTTATTCTCTGACAGCCTTTTATGGTCTGTGTGTTTAAAGTTATTTTACCCCACCAAACTTGATTTTTAAATGTGCTATATAAAGAAAGCGGATTGGAAACAGGTAGATGGTCACATCCGGTGTGCAGGACACAGCTCACAGTATTATCCCTCCCTTGACTTGTTTTTCCTCATCCTTTTTTTTATGTTTGAATACATCTGAATATTTCTCTTCTCCGCACAAACGTCTGTGTCTTGTTTTTGATTGAACTCCTTCCTTAAATTCACCCTGAAGTATTTGCACTTCACTTCATTTCTTCTTTCATTTTTGTTGCTTTTTAAATCACTTTGAGCGCCTCTACCTGGTTTATTAATAAAGTCTCCTTACAGCAAATCACCATCGCATGTGTTTTTTCCCCCTCACCTTCTCATTTGGCTGAAAGTACGCCGCTCCTTCTAACAAAAAATCCGCCGTGTCCTTTTGATGCACATGGAGTGATGTGTTTAGTGCGTGAATACTATAGGGCATATATGCTACTGTGTACTAGATCAAAATGCAGACTAACAGCTGCTGTTTGGCTGTTTACACACAACATGAGTCCCTTAGCACTTAAAGCTTTTTTTGGAGGGGGGTCCAGGTTCAGTTTTACAGGGGAAATGGCCCCTCTTGGCCCCTCCCCAGAACTGCCCCTGACCTGAAACCCACAGTAACCAATCTTGGTGTCATAATGGAACGTGATTTTAAAATTAAACACCAACTCTGTCGTCCGGTCTTGTTTTCACTATTTGAGGCTTTTATCTAAGCTTAAATCATTTCTGTCTTTGACTGATTTTGGGAAAGGGATACATGCTTTTATTTCGTCTCGTCTGGACTACTGTAACGCACTTCATGTAGGCGTTAACCAGACCTCCCTGTCACGGCTACAGCTAGTCCAGAATGCTGCCCCTTGACTTTACCTGGCACCTGTAAGCAAGAGCACATCACCCCCATCCTTGCCTCCCTCCACTGGCTCCCTGTTCATCTTAGGATTTAAGATTCTGTAGTTTGTTTTTAAATCATTGAATGGAGTTGCTCCACGGTATATTTCCGAGCTCCTGTGTCTTGTTTTTGATTGAACTCCTTCCTTAAGACAATTACAAAGTCCGCCTACTATCACCTTATGAATATATCAAGGATTAAAGGACTTATGCCTCAGCAGGATGCAGAAAAACTGGTCCATGCATTTATCTTTAGCAGACTAGACTACTGTAACGGGGTCTTTACAGGACTCCCTAAAAAGTCCATCAGACGGCTGCAGCTCATACAGAACGCTGCTGCTCGAGTCCTAACAAGGACCAACAAAGTAGACCACATCACTCACTTAGATCCCTACACTGGCTTCCTGTCTGTCAGAGAATAGACTTTAAAATCCTGCTGATGGTTTATAAAGCACTGAATGGTTTAGGCTGATCTGCTACTACTTTATGAACCATGTGGACCTCTGAGGTCATCAGGTACTGGTCTGCTTTCAGTCCCAAGAGTCAGAAGGAAACATGGTGAAGCAGCGTTTAGTCATTATGCACCATATATCTGGAACACACTCCCTGAAAGCTGCAGGTCTGCTCCAACTCTCACCTCTTTTAAATCAAAGACTAAGACTTTCTTATTTGCCACTGCCTTCCTATCTTAGATTATTTTAACTCACTTTAAATTAAAATTTTAAAGTCATTTTTAATATATTTCTAATTTCCCTGTTTTATCATATTTGTCATTTTAATTATGTTATTTTATGCTTGTCTGAATGTTTCCAATGCTTTTAATGTTTCAATGTAAAGCACATTGAGTTGCCCTCGTGTATGAAATGCGCTATACAAATAAAGCTGCCTTGCCTTGCCTTGCCTTAAATTCACCCTGAAGTATTTGCACTTTGAGCACCTCTACCTGGTTTATTAATAAAGTCTCCTTACAACAAATCACCATTGCATGTTTTTCCCCTCACCTTCTCATTTGGCTGAAAGTACGTGCGTGAATCAACAGAGAAATAAAACAGGGTGAGAAGCACTCAAGTCACATACAAAAAAAGAAAAAAAAAAAAAAAAAAGAGAAGGAGTCAAAGTTCCCTTTCATCAAATTCACCGAGGAAGACGTCACCGTTCCGGCCACACTCTTTTGACCGACTTGTGATCTCTGGGAAGTGCAGCGCAAAAATCACCACAGCAACGACTGCTTAGCAACAAAGATGTTGCCAACATAAAAAGAGAGGAAAAAAAAAAAAAAAAACAAGGCAAAACAACCAAAAAGAGAAAAAAGAGAGATCTCCTATTCCATTGACTTGATTTAGTATGTTGGAATATAATTACTGCACGTTTGTTATATAGCACAGACGTTGCCAGATGTTCGCTGTGAGAGATGCTCGTAAAGAAAAAGGAGGCAAGTGGTCAAATCAAGGCTGTCAAGTCAGGGAAATAAAAAGCGGAGGAGGGATGAGCTGAACATGCTGCAGCTCTGAGGGCTCCCTATTGTCTCTACAAGGGCAGCAGAGTTTGTCTCTTTTTGTTACGCTGCTGAAATGTGTCTCATAACGATGTCAATGTGCCCGCTTAATAAGAACGGCATTGTCGGCCGTAATAAGTGAATGGAGTTTAATAGGTGAACGTCTGCCGCTTCCCTTCTTATCTCCCGGTGACTTTCCCTTTCCCTTGTACCGCCTGCAGCCCAGTAATCACAGGAAATATATACAAGTCAGAGACACAGATTTTAATTAAGGGGCAGTTTTTTAGCATCATGGAAAAAAGATGGAGAGAAGAGGAAATACGGGAGCGTTTGGAAAGTGCACTTTTGAAAACAGGGAGGAGGATTGGTTGGTTTTCTCATTAATCACAGCAGAACCATGTCTGATATTAGCGTACAGGAGATGAAACCAGGCTGGAACGACAGAGTTGAATATTTGAACATCTCAGTGCTGATGTGTGCAAAGCAGAGTGGTGTGTCTGCAGGGGAGGCTTTGAAATTTCATCCACTCCATCCCTTTTAACTCTGCAGAGGGGGGAATGTGTGTGTCTCGCTCCAGTCGGCCAATGGCTGTTAGGAAAGCTCCCGAACAACCCCCACCCTCGCCCCGCCGCCGCCGCCACCAGCAGCACCGCCGCCGCCGCCACCACCACCGCTACCCCTCCAACCATTCACACACACGCTCCTCGCTATCTCCCACCCCTCCTCCTCCTCATCCTCTTCTACTCCACAGACCTGCATTGTGTCAGATAGTTTAATGTGAAATTGCTTTTCTTTCAAATTTCCCCCTGGAAACGCAGGTCGTCGCAGAAAAAATGTTACATCTCATAATGGCGTGTTATTGTTGTTCTTTCATACGAGTCCTTGGCTTCTGAGTGCATGGTTTTTTTTCAGAGCCAAGCTGAGGTCACACTCGGCTATTTCTCCTTCTCCCTTCTGCCTCCGTCTCCTCCTCTCTTTTGGCCATCTCGGATTCTACAACCGCCGCCGCCGCTTTTGCCGCCGCCACTGCTGCGCCCGCGGTAACCCCGCTGAAACATTTAGCACCACCTCACTCTATGATTACGCTCTGCATTAGCAAGGGCTTGGATTTAATTTGTCGGCGGGAACCTCGCGGCGAGTGCTACGGGCCTGGCCTATCAGAGACACTTTGTAAAAAGGCCCCTGGAAGAGCCTCCCGGGGTGATCCTATCAGTCAGACACACTGTCAGCAGACACACTCAGTTAGTCAGCATTGAGTCAGAAATGTGGCCCAGCCAAGCCACACGCCACCGTTGGCTGCTCCGCTGGGCCCGCTGCTGTGGGCATCGAGCTCCCCCGCCTGCCAATCAAAGCTCGAGCAAGGATGCTGACCTTTGTTCCCCCCCTGTTGGAATGAATGCTCTTCAACAGGTGATCCGACCGACATCCCTGCCTCTGCACCCTCAAGTTTAAATATAGCATACTTTTCTCCTTTGTCCTCCGCCCTGCCTCCACATTAGCCTGTTACAGCACTCCTGGATGTTTATGTCAGAGCTCTGTAGGATGCACTCACATTATTTCTTATATTTTTAGACTTTATTCAGTACACAATGTCAATCGCCTCAATAATAATCACCTGTCCTAAAGTGGCTATTAGAGTCTTCCACTCCTGTGATTTACATTAATACCCGGTGGTTAATGTCATGTTACTTCACAGAGAGTATGTGGAACGTTTGAGTGCGAGGCAGTAATGCGCTCTGTGATTATGCTCCTTTTTTTTTTTTTTTTTTTGCAATGCCTTATTTTTTTTTTTACACTCCTCACACACGACGGCTATCAAAATAGCTTGATCTGAGGCCACTCAAGGCTGCTTTTATCGCCGCTCACAGAACGAGAAGGTCAATTTTCAAGGCATTTCACGGGGGGAAATGTTTAAACCAGCTAGTTACTAAGAGAACCAAGAGGGTCTTCTGCTTCCTGCGGCTCTAATTGGGATCCATTTTTCATTTTCATGTGGTTTTAAATGTCAAGAACAGAGCGCGACGCAAAGTGTTTTGAATTTGCTCAGGAAGGCCTCGGTCCTGGGGTCAGACAGGTTGAAAGCATATTGGTTTATTATGGAACAGAAGACACAGGCGCTCTGTAGCCGAGTCCTACCAAAGGAAAAAGGAAAGAGGGAAAAAAAAAAAAAGAAAAGATGATATACTGCTTCTGACCTCATCCATGGTCCGCTGAGAACATAATGTCAAAAGTTGCAAGCGCCTTTCTTCATTTGACAGAAACAAATCCTCAGGAAGGGCTCAGTGGCCCTCCCCTCCCCGTGTGCAGGCTGAGCGCTCTCCTCGCCTGTGTGGCTCTCCCCTGGGTGCTCCAGTCTGCCCTCGTGGTCCAAAGATATTCAAGTTTGCTGGACTGGAGACTCCCAGTCCCTCAATGTATGAATTTATCTTTTGTAGAGCTTGGTCACACCGGGCAGTTTCCCAGAAGAAGTAATGAGAAGTTA
Source organism: Notolabrus celidotus (assembly GCF_009762535.1). Taxonomy (NCBI): domain Eukaryota; kingdom Metazoa; phylum Chordata; class Actinopteri; order Labriformes; family Labridae; genus Notolabrus; species Notolabrus celidotus. The sequence goes on from NC_048291.1 coordinate 4,366,718, forward strand.
GCATAAGTGGAGTTTAAGAAAGTTGTTAACATCATATACAGGTTGGTTGTGCATTGTATTATCCATTACTCCTCTATGATGAACACACAAACTTGGAGTTTCACTTGCTGGGAAAGTTCTCTTTGTGAGAATGTTGTCTTTTGGCAGAGGCGGCATTTCTTTTTTAGATAATTAGATCTCAGGACAAGAAAACCGCCAGTTTCTCTTGTCCTGTAAACGCCTAGTTGGAACCATAGACCACATAGAACCTGGGGTTGGTATCTGTGACATGACCCATTGGTTTCTGAAGCAGCGTTATGGAGCCCAACCCCATATTGGAATTGCTGCCTTCAACAAACTTGAGGATGATCTAGAAACTGGCGAAGAGGTGGAGTTTAAGCTGTAGCTGAGCCACGTGGAAAACAGCCACAACACACGGGTGCAAATTGGGAATTGTTAACCCATAAAACAAGTGAGTGTTTGTTATCAAAGACCACAAAACACAGCTTCACTTTTTACTCACACTTAAATGTTGCAAACGAAACATGACGCATTTTCTGTCTTTGCAGCTTTTATAAAGTGAAAGTGCTATTTCAGCTTTAAGCTTCTTTTTAAACACATGTTTCAGAACCAAAGCATATGATTATTTATGAATCTTCATTATTACAGCTTTCTTTCTCATAGCATAGTTGAGACACAGAGGATCTGGTTGAATGCTGCATTCATGTGCTTCTCGGATGGTCCCGGTGTCTGAGTTTGGGAAGTCATTCTTAAGACTTTGGAGTGTTTATGTGCTCTCAATTTGTAAAGTCAGAATATTGTACCAACAAACTACTACTGGATGTTATGAAGAAGAGGTGTGGAATGCCACTATTAAGTTTAGTTTAAGCTCTATGCTGATGACTGTTTCTACTATTTTTGTGACGACGAGCAAAAGAAACAGATCAAGTGAGATAAGCACCAGACTAATCATGAAACCATCTGTATTAGCATATCTGTATTAACATCAAGTATTAGTATCAGTAGTGTTGACACCATGTTAATGCAGAGAACAGCTCAATATTGCATCTTTTGCCGTTGAACGCATCTTTTGCAGTTAATTCATCTTTTGCACTTTAACACATCTTTTGCACTTTAATGCATCTTTTGCACTTTAACACATCTTTTGCACTTAATGCATCTTTTGCCCTTTAATGCATCTTTTGCTAACACATCTTTTGCACTTTAACACATCTTTTGCTAACACATCTTTTGCCCTTTAATGCATCTTTTGCTAACACATCTTTTGCACTTTAACACATCTTTTGCACTTAATGCATCTTTTGCCCTTTAACACATCTTTTGTACTTTAACACATCTTTGCACTTAATGCATCTTTTGCCCTTTAATGCATCTTTTGCTAACACATCTTTTGCAATTTAACACATATTTTGCACTTTAACACATCTTTTGCACTTAATGCATCTTTTGCCCTTAAATGCATCTTTTGCTAACACATCTTTTGCACTTTAACACATCTTTTGTACTTTAACACATCTTTTGCACTTTAATGCATCTTTAGCACTTTAATGCATCTTTTGCCCTTTAACACATCTTTTGCACTTTAACACATCTTTTGCACTTAATACATCTTTTGCCCTTTAACACATCTTTTTGCACTTTAACACATCTTTTGCCCTTTAACACATCTTTTGCACTTTTGCACTTTAACGCATCTTTTGCACTTAATGCATCTTTTGCCCTTTAACACATCTTTTGCCCTTTAACACATCTTTTGCACTTTTGCACTTTAACGCATCTTTTGCACTTAATGCATCTTTTACCCTTTAACACATCTTTTGCACTTTAACACATGTTTTTGCACTTAATGCATCTTTTGCACTTTAACACATCTTTTGCACTTTAATGCATCTTTTGCCCTTTAACACATCTTTTGCACTTTAACACATCTTTTGCACTTAATACATCTTTTGCCCTTTAACACATCTTTTGCCCTTTAACACATCTTTTGCACTTTTGCACTTTAACGCATCTTTTGCACTTAATGCATCTTTTACCCTTTAACACATCTTTTGCACTTTAACACATGTTTTTGCACTTAATGCATCTTTTGCAATGAAATGGGTTGCACTTCAATTCTCTTGCACTATGTACAATGACAATAAAGATATATTCTATTCTATTCAAACCGTCCAATTTTTCTGAATGAGCAAATTCACCTCAGGCTTTTTCATGTTTGTATTTTTTGCATCTTCGAATGAATCAAAACTTAAATGACTTAAAGAGCTTCCAGGAGAAAGACATTGACGTGAAGAGGCTTTTATGTCACAGGTATCAAATATACATACAGTAACCTTGAAAAACATTGGTTTTGAATTGGCTGACGGAATCAAAAAAAAAAAGAATGAATGTAAAACGTTTCTGAGACTGGGCTGAAGTGACATAAGTGGTAAAGCGCCTGTTTTTGAAGATTATTCCTCAGCTGTAGACACAAATGCATTTAAGCTCACATCCCAATCTCTCATATTATGCAAAAAGCTGAGCAAACATCATCCACAGCGGCCTTACACCAGATTGAATGCTCGTGTTGTCCTTTAGGGCAGTTACAAACAACATATTTTGTCATTTAATTTGAAATATTTCATGTCGAATTACCTTGTTACCTTCTCTAGTTTTCTGCCTTCCAGTTTCTTCCCTTCTCGAAAAGGTCAGAAGTGTCAAATAGTTTCCAACTACACAGATTCCTGTCATGTTTGTTGTGCAACAGCAAAGCAAACAAATCCACATATTGCATGAATTCAAAAGGATATTGTAAATCCACGACGTGAATGCTGAGGCGGAGACGTCCTTAGCCTGGTGATTTGCCCAGAAAGCTGTCCAGGTTAAATCAAATACCTTCTCCACCGATAGCATGCAGGGTCTATGTAACTCTGAGCAGCTGCAAGGACAATAAATTAATGAAAAACCCTGAAGCATGGATTTGTACCCGAGCTTTAAATGCAATTTTTATCCCTGTAACAATGTATAATCTCTTGTCCAAGCAGCCTGTGTCTCTACCTTAAACATCCCTTTCATTCCTTCATTTAATAAATGACACCCAGAGGACGAAACGGGGACAAGTCCCCGCTGACACCTGTGAAATATAGACTGATAATGCCCCTGCCACTCGCTTAATGCCGCTCCCTTCCACCTCCTTTGGTCTGACAGGCCGGCCCGACGCATGTATCATAATGAGCGGATCTCTGCGCCGTCAATTAGAAGCACCTAAAGCATGTGACTGAACTTCGGCGATCCCACAGATAAAGGCAGAGATGAAGGATCTCTCCGATTTCTCACGGGATTGGACGCCGTTCCTCCTTCGAGGTACACGTGCTCACTTCCCTCACTTTTAGCTATTTCTGCCAGCATTGCGTCTATACCTCCCTTTATTTTGTGTGCTGTGACTATGTGGCGGCGGTCCCATGGGTGGTGTGACGGAGAGGAGCAGAGCGTTCCAGCTCCCTGCATGTCCCCTCCTTCTAGCAGATGTGGAAAAAAAACCCTCAGTCAGTCATTGTCTGCATGGCTCACTTTGAATGATTTAATTACTTGCTTTAGACTTGAGCAATTATAGCTGAGCAGCACATATGTTAATTATATCTGACCTCACATTTTTGCTGCTCTGTTAATTGTTCTCGCAGATGACATTCGGAGATGACTGTCATTGCTGCCTGCGTATCGGGCAATTTAAGGGAAAAATGGCAGTGAAATGGAGGAGGGACAGATTTGGAGGGATGGAAAGTTTAAGCTGCGGCGTTTAGTTCCAGATGGAGGGGGTCACTACATGACGGCCTGCGACTTGTCCTTTTAACCCCCCTTGTCTGCTTCTGTTGGTGCACGTCCTCTTACTTTATTTATTTATTCATTTTGTATGCATGCAGGCAATGAGTGTCACCATTTGTTGTACTGAATTGGAGTTAGCAGGGAGCTAGTTTTCATCTGCAGAACATCTGCAGGTCATCATTCAACAACAACAACAACACAGTAATAGAACAAACACAAACCAGAGGATGATACAAGGCCAGAGGTGGAAAATTAATCAGTGATAAATGCTTTAATGCTGGACCTTTTTTCTTTTTTAATCAGCCAAATTTCACCTATTTTACTAACATTTTAAAAACAAGCCTATAACTTCGGCTCTAATGCATTCAGAGTTATTAGTCAATCATTTTTATTTCCACTTTTTGTTATACTGGTTAAAATGATCTTTATGACCCGATGGTAATCAATACATAATGTGTTCTTAAAAAAGAGTGAAAAAAGCTGCTATCTACAGCTGGAGTAAACCTGGGAAAACACCAACCAATCACCTTTTTTGGGTCCCAAAATTTTAAACCAATCAAATCCCGTCCTGCCGCTCTGCCCGCCTCCTGCGCGTACATTTTCTCCTGCGTTCACTCCCCATCTCCTGCCTCTGCTTCCCCTGCCTCTATTTACTCCCCCTCTCGCTCGACTTTGGGCCTGTCCCCTCTGACCCCATGAGGTGCTTTGCTCAGGACTGTAGTCCGGATCAGAGTCTAAAAAGCTCTCACCACGGGGGCTCTGACAAGCAGAAGAATTAATGACATTCAGTAAGATACAGAAAATGTAGATGTACTGTCGGCCGTGATCACGCCAACCAACAAAGCAACAATCAATGTTTGAATGAATGAAGAACTTCTCCTCTTGTCTCTCCTCTCTCCCACTCACACACTCTACACCTCTCCTGATGCCTTCACTGACCGTCAACACTGTAGGAATTAAGAACATCTACACTGAACAGGTTAAACAAACAGTAGAGCTGTTACAGTATTATATGTTCGTGTCACCAGTACAACTGGATAATGCTAGCATGACAGTTGTGAGTGCTAACAGCAGCCATGTTTGTTTGTGTTTTTAACTTTCACTATGAGAATGTTTTGCTGAGGACCTGTTTTGAATCAGTCACGATCATATAGTTGTGAATCAGCCGCACTCGTGCATGTGAGCGAGGGGGGGCGTTTTGGAGGAGCTCCGAGGGGAAGGGGGGGAGGGGTTAGATGGAGTCCTGAGGAAATGCTACATTCAAATTCATGCTAGTTGTCAGTGACTAGCGACCCTAGCTTTAAGTCAGCATGACTGACTAAAAGTCTTCAATTCTGTTTCATCCATTTAGCCATTTAAAGTGAAATGAGCCCCTCAAAAGCACAGTGGTGTCATTTTCCAGAGGGAAGCAGGAAGACACTGCGGCTTCCTGACTACAGTGTGCAAAAATGGACAAAACAGCACACGATTGAATAAAAATGATGGGTTACTGAAAGTCTTCAATTCAGTTTCATCCACAGGTCTCAGGCATACAGTTCTCTGCTGGCCCCCTGACATCAGTCAGATTAGCCGCACCTGTTTGCTTATCTTGTAGGTGTTAGCTCAAACTCAAAGTTGGTGACACTTCGAAGCTGCTCAACACAAACTGCATAGTACTTTTAGCCTGTCATCTGAGCCGTCTGAGCCATTTAAAGTGAAATGTGCCCCTTTAAAAGCACAGTGGTGTCATTTTCCAGAAGGAAGCAGGAAGACACTGCGGCTTCCTGACTACGGTGTGCAAAAAGGGACAAAATAGCACGCGATTGAATAAAATTGATGGGTTACTGAAAGTCTTCAATTAAGCTTCATCCACAGATCTTAGACATAAAGTTCTCTGCTGGCCCCCTAACATCAGTCAGATTAGCTGCACCTGTTTGCTTATCTTTCAGGTGGTAGCTCATACTCAGTGTCATGATACATAAATTATGCTTAACACAGAGTACATAGTACTTTTGGCCTGTCATCTGAGCCATCTGGTAGTTTCTTAAAGTGAAATGTGCCCCTTTAAAAGCACAGTGGTGTCATTCTTTTCCAGAAGGAAGCAGGAAGACACTGCGGCTTCGTGACTACGGTGTGCAAAAAGGGACAAACTACTACGCGATTGAATAAAAATGATGGGTTATCGTATCAGGGTTATTCTGTTAACACTGAAAGCTCAATATGACCGCATAGTAATCCTGTTTTATATGTGGAAGCAGGATTTGTTGATGCTGGTGGTCTGGTTAGCTTTTGTAGATCATAAGGAGGCATCGATCTTAACACTTCTCACAGGTGCTTTAAAATGTGCCAATAACTTTATTTTTGAGTGTTTTCTTAATTAAAAGTGAGGCAAACATTTTAATTCCTTCAGCATAACTATCCCCTATACACAGCTCTGATTGAAATGTGTCCATGTCTTTGTTTTCTTTTTTGGGAAATCGGTTCCCTCTTCGTCCATTGCTTTTATCTCTTATAACTAAGCACCTGAGATAACATTTAAGAGGTAGCTTTTGTATGTTTTTTTTTTGCACTACCTGTGCAGCTTTAAGTCCAAATAAATCAGTAAAAACTACAGCCTCGTTCACATTGATCTACAATAATTTGTCATGATTGGAGGCCACAGAGTAATTCTTCTGTGGCCACCGGTCATCCGGCCCTGAGCTCACATTGAATAGTTTTAAACCTTTCTATTGAATATTTCATAAAAGAGAAGGTTGGCCTTCACTTTTATGCAGTCTGTGATCAAGGACTGTGTTTTTATGAACTGTTCTAACAGGCTAACAAACACATATAGCAGCTGAGGACTGATGCTGCAGAAACTGTGAATGTTGGCAGAGCCGACTCCTGTAAGATGATGCCAGTAATCTGTACACAGCACCCATGTTTAGCAAACAGGCCAATCTGCAATGTGTTTTTTTGTACAAACAGAATAAATGGACGCGCCGAGCTAAGATGTACCGCAGCCAGCTTTTTTCTCTGGATGCGGAGCTCACTCACTTCCTGTTGTTTATGAGATGATGCATTTTGTTTTGCTTTTTTTGCCATTATTACCCAGGAAACATCTGAAAACCACTAATGTCCCACTTCGGAGCTCATACTGTCTTTTCTAATGCACGTTTGCAGTCGCTTCCGGAAGTTCTTGATCTCTGAGAATCCATTAAAAAAACAGCTTGCAGGGACAAATTACTACCTGAACTAATACATCTTGTTGAACGACACATGTATTGTGATTTTTTTTTCTTTCCCGGACATGGTTTTATTATCACCCACAGCTTATTATCACATTTAATGGGGACTGTTTTCCCTTTTTTGCCATTACTGCACACTGAGGTTTAATTCTGCTGGCAGCGAGGAGGCAGAGCAGAAGTTAAGGCAGCGTGGAAAGCAGATACACACAGCGAGCTCTTCAAATTCATTTTGTCTTGTGATATGATTGCAGCTGCGTGACTGTGGCCTTTTTATAGAGCAGTGGAAGGAGAAATGAAGAATACATGTGCCGCTCAACACAATTACATTTGTTAATGCTGCAGTATGTCTCCGCGTGCTCTTTCTAATGGACTGTGCTTTTGTTTGTCACCTTAAGTGAGCGGAGACGTTTCCTGTTTCACTTCACTACACTGGAGTTAGATTCAGAGAAAGTGGGAGGAATCTGGAGGCTTGTATTCAGGGAGTATTTTTTGCTGTGTTACAGTTCTGCTCTTATTTCAGATAGAAACATGTATTTTTTACAATGCAGGCACAGTTGCAGCAACTTAACTTGTGCTGCAGCACACATATGCACCATGCTCTTTCTCACATGCATTGGGATGCATGATGTGGAATGTTTTGAGACAATATGCAGCATGGACAACCATAATGTCTGAGGTAGAGATCACATCATACAGGGGCAGGTAGGGATATGTCTGCAAGGGAGGGATCCAATATGACATTGGCTGGTGAAATTCTTGGTCCTCTACTTCAGGGCTTCCCAAACACAAAGGTTGGTTTTACTCCCCAACTCTGCAGATTTGAAGATCTAATGGATGATTTTTATTTTTCATGGAAAAGTGCTAGCGCTAGTTAGCATAGCCACATAGCTACATGTTCGTCGCTGTGTACCAAGACACACAACTATGTCGCAGTGACTCAAGATCCAATATGACATTAGAAGGTGAAATTCTAGGTCCTCTGCTTCATGGGTTCCCAAACTTTTCAGCCCATGACCCCCAAAATATAGGTTCCAAAGACTGACGACCCCACTGTCCCTCAAACTGATTTAATGTGGCTTCATGTAGCTGGTCTGCAGAGAATGAAGCTACTTATATGAGCATGAGGCTGTGATTCCTGTGCCTTTATACATTAACCTACTGCTACTGATGCTTTTGATAATTAACTTCAACTTTTAATTCACTAACCCTAAACTTAGGAGTCCTCTGACAACAAAGAAAGGCAGAAAACTCATTACATTGTCTATTTTCAAGGTTTTGTTTCAAGTTTAGCTACTATTTTTGTTGATATTTTTATTTACTATAATGGGTAAAATTTACTTTTTTTAGGTAACTAAAAAAAAAAACATTCTGGAAGAAATCTAACAACCCCCCATTTGTGTCTCGCGACCCCACAGGGGGTCCCGATCCCCACTTTGGGAACCCCTGCTCTACTTCAATAAAAGGGGAGTCATGAAGTGCTATAAGTTTAGATACTTGTTATTAAATGCTTTAAAGCTGCTGTTGGTAGACACAGAGTAAACATCTGTTCAAAGAGAGATCAGATCACAACACAGATCGGCATGTGCAGTCATGATAGTGCTGGACTCATAACCAATTGGTGGACGTAGTAGGGGCCATCCCTTAACCAATTAGGATGGAGGATTGGCTATGATTGGTCTGTCATAACCATAGACTGTATAGAATATGGATGTAGCATCCGTGACGTCACCCATCTGTTAATGAGTGCTGTTTTGAAGCTAATCAACGGCGGCAGCCATATTGGAAAGGCGTAACTCAAGCAGGCAGAGTGTGACTTAAAGGGGCGGAGTTTGAGCCTCTTAGCCAACAGCTATGTGTTCCTGACCGGGAGTCAAGTCAGTAATGTTTCTGGTGTTCCTGCAGCCAGCCTCAAGTGGATTCTCAATGAATTGCAGTTTATAACACTTCCACATGGGCTTCATAGTTTGAAACTGGAGGTTGCCTCTTGTCACCATTAATCACATTCACCTGACTGTAGCTAATAGGACCTGGGGATTGGTGGTCCTCCTTTGGTCCCTAGAGTTATTGTGTTGGAACAGAACTTCCAGTCGGAACGCCAAATAGTCACACGATATCACAAACACACACACAGAGAAAAAGAGGCAAAGGTAAAAGGTCTGCAAGGTCTTGTCAATAGAAGTGAGGGACTTTAAATTCACCTGACTGAATCGGCTAAATAGTTCTTTTTCAACGCAAAACCTGGGGATTGGTGGTCTGTTGTTTTCTTAAGTTTGTATCTTTTTTTCACACAAACTCTGTGTTGGATGTACAAACCCCCTAAAAATGAAAAGAATCCATACTGCCCCTGTTCTGAGAAATCAGAACAGGGTCAGAGCTAGGAGCTTGTTCAGCCCTCAACTCAGCCTCCGCTTTTCATTCCCTGCACACGTGTGCTAACAAGGAGCTTAGGAGGGAGGCATGCTAGTTGTAGCATGCTAGTTGTAGGCTGTCTTAATAAACACAAAGGTCGGTTTTACTCCCCACGTCTGCAGATTTGAAGATCTAGTGGAGGATTTTTATTTTTCATGGAAAAGTGCTAGCGCTAGTTAGCATAGCCACATAGCTACATGTTTGTAGCTGTGTACCAAGACACACGTCGACATACTGATAAATGAAACAACAAGAAACACTAAATCTGTGACCAATGGTTCAGAAAGGTCCTGCTGCAGGCGCCTCTCCATCAGGATCAGATTCAGAGGGTTTAAGTAACGCCGGTTCAGGATCATTCCGAATCCAGGTCCTATTTTATTCAGCAGCATTAACCTAACTTTACAGTCTATTGCTTTTCCATCAGATCTCATTGCTTAAGCTGAAATCACAGTGTTATGACTTGGTGTTCAGAAAAAAAACAAAAAAACAACAGAAGCCAACTATTAGGATTAAAATCTGTGCAATCAGAGTGACATTACATTTCATATACACAGTCTACCTTTTTCAGTGTCATTAAACTCTCAAAGAAGTCCCATAAAAACAGATTAGTGTTTAAATATTGTGTTCATGCAGAGACCAAGCTATCCAAAGCCTCCGGAAACAAAAGACATTAATAATATAGACCATTCAGAACGTGATAGAAAGCCATTATAGAAAAACAGCAATGCAGCTTGTTTGTTTTTTTTCCAAATGCTTCCCAGCTGTGAAACATATTTAAATGGCTTATCTTACTCGGTGTGCCGCTGTGCAGCTGTATTATGTTGCAGGAAAGAACAAATGTTTCTATAAAGGAGGATCATTGTAGTTTCCATTCCAATTAGCACTCTTTAATAGCCGTCTGGTGAAAAATATACGTTGAGTTTGTCACATTCTAGTCTGTCTTCTTCTGCTACGTGTCAGATGTTTTGTTCATTTTCCAGTCCTTGAGATATTAATCATTTAGCTTTTTTTTTTCTTCCTAACTGATGCACTTGTTACGTGGGCACAGAGGATTTTGTCCTCTTTGGAACTGATATGTAACTTTAAAAAGTCACATAAGTGCCGGTTGCCAGACTTCTTTTGTCGATGACACGCTGCTGCTCATTGGCATTCAACCTAACATGACTCACCGCCGCTGTGGCACTTTTTGTAATTGTTATTAAGTTGCACAAAGAAGTCGTTATTTAAATTAGGTGTTCTTTTACATTTTGGCTAATGTTGTAATACAGTCCATGCTGGGGTTGTGTGTGTATGAGTGTGTGTGTGTGTGTGTGTGTGTAAGCGTGGAGCGCTCATCTGTTTTGGTTGAGACTCGGAGCTCATGGCAGCTCACATTCATTAAGCGCACCGGCTCAGGCTTCTCCTCACTAGGATTCACAGACAGCTGTCAGTTCAGTGAGGGACTCCTGCACTGATTGTACATCAACATTCACTCCGACTTGCACAGTTCCCCTGCACATATACTCACTCCGACATCTACATACCCGTCGACAGGGGGGCTGCGGCAGTGTGAGTGCCGGGTGACTGTCAGGACCAATTACACAGAGACGACCTTTGCTTCCCTCAGACAGGATTGGACAGGTTGACGTTTATGTTGAAATGAATGCTTATATATTTTAGCGCTGAATTGTTTCAATTCAGAGCCGTATTAATAGATTTGTTGGCCATATGGAAGCTGAAATGCCCGGCTGTCACCTTTTAAGTAAATACCTGATGGAATTGTTAGCAAACATTCGCAAATCAACAAAAAGGAACAGCTTATTCTCTGGAGACATATGTGCTGGAATATGTCTTTGAAAAGAGAGACAGGGACCAAGTTTGGTGTTAAAGCTCTTGTGAGGAGCTTTAAATGTGTGTTGGTTTTGGTGCCCTTAGAGGACAAAGTCTATTCTCCCTCCTGTTATTCTCTATTGCATTTTATATGTGACGTTTTCCGGCAAAAAGTGTAATCCATCTTTTTTAACCATCCTTTGGATCATATTCCAATAATTATTGCAATTTGTTCAGTGTGTTGTAAATTGTCCGGTCTGACACCTACCCCCTCGGCAGCGTTAGCAGTCATTAAAATGAGCTATGCAGAAATAGCAAATCTTGTTTGCAGTCGTAGCTCAAAAAGAGGCATTACTAACTACTTCAGTCTGTTCCATAATGACATGAAAACTCCTTACTGGAGCTTTAAAGAGTAATCGCCAACTGTCACATTCACCTGACTGTATTGGCTAACAGGACCTGGGGATTAGTGGTCCTGCTTTGGTCCCTGTTGGAACAGAACTTCCATAGTCACACAATGTCACAAACACACAGAGAAAAAGAGGCAAAGGTGAAAGGTCTGCAAGGTTTTGTCAATAGAAGTGAGGTACTTTAAATTCCCCTTACTGATTTGACTAAACAGAACCTTTTCAACGCAGAACCTGGGGATTGGTGGTCTGTTGTTTTCTTTAGTTTGTATCTTTTTTCCTACACAAACTCTGTGTTGGATTAGAGCTTATAATTTAAGACACAGAAGTCACTCAATGAAACAAACAGATAGAAAAACAGGGAGAGGTAGACAAGCTACTCCTGTGATCTGCAAGTTTAAAATGTATTTTTTGTCACTAGACTCCAGTGGCTTCAAATTATTTTCTCTCATCAGATGGTTTCATTGCAGAACCTGGGGGGTTGGTAGTCTACTGTTGTTATGTGTATGATGAGAACTTAGCCTATAAAACACAGAAGTCACTCAATAGAAAAAACATAGAAAAACAGAGGGAGAGGTAGACAAGCAACTCCTGTGATCTGCAAGTTAAAAATGCATTTTTCGTCAGTAGACTCCAGTGGCTTCAACATTTTTTGTCTCTATTGACTAAAGTTGCATTAGATGGTTTCACTGCAGATACTATGGGTTGGTAGTCTACTGTTGTTATTGTGTATAATAAGAACTTAGCCTATAAAACACAGAAGTCACTCAATTACACTGACAAATAGAAAACAGAGGTGGAGGTAGATCAGCAACTCCTGTGACATGCAAGTTAAAAGTGCATTTTTCGTCACTAGACTCCAGTGGCTTCAACATTTTTTGTCTCTATTGACTAAAGTTGCATTAGATGGTTTCACTGCAGATACTATGGGTTGGTAGTCTACTGTTGTTATTGTGTATAATAAGAACTTAGCCTATAAAACACAGAAGTCACTCAATTGCACTGACAAATAGAAAAACAGAAGCAGAGGTAGACCAGCAACTCCTGTGACATGCAAGTTAAAAATGCATTTTTTGTCAGTAGACTCATGTGGCTTCAAATTATTTTGTCTGTATTGGACTAAAGTTGCATTAGATGGTTTCATTGCAGGACCTAATGGTTAGTAGTCTACTGTTGTTATTGTTTAATATAAGAACTTGGCCTATAAAACACAGAAGTCACTCAATTGCACTGACAAATAGAAAACAGAGGTGGAGGTAGACAAGCAACTCCCATGATCTGCAAGGAAACAATGCTTTTTGCCACCTTAGAAGACAATAAATGAAATGAATAAATAAAATAATAATTTAATTAGTTAAAAATAATAAATAGAAATAATAAATAACTACATAATTGAATGAATAAATAAATACATGGAATAAAAACATACATAATAATAAATAACTAAATAATTGAATAAATAAATAAATAAATTACAAAATAAATAAATAAATAAAGATCTTTATCTGTATGGTTTTTACAACTTTCTGACTACATTAGTGGTGAAATAAAAACCTCTCAGCGGTCACACTGTGATCATCTCCATCCGGCCTAAATGATAATACCCCAGCCGCCGCCGCTGCCGCCGCAGAGTGTTCTTTAGCTGAAAGATGAAGTCATCTCATGGAGCAATTTGTGAACATTCAGTTCCAGTGTTTTCCACCAGCTTGCACCAGATGCTTGCAGGATTGATGAGAGACTGAACCATTCATTAACCGTGCCGTACATTATAAGAGACGATACATAAAAGCTCTGAGATGAAGAAGTCTGCAAAACTTTATCACTACAAGTGTAATGTTGCAGTTTACACTATTTACTCCTTTTTATTCAGCTCTCTGAATTTGCAGGGGTTTCTTGTTTTACATAATTAAAATGGTAATTTCTGGTTTTGGACTGTTGGTCAGATAAAACATGACTTTTGGAAATGTCACCTTGGGATTCCAAACTTGTTAGAGGCATGAAAAGAAACGGCCAGAATAGTGAGGAATGAATGGTATCAGTTAGTGTGGGCTTCCTGTTCAGTACAAGTGCACATATCTTTATGTTTTAACCTCATGCCACTGGAAAGTTTCACTTGGAAGTCTCCTTATTGTTTGTTATAACATACATCCCTTTAACTTTACCTCAATGTTCCCGTCGTCGCTGCAGTAAGGAGGCTTTTTTTTTCTTCTTCATTGGTATTCAGATATATGCTGGCCTGAGGTGGCAATCTGTTAAAGAACGTGGAGGGGGGTGTCACCTCTCAGTTAAGGCGGCGCTGCCATCCTCGAGGCCTGGTGTGCTTGGACAGCTGGCCTCAGAGTTAGCGAGTGTGACTGTGGAGGAATGGACGCTAAATAACAGAGCCTACAGCTCTTGGCCTCCCCGCCCGGGCCGGCTGGCTGGGCTGGCTAGCAGGCGTGACGCGACAGGACGGAGGGGCCAGAGCCAGCTACAATCCATTACTTTTACCTGAGGAAGAGCAGAGGGGAGAGTGATGGAGAGGGGAGGGAGGGAGGGAGAGATTGAGTTAAGGGCCAGAGCACCTTTCAGCGCTCTCTTCTGCATGCTAATTCGGAGCAGCGCTTCGAAAGGGATCAAAATCTGCAGGCTGAGAAACGTGGCCTCTCCACTCACTGAGGGAAGGGAAAAAAATCTGTTTCCCTGCTTGGTGCTTCAACGACTGCAAGTCTGCACACTGATGCACATTCTCACAAAGCTAAATAACATTTAAATAAAGTGTTTTACAGCCAGGGTTCCCCTGAGTGTTATGTCAGCTGGCTCCAAATAGAAATGGAGATTAAACCTAGAAATTGAAGATTGGATGTTACTCTTTTGTGTTCTTTAATTAAACACACTTGATGCATCCCCCAAAACACATCTTCTGTTGGCAAAATGAGTCTTTTGGAGAATAAAAGGAGTGCAAATTGTATTGAAATGTATGGATTTAGTAAATGTCAGCATTGTTTTTATAAATCAATCATAAGACAGGCCTGATAAGGATGAGAAAAAAGGAAGGTAGAGGTGTTACAAGCCTACCTGTCACATATCACATGTTGCTTGCACACATCCACACCAGCACCCAAATTTCTCATGCAGGCCAGACAGAGAACGCGATGAGCATTTGTGCAGAGGAGCATGAAGCAGAGGGTGATTTTCGAGGCGCTGCTTAAAGCTATCACTATCGGAGTGGAAAGTACACATGACAACTGGTTTGCAGGTTCCAAATGAGAAACCACCACAAACAGTGTAGGTGGGGGGTAGACTGTGAGGAAGAGAGAGGGGGGGGGGGGGCTGAAGCAGCTTGGATTGGCACCCAGTGACAGTGATAAATTTCACCAATCGTCCAGTGTGAAGATCTGTCTAATCTTCGCGGTGGCTCGCAGCGGGGTAGGACCCCATCACTCTCCCATTATTTGACAACAAAACATCCGCGGAGAGCAGCGAGCCAGGTTCAGTTAGCCACAATACACTCCCCTGCATACACAAACACCCGGCGAAGGGGAGGATTATCAAGTGGCTCTGGAACCGAACGTTAAAGGGGCAGGCCATTAAAATGCAACCACCTATCCCCACTCTAAAGCGTGGAGTGGCTGAAAGAGAACAAAACAATCTGTCAATAGCCTTTAATTTTGAATGGAGAGCAAATAAAAAATAAAAAAAAACCCAATGCCTGTAATGGGCTTCATTTTCCTCCACACTCTTGAAATTGATTCGATGGCTTCATTTGGCGACTGGCAGGTGGGGCTACGATTGGCAAACGTATACTAGGCTGCACGCGGTTCACCCCAGATGACTCCCATAAACAGCATTTGCAGCAGTTTAGCCACACACACACACACAAAAAAAATTTCCAAGGCCATGCATCACGGCCCATATGCATCCATCACGGCCATGTGGCGTTCTGTTGGCAGTTACAAGCTCGGCGTTTACACCCAAAATGTTATTTTGATTTCACTGACACAGAGATAATGTTTCATAACACACAGTCAGTCACGAATTAGCCCATCTGTCTGTTTGAGCTCCCCGGTGCTGATGGAGTCTCTGTGTGTTTGTGTTTGTGAGTGTGCGTGTGAGAGAGTGAGTGTGTGTTTGACCACAGTGGCTCAGCCCTCCTCTCCCCACCAGGATTCACTGACGGCTGTCAGCTCATTGAGTGACTCCTCCACAGATTGTATTTGAGCCAAAATCCTGATCCCTCATCGTGCTGCTCCTCTCGTGCTTTGCTTTCTCGCTCCCCCCCCCCCCCCCAGCTTGTCGACATGCATATGCTGACACACTCGCACATGTACATACAAGCACACACACTCACCCACACACACACACACGAACAGGGCGGTATGTTGTGCTGCAGCTTGTGGGATTCAACAGGAGACACAATAAATCTTGTCTCTGCGATGACTTCAATGAGCTTGTTCGGATCCAGCTCCACATCCGCAGTTCTTCTCGACAAACTAAACCACTGCCTGTCATATGGAGTCAATGTTATTCCTTTTTGTGTTAAAGGACATATTTACTGCAGTTCAAGCCTCTTAATCCTACATCAAGTGGCTCAATGGCATCATGCTTCTTTGGGGGATTCTCAGCTGACAACATTCAAGTCAAAGGGCAGGAATCAAACCCTGGGAAAATAAATGAATTTATCCGACTTACAGATATTTGCTGTGTAACCGAAGTGACTCCAACAGGCTCAATATTAAATGTGATGAAACAATGTGTCACCGAAAATGTGAAAATTAATGCTTTTTATGCACTAAGGCAGAAGCTATAAGAGGCTTTGACTGCTGGTGCATTTTTCTTCCTCTGCTCTTCTGTGATTGGCTGGGGAAGTTTGAGAGTAAAACACATGCTGCCTGTGAAACCAAATATCAGCATTGAACTTAAAGGCACAGTGTGTAGTATTTGAAGGCACAGTGTGTAGTATTTAAAGGCACAGTGTGTAGTATTTAAAGGCACAGTGTGTAGTATTTGAAGGCACAGTGTGTAGTATTTAAAGGCACAGTGTGTAGTATTTAAAGGCACAGTGTGTAGTATTTAGCGGCATTTAGCAGATCTTAACCATAGCCTGTGTAAAATATGGATGTAGTATCGGTGACGTCACCAATCGACGGTGGCAGCCATATTTGAAATGCAGAACTCAACTAGGCAGAGTGTGATGTAAAGGGGCGGAGTTTGAGCCTCCTAGCCAACAGCTATGTGTTCCCGACTGGGAGTCAAGTCAGTCATGTCCTTATATGGGCAAAAACTCGTAATCTTAATATCTTAATACGTTATGATACGTGATGTTATGATTAGTGACGTTACGATAAGTGACGTTAAGATAAGTGACGTTAAGATAAGTGACGTTACGATAAGTGACGTTACGATACGTGACGTTATGATACGTGACGTTACGATACTTGACGTTACGATACGTGATGTTAAGATACGTGACGTTACGACACAACGTTACGACACGACTCTACGACACAACGTTACAACACGTGACGTATTGTTACGTGATGTTATGATTAGTGACGTTGCGATACGTAACGTTACGATACGTGACGTTAGGATATGTGACGTAAGGGTACGTGACGTAAGGGTACGTGACGTAAGGGTACGTGACGTAAGGGTACGTGACGTAAGGGTACGTGACGTCGATACGTGACGTTACGATACGTGACGTTACGATACGTGACGTTACGATACGTGACGTTACGATACGTGACGTTACGATACGTGACGTTACGATACGTGATGTTAGGATACGTGACGTTACCATACATGACATTACCATACGTGACTTTACGATGCGTGACGTTACAATACATGACGTTACGATACGTGACTTTCCGATGCGTGACTGTACGATGCGCGACTTTACGATACGTGACGTTTCGATACGTGACGTTACGATACGTGACGATACGATACGTGACTTTACGATACGTGACGTAACAATACGTGACGTAACAATACGTGCCTTTACGATACGTGACATTACGATACGTGATGTTACGATACGTGACGTTACGATACGTGACGTTACGATACGTGACGTTACGATACGTGACGTTACGATACTTGACTTTACGATACTTGACGTTACGATACGTGACGTTATGATGCATGACGTTACGATATTTGACGTTACGATACTTGACGTTACGATACGTGACGCTACAATACATGACTTTACGGTAATTGATGTTACAGTTAGTGACAATACGTGACGTAATGATACATGACGTTATGATACGTGACGTTACGATACGTGACGTTACAATACGTGACGTTACAATACGTGACGTTATGATACATGACGTTAGGATACATGACTGTACGATAAGTGATGTTACGATACGATATCTTACCCTACGATACGTTTGTTACATCACGTTATGTTACGTTACGACACGATACGTGACGGTTCGATATCTTACAATACAATAAAATTTAATGACATAACATGACGTGAGTGAAATGCCTTTCAACGTGCTGTAAGAAAAATGTTTTGCAATAACTTCACATTTCTTATTATTCAGGATGTTATTTTTCTTCATACTATAGAATAATATTCATACTGCACATACCCGGTCTATCAAACAGTCAGCAGCTCAGGAATCCATGGTGTGATCCTTTCACCATGTCTCCAGTCTACACCTCGTCTGCTGCGCTGTACAGGTGTTAAATGATGTGACGCGGCTGCATTGGCTCCATGAGTTTGAATGACAAACAGATGTCACAACATTGCTTGACTTCTTGATGCCAGGAGACTTAATTAAACATCTTTCTGTGCCTTCAGTATCGGTGATCACAAAGGAAACAGAAGTTTGGCCTTCAACGTTGCATTCTCCTGTGAATGTGATTGGTTCACAGAGTCGGTTGGATGTCATAGCATCGCTTTGCTACAGAATGTTTTCAGACATATTGCTGAAGCCGGTCTGGATGCTCTTTAAAGAACACACTCGCTTTAGATTTTTGTCTTTTTTAAGGAAAAATACAAGAGGTCGTGGCTATGTAATTATCCTCTGACACTTTTTCACACAATCCTGACAGTTGCTTTTTAGGCATCCTTGTAATTCCTGTGTTGCATTTTCAAAATTAATAAGTGTATAAAAACTGACCTTCTTTTTGTATGAGCACTTGCACTAGTAAAGTCTAGAGGATTGCAGCATCAGTGAGGTTTAATTTCACTTTAAAATGATATTTTCTTCATAAATAAACATACACTAATACAGTTGCTCCATTACAAACTCAAACTTTAACCAATCTATCCTCCACTCTCCTTATTTTTCATCACAGAAGGTGCAGGAAGCCTTTGTGCTTGAAATGTTGCATCGCCGAACAATTTGGATCATGGTTTGAATTTTAAAATCTGAATCCAACAAGAAAAATCATTTCAGGGTGAATGAAAAATTGAAGCCTTCTTGAGTGTTTTTCATATCCTCCTTGTCAAACTCGTCTGTTATTGTCTTTTTCTTCCCTCTGCTCTCGCTCTCTCTCTCTTCCTAAACCTCACCCAGCGCCCGCACACCATTTCCTAAACAAGTACAAAGCAATGATGATGCCCAGATTGAGAACCAGTGCGATTTACATGACTGATTAGAGTGTAATTTCACACTTATTTGCATGGATCCCCTCAACATCCTCGCAGAGCTAATGGATTGTTAGAGCTCTGCAGCCCAGGCCATGTAAATGAGGCTGAGCAAGATGGAGCGAGAGACGGTGGGGGGGAAAGAAAGACGGAGAGGCAGACAAAGTTCAAGTTAAAGTTCAAGGACATTTATCTCCATAGCCCTTTATCACTGAGAGGTCTCAAAGGTCTTTAAAGGGGGGGGGAAAGGGAAAGGGAAAGAGAGAAAAACACATTTAAAAAAAATCTAATTACATCCAACTAATCAGCAGCCAATCACAAAACAAAATGAAACAGTGTGTTGAAAGGACGTGGCTGCTCACCAATCTTACTAATCAGCTGAGAGAAAGACAGGCTGATGCTTTATTAAGCTCAGGAAAATCTGCTCGGTGAAATAGCTCCACACTCCTCTGCAGGGCCACTTTATTTCGTTAATATACTCCGAATGATTGCCCACCTATTATCAGCTTAAACTTAGCTTACGTGTAATTCAAGTGTTTACCAGATGAAGACGGATGCAGTGCTAAATATAAACAGGTTGCACCAAACTCATTAGTTATTACCCAAGCTTTAGATACAGCTAAGTGTTTGTTGCCACTTATGGTTGAGGAGATCACGTCATGTTTTGTTGGTCTGTAAAGTTTAAAATGGGGCCTGATGGGGGTTAAAGCCTCAAACATAAATGGAATATTTAAAATTCACATAGAATATCTAAATGTAATGTGTGATCAAGCTTCAACAAAAATCTGAGTGAAAATAAACATCCATAACTATGAAGTAACTCTGTTCAAAAACAGAATATTTTACAGGTCAGAGCATTTCTCAGGACTGTGTGGGCGTGGCCTAACTCTTTGATTGACAGGTCAAGAGAGAGTTCACAGCCTGCATGTTTGAGCCGTCTGACTCTGAATCTAAAGACATCAAAACTCCAGAGTCTGAAAATTATTCATTTCAAATGGTCTCTGAGTGCTGAGTCACAGAATACTTCAGAATCAGGACTTCTATCATTTATTAGTTTTATCACTCCGTAGTCTCCGGGGTATCAGGACCATTGGACGCCCGGAGCAGGGGAGGCTGAAATGTAGTGTGTGCACGCAGAGGAGCTCGGCTCCGGGTGTCAGACGAAGCTGTTTGTTTAAACTCAGAGCTGTTTGGGGAAAGTTAGTGAACCAGTCCTGGGGAAAGTTAGTGAACTGGTCCTGGGGACAGTTAGTGAATCAGTCCTGGGGAAAGTTAGTGAACCAGTCCTGGGGAAAGCTAGAGAACCAGTCCTGGGGAAAGCTAGTGAACCGGTCCTGGGGAAAGTTAGTGAACCAGTCCTGTGTTAAGTTAGTGAACCGGTCCTGAGGAAAGTTAGTGAACCGGTCCTGGGGAAAGCTAGTGAACCAGTCCTGTGTTAAGTTAGTGAACCGGTCCTGAGGAAAGTTAGTGAACCGGTCCTGGGGAAAGTTAGTGAACCGGTCTTGGGGAAAGTTAGTGGACCAGTCCTAGGGACAGTTAGTGAACTGGTCCTGGGGAAAGTTAGTGAATCAGTCCTGGGGACAGTTAGTGAACTGGTCCTGGGGAAAGTTAGTGAACCTGTCCTAGGGACAGTTAGTGAACTGGTCCTGGGGAAAGTTAGTGAACCAATCCTGGGGACAGTTAGTGAACTGGTCCTGGGGACAGTTAGTGAACTGGTCCTGGGGAAAGTCAGTGAACCGGTCATGGGGAAAGTTAGTGAACCAGTCCTAGGGACAGTTAGTGAACTGGTCCTGGGGAAAGTTAGTGAACCGGTCCTGGGCAAAGTTAGTGAGCCGGTCCTGGGGAAAGTTAGAGAACTGGTCCTGGGGAAAGTTAGTGAACTGGTCCTGGGGACAGTTAGTGAACTGGTCCTGGGGAAAGTTAGTGAACCAGTCCTAGGGACAGTTAGTGAACCGGTCATGGGGAAAGTTAGTGAACCAGTCCTAGGGACAGTTAGTGAACTGGTCCTGGGGAAAGTTAGTGAACCGGTCCTGGGGAAAGTTAGTGGACCGGTCCTGGGGAAAGTTAGTGAACCGGTCCTGAGGAAAGTTAGTGAACAGGTCCTGAGGAAAGTTAGTGAACCGGTCCTGGGGAAAGTTAGTGGACCGATCCTGGGGAAAGTTAGTGAAGCGGTCCTGGGGAAAGTTAGTGGACCGGTCCTGGGGAAAGTTAGTGAAGCGGTCCTAGGGACAGTTAGTGAAGTGGTCCTGGGGAAAGTTAGTGAACCAGTCCTGAGGAAAGTTAGTGAACCGGTCCTGGGGAAAGAGTGAACCGGTCCTGGGGAAGGTTAGTGAACCAGTCCTGGGGAAAGTTAGGTAACCGTTCCTGGGGAAGGTTAGTGAACCGGTCCTGGGGAAAGTTAATGAACCGGTCCTGGGGAAGGTTAGTGAACCGGTCCTGGGGAAGGTTAGTGAACCGGTCCTGGGGAAAGTTAATGAACCAGTCCTGGGGAAGGTTAGTGAACCGGTCCTGGGGAAGGTTAGTGAACTGGTCCTGGGGAATGTTAATGAACCAGTCCTGATGAAAGTTAGGTAACCGTTCCTGGGGAAGGTTAGTGAACCGGTCCTGGGGAAAGTTAATGAACCAGTCCTGGGGAAGGTTAGTGAACCGGTCCTGGGGAAGGTTAGTGAACCGGTCCTGGAGAAAGTTATTGAATCGGTCCTGGGGAAATTAGTGGAGCATATGCAGGACTGCTTTAGCCACTTGGCTTCAGCTCAACTCAATCGTGTCCCAAATTTTCCCCAAATCCACTGCAGTTAGGAAAATGAAAGAATGACAGCAAGCTATCATCTTCAGTGGTGGATGTGCAGACAGGGACACATGATCACAGTGGTGCAAAGAGCAGAGAGACAGCTATACAGACAGATTACAGACCGTAGCAGGAGCGGAGTAGTTTTGTTTTTTTGCATGTGACTCATTGTTTCATTTTTACATTGTTTTTAGTATTTACATGTGGTCTGAAATATCATGCGTAGAATGTTTTTTTTTTTATTTGGGTTCCCAGGGCCTTTCACTCACTTCTCAGCCAGCCTCAAGTGGCCATTTGAGGTACTGCAGTTTGTTCGGCTTCATTTCCTCAGCCTCTGAGGTGAAACTTCAACCCTATATCAGCTCAACCTTGGTTGGATATGCAAAAGCCATAATGAACAAACTTCAAATCCAAACTTTATGATGAAGTTTTGATGACCTCAAGCCTCGGCACATTCATGTCTTAATAAAACACAGTCTATAAAGTCTATATAAAGGGTCAAAGTTCATCATCATGGAGGTTTAAACAGAATGTATTGATTGGATTTGTGTGCATCCTTCTGTTCAAGGCTGCGGCGGGTTTGTGTGGCTGCCATTAGTGATCAAATGCATGTCACAGGGTCTACCTATCAGACTGTAAAAAAAAAAGCACTAAAGCAGCCCGGCTCTGCTCTATAAAGTGCAGTATTTTATTTTTCTCTACAGATGCCATTTATAGTTTTGTCTGAGAATTTGATCAGTGCTTTTATGAGAGGTTGGCCGTATTTGACATCGCTTTTATGAGGCCAGTTACTTTTTATGTGAAGCCTTCAGTGGAAATGTTGATGCGGTATGATTGTTGGATTGGTGAAGTTTATAGGGATGAGTGGTTCTGTCCGATATACTCTAAGTCTGTTTAACGAAGAAGGAAGAAAAAAAGAGAAAGCATGAAAGAGACGGTTCTTCTGAGCTCGTCATTTAAACTTGAATTGAATCTAATTTCTTTAGGATTAAACTCCTGCTGTGTTGAACAAATATTTTGGTCTTATTTCATTATTTTGCTTTATCTTCCATATTTTTTTTCTCTCTGCTGGCCCCAACTCTTCTCTTTCTACAACAACAAGTAATTAATTTCCACATGTTGTCATTAGTTAAACCAGTTAAAAAAAGAATTGTGGCCAACACCATGCAAATAGTGATTAATTGTTGCTGGCTTTAGTCCATTTGTTCTCATGGAAGCTGTACAGGGAAGCTCCCCGGGTGATTCATTTCTCCTGGTTCCAGAGATACGTAGCTCGTCTGCCTTTTCATCACCCCTTTTTTGTTTCTCATTGTTCCCCTTCACTTTCATCATAAGCCGCATGCTAATGTACAGTGCGGCTGGGGTAGCGGCTGGAATATATCATTTTCTGATTACATTCTATAAATGGATTTGTGGCTATTTGCACAGAGGAAGTGTCACGGCGACATTAGATATGAAAAGCTGACTTTTTTTCGGCGCAGGTACACCGGCAGCAGGTTGTCAGAGTGTCCGTCTGCTCTGCGGCAGCTCGCCGCTCTGACGGCGAGCGCTGCTGAGGGAATTACCGGCCGTCACGGGGGAAGCTCTATTAGAATATCTGTGATGGATCCCAGAGTGAGAGTTGACGTTGAGACTGTTTTTTTCTGAGTGATTTTTAGGCACCTTATGCATAAATGGTGCAATTCAGACTGCTACTTAAGCCCTTTGCAGAGGTGCTTAAGTCTTCTCTCGCACACAATTTCCTCCCTGCTCATTCTGACATTGAACTGAAGTGCAAAGCCGTGCTGCTCCCAGCAACCTGCACGCTCAGAAAGGCCATTTGCATTATTTAAGGGCTCCTGTGAAAGCCAATACAGTCTTTAACACATGTTTCTATAATCAGAGGTGATGTTACTGTTAATGTGAGAAACACGTCATTAAAGAGAAATCAGCTCTGTTGTTTAAAGTGCATACATCACACATTTAGACACATACATATGTACTTCAACTTTGTACTTTACCTCAGGAATCATACATTATTTATCTCAGTACACTTTAAGTTCACTTTGGTGTGAAAACCCTGAGTCTGCTGGAGTCTTTTAAGCCCCCAGAACTGCTTTACCTGGAACTAAAAGGTTCCCGTGTCCCCATTGTTGTCTGCGTTTTGACCGCGGGGCCGAAGTCCTGGGTAGATTGTGCAAATCAGGCCATTGATGTATGGAGGGGAAAAAAAGTAAATGCACTACACCACCAGACCAGTAGAGGGCAGTAAAACAAAGACGAATGCCATTCATCACAGATGACACCATAGAAGCAGACGAACAGGCAGGTTTCATTATGAGCAACACAACAGTTAGCCTGTTAGCATGAAGAGACTCAGCTGGCGCTGTTTTAGATGGTGCTATATTTCATCACAGATGGATTCACTGAATCAACACGTGAGAGGAGATAAGCGCGAGTAGCAAAGACGTTCCAACACGGCTTTAAAATCCTTTTGAACTCAAAAAGCCGTGGCAGAGATCGGCCGGTGTTTTGGTTTAAGCCGCGACCCTGTTAACTGGAGACTCTCAGCCGGATGCATCCCTCATAAACGTCTTTAGACGTCATTAAATATCTGATGAGGAGATTTTGAAATCTTAATAAAAACTAAACTAGTTTGCATTCCCAGGAACTCCCTCTGTGTTTCAACAGCTGTGTAAACTCCACAAACACTGACACTGTTCAGCTGAAGGTCTCCAGTTTACAGGGTCGCTTTTAAAACCGGAACACCGGGTGAGACGCGTTTGCGTAGGGTTTAGAGAAGACTACTGTTACAAGCTGCTAAATCAAGAGAATCACAGCTTCTTCTTTTGAAAAGTACACACACATACAAAAAAGATAGAACAAATAAAAACTAATGAAAGAAAGAGAAATCAAGTGAATCACAGATGTGTGTGATGTTATGGTGGACGGAGGGCGGAATAAAAACACTGCGGTTAATCTACCAATCAGACACGTTCAGCATCGCAGGCACTGCCCCCTGGAAATCCCAGGACCTTTGAAAAGTACTACCCCCCTAGCAGGGGCTTTTCAGGGGGGAGATTAACTACCCCTGAACTAAATTTAGACTCTAGTTCTGGGGTAAAGTTCCTGCGGTGGAAAAATGCCTTAGATGAAACAAAGACACTTTGGAAAAATCAGGGTTTCTTGTTGCACAGATGTAGGCATCGTACCAGCAACCATTCCTCCTCAGTTCAGATTTGGCAACAGCATGAACAAAAAAATGTCAGTGCTACCCCATCACAGAAAAGCTTCATGACTCATGAAGGGATTGAGTCTTGGCAATTTCAGTCTCAGTGCAGAAATCTACATCTCAGTCTGATGAGTCTGATGCCAACAGACCCAGATCTTTAACAGGTGAGGTGTTGTTTCCTGCTTTGGCATTTTAGCCCGTCGCACCTCCTCCGGTGCCAGTTGGCCAGCTGCAGCGTCGTCAGGTGGAAAACACTGTTCACTGATGTTCTGCTCCTATAACAGAACATCCCCCGTGAGGACGGTGTACTGTTATAAGGGCAGCCTTTATATGGGAGTTAGCTCCCAGCTGACGTCCTTCCTGCAGAGCCAGTCTCTGCCTCTTCTCTTAGCTCCTTCACAATTTTGTGCAGGTTTGACCCCCATCATGCCAATGCCTTGTCAAAACTTTGGCACCCAAAATTCATGAGGTAAACCCTGGCACCTAGCCTCCTGGCTCTCTGCTGTATGTGTGGTTCAGTGATGCATCTGAGAAAGTATCTCATTGATAAAAAACTAAAGAGATTAAAACTGAAGGGGAAGAATTTTTTGAAGTTTTACTTCACCCATAGTTAGATGTTACTTTTTCTATTACATCAAATTTATCTTGTAAGGAGACCTTGAGTGTCCAGAAAGGCGCCTATACATAATAAAATGTGAAACATGTGAAGCAAATCAACACTTAACAGAATACAATGCAACAAGTGGGTGTCAAGAATCACAGGTCAGTATCAGAGAAAAAAAATATTAAATCAGTTTATGTATGTAATAAACATCCATCATGGGGAACAGGACTTCATGTGGGCGCAGAAACCAGCTCGCTCAACTCCAGTTTGGATGTAAAAGTGAGCGAGTGCGAGGCTTCTTGTTGTGAAGACCTGAGTGACCCGATGTCAGAATTAGCAGATCGGTAATTTATTCAGGAGCTAATCCATCAAATGCAAGTTTCTGCAAACTGAAGTTACATTTCTGTGAGGATCGATCAACAGGAGAGATGTGTTGTCTCCTCCCCCAGTTTGAGTCTCTGCTTCCTGCATTTTGAACCATTAGGAGTCCTGAAAGGCTTAAAGGTGACATATCACGCTTTTTTCATCAACATATATTGGTCTAAGAGGTCCTCCAAAACATGTCTTTAAAGTTTATGCTCAAAAAAACACTTTGAAATTGGATTTTGGCATGCCTGAAAAACCCTCTTTTTCAGCCCTGCTCAGAACAGGCTGTTTTCTGTGACTGTGCCTTTAAATGAGAATGAGCTCTCTGACCACGCCCCCTCAGGAAGTGGATGTGCCCTCGGCTGTCCAGCACGTTGATCTAATGTTTACATGTTGGCTGAATATACACGGCTGCTCACAGACCCGCGTTACTTCAACCCTCTGAATCTGATCCAGAATCTGATCCTGATGGAGAGGCGCCTGCAGCAGGACCTTTCTGAACCATTGGTCACAGATTTTGTCTTTCTTGTTGTTTTATTTGTCAGTATGTCGACGTGTGTCTTGGTACACAGCTACCAACATGTAGCTATGTGGCTATGCTAACAAGCGCTAGCACTTTTCCATGAAAAATAGAAATCATCCACTAGATCTTCAAATCTGCAGACGTGGGGAGTAAAACCAACCTCTGCCAGAAAGGCAGCAGGACCTTTCTGAAGGATTGGTCACAGATTTAGTGTTTCTTGTTGTTTTAGTTGTCAGTATATTGACATGTGTCTTGGTACACAGCTTGCTATGCTAACTAGCGCTAGCACTTATCCATGAAAAATAGAAATCATCCACTAGAGCTTCAAATCTGCAGACGTGGGGAGTAAAACCGACCTTTGTGTTTATTAAGACAGCCTACAACTAGCATGCCTCCCTCCTGAGCTCCTTGTTAGCACACATGTGTGCAGGGAATGAAAAACGGAGGAGGGGTTGAGTTGTATTTCATACAGTCTATGGGCTGAACAAGCTCCGAGCTCTGACTTCCTGTTACAGACCGGATGGCGTTGTGACGTATGAAAAACACTGAAAACTGAAACGGCTCGTTTCAGCACACATTTACAGAAAGGTGGAGAAATCAGAACAGGGGCAGAATGGATTCTTTTTCATTTTCAGGGGGTTTGTAGACAGGGACACATATTTCAGGTAGAGAACCATTAAAAAGTCCATTTTGCATGATGTGTCACCTTTAAAAGTTCTGATTTTGCGGTCGCAACTATCAACGCAAATTCAACCAATCACTGAAATTTTTGCGTGGCCTTGCATTTTTATACAACCGCCGCAACTTTCCTGCAAATTTGACCAACGACGATGACAATGTTGTTATTTCTAGATACTAGAGTTATTATCTGAGTGGCTCAGTGTTAGCTTGGCCATCTACCTGCAGCAGGTGTGCTTTATGAACCAGCTCTCCTCACCTCCATGCATCTGTCTCATCTTCATTGATGCTTTTTACCCCCTGGTGTGCGTTAGTGAGAAAGACACAACCGGGGGACGTCTGTTTAATATTTGAGGTTTGACGTTGTTGCCGCCATTACTGTAAAAAGCTCAGCGTCTACAGCTTGATTGAATCCAGTTTTTAATAAGTATTGATCAACTCCTTGTTGAAAGATGCAGATGCATTTCAGAGTGCCGGGAACTGACTGTCTGTGTAGTGCGCCTGTCACTGCAAGGTGCATTCAAGGACCCATGTAAATGTGCAATACAGTCCTTTCATGGCATTTTTCTGTGAATCAAGAGAATCAAAATACAGTCACAGTGGTCACATCAAGAATGTTTTCTAAAAATACTGTAATTTGGCGTATTTACTTGCATGGTAAATCAGCAGGGAAGTAGGGGTGCTGATTGTGCTGCAGCACCCACTGTTGGAAAAGGCATCATAATTTTTTCTGGATGCATAAATAAGTTGAAACAAATACACGAATTAACACAATAAATCAGTTTATGCTTCATTGTATTATTTTCTGAAAATGTAATGCCTGAGGAAGATTTGAGAAATAATTATAGCAATTTTAAATATTCATTTTGAAATAACCAGATGCATGGGCCCTGTGTGTGTGTGTGCCTGCTTAAAGACTAAACATATTTGGATAAGTTCTCTTCAATGCGCTTTACTGCCCTTTGGGCCTGTTTTGCCAGGTTTGGCTTGTATGCTCTTTGCTGTACAACGGGGTATGGAGGTTGCAATTTGTGAATTTCTTATGAAAAGTTCACTTGAACGCTTGTATTCAAACCAGATAAATAAAATAAAATGTATGTGTATCAGTTGCATAATAACCGAAATGCAAAAAGAAAAAAAATTGCACCTCTTACTACAGCACCACCAACTTAAATCCATTTCCCACGGCTCTGTTTACTTGCCCCTGAGATGTTATTTGGGGGGGAAAAACAAAAAAACAAAAACAAAAACACAACTTTCACTGCAATTTTTTTCAAAAAGCTGTTGCAAAATCAGCCTTTTTGGGCTGCAACAATCACACAAAAAAAACCATGCAAAATCCTGGAGGGACTGAAAAGAGTTAGACCCATACACTTCAATTCATAAACCAAGCTGCAAAGTGTTTCTGAAGTTTCTCATCTTAGGCATGCTGTTTTAATCTGTTGCATTAAATCTAGATGTATGCAATAACTGAGTTTAAGAGAACAGCCGCTCAGGATGCAGACAAAGAAGAGAAGGACGCACACAATGTTAAGACATGCTCTCCAAATTGAAATCCAACTGCAAGAGAAAGATCTGAAATCCCAACATCTCCTCAGTGGCCTTCCTTGGGCTCACCGCACTCAACACGCCAAACCAGCAGGATCTTCCTCTTCCAAACAAGATCAGAAAGAACGATCCGGCATCTTTGTTCTCCGTGACCAGAGCGAGCTCCACAAACCCCCCTTCTACACTTTTTCAAATCTTGTTATGCTCGCTGAATCACCAGCAGGTCTAACCTGCTGTACCGAAGCGCCAACGCCTCTCCACCACTTACTGTACTGCACCTCGGTCCAGTCTGCACCAAACCCCCACACTGCCACCCCCTCCTGGCTCTGTACTGTACTCTTCATCTCTCGCTCTTTGTCTTCCTCTCTCTCTCTCTCTCTGTCTCTCTCCCTCCTCCTCTTCCTCCTCCTCGCCGCGGTGGGGCTCTGCCAGGGGCTTGTGATCGGATTTAGCACGCCGTTCTCACTCCGTCTCCCGGAGATGAGTGACAGATGGTGGCCATTAGTGTATATTCCATGCATCTGTTGCAAGGCGCTAATTTATCTCATTAGGGGAACGTGTGGAGGGGGGAGGAGGAGTGTGTAGGAGCAGGATGGAGCATTTTATTATGAGTGTAAAACACGCGGAAAGATGCACCGAGCTGGCTGATAGACACACACACACACACACACACACACAGAGGAAAGAGGGGCGGAGCATCAGAGTCCTGAGGTCAACGAGTACAATCACTAGAATACAAGATTCCTCTGCATGTGTTTGCGTGCGGCTGCATGCAGGAACATTCTGCAGGGTCCAGGCAGACAAACCCACACACATATGTGCTCCGCCACCCACAGACACTCACTCACATTAGCAGCCACACCCAGCACACCTCCGTCATACTGTGTGTTTACATTAACAGAGGCCTGCAGTGCACACGCTCAGGCTTAATTAATGTTCCACTGTGCTGCTGTGCTTCGCCTAAATGCTGCACACAGGCTTCCGTGTGTTTGCTGGAGGATGGGTTGACGAGGTGACATATGATGCTGTTATGTTTTGTGGAACATACAGTGTTGGCTAAAAATAGAATTATGTATGTATAAGTCATGGCTGTGAAAGCATTATCTTATTGTCTCAGAGGGAAGCAGCACAATTGTATAGGAGGCGATGGGCATTCAGTTTTGAATTGATTATTAATTTTGCTTTGTGTACATTTAAGAAAATTTGGTAACACTTTATATTAACTACACACTTTTAAGCATTAATTAAGCATTTATTAAGCATTAATTAATACTTAACTCATCACCTGTAAAGCATTGTTCATACATTAATACTCATTTATATATCATGTACAAACACAGTTATAAATCTTTTATTATTCATGAATATGACTCTCTATAATGTGTTAACTAACTCTTTGTTCATACTTTATAAATGGTGGATTCACCAATTACAAATGAGCTATTATGGTCATTATAAAGCAGTTATAAACACATTTACAGGTTATGATTCTAACATTTATTAAGGGTAAGTGAACACCTTATTACATGGCAAATTATGATTAATCAAGGTAGTCACAAAGGACTTATAAGTTGCTTGTTCATGGTTTTGTGAGCTGATCTAAAGTGAGGACTTTTTATCCTTTACTAAGCATTCATTAATGAGATTTAAGACCAGCAGCACCTTAAAACAGGATCCAAGTATCTGTGACTTCTGTGTTTTAAGGTGCTGCTGGTCTTAAATCTCATTAATGAATTATTTGTAAAGCATAAAAAGTCCTCACTTTAGATCAGCTCACAAAACCATGAACAAGCAGCTTATAAATCCTTTGTGACTACCTTAATTAATCATAATTTGCTATGTAATAAGGTGTTCACTAACCCTTAATAAATGTTAGAATCATAACCTGTAAATGTGTTTATAACTGCTTTATAATGACCATAATAGCTCATTTGTAATTGGTGAATCCATCATTTATAAAGTATGAACAAAGAGTTAGTTAACACATTATAGAGAGTCATATTCATGAATAATAAAACATTTATAACTGTGTTTGTACATGATATATAAATTAGTTTTAATGTATGAACAATGCTTTACAGATGATGAGTTAAGTATTAACTAATGCTTAATTAATGCTTAAAAGTGTGTAGTTAATATAAAGTGTTACCGAAAATTTTAACATTGGAAGACGCTTTAAAAAATAATCACCGGAGGTTGCCGCTTGGTAGGAACACAGTACCTCATTTTGAAAATGTCCTAGAAATGTGCAAACATAGGGACGACCCCCCCCACCCCCCCCCCCCCCCCCCTGGAATGTATTTGTGAGAAAACAAAACCTTCAAATTCACATTTTGAAGTGTATTTGAAGTTGTCAAGTTTGACCCCACGCATGGAATTTGACCCTGTTTCATGTTGCTCTAAGTGACAAACAAAGTGACATAGCATGCTTGAAAGAAGGACAAATTAGAGTTTGGAGTTAGTGTGAACACTAAAGCTTAATTAATATATACAGGTCACAGTGCAAAACCTTCCTCTGTATCATATCAGTAACATTAGCCACTAATTGGATCTACTTTTAGCCTGAGAATCATTATTTCTCCAGCTTTATATTGAATTGCAGTGGATGAGTGTTTGTCTCTCTGAGGTGATTGCTCATTGTCGTATTAATGTTGTGCATTTGCCAGGGATAAGTTGTCAATCAATCAGTGTAATCAGTGGAGTATCTCTTCTTGGATCGTCTCTTAATGAAGCCTGATTGTTTCTGCAGCTGCGGCTGAATCTATTTCTCTCTTTACTATTTATGATCCCTCTTTTAAATACAGGTGCACATGACAGCTCCGTGTTTTTTTTTTTAATGCAGTAATACTTTATTTCTGCAATCAAACCAAATCTGTGTCCAAGCCTGTCACACGAGCCATTCTGCTCTGATTGGAAAAGATTGCACTTAAAAGGTTCTTCATGCATTATTTTGACATTAAGACTTATTACCACATGAAAAATGACTCGGTTTTAAACAATGGTGAGAAAGCAGGCAGTTTGTAGAGAAGATTGACAGCCTCCTCCGCGTTTTTTTGCATCGGGCCATTGTTACAGAAGTGAGGCTGAAAGTTTCTACACAAGATTTAAGTTCAGAAAACACCAGCTGAGAATCAATTTTTCGCCCAGCAGCTGGACACCAGGCCAGTCTGTGAACTGTGGGGGCCTTCTTCTTTTAGACGATTGAGAAGATGAGCAGTGCTGTATTTTTTTTTTTTTATGGCTGACTTTTGTGAAAGAGCTAAAAGTTCAGATTCTGTGGCAGGGTCAGAGTGGGAGGTATGGAGGCCTGAGGGGGCAAACATACTGGAGTTTAATTTTTCAGGTCTATCTAAATTGTTTTCTTCCGTGTTGTTTGTGCACTGAGATATTTGTACTGACCTTTAAAAGCATGAGGAAGTGTGGTGATTTTGCCTTTTGTGGCTGGTATGAGTAGTACAACAACAACAATGACATCATCAGCAGTGAGACATCTATTTAACCTGCATTTTTCTCCATATCTAGCATTAGTGGTCATAATAGGAAATTTAAAAGACAGAAAAAGTGCTTCATCCATGTAAGTTAACGAAAAAATATAATACTGATAATAATAATAATAATAATAATAATAATAATAAGAAGAAGAAGAAGAAGAAGAAGAAGAAGAAGAAGAAGAAGAAGAAGAATACTGATAATAATAATATGAATACTACTAATAATAACAATAATAATGATAATAATAATAATAATAATAATAATAATAATAATATTTAAAAAATATCTTATTCTTTCTTCAAGACCATAGATAAATATGGACGTAGTATCCGTGACGTCACCCATCTGTTCCTGAGTGCTGTTTTGAAGCCAATCACGGTGGCAGCCATATTGGAAATGCAGAACTCAACCAGGCAGAGTGTGATGTAAAGGGGCGGAGTTTGAGCCTCCTAGCCAACAGCTATGTGTTCCTCACCGGGAATCAAGTCAGTCATGTCCTTATTTGGGCAAAAACTCATAATCTTAATATCTTCTGAACCGTTGAGTTAGAAAAAAAATCCCCCCCCATACAGTGTGTGCCGATAGAGAGATTAGCTTGGTAGAGCCAAGCTGTTTTTTGAACCAGGCTGTAAACATGTTTATTAATGCTGCAAAGATAATCTTTTTTGAATTGGTGTGTATGTGGTTTCCGGTGTTTCTGCAGTTTATAACACTTCCTCATGGGCTTCATAGTTTGAGACTGGAGGTTGCTGCTTGGTTAGTTGAAAGCTTTGCCTTCTGGCTCAGCTCCCTCTTTACCGGGACGGTCCGGTACCACGCACGCATAACTGCTGACGCTGCACCAATCCGCCTTTCCATCTCACGCTCTGTTATTAATAGCGATTAATACAATTGTATAATTAACTGGGATTACAAAATGTATATAACATTACTTAACCTTCCTGTTATGTTCATTTCTCTGGAACAGCAATAATGTTCCTGGGTCAATTTGACCCGGGACATATTCAATTATCCATAAGTGTCAGAACCTCAAAAAAAATTTAAATTAATCTTCTTTTTAACTCCATTACTAACCATTTAAATCAAGATTTAGTCCATTGGTGTTCTTTATGAGGATAACTCACTCGTTTTTCATGAAAATTCATGTTAAAACTGTTTCTAATGTACATTGGAAAGCCCTAAATATAAATACAATAGTTTTACATGACAAATATTTTTGTTTATTTTATTTTAAATTTGAATTTTTTTTTATTTTTATGAAGTGATGTTGATAAATTAACACGACACCTCTTCTGCTACATGCTGCCTAGATTTTTATGCTGCATTTAGCAGGTTTGAAAGGCATGTAATGCCTAAAATAGACTTTAAAAAGGGTCAATTTGACCCGTAACATAACAGGAGGGTTAATTATGAAGTGGCATTAAAAAAAGAAGAAGACATGGAAAAATATCTTAGCAAAACTTTATTTTTTTACATTTTTAATTCAAGTTTAAGGAAATAAAACAGCATTTTTTTTGCACCCTTTCATAAATCACATGCACACAAGGGAAAACATTTTTAATCAGCCGTGGAAAATTGAACATTTTTTTTCTTTTTCTCACTTCGCCTCTCAGGACTTCTACAAACGGCCACAAACAGAAAAAATACAACTTGTTTATCTTTTATATTTGTATCAACATGTTCTGATTAAGCCCAGCAAAGCAGCGTTTTCTTCAGTGGATAAAGAAAAGAAAAAAAGACATTTATTGAAAATGAGTTCTGAAAAAAAATTGAATAGCAACATGAGTTAGAGGCTCTGTATCGTTGCAGACACAGTCTCATTTGTTTGCAGTAATTACACCAACAGTAGGTCGCCTAATTACTCCAACAATAACACAGTGATGATTAAAAAAGTAAAAATGTCGCCTCCACCCGCCGGAGCGGCCAAAGGTAGCACGCCATTTATCCTCCTTATGGACTCAAAGTGCAGGAGTGAGCATGTTTGGATTTCAGTCCAGAGTGTTAACCAAAGTGGATTAAAGAGGCCTGCACTCTGTTCACAAACTCCCTAATACCTCCCAAAGATTGTTTCAGCACATATTCATGAATAAAGAGTGAGTTTAAGGAGATTTGGCATCAGGGCTCTTATTGACCCGTCTTCTGTGTACGCTTTTCTCAGGGCTATCTGCGAGCCCAGGGGAAGGATTTAGCCGGCCCAGGAAAAAATCTAATATTTCTCCACATTAAAGTCAAATAAAAGCCACCTGGCTCGCCCCGTGTGTGTGTGTGCGGCGAGGAGATGATACAGTGGTGACCTACAGCCATTCAGCGCAGCCCGAGTTAAACACTCTGGTTTGGCCTCCTGCTATCTGCTCCGGGTGCCACAAGAGGTGACACATTCTCATAAGCAGGCGGGAGGCCACAGTGGGTGTTGATACGCTGACGATTGATGTATGTGTGTGTGTGTGTGTGTGAGTCTGTCTGGCTGTGCGTGAGGTGAGGCTGGGTGAGCTGTTCCTGCAGATACATGTTATATTTAGGAAACAAGCTTTTGTATCCAGTGATAGAAGACACAGAAGCTTTTTCTTGTTTGTTATTACACGCAGGGGGAGCATGAACAAAGCGAACGGGAATAAATTTAAGGAAGATTATGTTATTTTGTTTGATTTATAATTCAAGTGATTCTTTTTTTAGTATTTCTGTGAAGTGCTCGGGCTTTTTTATGAGACTCTGTCTGCATAAAGGTCATTAAATCATGGTAAAATCCACTGAAAACACCATTTGCAGCACAAACTTTTCTAACATAATTCCATTCTTTATTGCAGTTTATTTCTTTTAAAGCATTTTGCACTTTTTATCCAATTTTCTCTTCGCTTTTCTGAGCATCAATGGGAGGATCGCTTTAACTGTTAACTAAAATGAGTAATCTCATGAAACTGTTTGGCATCATTTCTCACATTAGGGATTACACAGGAGTTGAGCAATTGCAACAATAATTCATATTAGGCTTTATATTTTATGATAATTGTCTAAGCAGTGCACCAAGAAGAGCAACTGAGACACACCGGAGGGGGGGGGGGGGGCATGTCCTGACTGGATGTTCTGCAATGGTTTCAGTGTTTAGGTTAAGAGTCAGGCGGACCTCTTAAAGGTGACATATCATGCAAAATCAACTTTTTAATGGTTCTCTACCTGAAATATGAGTCCCTAGCATGTCTTCAAACCCCCCTGAAAATGAAAAGAATCCATTCTGCCCCTGTTCTGATTTCTCCACCTTTTCAGTGTTTTTCATTCCCTGCACACACGTGTGTGCTAACAAGGAGCTTAGGAGGGAGGCATGCTAGTTGTAGGCTGTCTTCATAAACACAAAGGTCGGTTTTACTCCCCACGTCTGCAGATTTGAAGATCTAGTGGGTGATTTTTTATTTATCATGGAAAAGTGCTAGCGCTAGTTAGCATAGCCACATAGCTACATGTTCGTCGCTGTGTACCAAGACACACGTCGACATACTGGGAAATAAAACAACAAGAAACACTAAATCTGTGACCAATGGCTCAGAAAGGTCCTGCTGCAGGCGCCTCTCCATCAGGATCAGATTCTGGATCAGATTCAGAGGGTTGAAGTAACGCAGGTCTGTGAGCAGCCAACATGTAAACATTATATCAACGTGCTGGACAGCCGAGGCCTCATCCACTTCCTGAGGGGGCGTGGTCAGAGAGCTCAGTCTCAATTAAAGGCACAGACACAGAAAACAGCCTGTTCTGAGCAGGGCTGAAAAAGAGGGGTTTACAGGCAGACCAGAATCTGATTTCAAAGAGTTTTTTTGAGCATTAAACTTTAAAGACATGTTTTGGGGATCTCTTAGACCAATATATTTTGATGAAAAAAAGCAGAATATGTCACCTTTAACAGGGGACGTAGTATCTGTGACGTCACCCGTGTGCTTCTGAAGCCCTGTTTTGAAGCAAATCGGCGGCGGCTGCCATATTGGAAATGCGAAAAGTCAACCTAACTTATTTTTTTGTTTTTTTAAACTTTGTTTATTGATTTTCGCATAGAAAAACAGTCACATCCAAAATTAGAAGTTTACACATTTTCCTTTTTCTTTGAACAAAGAAACACTCCCTCCAGACTAACTAGATAGAATTCCACAAATGGAAAACATAAGATAAAAAGCAAGTATAATAAAAATAAACCGATGAAAGGGATAATCTGAATATAGTAAGACACCATGTTGATGCTCAGTCTAAAGCCACACAGCAAAGTCAACCTAACTTCATCTGAGCTAGTGTGTGGTCAAGAGGCAGGCCAGCTACAGGGTGCTCACCTGTCAATCAAGACAGCCATGCCTTTATTTGGGCAAAACTTTTGCATTTAATATCTTTGAAAATACTGAGTTATAAAAAAATTCACCCCTGTAAAGTGTGTGCTGGTAGATAAATGAGCTATTCAGACCTTAACTGTTTTTTTGAACCAGGCTGTAAACATGTTTATTTCTGCTGTAAATATCATCTTTTTTTGAATGGGTGTGTATGTGATTTCCTGTGTTTTTGGGCGCCCGATGATCCAGTGAGCTGCTGAAAGTTCACCTAACAGGGAAGTAGTAACCCAGCTAACATTAAAACTTCAATCAACAGCATAAACAACGGCACCTCAGGCCAAAAGCTGCCTCTGTTCCTGCTCCATTTTTTTTTCCTGCATTCAACGTATGAAGGGAGGCCGACCGATAAGGGGTTATTTTAATATCATCACTACGTTGCTTTTTGTGTAAAAAAAAATTGTGAAGCTTTTGGGATTTATGTAGAAAAATGCTGTGGGTTATTGAAAGTGTGTAACATTGAAGGTTTCAAGGTCCATTCGCTACATGACAAAGGAACAAGTAACATAATGGAGAGAGACACAGAGAGGTTGGAGGCTGTGAATAATGCAGACGATTTAAACAGAGTGTATCATCAGAATTTGAATTATTACTGTATAATTTAGCCTTGTCAATCTTCTCTCGGGGGGGGGGGGTTGCTTTCCAGTTTCTTCTATTTTCTTCTCTGTGCATCACGAATGACATTATCAGGAGATTTCATCATTTCCTGTGTAGTGGCTCATTTGGGAAAATAAGTGGAAAGTTGTCAGACGGCAAAGAAGAAATAATGCACCACAGTGGCCTCGTTAAATCACACCTTTTGGGATAAATATTGAGATTTAGTCGCAGGTTTGGGGGAGGTTTTATTGCAGAATGGCAGGATTTTTATCTCAGTTTATGCTGCCATGGCTGCGGCGGAAAAGCGTTTTGTTCATATCTCTGTGTACTTGTCTCTGTCTGCCGTCACATGTCTCTGTGAAGCTGCTGTATTGTGTGTTCCCGCTGCCTGCAGCCTCGCTGGATGAAAGCGGCGTCGGTGGCGGTTGAGGCTCAGATGCGGGAAGCCTGCGGTGAATTGGTGAGCAGCGACTTGTCTTTATGGGGGCCAGGTCACCGGGAGGTCTCCTTTCATGGAGGTGACAGATGTACCAGGAGATGCACATCACTGTGTGCGAGCGTGTGTGTGTGTTTTTGTGTGAGTGCGACGAGGAGGGTTCCTCTTTTTTGGGAATTTTTTGCATTGATCAAATTAGACCTTCCCGAAGATTAGAATGTTCATTTAAATGTCAACACTGATATTAGCAGGCCTCCTGTGAAATATGGGAGATTGGGCAGAATCATTTAGATGTCAGCCTTCGTTTTATATCTCCTCTTTAGTGATGAATGGCACCAGTTTGTGACTGCTGAGCGGATTCAAGGGGAAGGTCTCATCATGTCAAGTCAATATTCAAATTGGGAGATGGGAGTTTTTTGAGAGGAAGGAAGAGGAGAGTCCCAGGGATGTGAGACTTCTGAAGACTTTGAAACAGCAGTTTTCAACATCAAGGTATCATGTTGCAAACGGATAGAAATCAACTAAGAGACCCATGTTTGAGGGGAAGGAAGGAAAAGAGCTTTTAATGCAGTGACTTCCACTACAGAGTCATGTCTGTTTTTAATGCAGTGACTTCCACTACAGAGTCATGTCTGTTTTAATGCAGTGACTTCCACTACATAGTCATGTCTGTACTAAATACAGTGACTTCTACTACAGAGCCATGTCTGTTTTTAATGCAGTGACTTCCACTTCAGAGTCATTTCTGGTCATAATGCAGTGACTTCCACTACAGAGTCATGTCTGTTCTTATGCAGTGACTTCCACTACAGAGTCATGTCTGTTTTTAATGCAGTGACTTCCACTACAGAGTCATGTCTGTTTTTAATGCAGTGACTTCCACTACAGAGT
Source organism: Notolabrus celidotus (assembly GCF_009762535.1). NCBI lineage: Eukaryota > Metazoa > Chordata > Actinopteri > Labriformes > Labridae > Notolabrus > Notolabrus celidotus. The sequence goes on from NC_048291.1 coordinate 4,405,439, forward strand.
CATGTCTGTTCTTAATGCAGTGACTTCCACTACAGAGTCATGTCTGTTCTTAATGCAGTGATTTCCACTTCAGAGTCATGTCTGTATTTAATGCAGTGACTTCCACTACAGAGTCATGTCTGTTTTTAATGCAGTGACTTCCACTACAGAGTCATGTCTGCTTTTAATGCAGTGACTTCCACTTCAGTCATGTCTGTTTTTAATGCAGTGACTTCCACTACAGAGTCATGTCTGTGTTTAATGCAGTGACTTCCACTACAGAGCCATGTCTGTTTTTAATGCAGTGACTTCCACTACAGAGTCATGTCTGTTCTTATGCAGTGACTTCCACTACAGAGCCATGTCTGTTCTTAATGCAGTGACTTCCACTACAGAGTCATGTCTGTCTTTAATGCAGTGACTTTCACTACAGAGTCATGTCTGTTCTTAATGCAGTGACTTCCACTACAGAGTCATGTCTGTTTTTAATGCAGTGACTTCCACTACAGAGCCATGTCTGCTTTTAATGCAGTGACTTCCACTACAGAGTCATGTCTGTTTTTAATGCAGTGACTTCCACTACAGAGTCATGTCTGTTTTTAATGCAGTGACTTCCACTACAGAGTCATGTCTTTTTGTAATGCACTGATTTCCACTAAAGAGTCATGTCTGTTTTTAATGCAGTGACTTCCACTGCAGAGTCATGTCTGTTGTTAATGCAGTGACTTCCACTACAGATTCATGTCTGTTCTTATGCAGTGACTTCCACTTCAGTCATGTCTGTTTTTAATGCAGTGACTTCCACTACAGAGTCATGTCTGTTCTTATGCAGTGACTTCCACTAGAGAGTTAAGTCTGATTTTAATGCAGTGACTTCCACTGCAGAGTCATGTCTGTATTTAATGCAGTGACTTCCACTACAGAGTCATGTCTGTTTTTAATGCAGTGACTTCCACTACAGAGTCATGTCTGTTCTTAATGCAGTGACTTCCACTAAAGAGTCATGTCTGTTCTTAATGCAGTGACTGCCACTACAGAGTCATGTCTGTTTTTAATGCAGTGACTTCCACTACAGTCATGTCTGTTTTTAATGCAGTGACTTCCACTACAGTCATGTCTGTATTTAATGCAGTGACTTCCACTACAGAGTCATGTCTGTTTTAAATGCAGTGACTTCCACTACAGAGTCATGTCTTTTTGTAATGCAGTGATTTCCACTACAGAGTCATGTCTGTTTTTAATGCAGTGACTTCCACTACAGAGTCATGTCTGTTTTTAATGCAGTGACTTCCACTTCAGTCATGTCTGTTTTTAATGCAGTGACTTCCACTACAGAGTCATGTCTGTTTGAAATGCAGTGACTTCCACTACAGAGTCATGTCTGTTTTTAATGCAGTGACTTCCACTACAGAGTCATGTCTGTATTGGGATTTTTCTTTGAGAGTCCCAGGGATGTGTAGGAGAGTAGGAGAGTCCCAGGGATGTGAGATCTCTGAAGACTTTGAAACAGCAGTTTTCAACATCAAGGTATCATCCTGCAAACGGATACAAATCAACTAAGAGACACATGTTTGAGGGGAAGGAAGGAAAAGAGCAAACAGTTATAGCTTGATCCAATGCAAGGGAAGTTATGATGGGAGAGCAGAAGATTGTCAGTTCCTCATGCAGCTTATCAATGGTGGGGAAACCTGATCATTACTGTGGGAAAGCTGGCAGCTGATTTGGGGAGTTTACTGCAATAGTATTTCTACTTCTTGCAGCTTTCAGAGGAGGAGCTGCTCTTGTAACTGGAAGAAAGTGGCTCTCAGTGCTTAAACATCTTCATATGTTAGAGCTGTGTTTCCTCGGTCCTGATGTGAATCATGTCGTGCCTCAAGTCTGTCAACAGAACAAGTTTCCCTCCAGGACAAGCAAGTTGAAGTGGAGGCTTGTTTTTGATGCTGTAACGCCAAGTGATGTCATTGTTGTGGACTATCTTGCATGGCCTGTGCACGCATGTTCCTGCAGGTATCATGAGTTGTACTGGATTTGTGGCCCACTCCCAGAGGACTTGAGTTCAGCCTGTCTTAAGTCAATCAGTCAGTCAATCCAATAGAATTGAACATAGCAAGAATGATCTCAAGTTTTTAGTGCTTAGGAGCGCTCCCTCAAGCTCCCAAGACTGTTGATACTATTCCAGGAAGACTGCTTTCTACGACTGCGCCCAAAACCACATACAGTACTAATGCACTTCCTACTCTACACTCAAACAGTGAGTGCAGTTTATCCGGTGCGAGCTACAATGACTAAGCTTGCTCATCCTTCAGGCTGTATATATAGAATTCACCTCAGATTTACACATTTATAGACCTCAACAGCTACAGAGTTGCTGTTTTTAACCACATATGAAATGACATATATTTATACACTGGTTGTTGCTGGCTGGCAAGCTCCAATGTTGTGTAGCTTGAAGAGCTGCAATGCATTGTGGGTCAATTTGGTGTCACTGCAGTGCAATCTGGCCAGTCCAGTATTTACAGAGGTGTTTCCTGATACAAAATTGCATACTGTTTCTGAAGCACTGTTTTGAGGCCAATAGTCAGCGGCAGCCATATTGGAAATGTTGAACTCAACATTACTTCTGTTGAGTGATTGTGAGGTAAAGAAGCTGGCTTTGAGCCTCCTAGCCAACAGCTACAGTGTTCCCGCCTGTCAATCAAGTCAGCTGTGCCTCTCATAATGGAAGACTCATAATCTTAATATCTTTGAAATTGCAGTGTTATGAATAATTTCACACCCCGTACAGTGTGTGCCTGTCGAGCAATGAGCTATCCAGGCTGTAAACATGTTTATTTCTGCTGTAAATATCATCTTTTTTTGAATTGGTGTGTATGTGGTTTCCTGTGTTTCTGCAGCCAGCCTCAAGTGGATACTCGATGAATTGCAGTTCATAACATAAACACATAATATTTTGGGGACCAGAGGTTGCTGTGATTGGTCTGCTGGGTAGATGCATACATCAGTGAAGCATTACATCTCCAACATCCCCTCTCTTTTCTTCTTTGCAAAAAAACCCCCAGTATGATCAACTCCTGCTCAAAATTCATCAGCTCCAACTCCAACATATTATGCTCAGATAATACCCTTGGAGTCGCCATAGTTTCCTCTGCACCAACAAGCAGAGAATGTATCCAGAAAGACCTGAAACTGGGGATAAGACTAGCATAACAATCTCACTGTCAAGTAGTGTTCAGGCGGAGTATTGCAGAGCTACATAGACACTACAACGCAGAAGTATGGTGAGGGCCAGTATGGCATAGCTATGGTGTAGTCCAGGGGTTCTCAAAAAAAATTTGGGGCCAGGGACCCCTTACAGGTGAGAACATTTTCCAAGGCCCCCCTTATAATTATACATACCTGTCGTCATATTGTCTTAATTTAGCTAGCTTGGGCTTAGCATCACTTGACAATGTGAACTGATTTAGTAATGGCTGCATTCTAAGCAAAGCTAAGTAGTAACAGGGAAAGTTGTAAATGAGTGATACATGACAGAGTGATGGGACGTGTCATAATCATATCAGTTTCTATTGGCCCAAAGCTAACTAAGGTGGGAGTAATGGGCACAATATGCTGGTTTTACTGGTGCAAATTGTGCAAATACATGCTGTTTTTAATGACACAGCACAATTTTAGAATTTATTAGACATTTTTTAGAATTATTTCACGGACCCCCACAGTATGGTTCGCGGACCCCCAGGGGTCCTAGGACCCCACTTTGAGAACCACAGCCTGTAGTCTATGCAGCAGTATAACACAGGCATTAATGTATACCACTACACAGACATGGGTCCAAAAGCTGCCGCTGCTTTAGCTCCATTGTTGGCTTTTCTTCCACCACAAGCATGCTGGGAAAAAAATCACATCAGAAAATCCAGTTGTGGTCTTGGAAATAGATTCCCAGTCTCAGTAAATGTTGGACTCTCTGACCAAAATGTCTTTATATTTGAAAGAGTGTTAGACCTAATTATTAAAGGTGACATATCACGCTTTTTTCATCAATATATATTGGTCTAAGAGGTCCCCAAAACATGTCTTTAAAGTTTATGCTCAAAAAAACACTTTGAAATCAGATTTTGGTCTGCCTGAAAAATCCTCTTCTTCAGCCCTGCTCAGAACAGGCTGTTTTCTCTCTGACCACACCCCCTCAGGAAGTGGATGTGCCTCGGCTGTCCAGCACGTTGATCTAATGTTTACATGTTGGCTGAATATACACGGCTGCTCAGAGATCACGTTACTTCAACCCTCTGAATCTGATCCTGACGGAGAGGCGCCTGCAGCAGGACCTTTCTGAAGGATTGGTCACAGATTTAGTGTTTCTTGTTGTTTTATTTATCAGTATGTCGACGTGTGTCTTGGTACACAGCTACGAACATGTAGCTATGTGGCTATGCTAACTAGCGCTAGCACTTATCCATGATAAATAAAAATCATCCACTAGATCTTCAAATCTGCAGGCCTGGGGAGTAAAACCAACCTCTACCAGAAAGGCAGCAGGACCTTTCTGAAGGATTGGTCACAGATTTAGTGTTTCTTGTTGTTTTATTTGTCAGTATGTAGACGTGTGTCTTGGTACACAGCTACAGCTACGACATGTAGCTATGTAGCTATGCTAACTAGCGCTAGCACTTATCCATGATAAATAAAAATCATCCACTAGATCTTCAAATCTGCAGACGTGGGGAGTAAAACCGACCTTTGTGTTTATTAAGATAGCCTACAACTAGCATGCCTCCCTCCTAAGCTCCTTGTTAGCACACACATTTACAGAAAGGTGGAGAAATCAGAACAGGGGCAGAATGGATTTTTTTCATTCACGGGGGGTTTGTAGACATGCCAGGGACACATATTTCAGGTAGAGAACCATTAAAAAGTCCATTTTGCATGATATGTCACCTTTAAAGCTGCTCCAGTGTCTTCTTTTAAAGTGCATGGTAGGCGTTGTTCTGAAATGGTCCAGAGTCATGAATAAAACTGTATTTTAGATAAATAACCACAAACTAACTGACACAGAAAACCTGAGGCTACGTCAGTACGTTAAAGCTGTTTGTCAGAACAAGAGCACCGGTTGGATTTGCGGTCTCTGAACAAATAATGAAGCTGCAGAGTGTGGTCTGCTGTCAGCTCTTGCATTTAATGTGAATTTGGATGGCAGAATTTGGGGTCCATGGAGGCCCTACAGCAGATTTTTTTTTTTCAAACTTGGGACCCTGCAGCAGGTGAATTTTCACCATGAAAGGAGACACATCTTGGATACTTTTGGACTTTCTTTAGACACAGATATAGTGTACTGTACAATGAGTTTTCTTACTTCTACACTTCTTGTCCGAAACCACCACCACCACCACCACCACCAACTTTCCCTGAGCCCTGAAGCTAAAGTACATAGCAGCTGCATCCCAGCTAGAAGTCAGGCTGACACCCTGAATAATTCACTCAGCTCTATCAACATGTTTTGGAAAAAGAAAACTGAAAGAAAGAGAAAGTCCTTGCGGCTTCTTTCCCTCCTCCTCTCCTTTTTGTTTCATTATAAATCACACACTTCGTTTTTTTTTTTGTCTTTCCCAGGCTCTGGTTTGATGTGCTGAGATGCATTGAGAGCCGTGTGACACTAACAAAGCTAAAGTAGCAGGGATAAACCCCCTCTGAGAGATTGTCAGACAGACAGGCACCTGTGTGCTTGTCAGCCTCCCTTTGTGTCAGCAACCTAATTGGGAACAATTAGCCCAAAGGTTGTTTTACATGGCAGGACATGATAGACTTCAGTTATTCTATTGTTCCCGGTTTGTGAATGGCGCTATCGGAGTGCAGCTCTGATTGGAATTGTCTTTCATGACGAGGCACGGCAGCGTGTCATCCTGTCAAAAAGACACTTCCTGAAAGCTTCCCTGAATAAAAGAGGCAGAGTTGTCGAGGTCATTGTCATCAAAGGAGCGGGCGTGGAGCTGTAGCGCGTGTTTCTCCTGATCTGGGACAGGGTTGGGGGGGGGCTGCAGGGCTGCAGGGCTGCGGGGGCGTGCTCAGGCAACAACAACCCTCTCATTTCTATCGGCGTTTGCTCTGAGAAAATAAGAGGCTGTCATCCAAGAAGAGTACAACCATGTGTGTGTACGATATGATCAGTAGCGGTGATAATAAGTCATGATGGATTCGTGTAATGACTCCGCTGGCTTTGCTGTCGCGCACACATCATCACCTTTCTCCTCCACGCTCGTTTGTGAACACGCCGAGGCCAGCTCGGCCTGCTGGCTGCCAAATGGAGCTAACCCGAAGCCAGCCGGCGCTGAGTCTCCTGTCTCCCGTGGCTCTGGAGGGGAAGCCATCGTCCGAGGCCAAGGCAACGTCTCCTCCACAGATCCCTCTCCTCTGTCACTCTGCGGGCGCGACCGTGTTTGTGTCAGGGTGTGTTTGTTTTCCTCTATGTCTGCTACGACTGAACACAAACCTTCATTAAAGCCAGATCTGATACAGTCACTGCAGTCTATACATGACACAGAGATATGGAGCTTGAGTGCATTAACTGTAGAAATTGGGGGAGTAGTTGGTAGATTAATTGGTTGCTTGATTGGCAGATCATTCTGTGCACTATTAATTGACAGTTTCTTGTTGAAGTTATTTCTGATTCTGGAAGTCCTTCCAAGTCAAGGCTTTCAAGTCTGCACCTTTAGCTTCCATCCATCCATTATCTTGACCGCTTATCCCGTTAGGGGTCACGGGGGGCTGGAGCCTATCCCAGCTGGCTTCGGGCGGAAGGCAGGGTACACCCTGGACAGGTCGCCAACCTATCACAGGGCTAACACAGAGAGACAGACAATCATTCATGCACACACTCATACAATTTAGATCAATCAACCTGAGCATGTTTTTGGATTGTGGGAGGAAGCCGGAGTACCTGGAGAGAACCCACACATGCACAGGGAGAACCTTCTAGCTGTGAGGCAACAGCGCTACCCACTGCACCACCGTGCAGCCCACCTTTAGCTTTTAGCTTTTAACTTTTAATTTCTACTGGTTATATCTGCACACAGAGCCTCAAGACAAAGCCGGCGGGGGCACTGGTGGCCTAGCGGTCTAAGTGCCTCACGTACAGAGGCTACAGTCCTCGTCGCAGGGGTTGCCGGTTCAATTCTCAGCCGGTCAACCATTTCCTGCATGTCTTCCCCCGCTCTCTACTCCCCACATTTTCTGTCTCTCTTTAGACTTGATGCGTTGATCAGTAGTTTGCACCTGGTCAGTTTTGGGTCTCCAGCGCTGAGAATGAATTCTTGAATCCAGTTGAAAGGTCCCACTTGTGGCTCTCTAGCCGGTTGGTTAACACAGTCATGCTAACGTAGCTAGCTGCTATATCACAAGTCTTTTTAGCTTTGTTTAACATGCTTGTTTGCCATTTCCAATGATGTTGCTATGAATAAGCCCTTAATACAATACAACGACAAAGAAATGTTGGGCTTGAAAGAGAAGGTTTGGAGAAGTGTGGGTAAAGCGTGAGGTAAAAGAGTCTACTCCTCGAACCGCCATCTTGGATTCTCTGTTTAAGTTATTTCTCAACCAAATGTTTTAACCACTGTGGATCCATGCTGCAGCAGGAGGTATAGCGGACTCTCCTTGTTTATGATAATATACACTAAATCCATGCCAGGACATTACAGAAAGTCATCTCCACTGTAGCTAGAACCTCAAACGTTGTGCATGTAAAGAGAACTTGACACATCTTTGTGATGGATGCTTTCCTCAAGATGATGCTCCTTGACCTGGAACCTAGCTTAGGTTCCAAACTGGATCCCCAATTTAAGTCAACTGAGCTTGACAATGTTATGTTGAGTACTGCCATGAGTATTAATTGCATTCTTGCAAAATTACTGTATTGTATTACTAACAGCACTTCCTGTGTCAAAAAACAGCATTTGACTTCTGTTTTGAATCCACCTGTTGATTTGAAGTCCACATTTTATTTCCCTTGTAGCTCCAGTTTGGTCTCCTCCAACTTCTCTTAATACATGTGGGGAAAATGAACGCTGCTAAGCCGTATTAGAGTCACTTAGGAACATCCTGAGTCAATTAACACCTCCACCTGACACCTATACATTATATATAACCATTGCCATTCCAATCAATTCAAAGTGTCTTGTGTAGTTTCTCATCAGTGTATGTGAGACGGTTGTGTGGTTGTGCACCGCTGGCTGTGAAACAAATTGCCCCTGACTTCTGTTTTGCATCCACCTGTTGATTTGAAGTCCAAATTTTACTTCCCTTGTAGCTCCAGTTTGGTCTCCTCCAACTTCTCTTAAACATGTGGGGAAAATGAACGCTGCTAAGCTGCATTAGAGTCACTTAGGAACATCCTGAGTCAATAAACAGCTCAAACGGATACCTATGTATGATATATAATCCTTGCCATTGCCTCTTCAATCAATTCAAAGTGTATTATGTATTTTCTCTTCACTGTTTGTGCGACGGTTGTGTGGTTGTGTACCGCTGGCTGTGAAACAAATTGCCCCTGACTTCTGTTTTACATCCACCTGTTGATTTGAAGTCCACATTTTTCTTCCCTTGTAGCTCATGTTTGGTCTCCTCCAACTTCTCTTCAACATGTGGGGAAAATGAACGCTGCTAAGCTGTATTAGAGTCACTTAGGAACATCCTGTGTTAATTAACAGCTCCACCTGACACCTATGCATTATATATAATCATTGCCATTGCCTTTCCAATCAATTCAAAGTGTCTAGTGTAGTTTCTTGTCAGTGTATGTGCGATGGTTGTGTGGTTGTGTACCGCTGGCTGTGAAACAAATTGCCCCTAACTTCTGTTTTGCATCCACCTGTTGATTTGAAGTCCAAATTTTACTTCCCTTGTAGCTCCAGTTTGGTCTCCTCCAACTTCTCTGTAAACGTAATGGGATAATGAATGCTGCTAAGCTGTATTAGAGTCACTTAGGAACATCCTGAGTCAATTAACAGCTCCACCTGACACCTATGCATTATATATAATCATTGCCATTGCCTTTCCAATCAATTCAAAGTGTCTTGTGTAGTTTCTTGTCAGTGTATGTGCGCTGGTTGTGAAACAAATTGCCTCTACTTCTGTTTTGCATCCACCTGTTGATTTGAAGTCCAAATTTGACTTCCCTTGCACTGCAAAAACTCAAAATCTTACCAAGTGAAATTGTCTCATTTTTAGTCTAAATGTCTAAATGTCAAGATAGAGGGACTTGTTTTAAGACATCTTTAATCATCTTTTAATCATCTTGTGAAGTCAAACAATCTTGAGATGATCTTGTTTTGAGTTTTAATTTAGAAGAAACAAGGTTGATTTTACATTTCATACATTTTTCAAGCTGAGATCTTATTTGTAGAAGATGGACAATCTTGATTTAAGACAAACACTTATCTTGATTTAAGTAAATGCATTTTTCTGGAGAACCTATCAGAAAACAACTCCATTGATAAAAGAAAGAAAGAAAAATTGTGTTTTTTAAGGGTGGGTTTCAGTTTTCAGACACTGTTTCTTCTAAATCAGATACAAATATACATCCTCAAACAACATGCATACAATGAAACACCTACTTTAGAGCATATCTGGCTTATCCTTAAAAAACAACATGACTGAATATTAGTATATCCAGCTCACTATGAGAAGACATTATATCTCAAAATGCTCAAATTAAACTTTGTCATCTTATTTCAAGTACAAGATGGTCTTAGACCTAGAGAAGTGCCACTATAATACAACTCAAATGAAGGTGAATATATCTCAAATGAAGAAGTTGATATGAAAATCTTTTTTTGAGTGAAAAAATACTAATTGTTATTATTCCTGTCTTATTCTAAGACACTAAGCTTTAAAATACTGGAAAAAAAATTGCTTAAAATAAGTTTTCCCTGCTAATTTTAAGATCACAGTTTTCTAAATATTACATCTTATTTTAAGAAATCTTACCAAGCTAATTTTCACTTGTTCTATTGGCAGATTTTTTTTGCTTATTTCAAAATTAAAGTACCTTGAAAAAAGTTGTTTTTTTCTTGTTTTTGGAGGGGGATTTTTTCCAGTTTGTAGCTCCAGTTTGGTCACCTCCAATTAGGAACACCCTGAGTCAATAAACAGCTCAACCTGACACCTATACATGATATACAATCATTGTCATTGCCTTTTCTATCAATTCAAAGTGTCTTCTTGTGTCTCATGTATTGTATTGTGTGAAACAAATTGAAATGAATGAAATCTTCAAAGTTATCACTGCTGATAAAATAAATGAATTCATGTTGAAGCTAGCCATCCACCCCCAGTTAAAGCTGGTTTCCAGGGTGTCTTAAAGAATTGACTAACTCCTCAGATAGCTAGCAATCCGGAGCATACAAGCACCTGTTGCTCTCTTGTACCTCTCAAATAGTGGATTTGAGACTTGATATGGAGAACATTAAGCTCCTCTCTGTCTTGGTCTTTTACTGCTGTTTGGTGCTTGGCAGCTTTTTCAGTTTCCTCATGACAACAGCTGCTTGTAAATGTTGCGAATGGGCTTCATGGGAGCCTTGAAAGTGAACTAGAACCAGGGAGCGTGCTGTTAATTGAAAACTATGAGCTTAAAGAAGTTTAAAAAGTTAAGTAGAACTCCAGAGTTGGGGATAGTTCTCGTGGGCTTGTCTTTTACGAGACCGTTAAAACTTCTGTAACCCTCCCAAAACTATTGACCCGTCGATCTTAAACATTGGTTCTTTTATCATTGTGGAGTTAGCATTGTCCTGAGTTGATCCCACTTCAGTTTCAGAGGCTTTCCCAGCCTGACAAAAATAAAAAATCTGGAGGAGTACTTTTTCTTCTTCTTCTTTTTTTTTTTTTTTCTTCTTCTTCTTCTTTTTGGACAAGTGTTGGATGTCGATGTGCAACTTGTGCTCCTACGTCTTCTTCTGTTCTCGGCTTTGTGTTGGTATCAGCAAAAAATATTCTGTCGTGCATGTGTGTCCACTCCGCTTTCGGGACACCTGCCACAGTCTTCCCACATCCTTTTGTGCTCTGCTGCTGGAGCTGAGTGGGTTTATGTGTGGGGCAGTATGGTCCTGTAGGGAAGGGGGAGGGGGGGTGCGTTGCTCTGGTGGTGGTGGTGGTGGTGGTGTGTGTTGGCAGGCGCGCAGCTCCTGATCCGTGGCTTCGCTCTTTCTTTAGAGCGAGGCCTTGGCTGTTGTTACCGGAAGTAGCAGCAGGAGGACGGCAGAGTGCTGTAATAGCCAAGTGTGTGTTGGTGTTTTATTTGTGATATAAATACAGAGAGTAATACCTGTGTATGCACACTGGGGCTGTGTGTTTATATGCCAGACGTGAGCATGTTACTCATTCTGTTTGTTTACATTCAGCCTGCTTATGAATATGATTTGAATGAGTATCCAAGCGCCTCATTGTGCATATGCATGCCTGTGCATGTCTTTCTTGACTCTATTATGTGTGTGTGAGTGTGTGTGTGTGTGTGTGTGTGTGCCAGCGGGTGCAGCTTGCAGCTCAGTGTGTTTATATATTCCTGCTCTCAGTGTGCGTCCGGCACTGCGGCACTGCGCCCAGCTTCACCTGAGGCCAAGGAATGTCCTCTCTTCCTCCTCCTCCTCCTCCTCCTCCTCCTCCTCTTCCTCCCAGCGTCCCTCACACTCTTCGCCCACGCCCTCAGCGGGGCAGCGGGCGCCTCCGCTCGGCCCGGGCCAAACAGACCTGCCGGGCATCTGGGTCGACTGAACCCATCCGCACTCACCTGGACCTGGACAAGGTCAGGAAGTTGGGAAAGAATACATAAGCGCAGAATGCTGAAGGCCTGGGGCGAGGAAGAGCAGAGGCAGCGTGAACCCAGCAGACCTTCTGTTCCTTTTCATACGGAATTCCAGCGTACAGTCGGAGCAGGCTGAGAGAAACCTACACTTTTTCCAATAATTTGATGATCAGGAGGTTACAGTGAAAACAAAACGAAAGCATAAAATGAAACCCTGCCAAGGTCGGTAAAAGTAGACGAGCGGCGTGTTCTGATACGTGTTTCCTGCGCCCCACAACACGCCGAGTCTTCTCAGTGCCGAGGCTGCTGTGGGAATGAGTGAACCGGGGGGTTATTCTGGGGGATTTTCATGCTGTGCTGCACACCAAATAGGCAGAACCACAGTCAGTCAGAGCAGGCAGAGGAATTCAGAACTAACCCCTGGATCACTCAGTGTCTATAGCAAAAAAAAAAAAAGAAAGAAAGCGAAGGAGCCGGATCTCTCCTTCACCGCCCTGCGTTCTCACACAGCAGACAGCGTAGCTTTGTCTCGTCAATCCCACACTCCCAGAATTCAAACTAATACAGGCCCTGGCCCACGGGTGTCTGACTCCGCCAGGATGCGGAGCTACAAGAGATTTGCTTCACTTCAGCGCCTTTGAAACAGGGTTTTTCCCTCATCACCATTGTCTGTTTGACTTTTAAAGATGATATCCCAGTGGAATACGGGGCATGGCATTACTGGTAGACAGCAAAGAGGAGGATTGTGGGTAACACAGGAGACACCGGCCTCTGACTGTGGAGCCACTCAGCTCGGCTAATGCCAGCAGGGTTTACCCTCGGCGCCGAAATGGGCCTGAACTACTTTTCATGCTGGTGTAACTCCCTGGATATTTTCCCAGGGCCTCCATTCCCTCTCACCAGCTCATTCTCTTACTGTCACCCCCCCCTCCCCCCCCCCGCCTCTTCCTCTGTCCCCTCTTCCTTACCCTCATTTTTATCACCGTCGTTAAACTGGACCTCCTCGCCCCCCGACAGCGGTTTTTATAGTCCTTGAAGTTATTAAACATGTATAATTACTTTTAGTCAGTTCTGCCGTGGGGAGATGAAGAGCGAGCGTAGAGGGAGAGGATGGAGATGGAGGGAGAGGGGGGGTGGCGGAGACAAATAGAGTTGGATTTTGTGTGCTCGTATATCCTCATTCTTCATAGAGAGAGAGTGTGTGTGTGTGTGTGTGTGTAAGTGTGTCTTTTGTGTGGGAATGTTTGCCCTCCCGCTACATCCTGCTCATATTTCTTTTATTGGCTGTGTGGTGGTGGTGGCTGGTGGAGGGCCCGGGGCAGCCGCAGGGACAGCAGGTGCAGGCCTCTCTGTGCTACTGTATTAGTGGCTATAAAGGCACGGACTGCCCGGGAGTGAAGTGCATGCTGGGAGAGATCCGAACAGCTGCAGAAACGGCCACCAGGGCCTCCATTGTTTAGCGCGGTGTTCATCTCCTATTCATTATTCACACGCCGACTGTGTGAGCGAGCGCTCTAATTTAATCTTTTTTTTCATTTTTGCACTGCTGCTTCCTTTGAACCAGAGACGGGTAGTGTTAAGGTCAAGCTCCAGTAGGGGGCGCTCACCCCCGTCGTGAGGTGCTGACAATTGATTTAGGTCATTCGGTTGAAGGACGTGTACGGTGGGAAATGGTGTGGATTTGTGCGGGCGTTTCGGACACTGCTCCTTCTCTGCCTTCCTGTGAGCGTGTGCACACCGGCGCTAAATATAAAACCAGGAGATGCCACTCTGCTTCTTCTTCTTCTTCTTCTACTTCTACTCAGGAGGATTTAACTCCTGTTTAACCGGCTGGATCTGTTTCCTCTGCAGGGTTCAGACAGGTGACATGATGCCGCTCCTCCGCTCCTGCGCTGATGCTGCAGGGGCTGATGGGTATTGGGAGGCAGGAGTGGGGGGGTGAGCCTGGTTGGTTTGTTGCTGCATTTTTTGGAAGGGGTCGGCTGAGGACAGAGAGGTGGTGAGAGTCGCTGGCATTTCTGTCTGCACAGGGACATCTGGTGGACGTGAGCGGGACTGCAGGATGAGAAATGTTGAGAATCTATCCTATTATTTTCTATACGGATGATGAGTCCGCTGCAGGTTTTCTCTCGCTCTGAAGACTTGTCAGGAGATAGATTAACTGTTTTACTCACGTTTGCACTCTCATGAATACTCTCTTTAATTACAGTTTGAGCTTTTCCCAGATGCATTAAACCATTCCTGCAATCTTGGGTTCAGATATTTTGAGTTTGCATAGCTCTGAGCTTGAGTCTCTCACTGTTAAAGTGCAGTAGTTCCCTGTATGTTCCTCTGAATGACTGTCCTTCCATCACTGTGCAGTTACTCTGATGTCAGTATTGGCCAGTAGATGGCAGCAGTGCTCTGAATTTGCTCAACAAACCTGCGTGTGAAGAAATTCCTCTTGTGCTCCTGTGCTTGTGAGCTTTTTTGGTGGTTCCTTTTCATTAATTCAACATAATAAACAAATTTTTTGTTGTTTTGCATTGCAAAGGAAATCATTCTGTTAATGAAATTACCTCATATCCTTTTTTATTCATCTGTTCTCCTACTCAGGAAAAGCAGATTTTCTGCAGGAAATTACTCAGAGATGTTTACAGAATTGTATTAAAACCTTTTTTTTTCTTGTAGTTAAATGTTTTTATGAGGTTTTCACCTTAAAAAAACAAAATTGCCTTGCACAAAAAATATGAAAAATGTCTAAATAAAGGTTAATTAATGTCTACAAACACTTCTTAATGTTTCCAAGCATGCAAAAGTCTCAGAATCAGAATAAAATCTTAAAAATGCAGAGCAGGTTTGCAAAGGGAATAGTTCTGTGAATGAAATGATCTCATCCTTTCTTATTCATCTTTTTCTACTACTTGAGAAAAACAGATTTTCTGCAGGAATTTACTCAGAGATGTTCACAAAGTTGGATTAAACATTTTGTTAAATTGTGTTTTAATGTTTTTATGAGGTTTTCACCTTAAAAAAACAAAATTGCCTTGCACAAAAATATCTAAATATGATCTACATGTGCATTAATTAATGTCTGCAAACACTTCTAAATATTTCCAAGCATGCAAAAGTCTTAGAATCAGAATAAAATCTTAAAAATGCAGAGCAGGTTTGCAAAGGGAATAATTCTGTTAATGAAATGATCTCATCCTTTCTTATTCATCTGTTCTCCTACTCAGGAAAAGCAGATTTTCTGCAGGAAATGACTCAGAGATGTTTACAGAATTGGATTAAAACCTTTTTTTAAATTGTATTTTAATGTTTTTATGAGATTTTAAACTAAAAAAACATCATTGCCTTGCACAAATAAGTAAAAAAAATGATCTAGATACGCACTAATTAGTGTAAACAAACATTTCATAATATTTTCAAGCATGCAAAAGTCTCAGAATCAGAATAAAAACTAAAAAATGCAGAGCAGGTTTGCAAAGGGAATAATTCTGTTAATGAAATGATCTCATCCTTTCTTATTCATCTTTTTCTACTACTTGAGAAAAACAGATTTTCAGCAGGAATTTACTCAGAGATGTTCACAAAGTTGGATTAAACATTTTGTTAAATTGTGTTTTAATGTTTTTATGAGGTTTTCACCTTAAAAAAACAAAATTGCCTTGCACAAAAATATCTAAATATGATCTACATGTGCATTAATTAATGTCTGCAAACACTTCTAAATATTTCCAAGCATGCAAAAGTCTTAGAATCAGAATAAAATCTTAAAAATGCAGAGCAGGTTTGCAAAGGGAATAATTCTGTTAATGAAATGATCTCATCCTTTCTTATTCATCTTTTCTCCTACTCAGGAAAAGCAGATTTTCTGCAGGAAATGACTCAGAGATGTTTACAGAATTGGATTAAAACCTTTTTTTTAAATTGTATTTCAATGTTTTTATGAGATTTTAAACTAAAAAAACATCATTGCCTTGCACAAATAAGTAAAAAAATGATCTACATACGCACTAATTAGTGTATACAAACATTTCATAATATTTTCAAGCATGCAAAAGTCTTAGAATCAGAATAGAATCCTAAAAATGCAGAGCAGGTTTGCAAAGGGAATAATTCTGTGAATGAAATGATCTCATCCTTTCTTATTCATCTTTTTCTACTACTTGAGAAAAACAGATTTTCAGCAGGAATTTACTCAGAGATGTTCACAAAGTTGGATTAAACATTTTGTTAAATTGTATTTTAGTGTTTTTATGAGGTATTCACCTTAAAAAAATAATTGCCTTGCACAAAAATATCTAAATATGATCTACATGTGCATTAATCAATGTCTGCAAACACTTCTAAATATTTCCAAGCATGCAAAAGTCTTAGAATCAGAATAGAATCCTAAAAATGCAGAGCAGGTTTGCAAAGGGAATAATTCTGTGAATGAAATGATCTCATCCTTTCTTATTCATCTGTTCTCCTACTCAGGAAAAGCAGATTTTCTGCAGGAAATGACTCAGAGATGTTTACAGAATTGGATTAAAACCTTTTTTTTAAATTGTATTTCAATGTTTTTATGAGATTTTAAACTAAAAAAACATCATTGCCTCGCACAAATAAGTAAAAAAATGATCTACATACGCACTAATTAGTGTATACAAACATTTCATAATATTTTCAAGCATGCAAAAGTCTCAGAATAAGAATAAGAACTAAAAAATGCAGAGCAGGTTTGCAAAGGGAATAATTCTGTTAATGAAATGATCTCATCCTTTCTTATTCATCTTTTTCTACTACTTGAGAAAAACAGATTTTCTGCAGGAAATGACTCAGAGATGTTCACAAAGTTGGATTAAACATTTTGATAAATTGTATTTTAGTGTTTTTATGAGGTATTCACCTTAAAAAAATAATTGCCTTGCACAAAAATATCTAAATATGATCTACATGTGCATTAATTAATGTCTACAAACATTTCTTAATATTTCCAAACATGCAAAAGTCTCAGAATCAGAACTAAAAATGCAGAGCACGTTTTCACATATAGAGTGGGATTTGTCACGTAATGCAGCCAAACAAGCAAACAAATGTACTCCTTAAGTAACTGAAACACAAATTAAAAACATGAAGCAATGCTTTGAAAATATCAACATGTCAGTGATGAAGTTTTCAAACGGAGCAGGAACTTTTCTGCTGAATTGTGCACAGCACCGGTGAAGTATTTGCTATGTAATCTAATCAAGGCCACAAGAGCTCCAGTTAAAAGTTGTTTTCGTAATCTACTGCTTATTCTGCACAATAAATGTCAGAAAACTCTCAAAAGTAAGGATCAAAGTTTGATCTTTGAATCGCTTATTTTGTCAACTCAACAGTCCAAAAAAATCAAATACATTCAATTTGCTAATGTTACAGTTTCTCTGTACTGCTTTTATAAGAAACAGTCTGTTCTTCAATCATAGAGCTACTTTTCAAAACAGGGGTGCCAATTGTCAGAACACGGTCGTTTACATCAGGGGTCTCCAAACTTTTCAGCCCGCAACTGCCAAAAATATCAGGGCCAAAGACTCACGACCCCCACTGTCCCTCAAGAACCAGAACCAAACTCAGGCAAACAGAACCAGAACCAAACTCAAGCAAATAGAACCAGAACCAAACTCAAGCAAAAGGAACCAGAACCAAACTCAAGCAAACAGAACCAGAACCAAACTCAAGCAACCAGAACCAGAACCAACTTCAATCAAACAAAATCAGAAAAAACTCAAGCAACCAGAACCAGAACCAAACTCAAGCAAATAGAACCAGAACCAAACTCAAGCAAACAGGACCAGAACCATACTCAAGCAAACAGAACCAGAACCAAACTCAAGCAAACAGAACCAGAACCAGAACCAGACTCAAGCAAACAGAACCACAACCAAACTATACACAACAGAACCAGAATCAAACTCAAGCAAAAAGAACTAGAACCAAACTCAAACAAAAGGAACCAGGATCAAACTCAAGCAAATAGAACCAGAACCAAACTCAAGCAAACAGGACCAGAACCAAACTCAAGCAAACAGAACCAGAATCAAACTCAAGCAAAAAGAACTAGAACCGAACTCAAGCAAACAGAACCAGAATCAAATTCAATCAAAAAGAACTAGAACCGAACTCAAGCAAACAGAACCAGAACCAAACTCAAGCAAATAGAACCAGAGACCAAACTAAATCAAACAGAACCAGAACCAAACTCAAGCAAAAAGAACAAGAACCAAACTCAAGCAAACAGAACCAGAACCAAACTCAAGCAAACAGAACCAGAATCAAACTCAAGCAAAAAGAACTAGAACCGAACTCAAGCAAACAGAACCAGCACCAAACTCAAGCAAATAGAACCAGAGACCAAACTCAATCAAACAGAACCAGAACCAAACTCAAGCAAAAAGAACAAGAACCAAACTCGAGCAAATAGAACCAGCACCAAACTCAAGCAGACAGAACCAAGCTCAAGCAAACAGAACTAGAACCAAACTCTAGCAGACTGAACCAGAACCAAACTCAAGCAAATAGAACCAGTTTTTGACAATACGAAAGACTTTGAACTTTGAACTTTGGATCATCTAAACAATGGCATAGAGGTGGAGCTGAGGCTAGCTCTTTGTAGCTATTACCCAGGAGTCTAAAGGCCCATCTTAACTCTGCCCCTTTACATCCTGGTCATCATTTCCAACACCATTCGGGACAACTCTTAATAAACCAACAGTTGACATCAGTGAGACTACATCCTCGGTTCACTGTGTGTGTGAATTAATAAAGAAGCAGCATACCAAAACCCTTTCTGAACAATGCTGTAAAAATATCATTTTAATATAAGACTAATGTGGATTCCTTGGCTGTTGCAGCCAGCCTCAAATAGACAGGAGAGGAACTGGAAGTTTTTTGCACTTTGGCACTGGTTTTATTTGTTTAGTATGGAGGTTGCCACTTGTGAAAGTGTCCACAAGCTGAGTGAGAATGCATGGCTTGTTTACTGAATTCAGAAGTTTGTGACGTGTTTTTGCAGAGGCTTCGATGGGGAAAGTGGGGATTTATTGTGCAGCCTGTCATGGCGCTGACTTATTCACATACAAAAAAAAAAAATCCCTCATTTTGAGGTGAGTCACGGTCACAGGTGAGTCACAGCTTTTTTGCAGGTGAACTATAGAGTTTTGAAAATGTTTCAAAAAGTGCCAAAGCGATATCAAAGATCTGTTGAGTTGAGTTTTGGCATCCTTGCTTTGAACGACTGCTTAGTGGACTCCCAGCATTCAACAGTGCAGACACATTTTAATTGTAACAAAATGTTTGTCTTTTAAAAAAAAAAAAAAAAAAAAACCAAAAAATCTGCAGGAGTGGAGTAATGCAAGACAAAACAGAGCTAGTTCATTCATGGGTAATTATCAGGACTGTTCTGATGTCATGTGCACAACACATCGAGGGTTCCAGGCCTCCGTCAGCAGCAGCAGCGGCGGCGGCGGCAGCAGACTGAGAATAAACTGGGAAAGCCTTCCTGTGAATGTATCAGCCGCTCTCTGCCAGCTGCCTGTCTGGAATAAACAAACACAGAGCTTATTTGTTGCGGGTGGAAATAGGCAGAATCAAAACTCTATGCCGCTTATTAAAAAGCTCCCCTAATCTTTCGCAGAGCACACATTGCTCTGAGATAAAGACCACCAAATTAATTACCGGTTAATTATCATTTCTCGCACTGCTCGTTTCCAAAGAGGACAATGGCGTCTTTTCCCCTCCTTTTTCCACTCCCGCTCCTCCCCTGTACATAGGTTTTTTTCTTCTTTTTATTCCACCCGCCTGATAAAGTGTTTATTTATTCCTACAGTATATTTGGCACAAGCAACCTCTTTCCCAGTTACCTCTGGAGCATCTGCACTTGAGCATGCTCGGGGAGAGAAAGAGGAAATATGATTTGAATGCAAATCAGTGATGTAAACACAGACAGGCAGCAACATGTTGTGCTGATTATGGAATAATATTCAAATAGAGAACATTCAGGAGGAAAAGAAAACCTCTACAGGGGTGGATAATCACTTCAGTGAAACTGTCAATGAGTGGAAAGAGATGATGAATATTTACAGTAAACAGCAAGATGACTGTACTTAACCGTTTGTCCTTTCTCAACACGACATGATTAAAACATAATGTTTAAATTATGGAAATGTTTGATTGTGCTTTGTTCGGTTTCACAGGCCTGTGACTGGAAACAGCTGCTTTTGAAGCTTCAGACAGGCAGGTAGTGGAGGAGAATGGATTTCTCTGCTTTTGACATGCCTTTAGGCGCTGCGCTTTACATTGCAGAGACATCAATCAGGCTTCCCACCAAAGGGGCGACAAGATCCTTTAGTTTTAAGTCTGGTGATATTCCACACTTTTGTGCTGACAACAAGACAAAAAAGCAACAATGAATATATCTTCCTAACAAGTACTGTGTGTGTTATCTTCTTCCTTGGGGCCATGGAGCTCCATTATTGTCCAGAAACTATTTAAAACCTATCAGTGAGTCACGCCGTTCACATGTTTCTTTATTGCTGTGAGCACACACACACACACACACACACACACACACACACACACATTCTGGTTTATTTCAAATCAATCACACACAAACACCGTCTTACAAGTCAAGTCAATAAACAAGAATGAAGGAGTGCATGTTTGCTTTAACTCATTTTTTGCACAAAAAGTTTTTTAGTTTTGCCTCTAAATTTGTCTGATGTTAGCTTAAAGCTAGCTTAGCCTCATCTGACTGCATCAAAATTATAGGTAAGCATGGTTGAAGGTAAAATCCGTAGATTTTACAAAACACAGATGTAGGCCCAACCTCCATGTCCACCCTCAAGCGCTCACTGACTTTGAGGCGCGTTCCCACTAAGTCCATGAAGGTTTAAGGCTGTCCCACTGTCAAATCATCAAGTGTGTGAAGGATCTCTCCCAGACTTTTTGAGCCCTTTATGCCCCCTTTACATAAGTGGGCATTTTTGCAGACTTAGCGTAAGGGAATTACCAGGAGTTCATAGCATTGTGACGTGGTTAAGCAGTCTGTAGGGTAAGAGCCTGGATCACATGGCAGTCAGTCGTCCCTTAAGCACCTTGAATTTGAGGAAAGTCAAAATTGTCCAATGAAAAATCCTTAATATTGCTATATTCTTTCTTTATTCAGATCCCAATTAGCTGCCACTAACGCAGCAGCTACTCTTCCTAGGGTCTACATAGAACAAAACATAACATACAAAATATACATAAAATACAAAACTAAAAATTCAACAAGCATTACAAAGAAAAACTTTGAATGCTATATAGAAATAAAATACAAAAAACAGAAAAATGCTACAAACATAAAATAGAAAAAAATGAAAATGCTTCAAAAATGAATCAAAAAGCAAAACAGTATGTTTACTAAAACTCATTAAAATTCATTAATGTTAGAGTTCTGATTAAGGTGTTCCTTTAAGAGTCTTTTAAAGGTGACATATCATGCAAAATTGACTTTTTAATGGTTCTCTACCTGAAATATGTGTCCCTGTCTACAAACCCCCCGATAATGAAAAAAATCCATTCTGCCCCTGTTCTGATTTCTCCACCTTTCTGTAAATGTGTGCTGAAACCAGCCGTTTCAGACTTCCGTGTTTTTGTTACGTCACAACAATATCCGGTCTGTCACGGAGTCAGAGCTCGGAGCTTGTTCAGCCCATAGACTGTATAAAATAATACTGAATCCCTCCCCCGTTTTTCATTACCTGCACAAATGTGTGCTAACAAGGAGCTTAGGAGGGAGGCATGCTAGTTGCAGGCTGTCTTAATAAACACAAAGGTCGGTTTTACTCCCCACGTCTGCAGATTTGAAGATCTAGTGGATGATTTTTATTTATCATGGATAAGTGCTAGCGCGAGTTAGCATAGTTACATAGCTACATGTCGTAGCTGTAGCTGTGTACCAAGACACACGTCTACATACTGACAAATAAAACAACAAGAAACACTAAATCTGTGACCAATCCTTCAGAAAGGTCCTGCTGCCTTTCTGGCAGAGGTCGGTTTTACTCCCCACGTCTGCAGATTTGAAGATCTAGTGGATGATTTTTATTTATCATGGATAAGTGCTAGCGCTAGTTAGCATAGCCACATAGCTACATGTTCGTAGCTGTGTACCAAGACACACGTCTACATACTGATAAATAAAACAACAAGAAACACTAAATCTGTGACCAATCCTTCAGAAAGGTCCTGCCACAGGCGTCTCTCCGTCAGGATCAGATTCTGGATCAGATTCAGAGGGTTGAAGTAATGTGATCTGTGAGCAGCCGTGTATATTCAGCCAACATATAAACATTAGATCAACGTGCTGGACAGCCGAGGCCACACCCATTTCCTGAGGGGGCGTGGTCAGAGGTATGCCAAAATCTGATTTCAAAGTGTTTTTTTGAGCATAAACTTTAAAGACATGTTTTGGGGACCTCTTAGACCAATATATATTGATGTAAAAAGTGTGATATGTCACCTTTAAGAAAAAAAGCATTGTTCAGGTTTTGGTTTACTCCTATGATTTTATGTGACCCCCCCCCCCCCCCAGAGGACAAATCTGAAATAGTAGTTACTTTCATTGAAAAATTCCAGTTCATGTGTTCTCTGTAATTTCTTCACTTTGCAAAGTGGTTCCGCGGGCCGGATTTGAACCATTGGCGGGCCGGTTTTTGGCCCACCGGGCCGCATGTTTGACACCCCTGCTCTAGTGGCAGGGGTGAGAAAAGGGGAGCATCTTCTAATACATGATATCCCATAACCCATTTTCTTTACAATGTTGCCAATATGTTTCTCCCATGTTAACTGCTCATCAAAGTGTCGCACCAAGCAAATTTGTCTCCTGGACCTGTTGAACAGCCTCCTGTCCTATATCACTCTACAGGTGACGTCAATTAAGTCAAGAAGGGCTCAGGGCTCAGGGAGGACATTGAGACTGGGCCACAGTCTCACTGATGTCACCCATTGGTTTCTAAGAGGCGCTGTGAAGCCAATTGATGACAGTCAAACCCAACTTGCGGGGCAGTTTCTTGGAAATGCAGATAAAGTTGTATTTGGGCTGTGTCTTGTTAAACACAGGCATGTGGACGTTAACTTGCAAGAAGGACTGAAGGCTGGTGGTGCTAGCTCTGCTAACTTTAGCCAAACCTGGCAAACCAATTTGGCGTTGTTTTCCTGCAGACTCTGTGATCCTGTGTTTGGCTGTGTTCAATTAATTGTGACTGAAAATTGAGCACATACCAAAGCTCTGGGATATCAATGTAGATTGTCTTCATCTGCATCACTGTAGTCATTCAAAGGGCCTCTCTATGAGATCATTAATCCAGCAGGAGTTCTGCTGCAAACAGTTTGCCTGTCTCTGCCTGTATTTGTTGTAACACAGCACTAAGTGCAGTGTTGTCAGCTTCCCTGATGTCTGCAGCAACCAGAAGCCCCGCAGGAGGAGCACACACACAGTCTGTTGTGTTGCACTTTGAGATGTGGAGGATTTTAATTTCAGCCTCTCAACACTTTAGCGCTACAGTTAGCTGGTAAATCAGCGGAGGAGAGGTCAGAGGTCACATCAAACATGACACTGTACACACAGGAGCTAATTAAGATGATCTCTCAGTCAGCCCTCGGAGTGTGTGGGCCAAGTTCTCAGCAATACGACCGTCAAATAGCAGATTCAGAAATAAACAGTTTGGAAGTCATGAGGGACTTTTTGATAAATGTTCGTACAAATAAAGTAAAGAGGAAAGCAGTGCAGAGATTTAAATGGCAGAATAGTACATTAGTGTTGCAGTGTTTAAGCCTGGAACATGGTTTTTCGTTTTTCTTAGGAGGAGAGGTTTTTTAAAACTCCTCCGTTTTGGGGTCCTGGGGGAAAGTTCATGTTTTCCATGATGGGTAGACCTCACAGAAACAGAAGGAATTGGAAGGAAAATGAAGATATGTGGTACAATTTTGGTAAATGACTAAAAAATTATTGTGTTGGTAATTTTAAAAGGTGACATATCACGCTTTTTTCATCAATATATATTCGTCTAAGAGGTTCCCAAAACATGTCTTTAAAGTTTATGCTCAAAAAAACACTTTGAAATCAGATTTTGGCATACCTGAAAAACCCTCTTCTTCAGTCCTCCTCAGAACCCTCTGTTTTCTCTCTGACCACGCCCCCTCAGGAAGTGGATGTGCCTCGGCTCTCCAGCACGTTGATCCAATGTTTACATGTTGGCTGAATATACACGGCTGCTCAGAGATCACGTTACTTTAACCCTCTGAATCTGATCCAGAATCTGATCCTGACGGAGAGGCGCCTGCAGCAGGACCTTTCTGAAGGATTGGTCACAGATTTTGTGTTTCTTGTTGTTTTATTTATCAGTATGTAGACGTGTGTCTTGGTACACAGCTACAGCTACGACATGTAGCTATGTAGCTATGCTAACCAGCGCTAGCACTTATCCATGATGAATAAAAATCATCCACTAGATCTTCAAATCTGCAGACGTGGGGAGTAAAACCGACCTTTGTGTTTATTAAGACAGCCTACAACTAGCATGCCTCCCTCCTAAGCTCCTTGTTAGCACACATTTGTGCAGGTAATGAAAAACGGAGGAGGGGATTCAGTATTATTTTATACAGTCTATGGGCTGAACAAGCTCCGAGCTCTGACTCCGTGACAGACCGGATATTGTTGTGACGTAACAAAAACAAGGAAGTCTGAAACGGCTGGTTTCAGCACACATTTACAGAAAGGTGGAGAAATCAGAACAGGGGCAGAATGGATTTTTTTCATTCTCGGGGGGTTTGTAGACATGCCAGGGACACATATTTCAGGTAGAGAACCATTAAAAAGTCAATTTTGCATGATATGTCACCTTTAAAGCACACTACATGCATAACTGTGTATTAAGAGGAAATGTTAGTACATTCTTATGATGGCTGTTTGCTGCAGAATATCCTTTGGGACTCCACTCTGTAGTCAGTGTTTGTTAAATATAGGTCCAACTAGTCTGATTTTGGGTGTCTCCCATTCAGCAACATTCAGTTTCTATACAGCTGTGTAGCTCTTTCTAGCACCATCTGTGGAGTTTGCAGTCCTGCTAGCTACCAGTACAGCAGTTGAGCTCATGTTATAACTTTGAAAGCCTTGCTGTACCGACCCACTTCTTGAGACTCGCACCCCCCAAACTCTGCTGTTCACTTGTTGCCTTAAACCGATGGACTCTTTTCAGTCAAACCATTACTCCACAAAGTTTATCCACTTAAAAGTATACCGCTGCTTTCTTTTACGCCAGTTATGATCAAATGATGGGAGGAATACTAGTAAAAGTGGTGTCCCAGCATGCAAGATCAGATAGATCTGGGGTTCCCAAACTTTTCAGCCAGCAAGGGATTTAATGTGGCTTCATTTAGCTGGTCTGCAGAAAATGTGCCTACCTATATGAGCATGTGTCTGTGTTTCCTGTGCCTTCATGAATTAACCCACTGCTACTGATGCTTTTGATAATTAACTGTTCACTAACCCTAAACTTAGGAGTCATCTGACCTAAAGAAAGGCAGAAAACTCATTACATTTTGTATTTTCAAGGTTTTATTTTAAGTTTAGCTATTATTTTTGTCAATATTTTTTACTATTATGGGTAAAATGTACTATTTTTAGATAACTTTTTGAAAAAGAAACATTATGGAAGACATCTCACGACCTCCAGTTTGTGTCTCACGACCCCCCAGGGGGTCCTGACCCATACTTTGGGAACCACTGAGATAGATGGTCAGGTGGCATACAGTGAGCAATGGAGGTTACTGCACTGGCAGTCTTTTTAGATGGAAGCAAAGGAGTCAAAAGTGCATCCCATTACACATACAACACATTTCATGCCATGCTGAAATAAAGGTTTGCTAAAACAAAGTAAAGCCTGGGTGTGTTTGGCAATTTGCAAAACAACACAGATACAATTTCAGCCTTATTTTAATTAAAAGACAAAGATAAAACAAGGAGAAAACATTACACTCCTCCACTGACTTTATTGGAATAGTCCTGGTTGTTACCAACACATCAGCACTTATGCATCTATTGTTACAATCTGGTGAAGCTCCACTAAAGGCAAAACTACCCAAACAGAATCCCTTTCTTCTTCCTCTTTTTCCCTCCAAACTGAGCAGCCAAGCTTAGACCTGCTGCCATATTGCTGCTAGCACAGTATGCTAACTTCCCCTCACTGGTACTGTACTGTTTGCCCCACCGGTAGCTGCCAATGTCAAAGACTTGACTCTGCTTCAAAGCTGGCGGCAAACAGTAGGAGGCTGCAGCTGCACAGAGCAGTCCCTGAGTGTGCATCTGTAGAGCTGTATGAATAAAAAGACCCTGCTGCAAACCTGTTCAACAAACCTTTCCTTTAGAGTGTGGAGGAGTAAATGTTGCAGGGACACAGCTTTAATGCCGCCGTGCCCTCGTCATAAAGAGCCAGGGAAGAACCAGGAGGAGGAGGAGGAGGAGCGGTGTGTCTTGGGGGCTGAGCAGGTACATGGACACGATGATAAGACCGGGGACGATGAGGAGACCCAGCACAAATGAAAGGCTAAGTAAGGCAGGCAGGCGATCTTGTCATCACATTAGCCCGGGCCTCATTGTAATTGTGAGGCTGCTGCTGTCAGCCCCGGTGCAGCGCGCACAAGCTCCCCCAGCCAGAGCCGCCGCCAGAGCCCCGGATAAAGTGCTCCGCCGACTGGAGATAATTGAAACTCCAAAAAGACTCTGGCTAATTTGATTACGGCAGGCAATCGCTGAATTGTTCCCATTATTAAAGGGATTTGATTCTGACATGAAGTCAAGTAATTATTGGTGCCGAAACTGCAGGAGCTGTCCCTTCTGATGAGGACCAGCGTTATGGGGAAACAATGGTCCCTGTGCACATGTGTAGGTGTGTGTGACAAGAGGGAGCTTGAATTAATGCTCAAAGCAATATGAGAAATAACTAAATGTCAGGCTTTAAGAGATCTGAACATGAATCCTGCTTTTCATGATAGTGATCCTTCAATTTGACAGGTTTATGTCTGACACGCTTACTGTGAGATTACATGAAGATTTGGAAAATGGAACCCAGAAAGACATAAAAAGCAACTATTTGAAACATCTGAACTATAGAAAGCAGAGATCTTGTAACATAACTTAATTGAATTGTATGCAGGGAATGTTTTTATTTAAAAAATAACATAAATATCTGATCTGATCAACTTTAATGACTGTGATGATTTTATTCATTTTAGTACCATCAACTGCACAAACATTCAATGACTGCAAAAAATGTTTCACTCTGACTGAAAATTTTAATCAAACACAAAAATGTTTAATGAAATGGAAAACTTTTTTTTTTCCAAAACACACAAAAAATAAATAAATAAAAAAAAATCATGAAATACAAAAATAATTGTGGAACGTGAAAGCATAAAAAAAAATATGTGAGGGTCAAAAAAACTTTTAATAGGAAAAAAAAACTAAAAACAAAAAAAAAAAATTCAGCATCTGCAAAAAATAAATAAAACATAACAGAAAGTTGGACTTTTCTACCATTATGTTCACGCTCTGCAATTTTGTTTTTTTTAACATTTTGTAAAATATTTTACTTTTGTTCTGAAAAATTTTTGCATTCCATTGATAATGTTTGCATTGCGTGAATTCTTCTTCATGCAGTCTTGGATTTTTTATTTTTTTTTGCACTTGACCTTCAGGGCCACCGTAGTCCAAGTCAAAACCTCCTTAAAATAATCATCAAAGCCAATTTGAACAACAGATCTGTTTGCAGTCAAATTTTTGAGCTAAAACTCAAAACCTCTGTTACAAGTTTGAAAATATCTCAGAGTTTTTGTCTTGTTTGTTTTATTCAAAGAGCGATGTTGAAATGTTGGGAACAAAGCTGAAATATCATGAGTCAGAGTAACTTTGAGTATTTAGTGACAAGTAAGAAGAAATAACACAGCTGAGGAAGATTATTTGAATTAGAGGAGGATATATTCAACATTTCACATTTTTCCACATAATATAAAGAAAATATTGCCCTCCTTGGAATCATTTTATGCATTTACAAATTCAGAATATTTTTTTTATTTCAGTCTTAATTTAATTTTTTTTAACTTCTTCTTAAAATGCAACTCAAAGGAGAAAATGATCTCACTTTTTTATCTTCTGATGCGTCTCCTAGCACTTCAGCTCTGTTTGAAAAGAATCACAGGGGGGTCCAGGTTCAGTTTTACAGGGACACTGGCCCCTGTTGGCCCCACCCCAGAACCACCACTGGATAAGGGCCACTACATTTTTTTAAATTATATTTAAAAAGTCAGAATTCTGAGAAAAAGTCAGATTTCTCAGAATAATAAAAAAATTATATATTGGACCTTAATTTTTTTTTCAGTCTTATTTTTTTTTTTTTAACTTCTTCTTTAAATGCAACTCAAAGGAGAAAATGATCTCACTTTTTATCTTCTGATGTGTCTCCTAGCACTTCAGCTCTGTTTGAAAAGAATCACATTTGTACAGAAGAGGATAAGGACAGTGGGGGTTCTAGACCAATTTTACTGGGGGGGGGGGGGCGGCTGGGGTCAAGGATGTCGTCAGAGGGACACATTCAACCCTGGCAAAAGAGACAGAGAAGGGCGAGGACCGGCTGAGAACAAACTGGCAAAACATCAGTGCATCCCTATATACTAGACATATATACTACTGTGTACTATATCAACATGCAGACTGACAGCAGCTGTTCAATTCAATTCAATTCAATTCAATTCAATTCAATTCAAAAAACTTTATTTGTCCCCGGGGGGCAATTTAAGGCACATATGAGCAGCATTGAATACAAAAAACAGACACTTAAATTATAAGGATTGTAAAAAAGAAAGAAAATAGTTATACAAAAAATATCAACATGCAGACTGACATGGTCCAGGTTCAGTTTTACAGGGGCACTGGCCCCTGTTGGCCCCACCCCAGAACTGCCACTGGATAAGGGCCACTATTTTTTTTATTATTATCTTTAAAAAGTCAGAATTATGAGATTAAAGTCAGAAATCTGAGAAAAAAAAGTCAGATTTCTCAGAATAATAATAAAAAATATATATTGGACCATCATTTTTTTTTTTCAGTGCCCCTATCCTCTTCCATACAGTTGCCCTGCAAGAGCTCCAATGTAAAAAAAAATAATTCAGCACCTTTATATCATGCACATTTTCTGTCACTGCAGGAGAAGTTGTAGAAATCAGCTTTTTTTTTTTTTTTTACTGCTTCCAAAAATCAAACCTGGTCAAACCTGACCTGAACGGTATCTAAAAGTTAAAGAAGTTACTGTTTTCATGACTTTGACTAATTCTCAGGTCTTTTCAGTCAGCCCTTCAATTATAAATTCAGCTCAGTGCTGCCAAAACTCAATATGATGATCGCTTTAACACACTGTTGTCAGACATAAGAGTGAGGAGCTAAGTACAACAGTATAAAACAGTCCCCATCAGATCAATCATCACCTGTTACATCAACTCTGCAGCTCACACAGATAAAACAATCAAACTCCAGTGCTGCTCAGCCTGATGTATATTACATTTGTGAAGGCAGCAGTATGGCTCTGCAAGCTGTTTTTTAATGGATTCTCCAGAGCAATGGGCACAAACCTGCAGCCCAACACGCTGTCATGCAGTTTCTGAAATACATCGGCAGGTTTTCAACTTCTCCCAGGTTTTACTGGCAGAGAGAGAGAGAGAGAGAGAGAGAGGGGGCCAAAAAAAAAAAGTGAAATTGCAGCAGTTTTAGCCTTTCACTTTTGATTCATCACTTCCTGAGGACGAGGCAGCGCCACAGACAGCAGAGTATAATTTGGGCAAATAGAGTGAAACTACAGCATCTCACTTAGGAGACTTCGGAGGAAGCTCTGCTCTGTTTCTGCCCCACTTAAGTGATTTAGGCTGATGGGATGGGGTGTGTTTGTGTGGCGTGCGTTTTTTTTGGCTCGAACGGCAACAAATCCACATTTACTTGCAAGGGGGGGGGGGGGGGGCGGGACGGTTTCCAGACCGGGACAGGTGAATAAAGGAAAGTTCAATAGTTCGACACACTCATCATTCTCGGCGTCGCCTCCCCCCCTCGTACTGCACGCTGATTTAAATATCAGCTGAATTCACTGAACACTCCCATTAAGGCCAGAGACAAGTCGTGTGTAATGTATGCCCCCTCATGCATTCGCCACACACACACACACACCGCCTCTTCTTGTTCTGCCTTTGGGCGCTAAATTCATATGAAGGATTAAGAATCCTTTGTCACTGGACCCCATTGACATTTGAGTGAGCATTAGTGAAATTACAACTGCATCTGGACAATATCCATCCACGTTTTCGCCCCCTGAAGTGATGTGACGGTAGGCTTGTGGGGGGGGGGGGGAGCGGTGTAGCCTCATATTGTGACCAGAAGGGAGCAGTCTTGTGCCTGGGAGTGTGTGTGTGTGTGTGCTTTTTTTTCCTTCCTCGGTGTGTGTTTGTGAGTCTGTACAGTACATGCACACCCATGGGTATGCAGAGACCGGGAGTGTGGAAGTGTAAAAGAGTGATTTTGTCCCTTTTGTATCTCAGCGAGCGGCGCCCTTAGTTCTGCTTGGATGGAGGTATGAAGAGTCACAGTGGGGGGAAGAAGAAGAAAAAAAGGCGCAGCGCTCTTTAAGATAGGCTTTGCCCACTCGAGTGTCCCCATTTGAGACACAGTGCCCCAGCTTATCCTGCACCCCCCCAAAAAGCACCTTTGACTGGGCCAGTTTCTCTCACATGGAGAAAAAAAAAAAAAGAAGAAAAGTGCTCCCCCTCCTCACCCCTCCACCACCCTGCTGGCCCTCGCTAGAGGCTGGAGGAGTGAGGGCAAACCAGACCGGCAGAGATGACTCATCCACAGCCTCCCTTTCCTCCTCGATCTCTCTCTCCTTTAACCAAATTTGAAAGCGACTGTGTTTGTAATTCACCTCTGCGCTCGAATAAAGCCACGCTGCTACTCGAAATGAGCTTTATATACTGTAGATGTGTGATGGCTGTTTGTGCCACCCCCCACCACCCCTCCTTCCTCAGTGGCAGCAATAGAACATGAGCGGTTTGAGGTTTATTTATTTATGCCTTTCGGGCTCTCCTTTCCTCTTCATTTTGGGGCTAAGAAATGGCAAGCAAGTGCCGCTGAGGCTGCAGAGATTAGGTTAGCATTGATTGCTTTATTGGTGTGGTTGGATTGTTTCGTATCTGGGAACATTTGATGTAAGCACAGACATTTGTCTTGTCTTGTGCTGTCTCTGTTTTGTCGAAAAATCATTCATTTCTCTCAGTGCGTGGGATTTATTGGTGAAACAGAAACAGGGGGGGGGGAGAGGAGAATGCGTTTTGTTTATGCACTCTGTATACTTGCAAATGATGAATGGAGATGTATATATATATATATATATATACGTCCAATCCTCTGGCCCTGCTATTATCACCCTCATTGGAACTATTGCATGTAATGTTCCAATTTTAATCAACACCTAATTACATCTAATAATGCACATGTAGCTAATCGGCAATTGTAATTACTATGTATTCCACCCTGAGAGGTATAGATCTGCAGCCGCCTACTGGGAGCTCTGCTGCTGCTGCTGCTGCTGCGGACTTTTGGATGAACAGCAGCATTGATCATAAAAGTCAATCATGACACACATTATAGTAACTTTTTTTTTTATGAGGGCTCTGCAACGTTATGCAATCCCTCCTCCTCAGTTTGATGCTCCTTGCTTTATTTATTGTGCTGAGCTGGTGCTATCCCCTCCAGACCTCATTGTGGATGTGTTTGAGCGCGTCAATACCATACTCTTTTGGCATCAACCATCAATAGTCCACCCATTAAAATGTGGAATTGCTTAACGCAACACAGTAAGATGCATTTCTCTGTATGGAGACGGGTATTTGCAAATAGCCCTCAGATCAATGGTCTTTTACTGCCTTCTGAAACCATTGTCTGCAAAACAATTGGAAATCTTTGCGAGAGTATAGTCGGGGCAGTGTGAGAGGAGCTGGAAGAGGCGAAGCATCCCAGCACAGCGGCGAATTAATTACCCTTGTGAAGAATGAAGGTCTGTGAGATTTGCTTTTTGGGCCATTATCAAGTGACACTGCGAACGATTGTTTGTCCCTCTCTGGGTAATGTAGCCCAAACAATGGCTGGCCCAGGCCATCATATGGATCATTAGCAGCTCGCCATGGGACCCCCCCACTCTGTCCTGCGAAGTCGCCCTTCCGGGGGGAGCCGAGGGGTTGCTGGGTGCTCTCCTCTTTCCTTGTACCAGGGGGGAAAGACAGCTGACAGCCCCACAGGAGGAGACGGGCACCGGCTTGCCGCTCATTAGGAATGGATGCACTCGAGTTGGGTCGTCAGAGCAAATCCCAAAGGGCAGGAGCGCGGCTATTACTGTGGCTGTTAGACTGCTGAGGGACACCAAAGCTCTGGAAGACACCAGAGAGACAACATGATGCCTGCAAGTCCAAATAATAAATGCCAAATAGTGTGGTTTTTTTAGTGGATTTGCTGTTGGGTTTATTCTGAAGAGTTTAAAATAATGAAATGCTCATGAAAGACCACTTTGGTGCAAAAACGGACCACCAAACGTTTGTGATGTTCAAGTTTGGCCTTGCTGATTTCACCCATCCCAAAGGAGAAGCACCAACTTTTCACTTCAATCGAAAAAATAGCTTCGACATTTAACTGGAGAGGAATCCAACCCAGCAGTGTTTGGGAATTTCCATTAGTTTGCAGAGCTTCTCCAATTAGTGTCTTTCTGTCTGATCCATTGTGTATGTGCTGCGACTACTTTGTATGTGACACTGGCGTCCCTTTCCCCCCCCCCGATTGACTTTTCTTATTACTGTTATACATCATTCCAAACATGGTTAGCTACAAACAAGCTTTCACTCTGATGCCACAGACTAATGGCAAACCCCTGTGGATACTGAATCCAGCTAACCTTGGTGTTCTTTGTGTAACTGCACCGGCCGCCTTCATTGTCTTCTTTGAATGTATCTTTTGGTGATGGTTCGGATGCACTATTCCCATTGGAGAACATTTTTGCATACTACTGGTTTAAACCACTGAAGGTTTTGGTATTTAGTCTGAGTTGGTGGCAGCAAAAAGGACTGGTGGGAACTTTATGGCACTGTGGGGAGTTCACATGTGTTGATTCTGGTGACCCGTTTGGACAAAGTTTTGTGGTTTTGCAAGGTTGAA
This sequence comes from Notolabrus celidotus, assembly GCF_009762535.1. NCBI lineage: Eukaryota > Metazoa > Chordata > Actinopteri > Labriformes > Labridae > Notolabrus > Notolabrus celidotus. The sequence goes on from NC_048291.1 coordinate 4,438,483, forward strand.
GACTACATTTCCCATGAGCACCATTGCCCACTGTTGTAAAGAAGTGGCTCTTGCCAAAGCGTGCATTTGTTGAATTTGTTATTCTGCTTTTCTGTGCTCGAGACATTTTTCCAGGATGCAAAGTGGTGAGGTAATGTGTTGATTTGAAACTACATTAATTTTGTCACATGCAGCCCACATTTTGATGCTGCATTTAGCTGGGTTTGAAGGCATATATTGCTTAAAATTGACTTTTAAAAAGGGTCAATTTAACCTGCAACATAACAGGAGCTTTAAGTTACATAGACTCACCAGTTTAACATTACCTGTCATAGGCCTAGTGTTCAGGTTTCCCTGTTGGTGTCTGAATAACATAAATATGCATATGGTTTAGCTCTTTACTCCTCAAAGAACAGTGTAGCATTCAAATTCAGGCATATACATCAAATCCTGTGCAGGGCTGTAAAGTTTCTCCACCTAAAACAGCACTCAAACAGAAAGCGTATATCTTTTCTGCTAATCCTGCTCCTGTATCAGCCATGAGTACAAAACATTATACCCAAAGAGAAAGTTACCCAAAGAGAAAAAGTCCTCCTCGCCTGATAACTTACTTCTCACTGCCAAACTTTACTAGCAGAGCTCTAAACAGAGACATTTCAGAGCGAGTGTTGAATAATGACTCAGCGTTTTTTGAGGAAAATCCGACCTGGATACAAACTTAACTTCAGTGTAAAAAACACAACCAGTGCTGGAGCTGATCATCTCATTTTACTAAGTATCAATCAATCAAAGTGCTGTACATAAAAACTACTTAAAATAGAATAAATGAAAGAAAAAGATGTGTGTATATATATAAAAATAAAAAGACCCCCCCATCCTAATCCCAACCCGAGCCCAGACTCCAAACCCACCCCACAATCCTAAGATTAAGAACACAATATATGCAACAATAGAAGTTGCTGAACGAACTGAGGAAACGCTCTCATGATATCTTAATGAGGAAACATAAGATGTTAAAACTGAACACAGGAAATTAAACTCACCAAAATAAAAAGCATTTTTAAAATATTAAACGGCTAAAAAAAAATAAGATGTTATATAAATACAATAAAATGAATAAAAAGTGATTTAAATTTTAACTAGATAATAAATAAACAAATAAATTAATGAATAAATAAAATGAATAAAAAGTGACTTAAATTGAACTAGATAATGAATAAATAAATAAATAAATAAAATGAATTAAAAGTGACTAAAATTTGAACTAGATAATAAATAAAGAAAGAAAGAAAATGAATAAAAAGTGACTTAAATTGAACTAGATAATAAATAAATAAATAAATAAATAAAATTAATTAAAAGTGACTTAAATTGAACTAGATAATAAATAAATAAATAAATAAATAAATAAAATGAATTAAAAGTGACATAAATTGAACTAAATAATAAATAAATAAATAAAATTAATTAAAAGTGACTTAAATTGAACTAGATAATAAATAAATAAATAAATAAATAAAATGAATTAAAAGTGACTTAAATTGAACTAGATAATAAATAAATAAATAAATAAAATGAATTAAAAGTGACTTAAATTGAACTAGATAATAGATAAATAAATAAATAAAATGAATTAAAAGTGATTTAAATTGAACTAGATAATAAATAAATAAATAAAATGAATAAAAATTGACTTAAATTTGAACTAGATAATAAATAAATAAAATGAATTAAAAGTGACTAAAATTTGAACTAGATAATAAATAAATAAAATGAATTAAAAGTGACTTAAATTGAACTTGATAATAAATAAATAAATAAATAAATAAATAAATAAAATGAATAAAAAGTGACTTAAATTTGAACTAGATAATAAATAAATAAATACATGCATAAATAAATAAATTGAGGTGAAATAAAACTGTTAAAAAAAAAAAAAAAAAAGGAAAACTCAGTTAAAATTGTGACTAAAAAGGTAGTACTTGAGTTTGCTTTTAAACATATTTATGCTCCGTGCCGCCCTCAGATCTTCAGGTAGCATGTTCCATAGGCTTGGGCCCTAATGATAAAAAGCTGCCTCACTCTGGGTCTTTGTTCTAGCTTTGTTTTATATAGTAAACAAAGAGACATCAGTGTCTCTTTACACCTTAAACCAGCTACAAGTACGTCCTCTAAACATCCTCACGTGCTGCTGACCGACTCAGATTACAAGAAGGAACTACCCTCCTCTCTTCAATTCTATGTCAAGTTATAAACATGTTTTTCCAGCAGTAGTCCACCCCTTGCAAGACACCTGTTCCTGCTTAAAAGTTCTTACTCTTTCAGAAAAAGGAAAGACTATCACATTTAAGATCTTTCCCACTGTGAATCTTTTACCATTAAATCTACCGTTAATACGTCCTAAACAACAAGACTTTTATATAGCTTAAACATTTTAGTCTTGCTTTGTGTGCCTAAATAATAACCTCAGTTTTGCTTCTCCTCTGTGAGAAAAAGGATCTAAACGAAGCACTTTTTCCTGCATTCTTTTGCAAACAAGCAAAGATTAAAAATGTCAGAGTTTAGGGCTTTTCTACCCAGCGGTTATATCAGCACCAAAGCAAACAGGATAACAAAGTGAATAAATAAATTGGTGAAACAGTTTGCCTTCGATGTGTGGTCCAATTTATTTGTCCAGAAAGACATATAATTTAATTCCATTGCATGTTTTGAATGTTGTGTGCATTGCAAGAGAAACACATTTCCCCAGCCAAATGGGAAAAAGCACAAACACAATTGGCAAGGTGCTGATGGATTTTATGTACAGAGGATGCATAATGCCCCGTGTCAAAAAAGCAAAGTGAAATTTCCTGTTAAATATGCAAAATCCCGGCTGCCTATTGAATGATAATGGCTCGGCACCTTGTCGCTGGGTTGCTGACTCCGTTGGCTGCGCTTCAAAGGCCTGTTGACTAACTTTGAAAAGACCTTGTGTTTCCTGACTCTGGGCTTTCTAAGATTGGACAAATGCAGCAGAAAGAGGGCTGTACGAGTGCCAGTCACGGCTTCCCCGAGACGCCGAAGGGATGTCAGCCTTTGAAGTGATAAAGACCCACTGTTTCTCAAGACTGCTGTTTCAATATGGCCAAGCTCTGTGATGCGCTCATGTTTTTTTTTTTTTTCTTTTAAATGACCATGTTGCTTCTGCGCACTAAGCCTTTCTTAAGGTGGGGGCGAGGGGGGCACATTCTGCATGAGTTTCTCTCTTTGCAAATTCTACCAAGTCTGGATATCTGGGTTCTGGCATGCCTGGAGTCTTATGGCAACAAGTATACAGACACCTTGGTCTATGTAACAAAGTCATGGGTTGAGTTTGGCACCTTGGATCCATTTAAGGGACATTTTCAATGTGAAAATGTTCCAGTGTGTAAAGCCATGTGCATTAAAAATGGCTTGACTTTGACCCCATGTAAAATTTGCCAGACTAACTTGTAAGAAAGGTACTTTTTTAATCCCCAGGGGGGAAATTCAATTTTTCCCTCATGCTATTTTTGGACATGCTACACATACAGTTTTTTTTTTGGTATATTATACAAATGCACACACATGCAGTGAACATGCTTAGGGAGAGATGTCAGAGTGAGGATACTGCCACCAACCAGTGCACCCCAGAGCAGTTGGGAGTTTGGTGCCTTGCTCAAGGGCACCTCGGCAGAACCAGTGAACCAGCACCTCTCCAGCCACCAGTCCACTTGCCAAACTTCATCTATACTGGGACTCGAACTGGCGACCCTTCGGTTCCCAAGCCAAGTCCCTATAGACTGAGCTACTGCCGCCCCCCAAAGAGAGAGTCCAGTTGCAAACATTTGCTGTTGACCCCCTTTCGGAACCCTCTATCCCTTAACCACACACTTCACATTTGAGTTTACAACTTAGGCCAGCATTTGACATGAAAACAGGCAACACTGCTTGGTGTTGATTTCCCACTTCAAGTTGATAAATGAGGGTGCTGTTGCCTCACAGCGAGAAGGTTCTGGGTTCGAGTCCCTGCTCGGGCAGATGCCTTTCTGTGTGTTTGCATGTTCTACCCGTGCATGCATGGGTTCTCTCAGGGTACTCCGGCTTCCTCCCACAGACCAAAAACATGCTTACTCTAAATTGCCCATAGGTGTGAGTGTGTGTGTGAATGGTCTTTCCATGTTTGCCTTGTGATAGGTTTGTGACCTGTCTAGGGTGTGCCCTGCCTTCTGCCCAAAGTCAGCTGGGGTTGGCTCCAGCACACCCGTGACCTCAAATGGGATAAGCGGTCCAGATAATGGATGGATGGAAGTTGGTGAATGAGCATTGCTTTCACATTTTGACAAGTGGAACATCCCCTATGTGCCGTCCAATAATGCCCATTACTAGGGGCCAAATCTGAGTTTCTGGTAAAAAAACCCAGTTGCAAACATTTGCTGTTGACCCCCTCTCGGAACCCTCTATCCCTTACCCACACACTTTACATTTGAGTTTACAACTTAGGCCAGCATTTGACATGAAAACAGGCAATACTGCTTGGTGTTGATTTCCCACTTCAAGTTGATAAATGAGGGCGCTGTTGCCTCACTGCGAGAAGGTTCTGGGTTCGAGTCCCTGCTCGGGCAGATGCCTTTCTGTGTGGAGTTTGCATGTTCTACCCGTGCATGAGTGGGTTCTCTCGGGGTACTCTGGCTTCCTCCCACAGACCAAAAACATGCTTACTCTAAATTGCCCATAGGTGTGAGTGTGTGTGTGTGAATGGTCTTTCCATGTTTGCCTTGTGATAGGTTTGTGACCTGTCTAGGGTGTGCCCTGCCTTCTGCCCAAAGTCAGCTGGGGTTGGCTCCAGCACACCCGTGACCTCAAATGGGATAAGCGGTCCAGATAATGGATGGATGGAAGTTGGTGAATGAGCATTGCTTTCACATTTTGACAAGTGGAATATCCCCTATGTGCCGTCCAATAATGCTCATTACTAGGGGCCAAATCTGAGTTTCTGGCAAAACCCAGTTGCAAACATTTGCTGTTGACCCCCTTTCGGAACCCTCTATCCCTTACTCACACACTTTACATTTGAGTTTACAACTTAGGCCAGCATTTGACATGAAAACAGGCAATACTGCTTGGTGTTGATTTCCCACTTCAAGTTGATAAATGAGGGCGCTGTTGCCTCACAGCGAGAAGGTCCTGGGTTCGAGTCCCTGCTCGGGCAGATGCCTTTCTGTGTGGAGTTTGCATGTTCTACCCGTGCATGCTTGAGTCGGTACTCTGGCTTCCTCCCACAGACCAAAAACATGCTTACTCTAAATTGCCCATAGGTGTGAGTGTGTGTGTGTGAATGGTCTTTCCATGTTTGCCTTGTGATAGGTTTGTGACCTGTCTGCTTGGGTTGGCTCTAGCCTCCAGTGACCCCAAATGGGATAAGCAGTCCAGATAATGGATGGATGGAAGTTGGTGAATGAGCATTGCTTTTAACATCCCCTATGTGCCGTCCAATAATGCCCATTACTAGGGGCCAAATCTGAGTTACTGGCAAAGTTTGCTGTTAACACAAAACCCAAGCAAACACACTTTCACTTAAACACTATGTGATAAATATGGGATAAGACTAGATGTTACAAAGCAACTACTTTCCAAGTCATTAAAACACAAGTTTTAATTCTGATTTGCTGACCGAGACAAGACCAAGACCATATCAAGGAAAAATCAATATGAGAGTTAACAAAATAAAAGACTTCTGGTTATTTTATTTAAGTTTACTTTAAATACAATTAACAGCAACAAACAAGGTTTGGTTTTTGTCTTTGTTGCCTTTCTTTTGACGCGATGTAAGAGCCTTTTGACCCCTTTATGTTTTGTTTTCATCCTCGTTAGTTGAATTTTCGCTTTTGAATTAAGTTCAAATTGTGTTTTCTGTTGCCTGTGATCTCAGGCGAGGCAGGAGAGAGAAAGAAAGAAAGGTACTTTATTAATCCCCATGGGGGGGAAATTCAATTTTTCCACTTGTTTTATTTTTTGGTCATGCTACACACAGTTTGGTATATCCATACAATTTTTATGCACACACACATGCAGTGGACATGCTTAGGGAGAGATGTCAGAGTGAGGATGCTGCCATCAACCAGGGCATCCAGAGCAGTTGGGGGTTCAATGCCTTGCTCAAGGGCACCTTGACAGTGCCCAGGCAAGTGAACCAGCACCTCTCCAGCCACCAGTCCACTTGCCAAACTTCATCCATACTGGGACTCGAACTGGCGACCCTTCGGTTCCCAAGCCAAGTCCCTATAGACTGAGCTACTGCCGCCCCCAAAGAGAGAATCCAGTTGCAAAAATTTGCTATTGACCCCCTTTTGGAACCCTCTATCCCTTACCCACACACTTTACATTTGAGTTTACAACTTAGGCCAGCATTTGACATGAAAACATGCAATACTGCTTGGTGTTGATTTCCCACTTTATGTTTTGTTTTCATCCTCGTTAGTTGAATTTTCGCTTTTGAATTAAGTTCAAATTGTGTTTTCTGTTGCCTGTGATCTCAGGCGAGGCAGGAGAAAGAAAGAAAGGTACTTTATTAATCCCCATGGGGGGAAATTCAATTTTTCCACTTGTTTTATTTTTTGGTCATGCTACTCACACAGTTTGGTATATCCATACAATTTTTATGCACACACACATGCAGTGGACATGCACTTAGGGAGTGATATCAGAGTGAGGATGCTGCCATCAACCAGTGCATCCAGAGCAGTTGGGGGTTCAGTGCCTTGCTCAAGGGCACCTTGACAGTGCCCAGGCAAGTGAACCAGCACCTCTCCAGCCACCAGTCCACTTGCCAAACTTCATCCATACTGGGACTCGAACTTGCGACCCTTCGGTTCCCAAGCCAAGTCCCTATAGACTGAGCTACTGCCGCCCCCAAAGAGAGAGTCCAGTTGCAAAAATTTGCTGTTGACCCCCTGTTGGAACCCTCTATCCCTTACCCACACACTTTACATTTGAGTTAACAGCTTAGGCCAGCATTTGACATGAAAACAGGCAATACTGCTTGGTGTTGATTTCCCACTTTATGTTTTGTTTTCATCCTCGTTAGTTGAATTTTCGCTTTTGAATTAAGTTCAAATTGTGTTTTCTGTTGCCTGTGATCTCAGGCGAGGCAGGAGAAAGAAAGAAAGAAAGGTACTTTATTAATCCCCATGGGGGGGAATTCAATTTTTCCACTTGTTTAATTTTTTGGTCATGCTACTCACACAGTTTGGTATATCCATACAATTTTTATGCACACACACATGCAGTGGACATGCACTTAGGGAGTGATGTCAGAGTGAGGATGCTGCCATCAACCAGTGCCTCAACCCTGAGCAGTGCCTTGCTCAAAGGCAAGTGAACCACTACCTCTTCAGCCACCAGTGCACTTGGGACTTGAACCGGCGACCCTCCGGTTCCCGAGCCAAGTCCCTATGGACTGAGCTACTGCCACTCCCCAAGTCTTGTGTAGAATGCAAGGTTGCAGGAGTAGCTGTGCAGGATTATTTTGTGAAGCATTTCTTTTCTCAGAGTTTGTTGTCGTGTGTCGAATGCTTTCGATTCCAAGGCAAGACCGAGACCTTAAAAAAAGGGTCTTGAGACCAAGACCGGTCTCGAGTACTACAACACTACCAGACACAGCCTCCATAAAATTCTATCTCTTTCTAGACCAAGATACCAACCTGCGTCGTGCTATGAGATGCCATCAGTCATCTGTGCTGGTTTACACCCAGATAGAAGAGCACACATGGAAAGTACACCACAGGTGGCTTCACTACAGCTTAGAGACGACATATGACCAGTGTTGAGGGCCTACAGTGATAAAAGCAGTAACAAGTTGTTCAATCGACTGGTAATTCTGTTGCTGACTAGTGAGGGTGACGTGTTTAAATCGTTTAATTGACTAAATGCTCACACCACTTGATAAGAAGGTGAAACAGCCTCTAAAGGGTACCTCAAAACAGACGCAGGCATAACAAGAAAGACCTGAAACATGTATTTAGCATTAAAAATAGATCATACATTTTATACACATTAAACAAAATGTTTCATGGTGATGTGTTGAATAATAAAATATAGTCTAATGTTTACCAGACCTCCTCGTATCGGCTATTCAGAACACGCAACTGAAAGCAATCCATCATCATCCTCAGGCTTTAAGACTCACCCCCTGATTCCACCAAATCCAGTCTGCAAGGTGCGCTCAGCGGCAACCAGTTGTTATGTCACACGTGTAAAGGCTTAATAAATGGTGTGTGCAGCTCCACTTCATGAAAAATGGGGCTGCTCCTGGTAATCAATGCGAGCGCAACGTGATTCCGGCTGGCCATTATTCTGTTGGCCTAATCATTTGAAGAAGCCGAGACAAACTACCACCTGTGCTCTGAGCATTGATCATGTGTAGGTATTCTATTAAATCTAATAATACACTTTCTTTTGGCTAAATCACCCTGCACATTTCAATACCAAATGACTTCTGTTCATTCTATTAAAGTGGAACTACTCCCAATTATGTTTCATAGTCCTATTGTCTGATGCTAATGAAGATGAAACACTTTCATTTTTCCACTTAATTAGTTCATATTTAACAAAGGTGCTGTGCCATCAGACTCCAAAGAAGGAGCGCCTTTCCCTTTTTTTTCTTCCTCTCCAACCCTCCTTTTCTGTTTCTTCTCCCCCCCCTCCTGTGGCATTGAAAATAATCCCTTTGCTTTCATCCTTTTATAGAAATTGTCTGTTTTTCTTTTTTTTTTTTTCAACGCTTTTAATTGAATCCCTCAAAAGAATCCACCTGATCCTTTTTTTTTTTTTTTTGTTGAATTAGCTTATGTGTTGTGAATGTACTGATACTCCAGGTCCAGTTGGCAGGCAGTGCCAAGGACAGCTAATTGAAGGTGAATTGATAATGCCCCAGCTGTCTGTGTGTTGCAGCCTCATAGCCGGTCTGCTGTGCGCGTCTTTGATAAGTAATTCATCTGTTTGGCCTCGCAGCACTGCCTTGTTGCTTTCATGTCACTCACTCTCTCTCTCTCTCTCTCTCTCTCTCTCTCTCTCTCTCTTGCTCTCACTTTCTCTTTTCCTGTGTGTGTGAGTGTGGAGCCTTGGATGCTCCCTCCCCCAGGCTATGTGTCTGTAGTCATGGTCAACAGGGGGTGAATCCTCCGCTCTCTCCGCTCTCTCTGCTCTCGCACTCTTGGTCTCTGGGTGGCATTATAGTACTTCATCTCTCTCTCCCAGGCTCCTTTCTAATTGGACCCACTCCCAACTTTGCCTGATAAAAAAAAAAAACAACAACTCTGCAAGTCTGCCACCTATCCTCATCAAAAGTTCATCTTCAGACAACAGTCCTGAGACTCTCACTGATACGGCACCCAGAGGTGCAGCTCAGCAGGACTCCACTGACCTGCTCCCCAAAACCACCTCCTGTTGCTTTAAACCAAGCCTCTCTCCTCACGTTACCCCGACCAGGCCCCTCGTTTTCTGTTTTATATTTCTGCAGCACGATTCATTAACATGTTTGAGGTGGACGTGACGGGGGCCACAGAGCGGCATCTGAATCAATGCCCTCGCCTCCCAATCTGCCCTTTATCATGTTAATATGATTTCCATTGATGGAACGCTTTTTCAAAATGGCATCCCTCTATGGTTTTACATATTGACTTTTTAATTCATGGCCCTCAGTGCCGCATCACTCTTGTTGTGCCGCCACTGCAAGAACGCTCCCAGATCAGAGACGGATGTTGCTTGAGTGTGGAATTGACTTCAGGGCAGTGTTTTTTTATTTTCTCTTTTTTTCTGACTTTGTGCATCTGTGTGTGTTTGTGTGTGTGTGTGTGTGTGTGTGTTGGTGTGTGTGTCTCCAGCTCCACCCCTTCCTCTGTGAGCTGCTGTCTCCCTGATGCTGTTTGTGTGCCAGTGTGTGTGTGTGTGTGTGTGTGTGCATGCTCTCGTTAGGCCCAAACCAGACAGAAAAAAAAAAAAAAAACTCCACTTCAGTTTCATGTCGCTGGGGCGATGAGTAACTCGCCTCTTTGCTAATGTTCTCACCAAAATACAACCCGGCCTCAATAGTAATAATGTTTACAGCTCCTCCCAATAGCCAGAGGAGAATTGCCTGAACCTGTAACATAGCTATAACAGGAAATGGAGAATTTAATGCCCCGTAGAGTTCCGTTGCCGCAGCAGTAAAATAGATATTTTATTATGTATTATGAAGACTGAAAGATGTCTATCCTTTTTGTGTTTCTGTTCTAAGGACTGCAGCTGCCTATTGTTTTGTTATTTCCTGAAATATCATGTCATAAAGAGATTTAGTCAAGAGGAGGTTGTTATTTTTAACAAAGCATGCTGTGTTACAGCCTGTCTCAAACATTTATTTCTATAGATGTTTTACTGAGATGTGGAAAGTCCTGGAGTAGAATTAGGATATGCACATCAAGGCTTGTTGTGGTATGCAGAGGTCTGAATCCACCTTGACTTGAGAGGATTATATAAGAAATTCAGCCTCACTCACCTGTTGGATGTTATGTGCAGATTACCTGAGAGGAATGGAGGAGACAGACATAGACGTCAAATAAAACACCTTCTGCATCTGTATGAGATTCAAAATGACACCATGTGTCTGTTTCAAGGAACCCTCTGGCATCAGTTTTAAGTTATCTTTTAGTGCTGGGTTCAATATGGGCTTTAATTTCTTCTAAGGGATCTGTTCTAAGTTCCCCTTTTGTGACAGTTTTCAGAGAACCTGTCATGATCCGTGTTGAGGAACCCTGTAGCTTTGATTGAACCCTCAAAATATATGTAGATTGTTTTTCATTTCAAGGTAGCATATACTCTTAAATGTTTGAAGGAACCCTTTGAGTAATAGTGAGTGTTTTAATAAGTTGCTTCTATTTTGTTATGTATGTTTCAAGGAACCTTAAAGGTGTTTTTAAGTATGCGCTAGGTTTAACAGGCACTTAATTAGGTCTTAAGGTGCTTAGCATCTAATTTAAGATCTCCCTAAATGTTTACTTCAAAGTGTTCTTAGCATCTTTTAAGGACAGGATACTCTTTGGTCTGTTTTGAGGTACCCTCTCACTTCAGTCTTGAAAAACCTACAGCCTTTGGTTCAATAAAGGCTTAACTGTGGTTCAAAGTATCATGTTCAAAGGTACTAACAAGTGTCTGCTTCAAGAAAACAATCAAAGGTAGTCTGTTGTCTGTTTTAAGGTACCTTGAATGTCATGTTTGAGATATTTTATGTATCTATTTGAAGCCTCTCATAGTGTCAGGTTATTCTTTATAGTCTGTTTTAGGGTACCTTTTGGCACCAGGTTCAAGTTATCCTTTGATATCTCTGTCATGTCATATTTTGGTGTCTGCTCAAAGGTAGCCTGTTGTCTGTTTTAAGGTACCTTGATTGTCCCATTTAAGATCTTGTTTGCACTTGAAGGCTCTCATAGTTGTCAGGTTATTTTTCATCGCCTGTGTTATGGTACCCTGAATGTTCCATTTAAGATTTCTTATGTTTCAATTTAAAGACTCCTAAATGTGTCAGGGTACTCTTCATTGTCTGTTCTAGGGTACCTTTTAGCATCTGGATCAATGTATCCTTGGATGTCTGTGTTGAGTCATCTTTGAGAGTCTGCAAGGTTGCTTACTGAAGGTAGCCTGTTGTCTGTTTTAAGGTACCTTGATTGTCCCATTTAAGATCTTGTGTCCACTTGAAGGCTCTCATAGTTGTCAGGTCATTCTTCATTTTCTGTTTTAAGGGTACCCTGAATGTTCCCTTTTAAGATATCTTATGTTTCAATTTAAAGTCTCTCTTAAGTGTCAGGGTATTCTACATTGTCTGTTTTAGGGTACCTTTTGACATCTGGATCAACGTATCCTTGGATGTCTGTGTTGAGTCATCTTTGAGTGTCTGCAAGGTTGCTTACTGAAGGTAGCCTGTTGTCTGTTTTAAGGTACCTTGATTGTCCCATTTAAGATCTTGTGTCCACTTGAAGGCTCTCATAGTTGTCAGGTTATTCTTCATTGCCTGTGTTATGGTACCCTGGATGTTCCCTTTTTAAGATATCTTATGTGTCTATTTGAAGGCTCTCTTAAGTGTCAGATTATTCTGCCTTGTCTGTTTTAGGGTACCTTTTGACATCTGGATCAACGTATCCTTGGATGTCTGTGTTGAGTCATCTTTGAGTGTCTGCAAGGTTGCTTACTGAAGGTAGCCTGTTGTCTGTTTTAAGGTACCTTGATTGTCCCATTTAAGATATTGTGTCCACTTGAAGGCTCTCATAGTTGTCAGGTTATTCTTCATTGCCTGTGTTATGGTACCCTGGATGTTCCCTTTTTAAGATATCTTATGTGTCTATTTGAAGGCTCTCTTAAGTGTCAGGTTATTCTGCCTTGTCTGTTTTAGGGTACTTATTGGCACCAGGTTCAAGGTATGCTTTGATGTCTGTCGAGTCATCTTTTGGTGTCTGCTTCTTGGTACCCGTGTCTGTTTTTGTCTCAGTATAAACTCAGAAGAGAAATGAACTAATAAACGGTCAAATGACTTTCGAGAAACTTTCAAGTCCCAAATTAAAGTCAAAGCAGAAGCGCTGTTAAAACTACATAATGTGCAGACAGTTGTCTGATGCCTTGAGGGGACATCAAAGTGCTGCTGTGAACTTCATCACCACCAACTGGGAGCAACAGTTGACTGCTCATATATTGGTCAATTAAATGAAAATGAAATCATTGTCAGCACACCAACATTTGATGCACAGCGATTCAATCAACCAATCACACGAATGTGACGGATCATAAAACGTTTCATTTGCAGCGGCAGCAGCAGCAGCAGCAGCAGTCAGCCAGCCAGCCAATCGCTTTGTCTTTGCTTTGGCGGTTGACACTGAGCTTCAGCCATGTACGTCTGGGGGGGCTCCTCGGTGGAGAGCTTTGCAGATCTATGTTGAGCTCACTGATTAAGCAATGGCTCTTCTCTCCATTTCAAATGACAAGCTGCCAGGGACTTTGGTTTTAAATTGTGCAATTAGTGATCTGGCATGCTTTGCTTGGCTTCAGTCAGACTCAAATCCCAGTCCAGGGCCTTGCTGAAGCACTGTCGACAACACATACTCCAGGAGCATTTGTCAGACAAATTCATCTGAGCCTCCACTTCCACTCGGGCTCTCTGCGCACACTAACCTCCCTCAAATGTCAGCCAGAGTATTTACTGTCTCACCGGTGGGTAAACAGTGGTGATCCGGGTTAGGTAGCTCCAGATTTACTGTGATTCTTCTCGTTCGGTGCTCATAATAACTCAATGTTTTTGTGTTTTTTCCACTCAGATCCCAAGAAATAAAAATGTTGAGTGTGCACCGTCCTCTGCCAAAAGTTGAACTCATATCCCCGGTATTAAAACTGATCTATTCCCATGCAGTCGTAAATTATAAATATATATATACATTTACTATATCCACCTAGGAGTGCTACAATAAATCTTCATAATCTTGTTGGGATTACTGCAGCAAATATATAAATTAGGTTACTTCTTTTAGTTGCAAACTTACAAACCAGCCACCTCTTGATTATTATGTTATCGTCTTTTGAAGTTCTCTGTAAATGTTGTTTTTAAGGTATCCTTAGCATCTCTGAATGATGGTTTCCTTTTTGGTCTGTTTTGAGGTACCCTCTCACTTCAGTTCTGAAGCACCTATAACATCTGGTTCAATAAAGGCTTAACTGTGATTGAAAGTACCGTATTCAAAGGTACTAACTAGTGTCTGCTTCAAGAAAACAATCAAATGTAGCCTGTTGTCTTTTTTTAGGAACCCTGAAAGCCCCGTTTAAGATTTCTTGTGTCCATTCAAAGGCTCTCTTTAGTGTCTGGTTATTCTGCATTGTCTGTTTTCGGGTACCTTTTGGCATCAGGTTCAAGGTTTCCTTTGGTGTCCAGTCATATTTTGGTGTCTGAAAGGACACCATTGAAGGTAGTCTGTTGTCTGTTTTTAGGTACTTTAAATTGCCCATTTAAGATATTTTGTGGGTTATTCTCTATTGTCTGTTTTCGGGTACCTTTTGGCATCAGGTTCAAGGTTTTCTTTGGTGTCCAGTCATATTTTGGTGTCTGAAAGGACACCATTGAAGGTAGTCTGTTGTCTGTTTTTAGGTACTTTGAATTACCCATTTAAGATATTTTGTGGGTTATTCTGCATTGTCTGTTTTCGGGTACCTTTTGGCATCAGGTTCAAGGTTTCCTTTGATGTCCAGCCTTATTTTGGTGTCTGAAAGGACACCATTGAAGGTAGTCTGTTGTCTGTTTTTAGGTGCTTTGAATTACCCATTTAAGATATTTTGTGGGTTATTCTGCATTGTCTGTTTTCGGGTACCTTTTGGCATCAGGTTCAAGGTTTCCTTTGGTGTCCAGTCATATTTTGGTGTCTGAAAGGACACCATTGAAGGTAGTCTGTTGTCTGTTTTTAGGTACTTTAAATTACCCATTTAAGATATTTTGTGGGTTATTCTCTATTGTCTGTTTTCGGGTACCTTTTGGCATCAGGTTCAAGGTTTTCTTTGGTGTCCAGTCATATTTTGGTGTCTGAAAGGACACCATTGAAGGTAGTCTGTTGTCTGTTTTTAGGTACTTTGAATTACACATTTAAGATATTTTGTGGGTTATTCTGAATTGTCTGTTTTCGGGTACCTTTTGGCATCAGGTTCAAGGTTTCCTTTGATGTCCAGCCTTATTTTGGTGTCTGAAAGGACACCATTGAAGGTAGTCTGTTGTCTGTTTTTAGGTGCTTTAAATTACCCATTTAAGATATTTTGTGTGTTATTCTGCATTGTCTGTTTTCGGGTACCTTTTGGCATCAGGTTCAATTTTCCTTTGAAGTCCAGTCATATTTTGGTGTCTGAAAGGACACCATTGAAGGTAGTCTGTTGTCTGTTTTTAGGTACTTTAAATTACCCATTTAAGATATTTTGTGGGTTATTCTGCATTGGCTGTTTTAGGGTACCTTTTGGCATCAGGTTCAAGGTTTTCTTTGGTGTCCAGTCATATTTTGGTGTCTGAAAGGACACCATTGAAGGTAGTCTGTTGTCTGTTTTTAGGTACTTTGAATTACTCAATTAAGATATTTTGTGGATTATTCTGCATTGTCTGTTTTCGGGTACCTTTTGGCATCAGGTTCAAGGTTTCCTTTGGTGTCCAGTCATATTTTGGTGTCTGAAAGGACACCATTGAAGGTAGTCTTTTGTCTGTTTTTAGGTACTTTAAATGACCCATTTAAGATATTTTGTGGGTTATTCTGCATTGTCTGTTTTAGGGTACCTTTTGGCATCAGGTTCAAGGTATCCTTTGATGCCCAGTCATATTTTGGTGTCTGAAAGGACACCATTGAAGGTAGTCTGTTGTCTGTTTTTAGGTACTTTAAATGACCCATTTAAGATATTTTGTGGGTTATTCTGCATTGTCTGTTTTAGGGTACCTTTTGGCATCAGGTTCAAGGTATCCTTTGATGCCCAGTCATATTTTGGTGTCTGAAAGGACACCATTGAAGGTAGTCTGTTGTCTGTTTTTAGGTACTTTAAATGACCCATTTAAGATATTTTGTGGGTTATTCTGCATTGTCTGTTTTCGGGTACCTTTTGGCATCAGGTTCAAGGTTTCCTTTGATGTCCAGTCATAAAAAAAAATAATGTTGAATGTGCACCATCCTCTGCCAAAAGTTGAACTCATATCCCCGGTATTAAAACTGATCTGTTCCCATGCAGTTGTAAATTATAAATATATTTACATTTACTATATCCACCTAGGAGTGCTACAATAAATCTACATAATCTTGTTGGGATTACTGCAGCAAATATATAAATGAAGTTACTCCTTTTAGTTGTAAACTTACAAACCAGCCACCTCTTGATCATTATGTTAGCTCTGAAATGAATACTGGCTTATATAACATAATTATTACTGTACTATATAAATAACCTAAGCTTGAATAATATTGGGAACAGCTTAGATAATAGCCTTAATATTTAATTTCCCTCTTTGAAGTCACGGCTTGCTACATTAAAAGTTCAAGAAGAATATGGTAAAACTTGTCATCCCCACCAAGATTCATTTGAACATGTATTTTTAATAGACTCTTGTAGGAGTCGAGTTTCCACTGCTCGGAGAACTGCTTTCATTTCAGCAGTAGTTTGTTTCAAGTCTAAAGCCGAGCATCAGGAGTCTAGCATCTGACCAGCTGGGATTTAATGTGCCTTGCTGATAGATGAAAAACTTGCTAAGTTGCAGAAAAAAATATTCTGAATTATAAGTACCTTTCCCCCTCCTCCTCCTCCTCCTCCTCTTCCTCCTCCTCCTCCTTGTTCTCTGTATGCATCCAGAAGTACAGCTGGATACTAAATATTATTTCTCTGCTTGGCGGAAACCACAATCATTTGCAGAAATAGCATTATCTCCCATTTACAACTGCTGCATTTACTGCGGTAATTAACTTTTTAATGCTGGGTATTTTTTTGATACCTATTACAAATTAGCACCATTTTTTTTTTGTTTGCCTCTCATCGGGGACACAACAAACACGAGACGTTAGACACATTAGAATGCAAATTCAACCTTCCCCCCCCCCTCCTCTGCAGCTTTTGTTCTGTCGCAGTGACAACTGTTGGATCGGCCCAGCGAGCAGAGGCAGCCAAACAGGATGTTATAACACTCATCCACAGTGGATCCAGGCAGCGTCGTTGGTAGTGGTGGGAAGGAATAAAATTGTAGAAATCATGGCCTACAGTATATGTCCCAATTGCTCATAATAACTCAATGTTTTTGTGTTTTTTCCACTCAGATCCCAAAAAATAAAAATGTTGAGTGTGCACCGTCCTCTGCCAAAAGTATTCTGCATTGTCTGTTTTCGGGTACCTTTTGGCATCAGGTTCAAGGTTTCTTTTGGTGTCCAGTCATATTTTGGTGTCTGAAAGGACACCATTGAAGGTAGTCTGTTGTCTGTTTTTAGGTGCTTTGAATTACTCAATTAAGATATGTTGTGGGTTATTCTACATTGTCTGTTTTAGGGTACCTTTTGGCATCAGGTTCAAGGTTTCCTTTGATGTTGAGTCATATTTTGGTGTCTGAAAGGACACCATTGAAGGTAGTCTGTTATCTGTTTTTAGGTACTTTGAATTACCCATTTAAAATATTTTGTGGGTTATTCTGCATTGTCTGTTTTCGGGTACCTTTTGGCATCAGGTTCAAGGTTTCCTTTGATGTCCAGTCATATTTCGGTGTCTGAAAGGACACCATTGAAGGTAGTCTGTTGTCTGTTTTTAGGTGCTTTGAATTACCCATTTAAGATATTTTGTGGGTTATTCTGCATTGTCTGTTTTCGGGTACCTTTTGGCATCAGGTTCAAGGTTTCCTTTGATGTCCAGTCATATTTCGGTGTCTGAAAGGACACCATTGAAGGTAGTCTGTAGTCTGTTTTTAGGTGCTTTGAATTACTCAATTAAGATATTTTGTGGGTTATTCTGCATTGTCTGTTTTCGGGTACCTTTTGGCATCAGGTTCAAGGTTTCCTTTAATGTTGAGTCATATTTTGGTGTCTGAAAGGACACCATTGAAGGTAGTTTGTTATCTGTTTTTAGGTACTATGAATTACCCATTTATGATATTTTGTGGGTTATTCTGCATTGTCTGTTTTAGGGTACCTTTTGGCATCAGGTTCAAGGTATCCTTTAATGTTGAGTCATTTTTTGGTGTCTGAAAGGACACCATTGAAGGTAGTCTGTTGTCTGTTTTTAGGTGCTTTGAATTACTCAATTAAGATATTTTGTGGGTTATTCTACATTGTCTGTTTTCGGGTACCTTTTGGCATCAGGTTCAAGGTTTCCTTTGGTGTCCAGTCATATTTTGGTGTCTGAAAGGACACCATTGAAGGTAGTCTGTTGTCTGTTTTTAGGTACTTTGAATTACTCAATTAAGATATTTTGTGGGTTATTCTACATTGTCTGTTTTAGGGTACCTTTTGGCATCAGGTTCAAGGTATCCTTTAATGTTGAGTCATATTTTGGTGTCTGAAAGGACACCATTGAAGGTGGTCTGTTGCCTGTTTTTAGGTGCTTTAAATTACCCATTTAAGATATTTTGTGGGTTATTCTGCATTGTCTGTTTTCGGGTACCTTTTGGCATCAGGTTCAAGGTTTCCTTTGGTGTCCAGTCATATTTTGGTGTCTGAAAGGACACCATTGAAGGTAGTCTGTTGTCTATTTTTAGGTACTTTGAATTACTCAATTAAGATATTTTGTGGGTTATTCTACATTGTCTGTTTTAGGGTACCTTTTGGCATCAGGTTCAAGGTTTCCTTTGATGTTGAGTCATATTTTGGTGTCTGAAAGGACACCATTGAAGGTAGTCTGTTATCTGTTTTTAGGTACTATGAATTACCCATTTAAAATATTTTGTGGGTTATTCTGCATTGTCTGTTTTCGGTTTTCGATCCAACTGTTGGATCGGCCCAGCGAGCAGAGGCAGCCAAACAGGATGTTATAACACTCATCCACAGTGGATCCAGGCAGAGTCGTTGGTAGTGGTGGGAAGGAATAAAATTGTAGAAATCATGGCCTACAGTATATGTCCCAATTTCCAGTTTGGGCTTTCAAATCTATGAGAGCGATTTTTTTTTTTTTTTACTGATGATCACTTCCCTCCCTCAGGAACAGGAGCAGTAAATGTTAACAACACTGAGTTTTTAGAATCTGGCACAGACTGGAATCCCATCTCTCTGCCAATAACATATCTGCTGCTGCTGTTTAATATGTTTTAACCAATCGTAACAGGGAGAGGTGGAAAGTGTCTTAGCTCTTTGGTTTATTGGAGTTGACTTAGGTAAAGATTGGAGGTGAGGAAGGGATTTAGTTCTTCTTTCATATAAAGGAGAAGAAAATGAGCAATATACATGTGCAGGTTTAAACTCATGGATAAATTAAAGCTCCTTTCAGGGGAAGGAAGTCAGCAGAAATAGTTTGAGGTTTTTTTTTTTTTGGAGCCGTTTGCAGCTCTAAGCACTTGTACCCTAATGCAGGGGGGACGCCAGGGGGGCCTCAGAAAATTGGAGGGAAGGGAAAAAAATAGAATCTAATTATTATTTTTGTTTGTTTTTGTTTTTTGATTTTTGTTTGAAATATTTTTTGGGGCTTTTTCACCTTCATTTGATAGGACAGCTGAAGAGAGACAGGAAATGTGGGGAGTAGAGAGTGGGGGAAGACATACAGGAAATGGTCGCGGCTGGGAATCGAACCGGTGACCCCTGCGATGAGGACTGTAGCCTCTGTATGTGGGGCGCTTAGACCGCTAGGCTACCAGCGTTTGTTAATAATTTCCTATGCTAAACAAATGTAATACTTATTGAAAAGGGAATAAAAGTAAGAAAACACATTCTAAAAATGTATGTTTCTTTACATATTTTGAAGCATTGTCTGTGGGTTTGCAAAGGGGGTCCACGGCCAGAAGCTAATGCAGTTTGGGGGGGCCTTGGCATGGTAAAGTTTGGGAACCCCTGCCCTAATGAAAAGGATAAGTGCTCAATGAGAACCTTACACTCTCACCCCAGTGCCTTTACCTTAATGATAACTCAAAACCTACTAAAAAGGCCTTAAACCTAAAAAGAGAGGCAGTAGAGAAGCCTCTTTGGGCCAGACCTCACCCCAAACAAGTTAAGGTGTATGCTCTACCTCCATTCTCTCTGGTCCAAATCCAAAGTGTCAAGGCCCTTATGACAGAAGCACAATCATCCTTGGTTTGCAGAGAAGCAAGAGATATTGTCCAGTGATGAACACAAATAACATGACAAGGCAGTGTAAGGCCTTTTGTATGATTTAAAAGTGTCATGAAAGAGCGAGTGAAGAGATCAAGGGATCTGTAGGCTGCTTGTTGTTTGCAGGCCTTGCTTCAGCATTTGCACAAGTTCCAGTTCAGACAGGCTCACATCATGAAAAAGGAGCATTGCAGTCGACTCGGCCTCCTTTGTTGACTTTGTTGTGTGTTTTAATTTGGGATTCATATCCTCTGCACATTCTTGTTATTGATTTTCATCTATGTTTAAAAGCTTCACTTAGGTATGTGTCAAAGTACCCATTACAGTTTGCTAAACTTTCAACTCTAGTCCACATCCAGGTACCAGTAAGTGTCTTTTTAACCCTTGCAGGCTTCTTAACGCTGTATGGCTTGTGGTTTTGTTGTTCAATATTTGTTGTTTGTGGTTTCCTTGCTGTGCTTCTCTGTTTGCACAGGGTTTATTGATGGTTTTTAGGGTCTCATACAGTTTCAAGTCCTCTTTTGTGCCTATATACCCTATATAGCATCTGCATTATATTGTTGGATGTTTCAAGTTTGGCAGCTGTTAATCTTTTCCTTTGTGCAGCTCTTGGACTGCATGTTTTTGAATCAAAATGATGCACAAATAAGGCGGACTGAGTGGTATAAACTAAACTGGGACAGTTTTAGTTTGGCGACTATCTGAGGAAATATTACTTTAGTTTACATTCTTGGATTCTAAAACATATTTCATTTGCTTTTATACTTGTTTCCATCCATCTGTGTCTTTCTTAACAGTTGGCCTTGAAAGTGAAGTGAAAACAATCACAAAGACATTTTTTAATAAAATTCACAAATATTTCATGAAAAGCAAAAAAAAAAAAAAAAAAAAAAATCCACTTAACCAGAAAAAAATTCAATCAAACCTGAAAATATTTCATGTTTTTTTTGTTTTTTTTTTTAACTTTGTGTTTCTAAAATTATTTTTTGTGTGTGTGTGTGTGTGTGTGTTTCATTAATTGAATGTTTCACAATATTTTTTTATTTTTATGAAATATTTTCATAAGCAATCCCAACACTAAAGATTGATAAAAAAGGTATTTATATTTATATTTGGAAGGAGTGGGTACAAAGAGGTATCCTTATATTAGAAAATATGTATAATGCTGATACAATTCAATCATTCAACGATCTAAAACAACAATCTGATTTACCCCCAAATGCAATTCTGGAGATATCTCCAACTACAACATTTGTTGCAAAAGCTCTTTGGGTCAAGTATACAATCTCCAAAGTCAGCAGATAAGTTAAATACAATTACAGAGGTATTGGGGGAAGGTCATGAAGCCACTGAATATTATAGGATGCTTATGGATATGGAGGAGGTAACATGGTCACAACCCTTAAAATTTCCTGGGAAAGAGATATAGGGGTATCATATGATGAGCAATAGTGGCATAAGACTGCCGGTCATTTTCAAATAGTGTCAAGGGATCTGAGGGTGAGGCTTATCCAATTTTAAATTCTGCACTGTTTTTATTGGACCCCAAGTATAGGCTCTTTAGACTAGGCTTAAAGGATTCGCCTATTTGCTGGAAGTGTGGCATAGGTGAGGGAACCCTGGTACATGTACTCTGGTCATGCCCCATGTTTAATCAGTACTGGAGGAAGATTCATTGTTATATTATTAATGTTGTAAAAGGGCAATTTGCACTGTGTCCTAAGCTCCTAAGCTACAAACTGCTGTTATGAGTGGACGAGAGAGTATCCTCAGGATTTGGAAAACACCAGGAGAACCTCCTTTTCTGAACTGGTTGACTGAACTGGGAACAGTAGCTGCATATGACAGGATGTCTTATAGGATGCAGGACAGAACAGAATAATATCTTCTGAAGTGGGGCGTGTAGCTTGATGGGATTAACAGGCCAGAATGAAGATCAAGTGTGAGAACTAGAAATGGTCTTGTATTGTTTTTTTGTTGAGATAAGATATACTTTATTTTTCCCCCGTTGGGGGAAATTCTACTGCAGCTTACAACATGGGAGAGGGGAAATACAACAATGTGCCAACATAGTTAAAACATACAATAACAGTAATAATAGCAATGACAAGGGTAAAATATAATTAAATTAAAATTAAATTAAAATTAAATTAAAATTAAATTAAAATTAAAATTAAATTAAAATTAAAAATTAAATTAAAAAAGAATAATAGCAAAAATTAAATTAAAATTAAAATTAAATTAAAATTAAAAAATAAAAAGAATAAAGCAAAAATAAAATAAAATAAAGTAAGAATAAAATAAAATAAATTAAAAATAAAATAAAATAAAAATGAAATCAAAATAAAATAAAATAGAATAAAGCAAAAATAAAATAAAATATAATAAAAATAAAATAGAGTAAAAATTAAATTAAAATTAAATTAAATTAAAATAAAATAGAATAAAGCAAAAATAAAATAAAATAAAGTAAAAAGAAATAAAATATGGCAACTATTACAGATATATACACACTATGTACACTTCTATCTGCTAAATAGATATGGTTAGTTATTGCATGATAAAAATTGCACCAGGTTATTTAAAAACATACATACACAGTATGAAGAACAGTGGGATTCAGATGGATACAGTAGTTATTTGTGAATATGAATGAAAGATGAGAACAGCTGATTAACGGGACACAACAGTCTGATTGCAGATGGGATGAAGGACCTGCGGTAGCGCTCTGTCCTGCAGGGTGGGAGTCTCAGTCTGCTGCTGAAGTAGCTGCTCAGGGACCCCACAGTCTCATGCAGGGGGTGAGAGGGATTGTCCATGATGGATGTCAGCTTGGCTAACATCCTCCTCTCACCCACCTCCTCTATGGAGTTCAGAGGACAGCCCAGGACAGTTCCTTTATATGCTAAGCCACTGTAGAAGATAGCACCTTCTGAACCCTCTTGGTTAAGGTTTTGTGTGTGTGTGGGGATGGGAGTGGGATTAATTGTAACAAACAGATGTGTCATATATTACCGCTGTCATTTTTTATGAAAATAAAAATTGAAAGTAAAAAAAAAAAAAAGAAATATTTTTGGAAAATATTACATTTTTTCAGAAAACATTCTCATAGTGTTGGAATTTTTCCACTTTAATGAAAAAAAATTCTCAATTTGTGAAATATTTTTGTGCTTCAGTGGAATGTTTTTCCTGTTTCTAAAAAAGGTTTGCGTACTTCACCTTCAGGGCCACCGTATTTCTTTGAGCTGTACTCCAATGTCCTCACATAGCATGTGAAAATGTTGCACCGAGGGGACATGTATCCGTCACGTAAAACACAATCCTGAATCACAGCAGGAGTTTTTTTTTTTCATGGCGCCATCACGCCACACATGACACTGATCACACCCATTAATCACACCGCTCTCTGCGCACGGCCATCCAGGCAGACCGTGAGCATTGTGTACCGTGATGTAATATCCACAGCTGGACTTGTGTGTGATGTGAAGAAACGCCTGCATGTTTCATTCACATTGCCCCCACCATGGCAGTTTCCTGGTCTCCCAAAGCTAACATAGCAATTACAGGCGCTGTCAGTCACTGTCAGATGTGGCATCGGTGATCAATCCAGCCCATTGGACTCAGGACATTAGACATGAACATACATGCAGGGGGAGTTAAATCCTCCCCCATGCTCCCCGGCCGGCTGTTCAGCCAGCTTCCTCCGCTGGGATTGACCGCTGATCCGTTTTGTGTTGCCGGCTGCTGTTTCTCCGGCTACTTCTCAAGTAACATCTGTCTACGCCAACCCACAAAACACCAACCAATTTCTTTTATACATAAAACTCCAACACTTACTACTAAAACAGTGTGCCTTGTGTTCCACCATACTTGTTACTTTAATTCAGTTAGATAAATGTTTGAATGCATAAATGTCACTGCATAAAGGGACTTTAATTCCCACTGACCAGGACAGAGTCAGGTTTGGCATCAGAATAAAACAGTCAGGACCTCTATCCAGAACTGTCGTCTCACACAGCCATCAGACATCAACACAGGACGCTCCTCCGTGCAGGAGAGACAGAGATAAAATTGACAAATGCACTGCAACAGTAAAACTGTGGTAAAGGTGTCTCAGTTTAACACACCAGAGGCAAAGCCGTATAGAGATGATGCAATGCGAGCACACGCTGATGTCAATCAAACGCAGACGCAGACAGAAGGCCGGTTCTGTTGTTTGTTTTGATTCCTGAGATTTGACCGAGCTGTCTCCAGCTGTTAAAATCTTCATTTTTCACATGTTCACATATCACCAGGGGCATGTCCGCTGGGGTGGCCAGGGGTTGCACCGGCCCCTCCTTGGAATCTGATTGGCTCTCTAAGGTGCCACCGCAAGATCACAAACTCTGATAGTCTTGTCAAAGGTTTGTTAAAAGTGTTACAACAGGCTGCTAGTAGATTTCCATGCAAGTTACAGTGCTGTGGAGTGTGTTGTGTGTAAATGCGCAATGCTCCTCTCTTAAAGGGAGATGCATTCAATTCTGCTGCAGGAACAAAAACCACCTGCAGCCTAACCACTAAACATCTGAATTCTAACCAACCAAACATCTTGGATTCACCAGCTGAGTCACATTAGAGGCTAATGTTGACGAACAGACCAGGTTGGCCAAAGTCTGATTCATACTTTTGTGTCAAATTGATGGGTGTGGCCTACGCTGGAGGTCCACGTAGCTCCTGTACCTACGCAGAGGCCTACAAACGTAGCTAATGTGCACCTCCTCAGTGATTGGTCGGCTCGGCGGCATTGTATTTCCTGCATTTACAGCACTTCGACGCAGAAGTAGAAGTAAACCAGCCTTTACTCTAGCACCTAGCTTACTTTCCTGGGTTGATCCAGGACTAATGTATGAGGAAGAAGTTTGAGCTTGTCCAGTCTTCTCCTTGAAAGTTCTGTCACTTATCCAATATGTTGCACTTCACCTGCTTGTATTTGCTGTAAAACCTTTGACAGCAAAACACACAAGTCCTGAAAATGAGTCTGGTCCTGCTGGAGGTTTCTGCCTGTTAAAGGAAGTTTGTCCTCGCCACTGTAACTTGCTAAATGCTGCAAAGTGCTTGGCTCATGGTGGATTAAGATGAGATCAGACTGGGTCATGTGTGTCTAACATGAGTCTGGTCCTGTTGGAGGTTTCTGCCTGTTAAAGGAAGTTTATCCTTGCCACTGTAACTTGCTAAATGCTGCAAAGTGCTCGGCTCATGGTGGATTAAGATGAGATCAGACTGGGTCATGTGTGTCTAACATGAGTCTGGTCCTGTTGGAGGTTTCTGCCTGTTAAAGGAAGTTTATCCTTGCCACTGTAACTTGCTAAATGCTGCAAAGTGCTTGGCTCATGGTGGATTAAGATGAGATCAGACTGGGTCATGTGTGTCTAACATGAGTCTGGTCCTGCTGGAGGTTTCTGCCTGTTAAAGGAAGTTTGTCCTTGCCACTGTAACTTGCTAAATGTTGCAAAGTGCTCGGCTCATGGGGGATTAAGATGAGATCAGACTGGGTCATGTGTGTCTAACATGAGTCTGGTCCTGCTGGAGGTTTCTGCCTGTTAAAGGAAGTTTGTCCTTGCCGCTGTAACTTGCTAAATGTTGCAAAGTGCTCGGCTCATGGTGGATTAAGATGAGATCAGACTGGGTCATGTGTGTCTAGCATGAGTCTGGTCCTGCTGGAGGTTTCTGCATTTTAAAAGGAAGTTTGTCCTTGCCGCTGTAACATGCTAAATGCTGCAAAGTGCTCTGCTCATGGTGGATTAAGATGAGAGCAGACTGGGTCCTGTCTGTCTAACATGAGTCTGGTCCTGCTGGAGGTTTCTGCCTGTTAAAAGAAGTTTGTCCTCGCCACTGTAACTTGCTAAATGTTGCATAGTTTGAGACCGGAGGTTGCCGCTTGCAAAAAAACTGACAAACAATTACAACAAACAAGGTCTTTGTCGATTATAAGTCTGAGTCCTCCTCTGCATTTTCCAAGTCTTGTTGCAGCGAGTGCTCAAGACCAAGCCGAGCCACAAGTCCTTGAAATTATGATTCGAGTCAGACTTCCAGGACTGGTGTCTGGAGTCCTACAGCGCCGGCTTCGGCGGGGAGTCAATAACTGAAAATAAAAGGTAGAAGAGAGAGTAAAGTGGGTAGACCAGAGGCAGATTACATGATCACAAAATAACTCCTGGAACACTCTGAACACCACAGATAGATGGATTTAAGAGTAAGTGAGGCTGGAGTTTTTCCTCTAAGTGCACAGTTATCACAGTGTCAAACCTCTGAGGGAGAGAGAAAAAAAAAAAGCATAATAGCCCCATTCTTAACTTCATTTCATCGTATCTCCTGTGCATGTACATTATTCTCACGGTCGCCTTCTCACAGCGCCACAGATAGAGATCTATAACCACGATCGCAGGTCCAGGGGGGGGCGACCAAAGGGGGGGGAGAGAGAGTGCTTTGTGCGCCTGCACTGCCGTGATCCTGCATGGGTAAAGAAACAGGCATACACGCTGACCTCAGAGCTGTTGTTTAATCACCAGGGCATTTTAATGGCTTGTCAGAGTAATGAAATATGGTTGGAGGCTACCTGGTGCAAACATTACGATAAATCCCTCTCACACAAGCCTACGCAGGGCTTAATGGTTATAAATCATCACTTTGGGGAGAGAAAAATGACAGCTATTAAAATAATGAATGGGATGATTAATTTTTCACATTAAAGATTAAAAGCTATGAGAGGTATCATCAGATATTTGAGCCGCCGTAAACGTTTGAAAGTGAGAGCTTATTTTCCACACTTTACGACGCCCTCCGTTTCTTCACTGTCATCCAAGTTTCTGCCCCCTTTTTTTAAAAATTTTTCCCCCCTTCTTTTTCTATGCGCGTGTGTGTGTGTGCGTGTGTGTGTGTGTGCAAGCCGGCCGACCATCCGACACACACAGGCATTCCTTACACCTAATTTGTGCTCTTGTAAAAGTGCTCTGAGGAAAAAAAAGCCTTGAAGAACACTCATTGCTTGAGGCAGTACAGGACCCTCTCAGCCTCTCTGCAGGGGCTCCTCAAGGCTCTCACCGACATTATTTCACACCTCTAAAGCTGTCATACCTATAGCCTCTCACAAGAAGAATAAGAGGAGCTGGCCAGAGGTAGTTTGCTTTGTTTTTTCCTCCATGCTTGTCAGCTTCCCCCCCCACTCCTCCCCCTTTTGCTACATCCACCCCGATGTTACCAGAGCTGATTAGTCAACCTTCTACATGTCGAACGGAGACGATACATTATGAGACGCGCTCACTCAGCTGGGCATAAAACCCCGTGTATAGACAAACCATGACAAGCTTTCCTCTCTTCGTGGGATGGCTCCCAGGAGAAGGGTGCGTTATTGCACGTACAGTACGTTGCTTAATTCAGCTTCCCACATCCAGGGGACTCGCGCCGTTTTGTTCCCGACATACATCACCCAAATTGCAAGGCGAAAGATTAGAGAGGAGAAGCATAATTAGAACATTAATAACCATACATGTTAGGGAACATAAGTAATTGAGTTTTTTTTTTTTTTATGATGAATGGGAATGTAAACAAAAGGCAGGAGAGAGTGAGCGCTTCAATTAGATATTCCAAGCAGGGCTGTGTCTCAGCAGAGGAGCAGAGAGACGTTCAGTGTTAGGCTTCTCCCACCACCGTTGCCCAATTATTTTCTGTGTTCCCAGGCAATGATAGCGTTGCTTGTCCATCTGCAGCCTTCAAAGGGATATTCAAATCGTCTCATTGAAGCAACGGCTCCATTTGTTGGCAGAGAATAAATTGTTGGCTTGGAATTTTTTATTTTTTTATCCGCTCAGAGGAAAGCCAGGTATTTGTGCGGCTAAAGTTATTTACAAAGTGGTGGGAAATTTAAACGACTCCTCTGGCGGTTTCTGCATGGCTTTTTTTTTTTTTTTTTTTCTTTGATTCCTCTTCTTCTTCTTTTTTTTTTCTTTGTATATATATATATATATATGTGTGTGTGTGTTTTCTGCAGTTTTCATTTCACCTGCTGTCACCAGAGACTCCCCGTGACGGCCGCCCCCACGCCTCCTTCATGTTCCTCCAGCTTCCTTTCCCCCCCCCCCTCCTTTCTCTGCCGTCCGCTAATGATCCGGGGACACCAAATAAAGGGCCACTGAAACAAAATGGCCACCTTAGCTGCCCACTTATATCTCAACCCTCCCCACTCGAATCAATTCTGACATTTCATTCTGCCCTTATAGAAGGTAATGGTGCATTCAGAGGTTGTTACCGATAATGTTGAAACGGTATTGCTTGGTTTCATTGGATACTGTAACCTCTGCTGTAGGATCTCCTCTCTCCCTCTTCCTCTCAGAATGAGACGTTCATATTCACCGGCTCCAAACCTCTCTTTCTGCTCAAGTGGGAGCCGTGTTTTCTCATTTTCTGTTAACAACCAGTGTTTGTATTTTTCCTCCCACTCTTGTGTTCACACAACATGAAGTGAAAACACCCTTTTAAGTCAGCTAGTCAATATGCTGTTTCTAATATATTATTTACTGCCTATGGGCTGTATATCAGAGTGTGCTAAACAACTGTTTCGGTTTTGCAGTCATAATCATGTAGAGAGAAATCACAGAGCCAGATGTCTGGCCCTCGTTTTGCAGCATTTATGTTTTCCTCTGAGTTTATGTAAAATTCATCCTTCCCTGTTTTATTTATTCCCTCGTTTTCACAGACTCAACAATTAGTCAATTCCCAATCAACAAGAGAAAAGAAATTGCTTTTAATTACTTTTGATAAATGACAAATTGTGTTGGCATGGCTCCCTGCAAATGCTTAATCAGGTGCTGGGCGGGGTAGGGAGGCGGGTACCGGGGAGAAGGGATTTCTGCTGGGATGAAATCAATGCGCTTTCTCCGCGGTTCGCCGGCTGGGCTTCTGGGCAACAGCCAACCCGAGGCCTGCACCAGATACAGCAGTCAGCAGAAAAAAAAAAGCAGCCGCTGTATGAGCAGCAGCAGCAGCAGCAGCAGCAGCCACACACTGAGGCATAAACACGCTGCAAATATATGCACCGTATGTATGGCGATGCTGCAGACTGCACGCACTGTACGCTCTTAATGTTCACTCACCGGATTAGATGTTTTTCAGGACAGTGATGCAGATGCTCGTTCAGGCGCAATCACGCTCTCATTCAGTCACTCCCTCCGTAACCAAAATTAAGAATTCACTGGCAGATAATTGCCCTGCGTAAATGTAATAACACCTCTCGAAATGTTATGAAAATTAACTTAAACCATATGTTCAGCGTTCAAATCTAATAGCAAAAAAGCACCAGCATCATTTCTGTGTTCAAAACTTAATTTGGAGAGAGACTTGAGGGATACTTTTTGGGATTTAGATTACATTTCGGTGGCAGAAGACCTGCGAATGAATGGAAGGAATCATTTACTGCTTCTCTTTTAAAACAGACGACATGTTTTCATCAGTCAGGTTGGTTTTATGCTCTTTGCATGCACAGAGACCGAAACAAACAACCTGCACTCATCAGCTGAACCCTGCAGATCATGTCAGGTTAAGAAGCTGCACCAAAGTGTTGCAGTGAGGATCATTTTGATGAACTTTAATAATAATAGAGGGAATGATAGTCAGTTAAATGAGACTGTGTGTAAAGATGCAGACTTAAAAATAAAAAGGTGGATCTATGGAGGAAGCAGCATCAGCGCGTGTAGATCCAGGCAGTGGCCACAGAGGCTCTTTGAATTTTATTTTATTAGTGATAGATAAAAGGCTTTGATGGCTATTCTAAAGATTTAAGTTGTGAAGCACCATGAATACAGTCCAGTACTGATAGACTCCTATTGATACCTGAGTTTTAAACCCCATCAATTCTTGAATGAACATGAATGCATACATTTTATTTTTATTTTTTCCTTCAATTTTCTATCTCTTTGTCTATACACTGAACAATATTTACGCTCCACCCCTTGCTCCCAAGTCTTGTCCTGTTGTAGGTTATCACATGTCTATTTGTATTTGTATATTTGCTTGTTTTGACCTTGTCCAGTCAGAGTTGTGTTGCTAGTATTATCATTTGGTGTAATAAAACAAAAATAAAAAGGTTTTAATAAACAAAAGGTACCAACAAAACTTACTAAAAACATCTAAGAATAAATCCAAATAAAACATAGGAATCACACGAAAAGAAACAGAGTGAAAACACAGGGAAGACATCCAATGATCTAACAAGGGACAGGGGAAACAGACGAACTAAATACACAGAGTCATCAACACAGGTGTGGAACACAGGACACAGGTGAGACTAATGAGGGTAATCACAAAAGAAGGGAAAAACACAAGGACATGACTTAAAACTTAACTGGAGACACAAGGATTCAGAACTGCAAAATAAAACAGGAAACACAAGACTAGACTAAGAAACCACTAGAGACCTGGATCACTGAACAGGATAACTAATACAGAATAAACACAGGGAGGAACCAAGGCATGAAACACAAGGAACAAACTGAACTAACCAAACCATGACAGGTACTTAATCAGCTTTGTCCTTTTTGAGTATGCATCTCTCTCTCTTAATCTCCCTCTATCCCTCTCCAACACGGTCTCAGCAGATGTGTGTCTAACATGAGTCTGGTCCTGTTGGAGGTATCTGCCTCTCTCCAACCCCAACAAGGTCTCAGCAGATGTGTGTCTAACATGAATCTGGTCCTGTTGGAGTTTTCTGCCTCTCTCCAACCCCAACACGGTCTCAGCAGATGTGTGTCTAACGTGAGTCTGGTCCTGTTGGAGGTTTCTGCCTCTCTCCAATCCAAACATGGTCTCAGCAGATGTGTGTCTAACATGAATCTGGTCCTGTTGGAGTTTTCTGCCTCTCTCCAACCCCAACACGGTCTCAGCAGATGTGTGTCTAACGTGAGTCTGGTCCTGTTGGAGGTTTCTGCCTCTCTCCAATCCAAACATGGTCTCAGCAGATGTGTGTCTAACATGAGTCTGGTCCTGCTGGAGGTTTCTGCCTCTCTCCAACCCCAACACGGTCTCAGCAGATGTGTGTGTAACATAAGTCTGGTCCTGCTGGAGGTTTCTGCCTCTCTCCAACCCCAACACAGTCTCAGAAGATGTGTGTCTAACATGAGTCTGGTCCTGTTGGAGGTTTCTGCCTCTCTCCAACCCCAACACGATCTCAGCAGATGTGTGTCTAACATGAGTCTGGTCCTGCTGGAGGTTTCTGCCTCTCTCCAACCCCAACACGATCTCAGCAGATGTGTGTCTAACATGAGTCTGGTCCTGCTGGAGGTTTCTGCCTCTCTCCAACCCCAACACAGTCTCAGCAGATGTGTGTCTAACATGAGTCTGGTCCTGCTGGAGGTTTCTGCCTCTCTCCAACCCCAACACGATCTCAGTAGATGTGTGTCTAACATGAATCTGGTCCTGTTGGAGGTTTCTGCCTCTCTCCAACCCCAACACGGTCTCAGCAGATGTGTGTCTAACATGAGTCTGGTCCTGTTGGAGGTTTCTGCCTCTCTCCAACCCCAACACGGTCTCAGCAGATGTGTGTCTAACATGAATCTGGTCCTGTTGGAGGTTTCTGCCTCTCTCCAACCCCAACACGGTCTCAGCAGATGTGTGTCTAACATGAGTCTGGTCCTGTTGGAGGTTTCTGCCTCTGTCCAACCCCAACAAGGTCTCAGCAGATGTGTGTCTAACATGAGTCTGGTCCTGTTGGAGGTTTCTGCCTCTCTCCAACCCCAACACGGTCTCAGCAGATGTGTGTGTAACATGAGTCTGGTCCTGTTGGAGGTTTCTGCCTCTGTCCAACCCCAACAAGGTCTCAGCAGATGTGTGTCTAACATGAGTCTGGTCCTGTTGGAGGTTTCTGCCTCTCTCCAACCCCAACACGGTCTCAGGAGATGTGTGTCTAACATGAGTCTGGTCCTGCTGGAGGTTTCTGCCTCTCTCCAACCCCAACACGGTCTCAGCAGATGTGTGTCTAACATGAGTCTGGTCCTGTTGGAGGTTTCTGCCTCTCTCCAACCCCAACACGGTCTCAGCAGATGTGTGTGTAACATGAGTCTGGTCCTGTTGGTGGATTCTGCCTCTCTCCAATCCAAACATGGTCTCAGCAGATATGTGTCTAACATGAGTCTGGTCCTGCTGGAGGTTTATGCCTCTCTCCAACCCCAACACGATCTCAGGAGATGTGTGTCTAACATGAGTCTGGTCCTGCTGGAGGTTTCTGCCTCTCTCCAACCCCAACAAGGTCTCAGCAGATAAGTGTCTAACATGAGTCTGGTCCTGTTGGATGTTTCTGCCTCTCTCCAACCCCAACACGGTCTCAACAGATGTGTGTCTAACATGAGTCTGGTTCTGCTGGAGGTTTCTGCCTCTCTCCAACCCCAACACGGTCTCAGCAGATGTGTGTCTAACATGAGTCTGGTCCTGTTGGCGGATTCTGCCTCTCTCCAAACCCAACAAGGTCTCAGCAGATGTGTGTCTAACATGACTCTCGTCCTGCTGGAGGTTTCTGCCTCTCTCCAAACCCAACATGGTCTCAGCAGATGTGTGTCTAACATGAGTCTGGTCCTGTTGGAGGTTTCTGCCTCTGTCCAACCCCAACACGGTCTCAGCAGATGTGTGTCTAACATGAGTCTGGTCCTGTTGGAGGTTTCTGCCTCTGTCCAACCCCAACAAGGTCTCAGCAGATGTGTGTCTAACATGAGTCTGGTCCTGTTGGAGGTTTCTGCCTCTGTCCAACCCCAACAAGGTCTCCGCAGATGTGTGTCTAACATGAGTCTGGTCCTGTTGGAGGTTTCTGCCTCTCTCCAACCCCAACACGGTCTCAGCAGATGTGTGTGTAACATAAGTCTGGTCCTGTTGGAGGTTTCTGCCTCTCTCCAACCCCAACAAGGTCTCAGCAGATGTGTGTCTAACATGAATCTGGTCCTGTTGGAGTTTTCTGCCTCTCTCCAACCCCAACACGGTCTCAGCAGATGTGTGTCTAACATGAGTCTGGTCCTGTTGGCGGTTTCTGCCTCTCTCCAACCCCAACATGGTCTCAGCAGATGTGTGTGTAACATAAGTCTGGTCCTGCTGGGGGTTTCTGCCTCTCTCCAACCCCAACACGGTCTCAGCAGATGTGTGTCTAACATGAGTCTGGTCCTGTTGGCGGATTCTGCCTCTCTCCAACCCCAACATGGTCTCAGCAGATGTGTGTCTAACATGAGTCTGGTCCTGCTGGAGGTTTCTGCCTGTTAAAGGAAGTTTGTCCTTGCCACTGTAACTTACTAAGCTGCAAACTGCCTTGCTCATTGTGGATTAAGATAAGATCAGACTGGGTCCTGTCTGTCTAGCATGAGTCTGGTCCTGCTGGAGGTTTCTGCCTGTTAAAGGAAGTTTGTCCTTGCCACTGTAACTTGCTTAGTGCTGCAAAGTGCTCTCCTCATGGTGGATTAAGATGAGATCAGACTGAGTCCTGTCTGTAAAATGGGACTGGATCTTATCCTGTCTTGATGTTGGGTCTTTGTTAATAATAGAACATAGAGTATGGTCTAGACCTGGACTGTACAGGTTTTATTATGATGCTGTTGTCAGAGCCTTAGAGCAGGAAGTTTCTTTCCCCTTTGGAACAGGAGGAGCTTGGAGGCTCTGGAGACAGGACATGGTGTAAAAAGGATGCTGCAGTACTCACAGTGTAATGTGTACAAGTAGAGTCTGACACTAGGCTGACATGTTCTTACCCTACGTGTAAACAAATGTGTTCACTGCATCAGTGAATGAGTGCAAATGAATGTAAAGGGAGCAGAAAACAGTATGCAGCAGTACTCATCATATGATATAAATATCATCACCCTCACCTTCTCACTCATGCTTAATTTCCCTGAATATCCCCGGCTGTGTTCACGCATCCACTCACCCTGTGGAAAGTCCACCTGGAAACTTTCAGGAAACTTCAAATGTTGTGCATGTGCGTCTGAGTGTTTTCCCTTCTCCAGTTTTATATCTAACAGACTTCCTTTTCTTCCCTCTCTGCAGGATTCATCAGCACCTGTGGCAGCAGCAGCAAGTCAAGTGACCCAGCTTCAGCCCGACCGGCTTTACCTGTACATGGAGACCCCCAGCTGGGCAGGTAAGCCTCTCAACAGACTTCTATTGCTGCTTCTCATGTTCTGTATAGCCGCTGTTTGTCTGCACACACCAACATCAACAACCAGCGCTACTTGAGGGTCAGTTTCTTTGGACTGAGCGTTGATATTGATGGAGGACTTTTGGTCGTTCGGGTTAAAAAATGCAGAAACGCAGCAGTGGAATCAGAATGTTGAATTTTATATACGATCCCTTAAAGATCTGTTTCAGAATCAATTCAGCCCACTAAGAATGTTTTATTTCTTCATGCTCACGCCTCTTGAAAATCCCAAACCTCATTTACAACATTAAAAAAAAGATGTATGTATGAGAGGAATCTTAATCTACGACTGCTTGGCTTGCTTTTTCTGTGATTTTACTCACAAGCCTTTTTTTTTGTGTGAATAATAATCCATCCAAATGTTTGCAGAGACCAAGTGGCAACCTGGAAAGTTTAGTGTTTGTGAACCCAGATGTTGGCTATGACTTCACTTCCTGTATGCATGTAATGTCTTACAATTGTGGAAGAAACACAGATGTTAGAAGTTGAATATCGTGTCATGCTATCCTTTGCTCCCGATAACAACACGTCTGCTGGAGGTCTGCGTAGTTTAAACTAGGGGGGTGCGATATGCAGTCTTAGATCGTGAAGGATTAGAATGTGACGACGATCTGTCAAAGCACAGAGATCATAGAACCGTCTGTAGTGCATATTCTATCCCTCGTTGTGCCGTGTCTGTGCCTTCAGTCTGTGTGACCATGCACAAGTTTTTTTCTCTCTGCTGAATCACACCATTTGTTAGTCTGCTTCATGTTAGCACTACACACACACACGGATGAACCAATCAGAGCGAGCTGTAGGCAGTGTCTTGGTTTGTTGAGAGAAAGCATGGCTGCTGATGAAAGCCAAAGTGAGGAGTTGGTCCCTTTAAGAAACTCTACCTTGGTAATATGGAACTGGTTTGGATTTTCCCAAAGCGACACAACGCAAACAACGAGAAGGTCCGCACCTCAGATGGAAACACAACTAACCTTATTTAACCACCTGAAGAGACAGCGCCCAAAACAGTAGGAAGTCAAAAGGCAGGGAGACCGGTGTTGTTCCTTCATCCATCCACACAAACAACTTTGACACAGGCATTTTATAAGGGCTCTCCATATGAAGAAAACAAGTGAGCACTGGAAAGATGTAACTGAAGCAGTAAGGTTTTATCTTAAAGGACATGATCCCCCAGCAAGTGTGCTCCTTACTTTAAAGGTGACATATTGTGCTCTTTTTCATCAAAATATATTGGTCTAAGAGGTCCCCAAAATATGCCTTTTAAAGTTTATGCTAAAAAAAAATACTTTGAAATCAGATTTTGGTCTGCCTTTAAACCCCTCTTTGTCAGCCCTGCTCAGAACAGGCTGTTTTCTGTGTCTGTGCCTTTAAATGAGACTGAGCTCTCTGACCACGCCCCCTCAGGAAGTGGATGTGCCCTCGGCTCTCCGGCACGTTGATCTAATGTTTACATGTTGACTGCTCACAGACTCGCGTATGGAGCCAAAATGATGACTTTGATGTTTGGTATTGAAAATAAAATTTGGCATTGAAAACACTCTGAAACTGAAAAAAAACAAAAAACATTGACATTGAAACACTTATATTGAAAAAAAATGTAACGGCATCAAAACAGGTATTGGCATTGAAAACGTTTCATTGAAGTTAAAATCACAAACATCAAATTTTACATAATTTAATGTATAGCAAATTTTGCATTCTAATATTTTTTTCAATGACAACCATACTATTTTTCTTCTATGTCACTTTTTTCAAAGACAGATTTTTTTTTCGATGACGTTTTTTTTTTTTTTTCGAATGCAGTTTTTTTTCAATGATTGGATTTTCAGTTCCAACTTTTTGCCTGCCTGCAGCAGGACCTTTCTGAACCATTGGTCACAGATTTAGTGTTTCTTGTTGTTTTATTTGTCAGTATGTCGACGTGTGTCTTGGTACACAGCTACGAAGTTGTAGCTATGCGGCTATGCTAACTAGCGCTAGCATTTATCCATGATAAATAAAAATCATCCACTAGATCTTCAAATCTGCAGACGTGGGGAGTAAAGCCAACCTTTGTGTTTATTAAGACAGCCTACAACTAGCATGCCTCCCTCCTAAGCTCCTTGTTAGCACACACGTGTGCAGGGAATGAAAAACGGCGCCTCTCCGTCAGGATCAGATTCTGGATCAGATTCAGAGGGTTGAAGTAACGCGGGTCTGTGAGCAGCCGTGTATATTCAGCCAACATGTAAAAATTAGATCAACGTGCTGGACAACCGAGGCCACATCCACTTCCTGAGGGGGCGTGGTCAGAGAGAAAACAGACCATTCTGAGCAGGGCTGAAGAAGAGGGTTTTTCAGGCATGCCAAAATCTGACTCAAAGTGGTTTTTTTGAGCATAAACTTTAAAGACATGTTTTGGGGACCTCTTAGACCAATATATTTTGATGAAAAAGAGCGTAATATGTCACCTTTAAGACTATGACTAAAAGAACTTGAAGTTATGCAAGGCAATATTTTTTGTTTGATGTTAATTGTACTTGGCACAAGCTTTCTTAATTGCTTAACTAAATTAAACAAGTGTTGGAACAGTATATACTGACTTAAATTATCTTTTATCCTTTTATCCGTTTAAGGCTATGATTTGAAATAGGTACATTGGTTTGTTTTAAAGTTTAAACCTCAGTAAAAGTTGAGTATTTCAACAAGCCATGGTGCAACCTATCTGCAAAGAGCTGTGTAGCTTCTGCAGCTACTTTCTGTAGATGTTCTGTGATTGATCTTCCTTCCCAATGCATGCTTCATTCGAAAGTGAGACTCAAATTTTCAGCTAGGCCCCCGTTCTCAACCCGGGCCTCACTCGAGGTGCTCCAGAGTTTGAGGGAAAACGGCTTCACGCCCTCTCGCTGTGGACGCACAGTTACTGTAATATAGCCTGTATGTATGCACGCCTTACTCTCCCCTATCCGGCCATATTGTGCTAATGTGTGCTGGTTAAGTAGCGGAAGACTAGAGAAAGACTCTTATCCATATGCCTGAGAGCCCAGGAGCCGGCGTGATCTCTCCCCAGATGGAGTCCTCTGCCTCCCCTCCCATCCTCAGCGGAGCCATATAGCAGGTGGCAGTGAGGATCAATGGGCCTCCGCCATTACCTCCTCTCCACTTCACATCTCCAGCCTCATCTCCAGGGGGGGCCCGCGGGGCACGCTGCGCATATCGCTGCAGCACACCGGGAGAAATAGGGACGTTTTCCATTAGTCTAATTGCTCGGTTATAGTTCTATATTATTGCCGTGATCACCACTGCGGCTTGGTAATGATGGACCTCCCGTGCCCCCACGTATAGCTGGTGGGTGTTATGTCTCCCCCGTCACCGCCCATTGAAACTCTGCTTGCAGTGGGTGTAGGAGGAGAGAGAACAAACTTAATGTGGAGAAGAAAAACAGGAGGATAAACAACCCCCCCCCACCCCAAAAAAAGAAACAAAAAGGGAGAGGAAAAAAGAAGGGAAGGGGGGTTCTCTTCAAATGTTTTGATGTAAGAGTTTAATCAAATAGCCTCAGCTATTTACATTCTCAACAGGTGCAGCATTTGGCTGATTTATGGAACAAACACTGGAGTTCTCCAGCTTGTTCATTTGCTGCCGTGAAAAAAAAAACTGGCAATATGGGGCTAATTTGCAATAATTTGCTGCTGCTGTGGCCACTGGTTAAGACTGTTTATATAATCATGATATAATAAGAAAAATGAAAATGAGTTTTTCACGCAGTTCAGGCCCTGTCAAACACAGCTCACGGACTCGCTAAATGATAATTACATTCCTCAAGCACTGCATTACATTTTTTTTACCCTCTCACACGGACTTTTGTTCGCGCTAAATGGAGGGAGTGTTATTTTCATTCACCCGGTATTATTCCCCCACATCTGAGCTCTCCCCTGCATACAGTAGAAGCCCCCCTCCACCCCCACACCTCCTCCTCTTCGTCAGCGATTACACGAGGAGCCTTCCATCAGTCAGCTAGACGAGGTGAGGATTATAATGAATTAATTTGCCCTCAAAGACTCTGCCTTTCTTCTTCTGTTTATAATATCCCATTAGCATAACACAGTCTCTTATGATCGAGACATTGGCAAAGCTTCAGTTTAAGCTGCAGCCGGCTAATCGCTGCTGAATATTTCACAGCTGACCTGTAGCTCTCCCTACAGGTCAGTTCATAAAAGCTGCTTCCTGTTTTTTTTTTTTTTTTCTTTTGGATTTCCTCGCTGGTATACGCTCTGAAATGCGGACGATTATCTCGCCTTGTATTCCTTGGAAGGAGAAAATCCTTGGCCGTGATTCCTCCTCCCCCCCCCCCCTCTTTTCTTTACAGGTGTGAGTATTGATCTTTTGCCTTTGCTGCGGGGGCTTGTGTTCACTTAAAAGGCCCACTGATGTAGCAAAGCTTATTAAACAAATAGGCCAGAGAACAAGGCCACAATCCCTTTGAATCATGGAGGAGGTTGCCCGTCTTAAAGCTGCCGCCGTATCAAATATGAAACGCTCTGCTAACAAGGTGCATAATCTATTTTAATCAGATCATATTTTATGAAACAAGGAGAGGGTTGAACTTAAGTAAGAGAGAAAGATGAAGATTCTAACGGAGGGGGCGGCGGATTGTATTTTGAAATTGAATGTGACGGCCGGGGGACCATGACTTGATTTTACATGCATGGCTTTATAATGAAGCCACGCCAAATGGTCAGTTATGGTTAACTTAAGTGGGGGGGGGAAGCTGGAGCCTTTGCTGTGATGGGAGGCTAATTCAGGGCCTCGACAGGGCTGCAAGAGCGGATCTGGAATATGTATAAGGATGTACGTTTACAGGCTCCGGGGGCTGAAGTAAAGGTCTGTGTTTGTCTGCAAATTGCCAGGTTGCCTGAGGATATAACAGGGTCAACAGCAGCGCGGCGTACTTCCCTGAGTGTACACAGCTGCGTCGCAGACATAAATATGATCCAGAAACACATTCAGTCAGACGATAGACTCGCTAACTCGCTCGAAGTGACTCGCAGGAGTGACTTCATGTTGTCATCGCAATTCAGGCCATGATCCTTCTTATATATCTTTACACTGGCTGGGCACAGAGCCGAGTGTTTTCAATCACCTTTTCTTTTTTTCTTTTTTTCCTCCTCTTGCGCCATAAATTGTTTCGGATCCAGTGACACTAGACTTGGTCATGAATATATGAATATATATACACTCCCAGGACCTGAGGAAGCTCCACTAGTCACCCAAGGTAATGGATAGAGAGGTATTATATACTGCTCAGGGAGGTGCTTCTTGGATTTTTAATAATCATAAGAAAACATTTAACATCAAATCCCTGCCCACAACACTAAAAAAAAGACATTAAGATTGAGTTTTATTTTGAAGTTGACAGCCTCGTACACTTCCTCCTCTTCCTCCCTCCTGCTGTTACGGTTAATAGCAGAGATAGAGATTAAAAATACTTCTCAGTGTGAGGAAATCTTTTTTTTCCAGGGGCTCAGTGAGAAAAAAACAGAGAGATATTTAATAAAGAATTCAGCTCCTCTAAAACACACACTCTGTTTTACACATTTTAAAAGGAGCAAAAAGTTTGGAGATTCAGTCTGGAGGCACAAAATAGCCAATAATGGCTGCAATGTCCCCTTTAAGTACTTGCTTTTTTCTACTGACAGGCTCAAATGGTTAATCTAAGTGTCTGAAGAGAGGACTCAGAGAGAGAGATAGTCCTTAAAGTGGAGGTAAGGTCCGTTTTTTAATGGGAAATGGAGCTTACATCACAGGGACCAGACACAACTGGGTCTGTGTGCACAACTAAATATCATTTGTTCAAATACAAACATTGAAGAGTCATACAGATTTGATATGTATGTGTTCAACTTTTAACTTCAGGAAGTAACAACAAGAGAAAGGAAAAACTCTTCTTCTCTTGATTCTTGCAGATCTCAAAACAAAGATGTTGAATCAATGAGTTCACTGTATGTTTGGTTTGCTTGCAATTTCAAACAGCCTGACTCACTCTTCTGCATCTGTCCTGTGAAATAAATGTGAGCATTTTTTTTCCCATGATTAAATGATGAATAAGAGAAAACCGGTCTCAGTTACATACACGAGAAAGCTACTGGCAGTTCTTTGAAATTTTGAATCCATCCATTATCTTGACCGCTTAGCGCGTTAGGGGTCACGGGGGGCTGGAATGGAGTACCTATCCCAGCTGGCTTCGGGCGGAAGGCAGGGTACACCCTGGACAGGTCGCCAACCTACCACAGGGCTAACACAGAGAGACAGACAACCATTCATGCACACACTCACACGTACGGGGCAATTTAGAGTGATCAATCAACCTGAGCATGTTTTTGGATTGTGGGAGGAAGCCGGAGTACCCGGAGAGAACCCACGCATGCACGGGGAGAACATGCAAACTCCACACAGAAAGGCACCCGCCCGGCCGGGGATTCGAACCAGGAACCTTCTAGCTGTGAGGCAACAGCGCTACCCACTGCACCACCGTGCAGCCTGAATTTTTGAATCACAGCCCAAAAAGTTCATCCTAACTTTGGATCTGCCTCTGACAAAACAAATAGCCAATCGCATCTAAGGATTGCCAGGGATGGTCAACCAGCATTCAAGGGGGAACCTTGCCATCCTTTGACAAGCTTCTGAATACACCCCTGTAGACCAGTGGTTCCCAAAGTGCGGGTCAGGACCCCCTGGGGGGTCGAGAGACACTTATTTGGGATCACAAGGAGTCTTCCAGCATTTTTTTTCTTCTTTAAATGATCTAAAGTTGCTTATTTTACCCATTATTCTAAAAAAAATAGTTAAATTTCAAATAGAATCTTGCAAAATTATAAATGTTTCATTAGTTTTCTGTCTTTCTTTAATGCCTGATGACTCCTAAGGTTAGAGTTAGTTAAAAATGAATTAATTGTGCATGCAGGTGCTTAATTTTCTGCAGAACGGCTAAATGAAGATTGAAACGACGTTTAATCACTTTGAGGGAGGGCGGGGGTCGTGAGTCTTTGGTACCTATCTTATGAGGGTCGTAGGCTGAAAAGTTTGGGAACCCCTGCTGTAGACAAGCAACCTGTGTGTTCTGCAGAGTAACAATAAGAGAACTTTGGAGTTGCTTTGTGGATTTGAGTTGGCTGGAAATGCTGCGGTACCACCACTTGTTTCTTTTATTTCATTGTAGCACCAAAAACACATTACCCATGGTGCACTACATGACCCTCGCCTAAATTAGCAAGCGTTACTTGGCCCTCCCTTGATTGTTTTTGCAACATCAAACTGATATGCACTTGCAAGTCTCTTCAGTGTTGGATAAAAGAGTAAGATCTGAGTAAAAAGAACATGTTAGCGATGTTGGCCTGGCTCTGAAAAGCGCACGACAACATTGGCTGGAAGTATGGTGATGCAGAGATGCATTGTTTGTGTGACACGCCAAAATGCATGTAAATCAGCATTATTTTCTTGTTTCTTTAATTTATTGTAGTTTTAGTTTTAAGTAGTTAAACTTAAATGAAGATAAAACTGAGGTCATGGTGTTTGGACCCGGTCGAGCCAGTGGTGTCTCTCCTGTAGACATGGGTACCCTGCAGACTTCTGTAAAACCCATAGTCACAAACCGTGGCGTCAAAATGGACAGCGATTTTAAACTCAGTAGTTAAAACCAGTTTTTATCATCTGATGCTATTTGTCCAAAATTAAATCTGTTGTATGTTTTAATGATTTTGAGCGCTTGATTCATTCCTTTATCTGGACCCGTTTGGACTTCTGTAATGCACTTTACACTGACATTAACCAGACCTCCCTCCCTCCCTCCCTCGCTTACAGTTAGTCCAGAACGCAGCTGCTCGCCTTTTAAGAGGAACCCGCAAGCATGAACATATCACCCCCATTCTCGCCTCCCTCCACTGGCTCCCTGTCCATTTTGGAGTTAATTTTAAGATGTTAATGTTTGTCTTTAAAGCTAGGGTTGGTAGTCTCGGTAAACCAGCGTGAATTTGAATGTAGCTTTTCCTCATGGCTCTGTCTAACCCCTCCCCTCCTCCCTCGGAGCTCCTCCAAAACGACGCCCCCCCCCCCCCGCTCACATGAACGAGCGCCGCTGATTCTCGACCATACGATCGTGACTGATTCAAAACCGGTCCTCACCAAAACATTATCATAGTGAAAGTTAAAAACACAAACAAACATGGCTGCTGTTAGTACTCACAACTATCATGCTAGCATTATCCAGTTATACCGGTGACACGATATCAGGAGAAAAGTTATAACACATATATAATACTGT
Organism: Notolabrus celidotus; assembly: GCF_009762535.1. Taxonomy (NCBI): domain Eukaryota; kingdom Metazoa; phylum Chordata; class Actinopteri; order Labriformes; family Labridae; genus Notolabrus; species Notolabrus celidotus. Next base: position 4,480,754 of record NC_048291.1, read on the forward strand.
AACAACTCTACTGTTTGTTAAACCTGTTCAGTGTAGATGTTCTTAATTCCTACAGTGTTGACGGTCAGTGAAGGCATCAGGAGAGGTGTAGAGTGTGTGAGCGGGAGAGAGGAGAGACAAGAGGAGAAGTTCTTCATTCATTCAAACATTGATTGTTGCTTTGTTGGTTGGCGTGATCACGGCCGACAGTGACCGGTTATTAAAACTCAACGTGTTCACGAATCGGCTCGTCATCACTACAGCGTCCGGACGGACGCTACAATAAATATATATTTTCTGTAGGACTTACTGAACGTCATTAATTATTCTGCTTGTTGGTGAGAGCTTTTTAGACTCTGATCCGGACTACAGTCCTGAGCAAAGCACCTCATCGGGTCAGAGGGGACAGGCCCGAGGACGAGCGAGAGGGGCAGTAAATAGAGTCAGGGAAAGTAGAGGCAGGAGACGGGGACTCGGAGGAGTGCACGCCGGGGAAATGTACGCCCAGGAGGAGGGCAGAACGGCTGGACGGGATTTGATTGGTTTAAAATTTGGGGAGCCAAAAAACGGTGATTGGTTGGTGTTTTCCCAGGTTTACTCCGGCTGTGGATAGCAGTTTTTTTTCACTCTTTTTTAGGAACACATCATGTAATGATTGCCATCAGGACATAAAGATCATTTTAACCAGTATGACAAAAAGTGTATCTAAATCTGATTACCAAGCCCAGCTTTAAGTCTCTACATGATGTGGCACCTCAGTACATCTCTGACCTCATACACATCTACGCCCCCCTCCAGAGCACTGAGGTCTGCTGATCAGATGCGTCTTGTCGTGCCAAAAAGACGACAGAAGACGAGGGGAGGCCAAGCTTTTTCAGTGGTAGCTCCTAAACTGTGGAATGAGCTCCCCACCCTGGATACTTTAAATCACACCTTTAAAACAAATTTTTGCACCCTGGCTTTTAATACAGCATGAGAGTTTATGTTGGTCTCTGTTTGACCTTTAATGTATTTAAATGTTACTATTTTTTATTTCTACTGCTGGTATTTGTTGTGCAGCACTTTGGTAACCTTGTAGTTTCTAAAATGTGCTATATAAATAAATTGGATTGGATTGGATTGAATGTTATAACATAATATACTAACAATTTACAGATATTGGCTGAGAGATAAACATGCCTACAAGTTCAAAAAGGTGTTGAAGGCTCACCTTTCAGAAGAGTGATGAAGTGTTTAAGGGTATTTCTCTGCATGGATCCTCTTTGTGATGCTGTCAGACACTTGAAATAACAATATGAGCCTGTCAGTGTCAAAAACAAGCACTTTTAGTGGATGCAATCTGATCGGGTGAATTTCCCTACAGAGATTTATTTGCAGCCATTTCCATCCGTTCTGCAGCCGCGGGCTGAAGCACCGCACTGGAGCAAGTCCAAACTTTTTGTGGCTGTAAGTTATTTATTCCCCAACATATGTAAACATGTAATTCAGCTGAGATTCTAACCATCAAAACATATGCTGTCATGCTAAATAGTGTGGGTGTTAATAGATATTAATTGACAGGCAGAGAGAGGTGTCATTTGTTGTAAACAAGGCCAAAGAAATCTGCCATGATTGCACAATAAAAACACAACAAGAGAAGATGATGAGTGTCGTATACGGCCCTGTTCTTTGTGTTGTTATGTTAAACTCTCCAGATAGTGTTTCCAAGACCCCCTCCATAACCACTATAGGGATGATGAGGGAAAAAGAGAGGTAGGGGGGGGGAAGGGGGAGAGAGAGGACGAGGAGGGGTGCCTGCGTCTTTAAAAGCTAGATGGAGTGAGGGAGTGGGGCGGACGGGTGGCTGGCAGGATTGTGCTGACGGCAGGGCTTTGGTTCAGAGCATGCCCATTAGAGGGAGCCATAAATCCTGGGCTCTCTGGGCCGGGCTGTGTCAGCAGTCCACTGAATGAATTGATTTTAAACGCCACTGAAAAAAAAAGAGAAAGTGCGCGCGCGAGAGAGAGAGAGAGAGAGAGAGAGAAAGACAGAGAGAGAGAGAGAGAGAGAGAGAGTGACTATTTAATTCACCCTCCGCCAGAAGCCCACACCCCCCGTTCCACCCCGCTTCTCAATTCTGGACTGAAAAGGGGGAGGAGAGAAGTCTAGAAACACTGAAACTGTCACCAGCAACAAGCCCAGGGCTGCGCGGCCCCCACACGTTTGATTTAAACAGGAGGGAGACACACAAACCAAATACATAATCTCAAATTCCATACAGCATTTGTTCTCTCCCACCCCTCTAATTTTTCCTCTCAGCCCTCTCCTTTTATATCTCCACGAGAGAAATGAGACATATCATAAAAAAAAAAAGAGGGGAAAAAAAAAGGCGCCGCTGCATTTGAAATTCAAATGTGTTGGATTTTGAAATTGATGTATGTGTTTATTCATTTACGAGCAGCATCCATGTGTGCATGCATTTATATATTATCAGCAGCAATGAAATGCTGCAAAGACGGCTCGTAGCCTGTCTCTCTCTCTCTCTCTCTCTCTCTCCCCCCTCGTCTTTGTTTCAGTGCAAGAAATACGTCTGCAAACAGACACACAGTAAATTGTGCATGAGGGCCAGTTTCAGGCAACCATACTTATTTAATGTAAACACATTTAGTATCCGTGCTAACTTTCTGTTTGTCACACTTAACACTCACACTCTGACATCCCCTGTGTGTGCGTACCTGCTGCTGCTGCTGCTGCTGCTGCGTCCTCAGACATGATAGCTGGTGGATGAGAACATTGTACGGAAAGCAGCGTCACCAGAGAGACAGATGGCAAAGCTGAGGACGCAGGGAATAAAAGGCGAGGGCAGAGCGTGCAAAATCCCAAACACAACTCATAAACACTGCTCTTCAGCAACTTAAATTAAGACTATAAGAATTAACTGGAAGGCTCTCGGGAGAAGCATTCCAATGTGCAAAAAAAAGTGATTTGGTGTCCAGCAAGCATTGCTTGTTGGAGGTCCTCTGTGACCACCAAGTTTAATCCCCATGCTGCGAGCCTTTGCCAGAAAAACTGTAACAGTTTCACAAACAGCCTGCTTCCTTTGTGCTAATGTTAGCAAAGGGTGGCGGATCTGACTTTTGAACTTCTGCAGCAGAAGGAAAAAGAGCTCGAGCAGGCAGAGCAGAAACACTCGTACACCTGGGCACTGCTGCTGCTCGGGCTTTTTGCTATTTGGGAAGTTTAAGAACTTAGAAGTGGGTATGAGTCATGGTTCTTTGATAGGGACGTTGAGAAGTTGGGTTGCTTCCAAGGGCCTGTGACCAGGAAGTGGTCCTGCCAAAAATGAGAACATCTATGGTAGAGGATTTGTGGGGGCCCAATGCACTGTAAACACAAACAGTACTTCTAACTCATAGCCATTAAGGGTACAGCCCTCAAAATCAGCTATTTAGTTGTACCAACAATCATTGAGATTAAAAATCTCTTTTCCAAGAGAGTCCTGGCCAAGATAGGCAGCAGCACAGTTACAGAGTTACAAATAGACAATAGACATAGATACAAATAGCAGATGCATACAACAGCTACACAACAGGCACCTCCAGGAAAACAGCATGAGTGACATTTACACAAAACATCTACAGACAGATGCATCAGCCTCCAAGTCGTTTAAGGACCGCTTAAAAGCATTCATAGATATCAAAACAGACAGTTTTAGATCTGTAGAAAATTATATGTGGATCAATTTTATTGAGGTTATTTGGAAGTCCAAATAACAACTTTTGAGTGTATAGCGGGATGCTGCATATGACGTCATCAATCAATCAATCAATCTGTATTTGTATAGCGCCAAATCACAACAAACGTTATCTCAGGACGCTTTTACAAACATAGGAGGTCTAGACCACTCTATGTCAAATTATGAACAGAGACCCAACTTCAAGACAGGGTAAGACTCAGTCTGACCCCACCTTAATCCATCATGAGCATTGCACATCGCAGTATTTAGCTAGTTACAGTGGTGAGGACAAACTTCCTTTTAACAGGCAGAAACCTCGAGCAGGACCAGACTCATGTTAGACATCCATCTGCTGAGACTGAGTTGGGTCTGGAAAGACAGATAGAGGGGAGTAAGAGAGAGAGGTGATAGTGATGAGACGAGTAGTAGAAGCTGTTGCCGCTGAAGTCCAGTACGTCCGCAGCAGGAGGACGTCTACGGCAGCTCAGAGGAATCTACGAGACAAGGGAGCGCAGGGACTCCAGAAAGGTCTATGGTTAGTAACTTTAATGGGACAGGCAGAGTTAAAGTAAGTGATGAAGGGGTTGGGGGTGAAGGGGGGTGAGCTAGGATCCCAGTGTGTTAGTGCGCCAGTTCCCCCAGTAGTCTAGGCCTATAGCATCATAACAAAAGCTGGTCCAAGCCTGAGCCGGCTTTAATTATAAGCTTTATCAAAAAGGAAAGTTTGAAGCAGACTCTTAAAAGTGGAAAGGGTGTCTGCCTCCCGGACCTTGACTGGTAGAAGATTCCAAAGGAGAGGGGTCTGATACCTGAAGGTTCTACCTCCCATGCTACTTTTAGAGATTTTAGGTATAACTAGCAAGCCTGCATGTTTGGGAGCGTAGTGTTCTAGAGGATGATGGCCTCAGAGTAACACTGGGAAGCAGACAGGAAGTGACATAGATTGTCCTTTATGCCCTTTAAATAGGAATGAAGCAGCACAGTAGTAAAATGTTAAATTCAGGCCACCATAACTCTACTTTGGTGGCACTTTCAGAAAGTGTGTTCATCCCTGTCACGTTTTCTTGTATTGAAATCTTCAACTTTTCTTCACCAGCCAGTTTCTGACTTTGTCTGGCACTGGAGAGGAAGCCCGTAGAGGATTTATCACAACTTATTTACTGCTGGAAAAAGTGATGAGAACCACTCAGTAAATGTGCCTTAACACAGAAACACTTTTCAAAATTAGCTGGAGGCTAATTTGGATGATTGGAGGAAGCAAAACCTGTGGTGTGGCAAAAACTGTCCGTCTTGCTGAGACAGTTTTTGTAAAGAAAGTATATTGATAAGTGAAGCATTCTAAAATCTTATCATTCCAACATGATGGGATATGAAGTGGAGGCTGAGTGGGGGGATTTGGCGGGTGGGTGTTTGGTTGGGGAAGGGGAGGGTAGGCAGCGTCCTCTCTGGCTCATTACGCTGTTTAAAGAGCCGGCGCCTTCGAATCACCTGCCCAGCTCCACGCTTCAAACAAGCTCAGCCACCAGGGATCATACATCAACTTCTCCATGGGTCCCCCCGGCTTCACTCTTTTTCACCGTTCGCCTCCCTTTACACGCGACTCTCACATGTACGGCGAATGTGGGGGAAACAGATCGCTGGCACCGCTGGCTGAATACTGATGTCACGGTTTTTCCACAAAAAGAATAATAAATTAGTAACCAACCAGCCTCATGTTGTTCTGCATGTGATCGTGCATTTTATTTAGCGGTTTTTGCAGCATCTGAGGCCTGCTTTGCGGCCTCAGTGATCCAGATGCACGGCTCTTCTTTTCCTGCGTGTAAAAAGTACACTTTCTCATGCCTAATTACCCACGGGCGAAGGCATGAAGAGGACTCGCTGCGTATTACTACAAAGATTGCGAGGATATTTCACTTTGAAAAACGGCAAAGCACACAGGACTAAGGGCTTGATTACAAGGAGAGGGGCACACAGCCTCTACATCTCCCTTCCCTCATTTCAATTATGGCTGACTGGAGGCACGGTGCTGCCACCATCCTCAAATAAAACTAAAATATGATAAAGCTGAAATATCAGGCCCGGGACCGCTCCCAGCCTGGAGCCATGTAAGGCGCAGATACTCGGCACGTAATTACAACATTTGCCAATATTTTTTTGACGGGAGTTTCAATGTGGATATGAGTGAAGGGGGGCAGGGAGAGAATGAAGAGCATTCATAGCACATGATAAAAAGCACATTTCATTTTGCCCTTCCCTATGGATAACAGGAGACATGCTTGCATTGAGCTGCCACAGCTCTCCCCCTATATGTGGACATGTAGGATAGTGGTTATTTTTAAGATGCATGATCATTACTCATGTGTAACATGCTCAAGCAAAGAGAGAGAGGATGTGCTGTCATAACAGAGGCTGGTGAGCATGGGGAGAGCTGAAAAGAGAGTCCTGTTAAGTTATATGTTCCATGAAAAAGGCGTGTTGGAAATAAGGCGTCTTAAAGGCTTTGGAGACGAAAATGGAATATTTAAAATTCATGTAAAATAGCAAAATGCAATGTGTGATCAAGCATCAACAAAAATCTGAGTGAAAATAAACATCCATAACTATGAAATAACTCTGTTCAAAAACAGCTTATTTTACAGGTTAGAGCATTTCTCAGGACTGTGTGGGCGTGGCCTAACTCTTTGATTGGCAGGTCAAGAGAGAGTTCACAGCCTGCATGTTTGAGCCGTCTGACTCTGAATCTAAAGACATCAAAACTCCAGAGTCTGAAAATTATTCATTTCAAATAGTCTCTGAGTGCTGAGTCACAAAATACTTCAGAATCAGGACTTCTATCATTTATTAGTTTTATCACTCTGTAGTCTCCGGGGCATCAGGACCATGGGACGCCCGGAGCAGAGGAGGCTGAGGTGTAGTATGTGCACGCAGAGGAGCTCGGCTCAGGGTGTCAGACGGAGCTGTTTGTCTAAACTCTGAGCTGTTTGGGGAAAGTTAGTGAACCAGTCCAGGGGAAAGTTAGTGAACTGGTCCTGGGGACAGTTAGTGAACAAGTCCTGAGGAAACTTAGTGAACTGGTCCTGAGGAAAGTTAGTGAACCGGTCCTGGGGAAAGTTAGTGGACCGGTCCAGGGGAAAGTTAGTGAACCGGTCCTGGGGAAAGTTAGTGGACCGGTCCAGGGGAAAGTTAGTGAACCGGTCCTAGGGAAAGTTGGTGAACAAGTCCGGAGGAAAGTTAGTGAATCGGTCCTGAGGAAAGTTAGTGAACCGGTCCTGGGGAAAGTTAGTGAACCGGTCCTGGGGAAAGTTAGTGAACTGGTCCTGAGGAAAGTTAGTGAACCGGTCCTGGGGAAAGTAGTGAACCGGTCCTGGGGAAAGTTAGTGGACCTGTCCTGGGGAAAGTTAGTGAACTGGTCCTGGGAAAGTTAGAGAACTGGTCCTGAGGAAAGTTAGTGAGCCGGTCCTGAGGAAAGTTAGTGAACCGGTCCTGGGGATAGTCAGTGAAGCGGTCCTGGAGAATTTTAGTGGACAGGTCCTGGGGAAAGTTAGTGAACCAGTCCTTGGGAAAGTTATTGAACCGGTCCTGGGGAAAGTTAGTGGACCGGTCCTTGGGAAAGTTAGTGAACCGGACTTGGGGAAAGTTAGTGAACCGGTCCTGGGGAAAGTTAGTGAACCGGTCATGGGGAAATGAGTCGAGCATTTGCAGGACTGCTTTAGCCACTTGGCTGCGGCTCAACTCAACCGCTTCCCAAAGTTTTCCCCAAATCCACCGCAGTTAGGAAAATAGAAGAAAGACAACAAGCTGTCATCTTCAGCGGTTGATGTGCAGACAGGGACACATGATCAGAGCGGTGCAAAGAGCAGAGAGACAGATATACAGGCAGTAGCAGGAGCGGAGTAGTTTTGTTCAACGTGACTTAGTGTTTCTTTTCTGATTGGTTGGATATTTATTACGTAATAAATATCAGGTCAAACCAACCCCTTTAAAACGTGTTAAAAAACGTAATTGAATGTATTTGAAAATTGATCAAAGTGGAGTTCTAATATTTTTACATAGTGTTTAGTATTTACATATGGTCTGAAATATCATAGGTAGAAGGTTTTTGTTGATTTGGGTTCCCAGAGGCTTTAAGTTATATGTTACATAAATAAGGTGTGTTGGAAATAAGGCATCTTAACAATCCAAGCAGCTGTAAGCACATGTTTTTTCCCATTTCTTGTATCAGAGTGCAGAGAGATATGCTACAGAGCATTTTCTTCATTCAACTCATGTTTGCCCTTTTAAAAAGCTGCCCCTCCACGCTCCCCCCTGCTGCTCGAGGTGATGCATGATGTGACCGATTTCTCACCGTGACGCCCCCAACAAGGTGGATCTCCTCTGGTGCCCAGATTCCTCGATGGCTTCGGCGCTCCGGGCGGCCTCAGCCCCGGCCTCTGTTGTGTCAGTGTTAATGACCGTCCGGCATGCTCGCCACGCCGCCTGTGACATGCAGGGTCAACGCTCTGCAGATCTGGGGGCTTTCAAGGGAAACCCCAGCCAGCATGGTGCTGGGTTTCCTGCTTCACAGGGAGCATGAGAATGAATGTGAATTGACAAGAGGATTTGCAATGAGTGTAATCTATCTTAGCACATTTTAAATTTAAGCCTTAATTGCTTTGAGAATAGTCTCAGCTGAAGCGTTGTTTGTTTGTATGAAGCCACAGTTTGTAAGATTTAGAGATTAAATTTAGCAAAAACACATATGTTTATGAAACGTGTGTTTAGGGACCTGACATGTCAACTCTCAGCAGACTCGTGTAAGAATTATCTTTTTATGAAGCCTCGCTTTACTTTGCATTCTGAGCACCAGTGCGGCTATAAAACAGTAGATTTCACTACTTTCTTCTTCCGTCTTTCTTTTTCTGGAGTCACTGAAAGAAAAAAGACTGTGAAGTCGAACATATCTGATTTGTAAGAGGAAGAACTTCATACATTTTTGAAGCAAATGACTCATTTTTTTGTAGACTTTGTAAAAGAACATAATATTTCATGTAATGGATCTGATCTCGCTCATTAAACGTGAAAAACAACCTCTCCCCTTCCTCTGGCATGATTTACCGGACTCAAGACACCAAGAGCTCTTCAGATAAAGAATCTCAGCCTCCGTCGTTATTTTTCTTCTTCTTTTTTTTCTCTCTTCATGTTGTCATTTTTTATCTGAAATACTTGAAGTAGCTCCAGCAGCTGCTTTTCAAAGGGGAAGGAGGAAATGTTTTTCAGAAAAAAAAAAAAAAAAAAAAAAAGGAAGGAGCCTCTGCAGCAGAATCAAGAACGATTCCGCCCCCTTCACCAGTCACAGTGTGGGGGATTCAATCAAAAGTCTGCCCTGTGACCTGTTCTCCAAGAAACAAACAGCCAGCAGAGTCTCCCAAGACCAAAGCCATCAGAGGAGGGTTGGCCTGTGTGTGAGCTAAAATCGTGGCACCTTTCTGAAAGCTTCCATCATGGAAAAATTGTTAGTTGTCGCAGTGGAGAGTGACTAGCATGGCGGTACATTGATACATTGATGCAGTGAATGCCTCGGACAGTGCAGTAAAAGTGCTGAGGTTGAAATTAAGCTGTTATCTCTGGCATGTATCACTGGGGAGGCAAGAAGCAGTGGTGCAAAGGCAGCAGCCTGTTTGCTTTACTGTTATTGCCTCTGCACGGCCGTCCTGGTCTGACTCACCTCCTGTTTGGACATTTTAAATGCAACACTAAGTTTATATATCTTTAATGTTAAGGTAAACTAAAAGACATTGATGCACATCTAAGTCTAACATCAGTAAAACATGATCACCTCCACTGTGAGACATTAGCGTAAGACATAAGAACATCACTGACTCATTTTGTGGCCTGATCCAGGTCACTGACCTCCTTATTATTATTGTGAATAATATGCATGGTGATTTTTTTTATACCAAAAACAGGTCAAAGATGTTCTCAGAGACTAAAAAAGTTCCAGTTTTGGTGAGAGTTGTAATCTGACCATGCTTTGTTTTTGTATTTAATGGACTCTTGTGCATAATCAGCAGCTTGTTAGTGGTTTGTTCCCATTTTACCCACACTGTTAATCATCTCACAGATTTTCCAAGCTGTTCTGGTATTTCATGGACTCTGATTACAACAGAGTGAACAGCAGCACATTTGCATTGGGATCAGTTTGTCATGTTACCATCAATTTTTAAACCAATGCTCTCATTTTATGAACCTTAAATTGCGTCAGTGTGCTTTATCCTCGTATTGGTTTCCTTTGTAGACTCCAAGCTGTTGGATCGGGCCTTTATGTTGTAAACAATGGTTTCCACCATTTTTTCTTTCCAAATACGTCCACTTGTTCTTTTTTTGGATTGTTCTAATTCTCCTCTAGGTGATGCTTGATTCTTGTTGCGCAGATTGGATGAGGCAGAGAGTTGACCCTGAGAAAATCTGGACAGAACCGGAGTGTCTGATCTGACTTGTCAACAAGCAGGCAGGGGGAGCTCCAGGAGGCTAGCACTGGGTTTCAGCTATGCCGTGTTGAAGCATGTTATCAAGAGGGCAGTATGTTTCTTAATCATACGGGGCGGCTGTGGCTCAGTGGGTAGAGTCGGTCGTCTATCAATCAGAAGGTTGGCGGTTCCATCCCAGCTCCAGCAGTCACATGCCGAAGTGTCCTTGAGCAAGACACTGAACCCCAAATTGCTCCCTCTGTTGTTCAGAGGTGTGTGAATGTGAATGAATGAGATTAGCTAACACTGATGGTCCCTCACTACATAGCAGTCTCTACCATCAGTGAGTGAATGGGTATGAATGTATGTATGAAAGTAGTATAAAAGCGCTTTGAGTGGTCAAACAGACTAGAAAAGCGCTATATAAGTACAAGTCCATTTACCAATCAACTCAGTGATGTCAAAGTGGACTGGAGAATCAAGGTGAGAAAGGTAGACATCTAGATTGTTCAGGATTTTGGAATTTGGGTCTTAAATAAGACATCTAAACACACTAAAATAAGATCCCTGTCTTCATACCCAGTGGTGACCTCTGGTGTTCAAAATGAAACTGCAGTTCCTCAAGTGTCCACTTCAGACTGTGATCCAAAGCCAGAAAGAATCCTTATAAGGACACGTGTTGATAGCCAATTTGTACAGCCGAATTTAGCCTGTTAATAGCCTGGTACAAAAACTAGTTTTGATCTCTGTTTTGGTGCTGATCTCTGTTTTGGTGCTTTCAAGCTTGACCTCAGGTACAAGACTGGAGAATCAAGGTGAGAAAGGTAGACATCTAGATTGTCTAGATTGTTCAGGATTTTGGAATTTGGCTCTTAAACAAGACCTCTAAACACACTAAAATAAGATCCCGGTCTTCATACCCAGTGGTGACCTTCGGTGTTCAAAATGAAACTGCAGTTCCTCAAGTGTCCACTTGAGACTGTGATCCAAAGCCAGAAAGAATCCTTATAAGGACACGTGTTGATAGCCAATTTGTACAGCCGAATTTAGCCTGTTAATAGCCTGGTACAAAAACTAGTTTTGATCTCTGTTTTGGTGCTTTCAAGCTTGACCTCAGGTACAAGACTAGCTTGGCCAAAGTGGAAGTTCTATTGACGAGAAGGACAAAATTCTCAGAGCTAAACCAGCTGTTCCAGTAGATGTTGAGTTCCTGTGATGTTGTTGCACCTAGCACCAGCTCCTCTGCTGATGTTGAATTGAGATGATGAGTAACATTAAGGCCCTGTCACACCTTGATGATTTAGCCAGCATTTTCCTGACGTATCAAAATGCCTCTAAAATGCTGACACAAACTGAATTGTGTGAACGTGTGTCAACAATTGCATAGCTTACCTACAACTTATGGCCAGCGTATGCCGAACGAATGATCCATACGCTGCAGGCGTACTTACTCGCCGTACTATGACGTATACCAGCGCGCTTCAGCGGGCTCTTATCTTATACATAACATACCTATAACTTATGAGACATACGCCAGTGTACTCGCCAATTTTGTATACGCCGTTAATGCTGGCTAAATCATCAATGTGTGACAGGGCCTTAAGCCTATCACTATTTTTATGCCAGCTACCTCACTTACTTCCTAAGTGTGATTGATTGGAAGCAAGCTGAGACCACCTCTTTTAGGAGATCTCTTATTTTGTTCTGTATCAAAGTGTGATAACTGTGTTCATATGTGTTCTGGAGCAAGGAGGGAAACGCCCCCTCTTGTGGAACAAATTCTCAAAACTATCCAGGTGTTAAAACACCCTAGGTCTGCATTTCCAATATGGTGACCCGCCATCAATCGGCTTCATAAAGCCTCTCCAGAAACCAATGGGTGACGTCACTGAGACTACGTCCACTTTTTTAAATGGTCAAAGGACCTTTTACACTAAAAGTGAATTCATCTTTGAACCAAGCGGGAACCTCCGGTCTAAAAATATGAGTCCAATGCAGAAGTGTTAAAAGCTGCAGTTCATTGAGAATCCGCTAGAGGCTGGGTCCGGGAGTACCGGATGTCACATACACATGAATGGGGAAAAATCTGATCTTTACAGCAGAGATAGACATGTTTACAGCCTGGTACAAGAGATGAGTGTAGTCTGGAAAGCTCATTTCTCGATCAGCTCACACTGTGAGGAGGGTGAATTTTTTTCTAACGCGGCAATTTTAAAGATGTTGAGATTACAAGTCTTCAAATGACAGGCACAGCTGACTGTGGGAACACTGTAGCTGTTGGCTAGGAGGCTCAAACTCCGCCTCTTTACATCACACTGACTCCACAGCAGTTATGTTGAGTTCAGCATTTCCAATATGGCTGCCGCCAACGATTAGCCTCCAAAACAGCGCTTCAGAAACAGACGAGTGATGTCACTGATACTATGTCTATTATTTATACAGTCTATGGAGTTAACACATTGACTTGAATAGAAACCTATCAGATCTGGTGCCGCAACAGATCAGAGACAGATCAGACCTGGATCTGGTGGAATTTGGGTGTTAGCCTTTTTTCTACCCTCAGATGAGCATGAACGATCCTACTTTTTAGGTCCTAATACCGATACCTGGGCTTTGGTATCTGCTGATACCGATACGATCCCGGTATTGATTTAACAATCTCTATTCCTTAATGTGAGGATAAAACTAGGAATATTTTTTTGGCAACTTCAGGCTTTTCTGACTCTGAAAACCACAAAAGAAGCGTGACATGCGCCTAAACCGCAGAGCCTCTGTAGTTATCCTCCATCCTGCTCCTCTGGGCTGGCACTGATGCTGTTGTAAACACAGAGAAGCATAGAACTGATATGGATCGGTACTATATATCGGCCCCTTGTCACCAATATCCGATCTAGCTTGGCTGCCACCGCCGATTGGCCTCAAAACAGCGCTTCAGACACAGATGAGTGATGTCACGGATACTACGTCCATATTTTATAGTCTATGCTTTGAACTCATTAATGGTATCTTAAATGTGATCATGAGAGAGAGGAACTGATGTAGACAGATGAATATCAGTATTAGATTTAAAAAAAATAATCATTTTAATTTTTCTGATTGACACTTCTATGAAGTCGCACTATTGAAATTTGTGCTCTGAAAATTAAATACATTATTTGTTTTCCCTTCATAGGCCATAATTTGTCTGCAGGGGTTTTCCAGCATGAACAGGAAGAGGGCGCTGTTTTGCAAGTACAAGCAGAAAGTGACAGCCTACCAATTAAATACTAATTACTAATTTGTCATCTTCAATTAAGGGGAAAATATCTTAACAAGCGAATACTACCAGAAAGTACTGTACAAAACTTTCAGAACCACTACCACAAACACTTTCATGAGCTATAGAGGCTATAATGGTCTCATTTGTTTGCAAGTGTGGTAAACAAATGTATCACAATTAATTTGACAATGATGTATAGATGTTCAAAATGCTGCACGTAGCACCTTTAAAACCCCTTTTCAATGCATATTATCATAAAGCAGACAGTGAGTAATACCCACGAGGCACAACAATTGGTTGATGTGACAGTGCAAGATAATGACCAGAATCAACAGATTGGTCTTTAGAGATGGAGAAGAGATATCATCCTTCAAATCCAAGGGCCTTCTTGTGTTTTTTTTTTTTTCTGATTCCTCCAAACATGAAGGGCATTATGTTTTCCGGATCCACCAGATAAGTTTGCTCGTTAAAAGTTCAGGGCACTCGTACGTCATATTTGTCTTCCTCGGGGTGCAGTGAGTGAGGGGAACATAGGTGGAGGTGCTGGTTCTGTCACGCCGCGCTGACAACCCCATGAGTAATCTGGTGCATGATAAACAGAGGGTCGAGGTGTCACGGGAACACCTCAGCGACTGGCACAAGGGTAATTACTCTTCCTGCGTGGGTGCAACTCAAAATTTTTGAACCTTTTCTTTCTCCAATCATACTTGATGGATTGAGTGGAAGAGGGCGATCATCTGGTTCTTAGCAGGCTCACTGAGCGTGGTAGGCCTCTGTTGATTAATGATATCCGCTGCAAGTCACCAAAAGCGGAAATTAAGTATTTCTGTTTAAATGTAACATTTGTCTCCTTTGCTGCTGTTGAGAAAGGCATTTGTCAAAATCCCCAGGCTTTGGCGAAAGGTGGATTTCCTCTGGGAACACGCTGGGAATTACTCCCTACTTTCACATTAATGGCATTCAGTGTTCCTTTTTTTTTTATACCTTGAATCTACTTCTCACCTTTTCACCTTTACAATGTATTCTGAATAAGGAATTGTTCACTTTGAAAAAAAAACACTAGCTGTGTGACAGCTTAGGTAAAGAAAGGCATGTTGTAGATTTCTCCAGAAAGACAAGGGGCTGACCTTGCCTGTATGAGTGGAAGTAATTGCTGATGGCATCTCTTGTCTGAGGCGGGCACATGAGAGGGGTGCTGGTGGTTTCTCTAGTTGAGTTGGGTTACCGTTTGTCCTGACGGCGAGCCCTGCCGTTGCTGGAACAGAACAGACTCCCTGCTCCCGAGGAGACTAATGGTTACAGTGCCTGGCCAACGTCCAGTTGCTGCCCCAGCCACTGCCTCTCCCGTCGCTGGGATATCATTACCTCCAATGTGTTACATCAGACTCGCTTGGTCAGGCCCTGAAACAGTCAATACTCCACAATTTAGAAAATCAGCCAAGTTTGCAGAAACAAAGAGGCAATATCGGAAATAAAGACGGATATATAATCTGACGCCAGGCATTTTTTCGTGCTGGGTGAATTATTTGTTGTCCGGAAGGTGGGGACGTGGAGAGGAGGGGGAGGGAGCCAGGGAGCCAGGGATCTGTCAGGGGGGTTAAGGGAGGTGGTCAAGCGGCCTGAATAAACGTGCAAATCACAGCGCCCAACCACTGACCCTCCCCGTCTCATACAAGCAGCCTCTACTTTTTCCATCAATGGAAATCTAATTGCTTGAAAAGCGATCAATGGAAACTAAATTGGTTTTGTGTGGAAGCGCACATGGAATAAGCTCTGAGCTGTTTTAATGTGTGTTGGTTTTGCATCTTAAATCACGGCAATATTTGGAGCGGGCCCTGGCTCTCCTGAGGGGGTAAAGTTTGGTAGTGTCGAGACATCGGGGAGGAGGCACTCAATCAAGCTCCTAATAAAAATCACAGGCTTAATTGTTTTTCCAAACTCATAAATCCTCCAACTTAATGGGTTAATATTAAGACTTATACGAGGACGGTGGGGTGCTTGTTTCAGAGCGGCCGGGAGCTCCTCTTTGTGGAGCTGCGACCACTGATAACCCTCTAGTGATCTGATATGACTAATCCCCTCTAATCCTTAATACACTCCTTAACATGCCCCTAACTGACAGCAGTCGATACGGGTGCACTCCTCTGTCTTATCGCTGATCTCTTTGTCTTTGTACACTCTCCGCACTGAAATTTGCTCTTCCACTCATCCTTTTGACCGCAGATCACTGGCACATCTGCGCGAGTGTCACACATTTTAGCTCTGAGTGCCTCTTGATAAGGAAAGGGGTTGATCAGAGTTTTTGAAAATTGCACCGACTTGCGAGGTTACCCGAGGGCTCATTGAGAGAGCGTGTGCCGTGGTGGAGGAACGGTAGAAAGAGAGGACCTTATTTTCTACCGCAGTATTCGAATCTGCTGTTTCCCCCCCCCCCCCCCCCACCACAACCCCCCTCACATGCCGTTCCCGGCGGACAACTAGATGGACTGCTCAGGAGGTCGGGATGTGGCTGGTGGCGGCCGATCGTGTAGCCTTACCCGGGAAAGAACAGTCCCAAAAGAGTAATTTATTGACAGCATTGAGATGTGTTTCTGGCCAGGTGCTTCTCTCAGCCATCCCTCAGGTGCTTATCTATCAGTTATCAGTGCAGACAGAGCACAGACCCAGGTTGTATTTCTGTCTGCTATTGTAATTACATTGTAATTGATCCGGGGCTGTGCTGGGCAGTGCCCATGCAGTAACTTTGCAACGGCTTTCTTTCCTCTTGTTATCTGGAGAAGTGCTACAGAATCGTTGGAAGCAAACCTTGTGCTAGTATTTACGGCGTGTGGTGACACATTGAGTCTCCTCCATAATCAAGACATAAAAACATGACTACAAGGCAAACTGAATGACACCTAGGAGACATTTGATCAGGACAAAATATCCTCAATGCATGTTTAATGTGATAGTTAATGAAAAGTTATACACATGATCCTTTGTTTCAAGGCAATTTTTCTTCAATACCAACACACGGTTATATTTTGAGGGTTCCTTTAGCATCTACCCAAAGGTACCCTTAGGCCTCGCCTTGAGGTACCCTCAAGCATCTGTCTGGATGTCCCCTTAAGTGCATATCCAAGGTACCTTCCATGTCTGTTTCATGTTACATTTTAGAGTCTTAATTGGAGAGGAACGCTTTATAGAGTCTGATTGAAGGTACCTTTTAAATGTTGCTTTAAGGTTACCCATGGCGTCCAGTTGGTCTGCTCTCATTATTAATAACACAGGGTTTGGTCTGTGTTAAGGTACCTTTTTACATATATTTCAAGGTACCCTACGCCTCTAATTTAAGGTACCTTTTTAGCTTCACCTGTGATTTTTAACATTTTTCACATCCATCTCAGGTTACCTTTCATTTGAGCAGTAACGACTATAATGTTATCTTTATTATCTGTTTTAAGGTACCCTTAAGCATATATTTGGATGTTATAGCACATGCCAGGTACCATCCATATGATGTTGTTTCAGCAGTGTCTTTAAGGTTCCTTTTTGTGTCTGTTTCTCTGGACCCCTTAGACTCCCCGCTTCAAGGTACCTTTTAGCTTCAGCTGTGATTTATATGAACATTTCACATCTGTCTCAGGGTACACTTCTGCTTTGAGTTACACTTGAGTAATAGTGACATTAAGGTTATCTTTGTTGTCTGTTTTAAGGTACCCTTCAGCATCTGATTTTAAGTGCTTGTAATCAGAATTTGTACCTTTTGTAGCTTCTGTTTTGAGGTCTGTTTTTATTTTTCAGCTCTATTTTAGTGTTCATGTAGTATATATTAGGTTACCCTTGAACTGTCGCTTTTAGGTACCTTGACCTACCTTAACCAGCAGTTCTTGGGCTCTCATTGTTGTCCTTTTCAAGGCACTCTCACATGTCTGCTTTTATAAACCTTATAGCAATGGCTAAAACATCCCCTTTGCTGTCGGTTTTAAGGTACCCTTTAGAGTATATTTTTTGTCTTACCTTTCGGCATCTGATTTTAAGTAATTTTCAAAATGATTTCAGGTTGAAATCTGAATTTTTAGCATTGAAGCTTCTGTTTATTTATTTTTTCCATCTCTTTTAGTGTCCTTGTAAACTCTATCAGGGTAACGTTGAGCTACCGCTTTTAGGTACCCTTTACCAGCAGCTCATGAGGCTCTTGTTGATGTCTGTTTCAAGGCACTTTCCCATTTCTGCCTTAGCAATGGCTAAAACATCCCCTTTGCTGTCAGTTTTAAGGTACCCTTTAGAGTATCTTCCCTTTTTTTTTGTCTCTTTTAAAGGTACCTTTCAGCATCTGATTTCAAGTACTTTTCAAAATGTTGATTTCAGGGTGAAATCAGAATTTCTAGCTTTGAAGCTTCTGTTTTGATATCTGTTTTTAATTTTTTTCGGTCTCTTTTAGTGTCCTTGTAAACTCTATCAGGGTAACGTTGAGCTAACGCTTTTAGGTACCCTTTACCAGCAGCTCATGAGGCTCTTGTTGATGCCTGTTTCAAGGCGCTTTCCCATTTCTGCACATCCCCTTTGATGTCGGTTTTAAGGTACCCTTTAGCATCTGATTTAAGGTTCTTTTTAAAAATTGCTCTCTGGTTTTCTCAGGCAGATGTTTCAAGGTACCCTAATAAATCTGTTTAAAGCCACCTAAACATATATGTTTCAAGGTACCCTTACGTATATGTTTAAAGTCACCTATACGTATCTGTTTTAAGGTACCCTTGTCTTTAAATGTTGTTACAAGGTACCCTTGATTGTCCTTTTTAGAGTCTGTCTCAATCTTTTTTTTAAAACAAGTTTAATTATAAATAAAGTGTTTGTTAGGTGACGTTAAAACTCCTTTATGTTTCTAAATTTGACTCATTTTTAATATATTTGACCCAAATTATGGTGAGCTTTCTCAGCAGTTGTTTTAAATGTTTATTATTTTAAAAAAGGGTCCAAATTGGCTGAAGATTTCACAGCTTCCACACACATTATAAAGCATAACTCTTTGTTGGTTTAAGTACAGACAGAGGCTGAAAGCAGCCTGATATTTAATGAAAGCTAAAACATAAACATGCATTAAACTCCACCATCGCAAATGTTGACTTGTTCCCATGTGCACATTTCTAATCATTTCAAAAAGCCTTAGACAGACAGAAATGCCTCGATGTCAATACCGCCCGTCATTGGAATTAATGTTGATCCTGTAAATCCGAGAGCTTGTCTCGTCAGTATGTGCGCCGTCACTCTCACAACAACAAACAGACCGGTTTGTGTATCATTCCAATCACGCATATTAACCAGCTCTCGCCACACATCAATCTTTCCCCGACGCCATTTTGCAACTGATGCTGAAATGATGTTATAAATGATGTTTGAAAAATATCCCCACGCCGCCCTGCATCAGCAGTCTCAAGGCCTGATCAGATGTTTCTCCACACACATCTGCGAGCCGCGTTCACCTCCGGGAAATTAGCAATCAACCTTTTACCAGGCAACACCTGTATAAGGAACACAACATTTCCCCCCATCCTGCTGCTCATAATGTCAGGTCACACACCCCGCCAGCCCGTTGTGTCGAAAACGTTATTGTTATGTTGATAGTAATTTCGCTGCTAATCATTGCCGTGGCATGTAATTTGCATGTCGGCTCCTTTTCTGTGTAGCAGCGCGCTCTCAAAGCTGTGCAGGAACCATCTGAAAACCCACGTTTGGTCCGTGCTGTTGCAGCTCTTGAAGCTCTTGTGCAGTCTAATGTAAGTATGCACGCTCTCCCTCATGATCCCTCATTTATCATTTTGACACTGGCTACTTTTTTGAAGTGGAGAAAAATGTTGCAGTCAGCTCTTCCTTTGGTCTCGGGGTAAAAAAAAAATAAAAAAAAATGTGCGAATGAGTGCGCGCGCTCGCCTTCGACTGCTCGCGGAAGATAGAGAAGAAGTGCGTGGGTGTATGTATGTATGTGTGTATGTGTATGTGTGTGTGTGTGTGTGCACGTGCCTTTACGTTACTGTGTGTTTGTGTACATGCATCAGTATGATTAAGGAGCATGGGAACATGGCACCGGCTATTTACTGCTGATAAACCAGAGTGTGCATGTGTTGTGTTGCAGAGCCAGTTTCTTGGTTGCTTGTTATTCTTTTTCTTCTGATGCTCCATCTATCCCTGCTTTACGTAAGACAAATTGTATCCTATTTTAAGACGCTTGTTGACCTGATACAGAAACAAAACGGTCTCAAACTTTTCCTTTTTTTTTCTTTCTTCTACCTCAGCAGCAGCAGCATTTTAGCTCACTTAAAACCGCCTCTGTGTTAACAGTCCACTGTCATTTAGCCACCTTTCAATCCAATTATTACCTAGAAACACTGTTTAGCAGAACTCTTGACATTTACCTGCGCTCGGACTAATATGCCTGTTAAACCGCATCAATAGGTATCTGAATAGGTATCTGTATTGATTGCCATGGAATCGATTGCTGACATTATGATCCTTCTTACAGTGTGCTGGTGGAGAGAGCCTCTGATAAACAGTCTGATCCATCTAGCTGCACTGGGGGATAATGTTACTTGGCTTTTCTGTTGTGTGTGTGTGTGTGTGTGTATGTGTAATCTCGCATGTGTGTGTGTGTGTGTGTCATGGCAGGTTACAAATGAGTTTGTTTGTGCTCTGGCCGCAGAAACCTTTTATGCCCCGGGCTGTGTGTGTTGTGTGGGTGGGTCTTGGTGAATGTGATAGAGACTAAGGATCTGTATGTGAGTGTGTGTGTGTATGCATGTGTGTGTGTCCATGTAGCTTTATATGAGTAAAATGGTTATGCCTTTTTAGTATTTCGCCTGTTGTTACCACCTTAAGCCATATAGTTTCCTGTCCAGTCGGTTTCGATCCCCGTGCTCGCGCTGAGGTCAAGCAGGTGACCTATTGGTAAAAGTGCCTTGCGTGCCAATAAATGCCCAGCAGTATTAATCACATAGGAGCCCTCACTCTGTGAAGAGGTCAATGCTTTAAAGGGCACCCAGAGAGCTGCCTAAGACTGAAATACAGCCAGGGCATCTTTCCGGTTGAATGTACCAAAAGTTTTATTAGTTCCCCCAATGAGGTCAGTCTGCCCTGCATAAATGAAATCTGTCGATATCCCATTATAGGCTTTTGGAACTTGATTGTGAGGCATCTGTCAGATGCATATTTCATTCTAAATTTAGTTAGCTGGCTGTAAGTAATGCATACATTACCACCAGCTTATTTCCCAGTGTACACGGCTGCAGAACATCTGTTTTTCTATTAAGTGAGAGATGAAATATTAATACGAAAGCAGATCTGGTGCGAGTCAATCACTGACAGACCGCAGTGACAGCTGCTGTGGAAGTAACACTATCATGTCAGGTGTCTGCCTGGATAGATCTGATCACAGCATCAACAACACACTGTAGCTCAGAGCCAAAACACAAACAGGGTTCAGCGGATCAAATGGACTGTTTTATTAACTGGGTCGATCCAAGCCGGTAATTGGAGAGCTGTTACTGTTAAAGAAATGTAGTGTTGGTTTGTTCAAAAGGAAGATGTTCAAACCTAGAGTTCACCTCGGTGCCGCAGTTTATCCTTCAGTTGTGAGTCGTGATGTTCTGAAGTTTCCTGGAGGTGTAAAAATGTAAGTTCAGACTCACCAAGTAGTCTAAAGGTAAGAAAACACCCAGAAAACAGACTTAATTTGGCACCTTTTTTTTACACATGGGATCATAGAGTGTGTAACATTGGCTTCCAGGTTGTGGATAACGTTAGCAGAGCTAGCTGCACACGCCTTCAGTCCTACATGCAGGTTAAAATAACACATTGCTTCAGTAGTTATATGTCAGTTCAACACGACACGGCCTACATATAACTAAATCTAAATACTGCTGAACCGTGCCATGCTATGAGGTGCCATCTGTACAGTCGCCAAGAAGGGCAGACGAGCAGCAACAGCCTGAGCCATCACAATTTTTGGGAACGTGCTGCAAATTCAAAAAACACTTGCATGAGTCCAAAACTAAAACAACAGCTGAAACCCTGTAAATGAGATAGATGTGTTGCAAAATGCCAAAACAAACTTCATCCATAGCAAACTCACAGCAAACAGAAAAAAATAGAAAATGCTACACAAGATGAACGCTGAAAATCTAGACATTGTTGGGGCGCTAAGGGAAGCAGCTTTATTATTTATGATGATAAACGGGATTGGTTCGGCAGTATTTTGAAAAGTCATCTGTGTCTGTTTACATCCTGGTAGTAGAGCGTTATAGCATTATGGCAGCAGACATTAACAGGGCCAAGAATGCCAAATAGAGTATGTCTGCGCTACAGCTTCGATACAATCTTGAACGTAATTTTGGGTCCACAATAATACAAATATTAATCATTAATTTAACCAGCTGGTAATTCTAGTGCAGACTAGCGATGGTGATGACATTTAATCATTCAGTCGGCTAAATGCACACATCTGTGAGCACACTTGGAAAAAAATGGGACATTATTTACACTGGAAAAAACACATGACATATGACTTCTACTCCCTCCCATCTCTGTTTTTTGTATTTTATTTATTTTTATATGTATTTTTTGAGATTTTGACTATTTAGAAAAGTGCTATATAAGGCCTATCAATTATTATTATTATTATTATTATTATTATTATTAATATTAATAATAATAATAATAATAATAATACGGTTATTATTATTATATGTATTATTATTATATGTATTATTATTATTATTATTATTATATCATTATTATTATTATTACTAGTATTATTATTATTATTATTATTATTATTATTATTATTATTGTTATTATTATCATAATTGTAATTTGTATTATTATTATTATTATTATTATCATTATTATAATTTGTATCATCATTATTATTATTAGTTATTTTTTTATTAATACACCACCCAGTTTGGAAATAATCAGACCAGATATTTGCTCATAACGTGGATCAAATCTTGGATCAAAATTTTTTTCAAATTTTATCAAACCAGTTTTATACTTAATAATAGACTAATTTAAAATAGACTTTTACATTTGTATGTTTTGCTCTTCCATGTAGTTCATCATACAATTACATTGAGACACAAGATCAAATAGTATAAGTCAACATTTAAGGCTGGTCAGAACAGTAAATTAAAAAAGGTCTCAATAGATTTTATCCCATTTAGAGTGATCATTTAAATTTGGATGTCTTGAATGTTTTTCTGGATCAGGCTCATCCAATCCACTTACACACCCAAATTGAAGGGTGTTGATCCTTGATGGATACAAAAAATCCAGATCCTTTCTTAAATCCACATTTTAAACAGCAGTAGTAAAATTCCTGCTGAGTTGTGGAGCACCACTTTTGTAAAGAAACCGGGCCTGAAATCAGCAATAACTGCATGCTTTCATAATGGGAGAGGAAAAAAAAAACACTGATGGCCATAATCTTCTGTGAAATTAGCCAGAAAATCTGTCATCTGCATCGTCTCAAAATCACTCCCATGTACGACTGCCTTAACAGATGTGCTCAATCAACATAATGTATGCACAACATTTTCCTCTTCTTCTTCTTCTTCTTCGTCTGCTTTTTAAAACACGCTGAATGGTTAGAAAAACACACATTTGGATAATAGGAGTCATAATGAACTCCTTGTTATGTAATGTTATAAAAAAAAATCCAATTTTGCTTTAAAAAAAAAAAAAGAAAAAAAAGTCCACTCACTGTCTGTGATAGATTTCACATTAATCACTAAATACATCATCCACCCACTGAATGTATCAATCCACTCGATGAATTCACTGAACAAACAGAGATCCATACTATGCAATTATTGCCCTCTAAATAGCCCCTGTGAATACTTGAAAAGCTAATTGTATGTCAATACCGCTCAAAGGCGAATCCTATTGACGCGCGGCTTTTGAACAATTTAGTATTTAGCTTAGTTGCCAGGTGACGGGGCTCTAGACCTTGGCTGGTTGAATGTGTCTCCTCGTGTTATGAGAGTTGCTGCATTTCTTTTGAGGTGATGTGAAATGCTGGAATTTCGAACAATAACTGGATGTGCATCAAAGCATTAATAAATCATCACCGATAACATTCATTAAGAGCGTCTGTTCAATCAGACAGATCTAAATGCCCCCACTTCTAGAGTCTTTGCAGCCTCTTCATTTCTTTAAGTGTTGTGTAACATTAGAATCTGTACTGCAGGGAGGTTGATTTAATTGCATTAAGAGCAAGCGGCAAGCGGCAACCTCCGGCCGTGAGAATTGAAGCCAATGTGGAAGTGTTAAAAACTGCAGTTCATCCAGTGTCTGCTTGAGGCTGGCTCTGGAAGCACACCAATTCAAAAAAGCCGATCTTGACAGCAGAAATAAACATGTTTACAGCCTGGTTCAAAAAACAAGTGTAGTCTGGGTAGCTAATTTCTCGATCGGCACACACTGTACGGAGGTGGGGGTGAATTTTTTCATAACGTGGCAATTTTGAAGATATTAAAGGTGACATATTATGCTTTTTTTTCATCAAAATATATTGGTCTAAGAGGTCCCCAAAACATGTCTTTAAAGTTTATGCTCAAGAAAACACTTTGAAATCAGATTTTGGCAAGCCAGTAAACCCCTCTTTTTCAGCCCTGCTCAGAACAGGCTGTTTTCTGTGTCTGTGCCTTTAAATAAGAATGAGCTCTCTGACCACGCCCCCTCAGGAAGTGGATGTGGCCTCGGCTGTCCAGCACGTTGATATAAGTGTTTACATGTTGGCTGAACATACATGAATGCTCACAGACCGGTGTTACTTCAACCCTCTGAATCTGATCCAGAATCTGATCCTGACCATAGACGGTGAATAAAAATGGACAGCGTTGCTCCGCCTCTTCCTGTTGTACGGTTCTGAAGCCAAAAAATCCTCCTCCTGGGTGCCGCCATTGTGCAGCCAGAGCCTGTGAAGCCACTGTAACAAGCTCCGCCCTACTGCGTGACGTCACAAGACGCTGTGTGTCCTTTGAAGTTTCACTCCACGGCGGCTGTGAATCAAAGCAAACCAGGAAGTTAAACCCCGTTTTTTAACCACTAATAACTAACGAAGAAGAAACTTTTCAGGAAAAAGAGGCCTTGAACACAAAACAGTCAAATACTAACTACATATCACCACAGCATACGGATGTGAGAAACATTCGTACGACGTGTGTTTATTTTTTAAAGTTTGACTGGACAGATTTTTTGACCTATACTGCAGCCAGCCACCAGGGGGCAGACACACTGCTGAAAGCCTCACCACCAGCCACCGGGACCCTCTCCCTTGATCCTGACAGAGAGCTGCCTGCAGCAGGACCTTCCTGAACCATTGGTCACAGATTTAGTGTTTCTTGTTGTTTTATTCATCAGTATGTCGACGTGTGTCTTGGTACACAGCTACCAACATGTAGCTATGTGGCTATGCTAACTAGCGCTAGCACTTTTCCATGATAGATAAAAATCATCCACTAGATCTTCAAATCTGCAGACGTGGGGAGTAAAACCGACCTTTGTGTTTATTAAGACAGCCTACAGCTAGCATGCCATCCTCCTAAGCTCCTTGTTAGCACACGTGTGCAGGGAATGAAGAACGGAGGAGGGGTTGAGTTGTATTTTATACAGTCTATGGGCTGAACAAGCTCCGAGCTCTGACTTCCTGTTACAGACCGGATGGCGTTGTGACGTATGAAAAACACTGAAAACTGAAACGGCTGGTTTCAGCACACATTTACAGAAAGGTGGAGAAATCAGAACAGGGGCAGAATGGATTCTTTTCATTTTCAGAGAGTTTGTAGACAGGGACACATATTTCAGGTAGAGAACCATTAAAAATTTTGCATGATATGTCACCTTTAAGATTACAAGTTTTCTATTACTTGATTGACAGGCGGGAACACTGTAGCTGATGGCGAGGAGGCTCAAAGCCCGCCTCTTTACGTCACACTCGCCCGACAGCAGTTATTTTGAGTTCAGCATTTCCAATATGGCCGCCGATTGGCCTCAAAACAGCGCTTCAGAAACAGGGGGGCGACGTCACAGATACTACGTCCATTATTTATACAGTCAATGGTTTTAAGTACTGAATACACAACAATCCAAAGCCAAAAGCCACCAAAAATATCACAATAAAATTGTTCACACAAACTAAATATATTTGCATTAGCTAAATGTGCATGGAGAAATGTAAACCTCCAAATAACTTCAATCATTTTCCATTCATTTAAACGCATACAAAATTAAATAACAGCAAACAAAAAAGTCCAAGAAACTGTGTTCCTTAGATCGAATAAACTGATAAGAAAGCAGACTGAGCAAACAGGAAGTTTTGGAACATTTGGTTACAAAAAAAAGAAGATAAAAAAGGATGTGTAATATTTTTCAAGCTTGTTTGGAAGCATAAGAGAAATGAAATAGATTAAAAACAGAACCAAGGGCCACCATTTCATTTTAAACTAACATTTGCCTTCCAGGCTTTAATCCTGTTATGAACTTTAATAACCCAGATGAGTCAAACACTTGATTCTCATTGGTTGAAAACCCATAACAATGGTTATTACTGCTGCACAGCAAGGGTGACTACCAGATTACACTTGTCATATCAAATCAAGCTGCAGAAATTAGCTCAGCTTATTTATAATGTTTCTGACTTCACCTCTTCCTGTTGACAATGTGGCAAAAATGTTAAAAAAAAAAAAAAAAAGCTGCTTGCTTAAAACTCATGATCTAGAACTGGAAAAAAAAAATATTTCTGATGAATTAAAAGCGGTGCAATTTTGCCTTGTGGCAGAATAAAGCAAATTTTGTATTTACTACCAATGAAAGCAACAACCATAACAGGAAGTTAAAAAAAGATCCTTGCAATCGTTCCCCTGTGGTTTTGCAGATTGTGATACATTTAAGACTTTAGACTTTAGACTTTATTGTCCCCCTGGGGGAAATTCTTCTCCACAGCACCTTTCTGCATTTCCACAGACATAGACAAACACAAGAACATACACTGTAGGCTCAACAAAGGCATCAACACTCAGACAAGGTTGTATAATTCAGCGAGGCCTTTTCTTCAGGCTCGCTATAACAGCAGGGATCAGGCTTTTGCCGAGGCGAGCTCCCTTTGACAAATGTTCATCTGCAGTGTGAAAACGACATTGTGTGCAAAGCAGGAGTTGATTCGATAAAAAACTGTAGGGCATGTGATTTTCTGCTGCCAGTAGGGGGCGCCATATGATATTGGTGAATATTTGCCTATAGAGGCGTTCAGGCTGGGGCACTCATCATGCATGACCGGCTTGGGCCTGATCCATTATTGCACATGAGAGATATTACTGTTTAGAGATTTTGAAAATGTCCTCCAAATGTAGCGAGGTGCCACGCCCACACCAATTGACTTGGAGAAATTCTGTTTGATTACTTTTGATCGTCAATGTGTCTACTTCAAAATGATTTTTCAAGAGGATTTTTTTTTTTTTTTTAAGGTCTTGACAGTCTTGGCATGACACCTATGCAAAAAAATTTGCATGCATGTATGTTGAACCGTATTATGGGGCTGGCCTTTTCAAATTTTCAACTTCAAGGGGGCGCCGTTGAGCCATTTTGGGGATTTTTTTTCACGGGACCACTAAAATATCGAAATTCTCGCCAGGCCTGGTGCATGTGCAACGGTTGGGGACTTTTGGGCCACTTTAAGGCAAGCAAATTGGGGATTCAAAAGTCAGGAGAAAGAAAAAAGAAGAAGAAGAAGAAGAAACAAATAAATAATAATAATAATCCCTCAGGTTACAAGAGGGCCTTCGCCGACCTTGTCAGTGCTCGGGTCCTAAAAAGATCAAACTCAAAAAATGCATTATCTCTTTTTTCCCTCTTTAGGCTTCTGTACTTCCCTGACTGAGGTTATAAAAAAGCAGAGTGAAAATGAACTTGTGCTGCATGTTACCGCCATGTTTGACTCTGAAGTGCAGCTCAGTATTTCAGCTTGCATCATGCATCCATCATGACCCACACGCTGCATCAGGGACTCTGTTACTTGAAGGCACACAGCTGCACCGCTCACCCCTGCTGTTTTTTTTTTTTTCCCTCCAGTACTCCACCGCACGACCAGAACTGGTCCCCTCTCTTGAGCTAAAGATGCTCGGACATTAGCATACACAGGTTGTCACGGGTAAATGAATGACAAGACTTTCATCTCCCGATGTGTCAGCCTCGCTTAGCGGTGACACGGTTCAATGTGCCCGCAAAGTGCCACTTTGGTCGCCGGCGGAAACCAGCCCACGATTGAAACCCTGCCTCACAGAGATTACTTAATAAACAGAATAATTTCGCCATCAATATTATCCTAGCTTTGTGACAATGTCAAAAGAGAGCGAGAAAACAACCCATCTATATTTGTTATGAACTTTGCCATCCTCTCCGTTGCAGTTGTTGCGTGCAGCCGTTTACAGCTTAATGAAAAATGGAGGTATGATTTGGCGCACGCGGGGAGAGTCGATTTCACCTTTTCTTTCCTTGGCGTCCACACATCGCTGTAAATCTCCTCTCCTCACATTTGACGTGTGCCTCTCTTGGTCATGGTGCAGGTTTATCATTCAGCTCATGCAAATCCACATAGTTTTACAAGTTTTTACAGATACGCTTCCTGATTTCAATTTGAGCGCATTATCTGAACCCTGATAGTTAAAGGGACGTCAATCAGGTTTTGTTGGGGGGGGATATTTAACGCTCGTTAAAAAAATACATGTGGGAGGACTCGCTTTGCAGAGAGAAAACATAAAACCTGAATGTTTTATGAGGCTTGTCTTGCCTGTCTTGATGACTTTGACTACTTCTGCAAGCTGCGGCTCCCACATCCTGCAAAGCCACTCATGATCCAGTCCCAGTCCCCCCCCTTCCCCGAAAACTTTTGACGTCCCGTCCTCAAAAATGGATGACATCTTGATTCCCCCGGTAATGAAATCATCACTGGGATATTGCAGACGGTTTTTAATTCTGATTAAAAGTCATTTTTAAAAAAGAGATGACCTCAAACATCTCATTCTCTCATCTCCGCTTTAATTCTTCATTTCCCATTGCTCCAAGCCGAAGTCCTGAGTTTGCAAAATCCCGCTCGCGAATGGAAGACGTTTATCAAATTTCTCCATTAATCTGATGCGCGGGGGCCTTGATTAAAATGCTACCCCACACAGACAACGCAGATGCTCAAAGTGCAGACTTATAGGAATACACAGATTGATACAGATGTGCTGTGCTTCTCCGCCTCGTTCGGACGCAGAGGGTGGCTGTGGTGGGAATCGATAAAGGGAATGCTCTGAGATCGGGGGTGGGGGGGGGAGGTAGGCTTTTGTCTTTAGTGTTTATCCTGACTCAGCACAAAGTCAAAAAGGCAGCATGTGACCGAAGGGGGAGACTGATGTGCAGAATACCCCCCTCCTTCTTTCTTTGCCTCGGTATCTGACGGTCAGGGAATCCACCGAGCAAGCGAGCAGAGATTGATTCTTGGCTTGTTTTTCACATATGAGACTTTCAGAGACGGTCTGGGAGAGGGGAGGAGGGGAGGAGGGGGGGGTATTGTGCAGGGACAGTGGGATCGGTATTGGTGGAGATGACAGGGTGGTGATGTGGGGGATAGGCAGGACTGATTGGAGTTGAGAAAGAAGAGGAAAAACTGAGACAGAGATGGAAAAGCAGCGGGGCCTGCTCTCTGAGACTGAAGGGGATCGGTCCGCTGCTTCATTCCAAACATCCCGAGCCTTAGAGACTCCGCTCGGGGCCTGCTCCCGCTGGACAAGTTGTCCTCCGGCATATAGATCTGCTGTCTTCTAATGCTGATTGATATTAATCAAATTGTCTTTGAGTGACACGGCAACCAAGAGGCACGATTCTTTAACCCAAAAGGCAATTTTCTAAAATGGACCTGGGTTGAAGTCTGCAGGCGTTCTCGCCGACTGCTCCTGCCAGGGCCACTGACCCCTGGATAGCACATGTAATGGATGAGTACATATGCCTTGTGCTGTCTCTCTCTCTCTCTCTCTCCCTCCCCCTCTCTCTCTCTGAGCGGAGGAGACATGAACTAATTAATTACGGGGGATGTTGGCCAGGCTGGACGCTGACACGATCGTTGTGGCTGTGTGGTTATTGACTACTCCACAGAGGAAAGTTGCTCATTTAGCACTGTGTTGCGAGCCTGGGAGGTCACTGATCATTGTGGAAGGAGCATATGCTCTGTGTTTGTCCGTCTCAAGCCTTGTGTTTGCTCCTGTCACGCGCAATGTGTGCACATGTCTTCTTCTTCTCAGTGTGAGGTATTCGTCGCATGATGAAACTGCTGGACATTTGCATTTTGTCACATTTCTTTCCCCACTGCTGTCGCCGTGAAAGTTAAAGCCTGTTTTTTTTTTTTAAAAGCAGCTTTTTATTCCTCCCAAGCTCAAGAGCGGTTGTGGACATTCCAAGCACATGGCAAGTGGAGTAGATTAGAGGGTTATGCCCTTGAACATCTCCGGTTCTCTGTATTATTCTGAAAATATAGATTACAGACTCGGGGTCAGGGAGAGCGCCACAGGAGACTATAGAAAACCACTGCAATCATCTCGGCCAGTCTTCCAGCCCTGATTCACAGATGCTTTTGAAATTCTAATGCGCGCCAAGATGGATGTGGAAAAGTACTCAACTGCAGCTTAAAAACACATAAATTATGATGACCATCCTTTTACACAACAGATAGCCTTAATGGCGGGGGGCCTAACTGTGTCGCAGCTTTAAACGGCGCACCTCAGGGACCTGTCGTGGTGCTGAGGATCAACCTCGCTCTTTAGGGGAGGAGATGCTTTTCTAATTGCTTTGACTCTTGCTCTTTTTCGGTTTCTCGGGCACGCATACAAGGGGCCAATGAGAGGCTGAGGAGGCAAGGTCTTGCGGGAGATGAGTTGGGCGAGTGTTCGGAAATTGTCAATGGGAGAGGTTGAGGTGGAGTCTGTGATTGGGCTGTTGTTTTATGTATGAGGGTTAACACAAGGCTGAGATTCAGGGTGGGAATTGAGTGTACGAGCCTTACTTCAAAGTTCTCTGACAGGTAGGTTCAGGTATTGATGCCTTAGTCTGACTTGGAGATGGTTCCACGTTTGTGGGAATTGGTAATTTGTTGGAATTAAGGTATTGATTTATCGAGGAGAACTTTGGACCAACTTCTTCTTGACTGTGTGATATGACTTATATGCAAAAAACTTCAAACCACACATATTTACATTTAATGCAGGAAGCAATAACCTAGATATTATTTAGAGTCTGTACTGATAATTGATAATAATGGTGCACGGATCCGATCCTGGTAGTGATGGGAATTCCGCTTTATTTATATATTCAACATGGAGCAGAGTGCTACAAAAATTAAATATAAAGTACAAAAACAAGACCCCTCACAATTAGACAAAAAGGTCCAATCTCTAATTGCATGTATATTATTTATAAACTTTGAAACACCTTCATTAACAGCAGGTTCCCTTCACTGTCTTTATTCTTCCAATTGCACTGATGGATAAACACTTCTAATGTCCATGACCTGGAGGACTGAGCTCCTTCACAGACACTTCTAATGTGCCTTTGCAGGTTTATTTGTGGACCCTGATTGATGACACTTTCACCTTGCACAGTCAACACTCTGCCTTTTAAGAGTCTATGCCGTTTCAATGTGTCTAAAGTTTACTGTGTTTCCTGCAGTCACTCGTTTGCTCACCTTTCCAGTGCGTTCTCTCTGTCGCGCATGTTCTCCCTCTCGTCTCCCTCCTGTTGGTGTGCTCACTGTGCTGTGTGTGTCTGTAACCCCTCCCCTCCCCGTTCTGCTCAATGTAGACATGTGATTGGTCAAGACGCCACCATATGTCTTGACCAATCACGTGAAGCTTTAATAGAAAAAGACAAGAAAAATTTTAAAAAATGGCTCCCAGTCAGGAGCCGGCTCCCGTCGTTCACTTCAAAGAGCCGGCTCTTAGAGCTGGACCGTTCGCGACCGACACATCACTAGATCCTGGTATCTGACATCGGCTAGATCGGACTCAAAAAGCTAGATCGGATATCGGTGACAAGGGGCCGATATATAGTGCAGATCCATATCAGTTCTATGCTTCTCTGTGTTTACAACAGCATCAGTGCCAGCCCAGAGGAGCATGATGGAGGGTAACTACAGAGGCTCTGCTGCAGCATTTAGGCGCATGTCACGCTTCTTTTGTGGTTTTCAAAGTCAGAGAAGCATTAAGGGATAGAGATTGTTAAATCAATAACAGGATCGGATCGGTTCAGTGTCAGTATTGGCAGATACCAAAGCCTAGGTATCACTAATCTAAAAAGTAGCAATCCCCACCGATTACCATTTTTTTCTCTACATTTAATAAAAATGTGATTCTGTAGTTCTGTGTAAAGACCCAGCTCTTTAGGAAGCACTATGCACTTAGCTAGACTGCTCTCCACTGTTGTCCCCAGTGGCAGATCATGTCTTCCAGCTACAGTTGACTCACACTGTCCTGCTCTACTCTGGGAATCTGTGTTCAGCTCTTGAGTGACCCAGCACTTGGTACTTTGGTCATTATTGTGGTGATGTTAATTGTTGATGATGATAATGGAAGGTCTTAAATTGGTTGGTTGCTTCATTGTAGATGTTCCTTATTTACTTTTGTGCATTGCCTTTACACTGCTTGGCAGTACCTGCACCCAAATGGACTTGAAGCACTTTGTTCCTCTTACTGATCTTGTTTCCTCTTGTCTAGATCCTTGCTTGTGTTGTTCTTGTTCTCGTATGTACGTCGCTTTGGATAAAAGCGTCTGCTAAATGACATTGTAACATTGTAACATTGTAGTTTAAGCACATCTGAGGGTAGAAAAAAGGCTGACACCCAAATTCCACCAGATCCAGGTCTGATCTGTCTCTGATCTGTTGTGGAACCAGATCTGATAGGTTTCTATTCAAGTCAATGTGTTAACTCCATAGACTGTATAAATAATGGACGTAGTATCCGTGACATCACTCATCTGTTTCTGAAGACCTGTTTTGGAGGCCAATCGTTGGCGGCAGCCATATTGGAAATGCTGAACTCAATATAACTGCTGTGGAGTCAGTGTGACGTAAAGAGGCGGGGTTTGAGCCTCCTAGCCAACAGCTACAGTGTTCCCACCTGTCAATCAAGTCAGCTGTGCCTCTCATAATGGAAGACTTGTAATCTTAATATCTTTGAAATTGCAGTGTTGTGAAAAAATTCACCCCCCGTACAGTGTGTGCCGATTGAGAAATGAGCTACCCAGACTACACTTGTTTTTTGTACCTGGCTGTAAACATGTTTATTCCTGCTGTAAAGATCGGCTTTTTTTGAAATGGTGTGTATGTGGACACTCCATGAACTGCATTTTTTTTTTTTTTTGTGATCAAATTTTTTTTATTGTTTTTAAAGATATGCAACACAATGAAATATCAACTGCATAGGAAAAGTCGATGCATATCATGAAGTAAAACAAAGAAAAAATAAAATAAGATAAAAGAAGGTATGGCGACACCCACCCCACCTCAGAATAGATCTCCGTATGATAACAACAGGGAATTCATAGTGATAAAGGAAGTGAATAGTGACAATGACATCATTTATAACATTAATGTAAATAAAAATAAAGACAACAATAAAAGGAAATGGTCAAGTAATACCGTAATAATGCTCATTTAAATCATAAAGTTGGACATATTCTTTGATCTTAGTTATGGATTTTAACCAGGATGAGATAGTGGTTCCTGTGGCTCCGTGCATCTTGGCCACTGAGAGCTCCACAACAGCTATATCAAGATACATATTACGCCACTGAGATCTTGACAAGGAATGTGGTGATTTCCACCGTAGTGCCAGCATTCTTTTTGCTGCCGTTAGGCCAGCGAGTAATGTACATGTTTGAGGTCTAGAAATTTTAAGCACAGAAAAATCATTTCAAAGCAGAACGGTGGGGGTGCAGGGCACTTCACAGTCCAACATTTTTGTAAGTATGGAGGCAACCAAGTTCCAAAAGCAGGATACGTCTTTACAAGTCCAAGTTGGACATGAACTGCAGTTTTTAACACTTCCACATTGGACTCAATTCTCACGGCTGGAGGTTGCGTCTCTGATCCAGCAAGTCGGAACGCAACGGATCAGATGTGCAAGACTTCTATCTTTATCATCAATCTGCACAGAGCAGATGGAGCGGGACAGGAAGTCAGGTTTCACCAAAACTAAATGAAAACACCTGGTTAATTTTCAGAATAAAACACTCTGTGTTATCACCAGATCGTATGCCACTGAACTACAACAGGTAGTTATCAGAGGACCATAAAGACAACATGGATAAAGAGAGGAGTGGGATAATTGTTGATTTAGTGATTAGGCAAGGCAACTTTATTTGTATTGTATTTCATACATGAGGGCAACTCAATGTGCTTTCCATTGAAACATTAAAAGCATTGGAAACATGTATTACAGTGAGAAAACCTCAGTCACATGACCATCTCTCCGGCGGTCCTGCTCCTTGCTATGGTCTGAAAACACAATCAGTGGTAGTTGACGGATGAGAGAGCACAGGGACGGACCAGACACAGATCTGGTGGAAGTCCAATGTAAGACTTGGTCAGCAAAGATGTCCTTATAAGAATATCTTATACCTAACAATTCTAGATAACATCGCTCTTTTATAAGACAAAAACTAAGAACAGTTTTGAGTCTTGAATGATCTTTGCAGAGCACGCCTGTGCATGCAAAAATCTCCATGACGTCAGACTCAGCTCAGATGTTCATATTTGGATTACTTTTGCCTGTACAGCATGCAATGAGGCAGTCCGATGATTCAATGACAACCAGGATAAAAAGCTAGAGTCTTGAACAGAATCTGTTTACTCTTCAAGACACATAAATGAACGTGGTGTGTTAGAGGTATCTCTCTGTAAATATTTAAATATCTTTGTTTGTCGTTGTCATTTTGATTTGTTTGTATTTGCAGAAAGCAGCTCAATTAAAAAAAAAAAAAAAGACAAACAGTTAATAAATTATACCTTTAGTATCTTTTCTCTCTCTGCTGTCATAAATCCAATAAAGCTAAGGTCTATGGGGTCTCCTCATAAAAGATGAAGAGAAAACTCCCCCTGGGACCAATTAGACCATCAGGAAATTACTATCTATTGGATTGTGTACCATTAAAAAATCATGTTGAGGATCTTTCCAACAAACACTTGTCAGAAACCTGTCATCCAGACGGTTCACATGAGGCAGAAAGATGTGTCTTTTTTTTGCATGGATACCAATTTTAGCTCTTTACCACTTTGTCATTAACCCACAGGGCGTTTGCCGTGAGCATCCGTGTTGCTGTAACGACTTGCTGATATCAGAATCAAACAGCTGATGGGGAAGGAGTGACAGTCGCCTTTATCCATCCCCAGCTGATGGAGGTGACAGTGATGTGGCCCAGACAGGTGACAGGAGAGAATTGGCAGGTGGATCCTGTTGCAGCGGGCTGAGCAGAAGCTGTGGGTGGTGGGATGATCCTCTGCCTGACCAGAGGGAGATGGCGACTCATACATTTTTAATGTTTTTTTTTTTATCTGTGGGTGCTTACACAGCTCCTCGTTACTGCCCATCCAACCTGTCATGGCACCAGGCCCACCAAGCCAGGCAACAGGCCCTCCTTTACAAACCTCAATAATTTAGTGCATGTGTTTACAGAACGTTGACAAAGTCAAGTGCACCGGCCACTGTATACATCCCCGGATGAATAATACATGTGGCCGGTTCAGGAATTGTGCCTAGCAGTATGGAAGTTCAGATCTACCACACATAAGCAGAGTAAATGTCCTGACATTTCAAATATCCACTGTGCTGAAATGTGCTGAACGCACAGAACTGCTCTGTGAAGAGAGTGAGCTGGTTAGGGGGGGGGTGGTGCAAGGATTGTGATCCAGAAATAAAGACACTCTCAGAGCAATGGCCTGAAAGCAACTCTGAATGGCCACTGGCTCCTTTGACAGGGTGTTTGATGCCTCCATGCTTTTATCTGTTGTTTGAGATGCTGAGAAGAATTACAGACGGGGAGGACATGTGGATGTTGAGTTAGACTTTGGACCCAAGAGGATGGGGAAACTGATGAGAAGCATTGCTGTACAAAATCAGGGTCAATGTTTTTAACTCAAATCAAATAAAGGGTGACTTATACAATTTTACTATCCCCCAAAACAAGCATAGGACACGCAAAACTGTCTTATTTTAGTTGTACTGAAAAATGAAAGATTATTTTGTGCCTTTGAAAATAAAACATGATAATGTGATGCACGTTTTTTTCATTTGAAGTCTTACAGGTGTAGCATCTAAAATGTGTTCTCACCCACCGTCATCAATTGGCAAGACATAAGAAAGCTAGTCGAGTTACTTTTGTTATCACTTACAAAGTTCTCTCTTCAATGGCACCCTCTATTGTCTGTTTTAAGGTATCCCTCAGTCTATGATAAAAGTAGAACCTCTTACAGGGTTTTCTGCATCATCTGTTCAATGACACTCTTTAGTGTTTGGTTAAGGTAGCTTTTGGGGTCTGCTTTAACACTGAATGTATTCTTCTGTTTTAAGGTACCCTTTGGTATTTTTCAAAGAAAGTTAGACCTGCTTTAAGGTGCCCTTTATTGTCTGTTCCCTGGTACTTCCCAGCATCTAGTGACGGTAGATTTCAGTATCTGCTCTAAGACAGATATAACGGTCTGTTTTAAGGTACCCTTCAGTTTCTGATCCAAGAAACCATTCGGGACTAATCTATTTATTAACAAGCATTTGTTTTAAGGTACCCCTGATATGTTAAAATATCTCTATTCCATGGTACTCTTAAAGTTCAAACGTAGACTTGCAGCTTTAAGGAACCCTTAATGCACGTTTTTAGGTTCCCTTTAGTGTCTATTTAAGGAAGCCTATTTTACCTACTTTGAGACACTCTTGATAGTCTTTTTTAAGGTACCCTATATTATAACTTGATCAGGGACACACTTTAGTGACTGTTTTAAGTTTCTAGGTACCCTCAAGAATATGTTTAACCAATTGTTATAGTTTCTTAGCATCTGTTCTATGGCATCCTGAAGTGTCTGCTTTAAGGTGTCCTTAATTATCTTTGTTAAGGTACCCTTTATTGTCTGTTCCCTGGTACTTTCTAGCATCTAGAGGTAGATTTTAGTAGCAGCTTGAAGACAGCCATAACTGTCTGTTTTGAGGTACCCTTCAGTTTTTTGATCCAAGTCACAATAAGTGACTAACAAAAGGTACCCTTTGGCCTTTGTCTTAAGGTACCCCTTGTCTAGTAAATATTTATATTCCATTGTACTCTTTAGGTTCTGTAAAAGTTAGACTTCCTGCTTTAAGGTACCCTGTAGTTTCAGTTCCATGGATTTCATTGGTGTCTATTTGGGGTAGGTCTGCTTTAAGGCACCTTTTTTTATCCTGTAACTTGAACCAGGGCAGAATTTGGTGACTTTTTTAAAGGTACCCATAACTATCAGTCTCTAGGTACCCTTAAGCATCTGTTTTAACAATGTTATAGTCTGTTTCAAGGTACTTTAAGTATCTGTTCCATGGAAGTCTTTGGTGTGTGTCATGGGGAAGCTTTTGATCCCTACTATAAGACACCTTTAATTGTCTGTTTTATGGTACCCATTAGTATCTTATCCAAGGCACATTTGGTGTATTTTAAGGTACCCTCTTCCCTGATTTGAGGTAGCCTTATAATTCAGATTCAATGTATTCCCAAGGGTCAGATGGAGGTTTTTTGAATGTCATACTTAACACATTTGAAGTTGGACGGTCTGTTTTGTAAGGTCAGGGCTAAAATGTAACTTCACTGAACCCAAAAAAAAACTAATTGTGTGGTTTAAAATGTTAAAAGTTGTTGTTTTTCACCCATATATCACCCTGAGTCTCTTATAATCAAAGCTATACCTTGAAAAGTATTTGTTCCAACAATGAATGACAACAACCTGAAGTATTCCACTGGCATGTGTCAGTAAACAAATATCCTCTTGTCCATATAAATCCCAATCAGCATGGAGGAATACCAGCTGAGCAGGTCAGTGCACCCTCTACAGCGGACTGCAATGTAAAAACACCTTCTTCGAGTCACATCCTGTCAGAGGGATTCTTACGCACACCATGACATGTGTAAAATGTGGCGGATCTCATTCCAAATCCGGTTATTTGCAAGGAAGACATAATGCAATATTGTGTTAGACCTGTGTACACTACATACGCAAACACAAACAGACATTGCTTGCATTCAGTTTTCCCCGGGCGGCATCAGTGTTTCTGAAATGAAGCAGACAGCAAACATTTCCTGTTTGTTACATTGTAGGTATTATGCTGTCTCCTCTGCAGCAGACGCCTGAACTGCTGTTAGAGGCTTAAAGAATACACGCTCTCAAAATCCTAATAAGGACTCCGATTCAATGAAGGAACCTCACATATTTTTTAATGGGTGTTTGCAGTTTGAGAGAGGAAATGCTCCAAAATGTGACTCTATAATCAGAACTATCAGATATGTAGAATGACATCTCATCAGCGTAGAACTGTTATTACCTGACGTGGACTTTTTTTAATCTTACCCCTGATTGCACGATACCCTTTGTCTATTTTTGTTTTTCAACTTGCTGAGTTGAGTAGTCGGTCTGTTGAGTTCAATCGGGAATAAGTACCTGGTGCCCAAAAGAGATCCTAGACCCCCTAATCTAGGTGGGTTGTGGTTGCTGTTTTTGATCTTATTTTGCAAATAACAAGAAAGACAATGACTGGAACAATACACCTGATATACAATCAGAATAACACACAAAACGCACTCACAAAAATACTCAACAACAACAAATAAAAAAACAAAGAAGGCCTTGTTTTCATGGGGCACACATACAGTGGCGTGCCCCCCATTTCATTTGTATTTTGTAGAGATGGGATTCATGGCTTTTTGAAGGGAACCAGATCTTGAGGAGCTGTTCCTTTCAAAGAGCCGTTCAAAAGACTGGCTCTTTGGCTCAGTGTTATATTTATTTATTTATTTATTTATTTATTAGAAGTGGTCCTGGGGTAACTCGTTTTTATCAAGGAAACAATCACTGGTAGCACTTATAAGGTAAGATTAGGATCAGAATAATTCAAATTTACACATCCCACCAATATATATATGCTCTATTGGTTGGAATTATTCTGAAATATTGATTATAATTTCATTTGGCATCGTAAACATTCCATAAGTGGGTGCCATATCCCCATGCTTTGACAGTGAGATCACTATTTTGAATTTTCCCTCACCTAAAAAACGTTGTTGCACTATAAAAACTACACAGGCTACAAATAACTTCCATTCAAAACAACTTTACTGTAAACTTTTCCACACACGAACATTTTAACAATACATCAAACAATATAAAAATAAGAAAAAAATATATACATGTGTATAAAAAGTATACATTTCACTAGAATAAAAATTAGGACATTAGGACCTGGTGTTTCTACACCTGAACTACTTTACAAACAGGAGCTCAGCTCATTGGCTCCCTGAACAATAACAAAGTGTAGACAATAAGTGTGAACAGAAGACTCATGGGGCACGCAGGTGACACGTGAAGGCAGCGTGGGCAATCTGCATATAAAAACTGCGAATCGGTTCTCATTGTTCACATAAAAGAGTCGTTCAGAATCTTGAGTGTGGTTTCTGAGTTCACCTATGTCTAAACGACCCAGGCCAAGGAGGAAACCAGCCAATGTTTCGCATTGACTTATTTAAAACAATCCAGGTGTGAAATACTGAAATGTGATGACTTAAAGGCCCTGTGAGGAGTTTTGAACTGGCTGAGAAATTGACTGAAAATGATACTGATGTCTCTTTTTAACCTTCAATAGCAAACAAGTCCATCAGCAGCAACACTGACACCTTCTCTGTTGTAATTTTTAATGCCTGAAACCGCCCTGGGGGGGTAGGTGCCAGACCAGATGATGGACATCTTGCTTCAGAAACAGCCTTTATTTGACTGTTTTCATAGAAAATGATAAAGTTGACTGTTAAAAGACAACAGGATGAGATTTTTGTTGAAAACACTACTTTTGTATGTATAGGACAAGAGATAAGAGGTATCACTTTGTCCACAAGGGGGGCGCCAGAATTGATACAAAACAAAAGTTCCTCACAGCAGCTTTAAAGAGAAGAAGTAAAACCATGACCCAAATGAATTTATATGATGAGAAACAACACCAAACGTAAACAAACCAAGGGTCAGGTAACCTGCTTAGTTCACCACAGAAACCCATAACAGGTTAACCCACAGGTTAATCCAGTCTTCTCTGCTTTTGCCATCTTCTGTGGGTTCTTAACCTGGTTAGAGATTCTCTCAATAACTTAACAGCGACCACAAAAGATGACCTTAGTGTATAATGGGGGTCCTGGAGCACAACAGGGACTTCCATGGCTATTCGATTTCAGGTTTCAAAAAAGCACCTTTGCAGAATTGATTATATTTGTGGCGATCTTTTTAAAAAAAAACACCTGAGCCAAACACCAAGATGTCTCAGAGGGCATTTTGGATCTGGACCATTTTCCCCAAAGGATTACGCTGCAGCTGTAACACTCTGTTCTAGGGGGGGGGGGAGCAAATTATTGGAACAATAGTGAAACTTTAAGACCGTGAAGTCATTTAAACCCTAAATAATTTAACGAGAGGACCACTTCAAAACAAAAACCAGACCCCTCCCTTTGAGCACCTGTCTTTAATATCGAGCCCTGTCATCTTTTGGGACTATGGGGGGCCTTGGGGACTTAGAAAGGACGACATGTCATGTCAATAGTGTCAACATCCATACCTGTCAGCAGAACACATCAGAGCGGACTGACCTGCGGGGGAAACGAGCTGCGAGGCATTACAGGGTGGTAGTGTTTGCAGTATTTGTGATATACATACACACTCATGTGAGCAGTGCATTCACCTGGGGGGGGACATGTTGACGGGAGCTGACTCTTGATTGAGAGGCTGTCCCTATATGCCTCTGCAGATTTATGACTGAGAGGATTTGTGTCCAGTCCAACTTATCTTGCTGATAGACAGCCTTGTAGATTTCCTCAGAGTGGATTTATGCTCAGTGGGCACCCGCGTTGGGGGGGCGGTTGAGGCTCCGGCGTGACATATCCGTATACTTTAGACTTTATTTGAACTTTGCATGTCCACACGGCTGTGTCGTGCCGCTCTGAGTGGCTCTCAACCTCCAGCCATTTACTAGAAATGTAATTATTTATGCTCCAGTGTAGAGACACGATTTTATAAAGGAGTCTCACATTTTTATCTAATTCTCCCTCGTCTCTGAAGATGGGCGATAATGGTGTTGAATTTCCAGCGATGCCATATATGGAATATTATTTTACTACATTATTTTAGAGTCAGTGTGATTTATGGGGCCCAGACTCAAGACGTGATGATCGTAATTAATCTGAACCGTCGTGAGAGGAAAAGGCCAACCACTGATCTGTGCACGGCATATGGCTGAGGGATCTTATTCTCCCTGCACCAAATCTCACTTCGTTCACCTGAATCAGCAGGTTTGGCTTTCCTGCGTGAGGGCGCTCTGCCAGATTGCAGTCATCCGGTCATCACTCTTTAACACATAGGACCGCTAACCCATATCCACTTCAAAAGGTGGGAATCCAAAAACATAGATTTGCTCTTTCCCTCCATGAAAGAAAAGCACCTTTTTGGATTACATTTGAAAGCAGAGCATCTTGCATCATTCTGCGTTGGATGTGCTCGCATGGACTCGACTCTGACCGGCTCTGATCTTTTTTTAAATAGTAAAAAACCCAACACAATATTCAATCTTTCTGTCAGAAGACAAACACGTTTTCTCTGCTCATGAACTCAGTCAGATTTCTGCAACAGTTGAAAGCATTTCATTTCTGTTTTCAGGTTTACAAAATTAAATTCAGATTTGAAATCTAGTTTTTGGTTCCACTGCAAACTTTTGTTTCTGTTTAGTGGCAACATAACACCATGAAATTTGATCCTCTTTGGTATCATACCATCAAACTGATGCTAAGTCATGCAAAAGCAGGATTTTATTTTATTTTATTTTTCTTAAAACCTTTATTTAACCACATAAAACCCAGTGAGATCAGGATCTCTTTCACAAGGGCGACCTGGCCAAGAGGTCAGCAGCACATGTCATAAAAAAACATCTACAAGAAAATGACAGTACAAGTTAAAACCATAGACTGACCAATCGGCGGCGGCAGCCATATTGCTTCTGTCAAGCCAGTGTGACGTAGAGAGGCGGACTTTGAGCCTCCTAGCCAACAGCTGCAGTGTTCCCGCAGGCAGCTGTGCTTCTCATTGGAAGACAATCTCAATATCTTCAAAATTGCCACGTTAGAAAAAAATTCACCCCCTCACAGGGAGAGCACATCGAGAAATTAGCTATCCAGCTCTCATGTAACAAAACAACAAACACTAATTTAAGGTTTAAAACACAGGCACTGTTCAGGGCTCTCACGCTGTCTGTCCCTCAGGATAAAACGGAAGGCTCCAAGTGTAATAAGCATTATAACCTATCAACTCTTGTAAAAGAGTGCTGGATCCCTCTATTTCATTATTGTCGTTATTGTAAGAGATATCATTATCTCATAGTGTGTGATGTGAATAATGGTGCAAAGGGGTTGGAACATTTTTGGGAAGTTTTCATGGGAAGTTAAAATAGTGAATTTTGGAAATACTCCAAATTGGAAACCTTCCATTGGAATTGAGGGTAATTTAATGGAAAGGTGTCATATCCAAGCATAAATATTTGTTTTGTTATATGCAGACATCCATCCAAAAGTAGAAATCATCTGTGCATGTGATGGAGGAATGCATAGTGCATGTAGGTGGCGTGGTCTCAATAGCCCTGCAGTGAGCAGTGTGCTATGTGCATGTGATTGAGGAATAGCATAAATATTTAACTGCACTTGCATGAGATCTGGTTGTTTTAGTCAGGATTATGCTAAAATATATTTTCCCCAACTATATTTAATTTCCTTATTAAGAGCCAACCTTCAATTTAATAAATTCCTTCTTTATCCAATGGAAAGTCTCCAACTTTGAAAATTCCCAGAACCTTGCAACCCTAGATGTGAAAGACCTTTCTGTCTCTAAATGCAACTGGACTCAGCTGTGGCTGTCACACATGTCAACACATTTCCTGACATTTTTTTTAGTGGATGTTGTTTCAGGACTCAGGCCTGTGACTTGCTGCACCTGCTCTGTATAAGTTATGTCTTAAGTTAGGGTGCAAAGGCCACACTGAACCATGCATTTGAAGCATACTGTATAAATAATGGACGTAGTATCCGTGACGTCACTCATCTGATTCTAAAACGCTGCTTTTAGGCCAATTGGCGGTGGCAGCCATATTGGGAATTTTGAACTCAACCTAACTGCTGTTGAGCGAGTGTGATGTAAAGAGGTGTACTAACCCCAACTGAGAGCAAGGTGTGATGGGAAATTCCATCAGATCCGTGTCCGGTCCGTCTCCAATCAGTCACAGCACTGGTTTCTATTCTAGTCGATGTGTTAACTTCCACTGGATCCACTCTCCGTTGCGTTCCAACTGCATCTCTGATCCAGCAGGTCGGAGCTCTCCGGATCAGATACACAAGACTTCTTTTTCAGCACAGAGCAGATGGAGCAGGACAGGAAGTCAGGCACCAAAACAAAATGAAAACACCTGGTTAATTTTCAGAATAAAACAATCACCAGATCGTATTTCACTTAACTATGACAACAAAC
The DNA here is from genome assembly GCF_009762535.1 of Notolabrus celidotus. NCBI lineage: Eukaryota > Metazoa > Chordata > Actinopteri > Labriformes > Labridae > Notolabrus > Notolabrus celidotus. The sequence continues at coordinate 4,523,980 of NC_048291.1, forward strand.
TGTCATGATGAGCAGAGCCAGTCCTGGAGTCAACAGGTTAGAGGTTTTCAGAGGACCATTAAGACAACATGAATGAGGACAGGAGGAGGAGAATCCAGTGATTACCGCAAGAAAACCTTGGTCACATGACTCCACCTGTCCAGCGGTCCTGCTCTGTGCTGTGTCCCAAAAACTCAAACACTGGGTGTTGACGGACTAGAGAGCACAGAACCGGACCGCTGTGGATCTGATGGAAGTCCTGTGTAAGATTCAAGATGCTACCTATGCCTATGTGGGAATTATCTCAGCTGGTGCAACCTGTGACATGTCAATGGCGTGTAAACTCCATCCTCGGTTAGAAATTATGTTCAAACTAGGCCACACTGTAACTTTTGCAGAGCTGGTGCAACCCACTGCTGATACCTTATTTACCGTGAGCATGATATTTAGGATGTGTTTTTATTACCAAGATTGGAATAATGAAAGTGTTCCTGCATGTGATGAAAATGATAGCAACATTTTGTGATCAAACAAAGTTTAGTCAAAAGCATGCAGGTCTTGAAGAAGAAGATGTTTGGGATTTAAAAAAGAGCATTATTTAAACAAGTATTTACGCCAACCTTATTACAAAGGGGCATTCACCTCTGTGTCAAGACACTCCTTGTTCACATTTTGTGTCTGGAAACACCAAGGATTACATTTGACGTTCGCATGCCCCAAGTCAGAGGCACCGGCGTATATGCTGACCTCTTCAAAGCGAGCATATTTGCAGAAATAAAACTCATCTGAGCCTCAGACTGCCAAGACAAAGGAGACACAAGTAGCTGGAGAGCTGGAAAGACAGAGAAAATTCTGAGTAATATTGATCTTAGTTAATTAGATTCCTATCTAGTCTCTGGGGACTGGTGTTCCGGCAACACATTTTAGAGTGAAGAAAGTGGCTGAGAGATATACCAGTATATGAACTCAGTTAATTTAATTTCAAAGCCCCGAGTACAAAATGTGATTTGATTATTGGGAATATTTTTCATGTCTAATTACAATTTCTCTTTTTCTCCCCTAAAGTTTATCTAAACTTTTTTCCTCTCTTTTTCCCCTGAATCCTAATGAATCTCAGTCCTTGTTTAGAAGTAATGACCAAGTATTTATCCTCCCTCCAACCATCCTCCCCTCCCCTCAGCTCAGTTCAGTAATTCAATCTGGAGTGCAGAAAAATTAGATTTGAAATTGAACCCTGATATTGTTAGTTTCTTCACACATTCATGCTAAATGAATTTGCACGCTGAATCACTAATTAGAAGGTATTTTATTTCACTTTACTGCGAGCCGGCTCCCGTGCAATAAAAGATGATATCATAAAGGTAAGTCCAATTACCATTCCTGGTGTGTGCTTTAAGGAAAGCACGAGGTGGTTCCATTCAAACTTAACTAAATGCATGAGGTTTGTTTTGAGCTTTCTTCAGCTCTAGTGCTGCAAGCAGATTGTAGTGACATGAATAAACAATGACTGTCAACACTTGATTGGCCATGGCTGTGTCCAGAGGGGGGCTAGGGGGTGGGATTGCCCCCCTTTGAAATCTTATTGGCCAAAACAAGTCACCAAACTTAAAAGATATCGAGGCATGATGGCTGTCTAACATGAGTCTGGTTCTGCCTGAGGTTTCTGCCTGTTAAAAGGAAGTTTTTCCTCGCCACTGTAACTAGCTAAATACTGCAATGTGCAATGCTCATGATGGATTAAGGTGGGGTCAGACTGAGTCTTACCCTGCCTTGGTGTTGGGTCTTAAGTGTTCATAATTTGACATAGAGTGGTCTAGACCTCCTATGTTTGTAAAAGCGTCCTGAGATAACGTTTGTTGTGATTTGGCGCTATATAAATAAAGATTGATTGATTGATTGATTGATTGATTGATTGATTGATTGATTGATTGATTGATTGATTGATTGATTGATTGATTGATTGATTTAAATGGTCGTAGCTGACCAGAGCTGTTAAGACTATAGCATCTAAGGGAGTTCCATCAATTACAAAGTGACCAGGCCCCAATTATGCATACCTTGAAACCTTAATATTATTCAAATAGGTGAGTTATACACAAGTTCTAATTATGTACAGTTGTTATGACTAGAGAAATGAGCTCCATGAGACCATGACAGCTTTGTGTGCTAGCCTGTAAACACAATTGAGTCTGCAGTGAATTGAATAGCATCTGAATCTGCAGACCTGGAGATTCAGGGCTGCAGATATAGGACTACATTTAAGGGGCCACTATTCTAAGACCGGTATTGTGTGCTCCATAATTGGATCACAAAACACTGCATTGTTATCATGTTAACATAACCATTTTTAGCATGTAACCATAACTACTTTTTTGTGTAACTGTAACCCTAATTCTTGTAGCACTTGTTCTGAGCGCTAACCTAGCCTAACCCTAATGGGTCGGATTATCTGCGACTATCCCCTCGTGATTCTGATATGCAAATTGAGCGAGTCATTTGCATCTTGAATAGCATAGAATAGCGCAATTGTTTGCATCTGGTGGGAAAATGGGACCATAGACCGTATAAATAATGGACGTAGTATCCGTGACGTCACCCATCTGTTTCTGAAGCGCTGTTTTGAAGCTAATTGTCGGTTGCAGCCATATTGCTGCTGTGGAGCGATTGTGACATAAAGAGGCGGGGCTTTGAGCCTCCTAGCCAACAGCTACAGTGTTCCCGCCTTTCAGTCAAGTCAGCTGTGCCTCTTATTGGAAGACTCGTAATCTAAATATCTTTGAAATTACCACATTATTGAAAAATTCAAATCGAGAAATTAGCTATCCAAACTACACCCATCTTTTGTACCAGGCTGTACACATGTTTATTTCTGCTGTAAATATCGTCTTTTTCCCATTCATGTGTATGGGACTTCCGGTACTTCCAGAGCCAGCCTCAAGCAGCATGAACTGCAGCTTTTAGCACTTCCGCTTAGGACTCATATTTTTAGACCGGAGGTTTCTGCTTGATTGAGTAACACAATCCTAAGACCCTTGTTGTTTGCCATGGCTTCACCTCGTGAATTGGATCGCCAAAGTCTACCTTCTTATCATGTTCACATAACCATTTGTAGTGTGAAACTGTGACACCTGGTTTATAGTCTAGCCTAGTCTGCGTAGCCCCCGTACCCAAGCAGAGGCCTTCACACATAGCCGCCGCGCACCTCCTTCAAAATGTAACAGCATGTAGAATTCGATGCGGACCGTAAGTCCTGTGATTGGTCCATTCGGCGGCATTGTATTTCCTGTATTTACAGCACTTCCGGGATCGCAGCACACCGGCTGTAAATCGTCCGTGTTTCATGTCCTCTGACGTCTCCTCTCTATTCTTCGCTGTAATCATTGCTGTATGATAAACAGCAACATCTATCAGCTATAAATTAAAATGATACGTTTTCAATCACTGGGGAAAAGTAAGCAGAAAACGTAGCAGGATCAGAAACAGGCAACCCGGCTATCATAAAGACCCAGACACATCGACGCTCAAGTATGCAGTGCTCACGTCTGCGTCGACCACTGCTGTGTTGGGTCGATGCAGAAGTATAAACAAGGCTTAACCCTAATCCTTACATCTGTACGATACTTACCTCTGGTAGTGCTAGTTCTGAGCGCTAACCTAGGCCTAACCCAATCTATAGCATCAGCAAAAGAGTCCTGGACATGCAGTCCCACATGTGGTCCTGAAACTGCAGTCTTCAGCGCTGCGGACACACAGTACTTGGTTAATTAGGCATCTTAAAATGGGACCTAATGGGGTTTGACTTGCTTTTGGAGCAGCCTCAAGTGGCCACTAGAGGAATTGCAGCTTTTGGGGACTTTTTATTATAAAGTTATATTTTTGGGTATTTTCGCCTTTGATGGACAGGACAGCTGAAGAGAGACATGAAATGTGGGGAGTGGAGAGTGGGGGAGGACATGCAGTAAATGTTCAAGGCTGGAATCGAACCTGTGACCTCTGCAACGAGGGCTGTGGCCTCTGCCCCCCGCTTTTGGGCACTTCTGCCATTCCTTCATTTGTCAGCCTCAGAGATTGCTGCTTTGTTTTCACTGCCTTCCTCATCTGTCCTGGATCTGCTCTCCACTCCCTGGGCGTGTATTTGTCTGTGATGGCAGAGAGGGGGGAGGGGTCATGTTGGGAAGCAGCGGCCTGACGTCCCGGGGCCACACACCAGGTCACCGGCTTTCATGGCTGATCTGTTTGTCATAATGGCTTTTAAAAGGTCACGTGTTGATTAGAATGACTGATCGTTAAAAGCATCCGTCGGTAACACACACACACACACACACACACATGTGGCACACACACATATATCTGCAGGTCATGTCCAACGGTGTATAGTGGCATTTGTTATGGATGGATGCAGAGAGGGCCGCAGATACATGAATTAGGGGAGCAGGTCAGGCAAATATATAAAAAAGCTCCCCACTCCACAAGCGGCATCACATTTTTCATGTGTCACTTGGTACAGTGAACATACATGTGGAAGAATGTATGAGTAATATGTTCGAAAGCAGAGATATAAGTACAAAAACATCAGAAATATGCATCACAAATGGAACATCCATGGCGTCATTTGTCATCATTTATCTCTTCCACCTTATTTTTGAGCGACTTCCACCTCCACTGCAAAACAATTGCTCTGAGTGAGTGGCCGGCTCTATGAGGACATACCTGCGTCTCACTTAAACCCACCGTCCCCCCTTTCCCGAGCCGCTCCAGCCCCCAGGCATCTCGTTGTATGGGGGCTATAATTGTTGCTGTAAATTCTGCCGCTCCCCTACGCCCCTGTCTTAACCGCCCATTACGCATGGTTCACTACGGCCCTTGTTGATTGCAGCTGTCAAGAGGAGCAGATTTATGCACTCTGGCTCAGAGATGGAGGGATGGAAGGGAGGAGTGAGAGAAGGGTGATTAGGGGGAGGCGGGTTTATTGGGTGAGCCCACGCTTGACCCCCCCCTTCCTCTGGCCCGGTTTACCCCTCCTGGCCTAGGTGGAGATGAGTGAGGGTGATAAACCAAAAGCAGTCCTGTAAAGATGACTTGGTCCGGGGGCCTGCAGGATGGAGGAAGAAGTCTCTAAAGTGGGCTGGTGGTGATGAGATCTGGGCTTGATCCATTCAGCTTTGTTGTGTGTATGTGTGTGTGTGTGTTTTTTCTGTTTCACACACACTCTTCTCAGCCAGCCTCTCAGACACCCTGTCCTTTCTCAGAAAACACCACTTGTGTAACAAAGGCTGCTAATCTGTTGAGTACAGCAGTGAGCCCAGTGTGTGTGTGTGTGTGTGTATGTGTGGATTGCACTTCCTCAGCCCATCACAGAGTCCACTGTGGTCACACTCTAATCCACTGAGCCATCACAGCCCTAAAATAAACCATTATACTCTGATAGGTCCTGTGCTCAGCTCTGCTCTGTGGCTCTGTTGTTATATATCATCCGGAAACTAATCAGTTAACAGTAAACTGGAATATTAATTTTTAGTTTGTTTGACAGTGCAAAGAAATTTAAGACGACCCACTTCGGTCACAGAAATAGTTCTGGACAGTTTTTTTGTTCCTGCTTTTATTTAATAACTAACTGAGAAATCTGAAACTAATGTTATATGATATATATTTAAGCATTTAGCATGTTCTGTTTTATTGTCCAGCTTTCTCTCTAATCACTTGGCTACTATATACTTGATTGTGATTGGTCACAACCTCATAGTAACAGTTATTAATGCTGAATAGCAAGAGTGAAACAAGGAACAACCAAGCGGCAACCTCCGGTCTGAAAATATGAGTCCAATGTGGAAGTGCTCAAAACTGCAGTTCATCAAGGATCCACTAGAGGCTGGCTGCAGAAGTACTGGAAACCACATACTGATCTTTACAGCAGAAATAAACATGTTTACAGCCTGGTTAAAAACAACGAATGTAGTCTGGATAGCTCATTTCTCGATTGGCACACACTGTACGGGGGGTGAATTTTTTCATAACACCATAATTTCAAAGATATTGAGATTACAAGTCTTCCAATGAGAGGCACAGCTGACTTGATTGACAGCCAGGACCACTGTAGCTGTTAGCTAGGAGGCTCAAAGCCCCGCCTCTTTACCTCACACTCGCTCGACAGCAGTTATGTTGAGTTCAGCATTTCCAATATGGCTGCCGCCAACGGTTGCCCTCAAAACAGCGCTTCAGAAACAGACGGGTGACGTCACGGATACTTCGTCCATTATTTATACAGTCTATGGGAACAACCAGTGCACACATTTCATTCCAGCTACTGTCTCTTTAAGGCTCCAATTGCATTCTAGAACTCAGCACTCTGGAATCCTCATCCACTGTTGCCATGCCTCAAGTTGTGTTTCCATATTTTATTTTTTTGTCATATTTTGGGGCATTTTTTATTTTAATGGACAGGACAGCTGAGGAGAGAAAGGAAATGTGGGGAGTAGAGAGAGGGGGAGGACATGCAGTAAATGGTCAAGGCTGGAATTGAACCTATGACCTCTGCGACGAGGGTTAGAGCCTCTGTAAATGGGACACAAGCTCAGACAGCTAGGCCAACAGCTGAGTGGTTCTGATATATGACCACATGTTTTGGACCCCAAACTCTGGAATTGGGAAAGTTTGGAAATGGCCAAAAAAAATCAATCAGTGTCTGTTTTATGAGCGTTACGTTTATTATGAGTGACTTTTAGCACAGCCATTAGCTACTTTCCTCACTGAGGAGTTAGCAACACTGCTGCCAGCTCAGAACCATAGGCTATATTGTGTTTTCCCTTGCATTATTTTGGGTGCTTTTAAACAGTATCCTTTGTCTTTTGATGTTTTACTCACTTTTTCTAAAGTCATATTTTTTAGGCTTTTTTGCCTTTATTGATAGGACAGCTGAAGAGACACAGGAAATGTGGGGAGTAGAGAGCAGGGGAAGACATGCAGTGAATGCTCCAATGTCCGGGAGTCGAACCAGCGACCTCTGCGACAAGGACTATAGCCTCTATACCTGGGGCGCCTAGACCGCTAGGCCACCAGCGCCCCATTACTCACTTTTTCACTGTTACCTTTTCATACAGTTTCGTCCCACTAGTGTCTTCTCCACTCACCCGTCCACACTCTGCAGCTTCTGTTTGTTAGCTAGTGATAGATAGAGCTTGTTGCCCGGTTGGCAGCATTACTGTAACTCGGCTAAACGTGCACAAGTCTCTAAGTGGTCTCTAAGTTGTCCTGCGGGATGATGGGATGCCATAGTAGCGGCAGTAATGGAATTACAGGAAAGACCCTGCCCTGGTCGCATTTGGCGAAAGGTACAAATGGAGGATGAGACGGAGTGAGGAAAACAGAGCCAGAGCCAGCACACCAATCCACACTGTGGCACTTATGGAATTACCCCGCTCACCTTCTTTAGGCCGAATAATCAATGGCGGTCATTAATAATTCACACAGTCTTAGGAGGGAACCATAACTGTCATAAATGGTAATTTTGTTTGATCATTACAATCCTTTTCATTGGGATAAACAGACAACATTATTCATCAGCGTTAGGTATAAATATTCATGACACGAACACATTCTGTAAACAGAATAGCAAGCGACCTGCTGGAAAAATATACATCCAGGCTGTATTGATGCGATTTCCCCTGAATGATGAAATAATTTACAGCATTGATTAAGATGAAGGCTAATCTTTACGAGGCATATATGGCTGCGTGTGAATGCACCCTGGTCTCGCTCTGTCATGTAATGAATGCATGATGAAGTGGTGTTTGTCTTTCATCGGGGGGGGCGGCGTGGACGCATCACAGGAAGTTGGGATTGTCACCTCCATCCCTTCATTTGCCACTGAGAGTATCAAGTCTGATCTGCTTTGCATTTTTATTCATAGCATCATTGCTTTCATAGACTCATGGAAGAAGAAGAAGAAAAAAAAAAAAACACAATCACAGTTACTGCTGCAATCCATATCTATCTGTTGTGTCTGAAATAAGTGCTCTGATATTAGATTGTGAAGACGGCGCTTTGCTTATGAGTAGGAAGAAACAGATGGGCTATTACAGATACAGAGACTGAAGCAAATTGAGGTCATCGAGCAGGTCTAGCGAATCGTGCGTTCCGAGACGTCAGGCGTCGGTGTAAAGGGAGAGGAAGCAGTTTTTTTGTTTAAAGAGGTGTCTTTGGCGCAAATGTATTCAGCGCATATGGGAGAGGATGGGCCTCTGGGCACAGACAGCCGTCAATGGGTAGGGATAATTTGATGAATGCGTTCCCCGCTCCCTCCACCCGTTTCATAACCAGATTTCTTGTTCTCTGGCTTTATTTTTGTCTCTCCGATGAAGTGAGAGTGCTGGAATTTGCTATTCATGCTGGCTCGTCCGTGTGACCGCAGGGCTGGGTGACTTTAGGAACGGGAATCTCTCTGTTCAGGCTGCCTCCAGCATTGTTCCTCCTCTTTGAGCCTGTGTTGCTCAACATGTGAGGGTGTGTTTTTTTTTTCTTCCAGAAAGGACTGAGCTTGTGTCTAAAATGTAAATGACGAGCTGTCATTACAGCCGAGGCAGGTTTTTGTCTTTCAGCTGCTTCTATCCTCAGCCACACGATTTGATCTCCGCTTTGTTTCCCCCCCCCCCATTTTTTTCCTCACAAGTGTGTCGGTGCGTGTACAGGATCCGTGGGAGCAGCCACTGAATGCAAGCTACTCACCACCAGGGAGCGATTTAAGGGCCTTTTATAGAGATAGATCCGAGCGGTTTACTGGGCTGAAGCTGGCTCCCAAGAATTGTGACAGACATGTGCCTGCTAGACCTCATACATAAACCACTGGGGTGTTTGTATGCATTTGTGCGTGTGTGTGTGTGTGTGTGTTTGTGTGTGTATTATTGGGGATAGCGATAGCTGTTGTATCTCTGCTCACGTGCCTTCCCTTCAATTGCCCAATCAGTCAGTGGACCCTTCAGACAGTCTCCTCTTAATAAGGAAGCTTCCAGCCCAATTCCCACAGATAGCCTAAGTAAATCAAACCGGTGAGGAGGAGAGGAGAGCCTCTTCAATCAGGCTCTAGAGAATGGAGCCCGGGCAACTCCGGCACTCCAGACAATAAGAGAGAGAGAGGCAGGGAGGAGGCGGGGATACAGTGATATTCCCGTATGGTGATGACTACTTTCACACTGAGGTATACCATTCATCTGGGCTCAGCCATCTTCTCAGAGCCGCATCTCTGCACCCCCAGGTCCTCTACACTCTGCATCCTGCCATAAAACATTCCCCATTGTAATTCATGTTATGCTGTGAGAGGCCTGGGCCTTTGGTTCAGGCTTGCAAGCATTCACACACACACACCCCCCCTCCATCCCTTCCTCTTCCGCCTCCACCTCCATCCACCTCACTTGCAGGCTTATAATACGGTCCTCATGGCGAGCTGAGCGAGCCATAATACATGTTTTGTATTCAAACCCGATAGCAGCCATTTCAGGGGGCCCCAGCTTGCACATTGGTCAGGGTTCAGGTTGGACCATTCAGAGCGGTCCCACGATGGCAATTTGGGGGCTAGAGCGCTCCAGGCCACATGCGCCTTGTCCGTCCATCACAGGTGAAGAGGAGTAAAGAGGGACAAGAGGGAGCGGTGCAAAGGGGAGGGAGGCTGAAGTCGAAAAGGCGAGGCCCTGGCATCTGCATCCGGCCAGGCCAGCAGATGTGGCGATCCTGGTCTATTTGAGCTAAAGTGATGATTAAGGGATCATGGCCCTTAAATAGACAATCCTGTTTACCCAGTTTAGGGCTGCAATCAATCCGCCACTCGCCAGATTAATTGAGACGCTTCCGATTGATTTTCTTTTTTTTTTCTCTCTCCTCACTTCCCTCCACCTCCTCCACCTCCTCCTCCTCCTCCTCCACTCCTGCTTGGCCTTCCTATCAATGACTTCTCAAACTGCGAGGCCATAATTCATGAGAGAGGCTGCAGGGGTGGAGCGGGGCGGGTTGCATAGGTAAGTGCATGTTAAAATGTGTGACACCGCGTTAATGCTTCCCTACAGTAATGTACACACGTGGTTCAACGGTGACATTGACTCTGTCTGGCCAGGAGAAATCTTCTGTTTGACACACTCATGAAAAGTCATTATAGTTCCTTTGACATAAGAGCCCACTGTTCCCTATCCTTCATAATCATTCCTCTTCACACATACTTCTCACAGCCTCGTCTTCATTACTTCAATGTATTGGCAGAGGAAATGTCAGGAGAGGTGACAGGGTGAGGACATCTCTTTATTTTTCACCTGTAATGATCCTCATCAGTGGCGTTCTTCCAGAATAGATGTTTTTTGACCAGAGGAACTTTACCCAAGAACTACGTGCGTTTCGACCGGTGGACCCAGGGTCTAAATTTAGTTCAGGGGTAGATAATCTCCCCACTAAAAAGCCCCTGCTTGGGGGGTAGTACTTTTCAAAGGTCCTGTGACTTTCAGGGTGCAGGGCCTGCAATGCTGAACGTGTCTGATTGGTAGATTAACCGCAGTGTTTTTATTCTCCCCGCCGTCCACAATGCCATCACACACATCTGTGATTCACTGGATTTCTCTTCCTTTCATTAGTTTTTATTTGTTCTATCTTTTTTGTATGTGTGTGTACTTTTCAAAAGAAGAAGCTGTGATTCTCTTGATTTAGCAGCTCGTAAGTGTAGTCTTCTCTCAGCCCACCGTGAATGCGTCTCTCCTCCCGGTGTTACGGTTTTAAAAGTGACCCTGTGAACTGGAGACCTTCAGCTGAACGGAACAGTGTTTGTGGAGGTGTTTGCGGCTGATCAGGTCCATGCTCTTTCATGTCAAGTTCGTTCTCTTCTCAAATGGTGATGTCTTCATTTACTCTTTCTCCATTCTGCATCTCCATCCGATCAACCCCAACTCCTGCAGCTCGACCTACTTTGTCTCATTATGCCTCTGACTTGGTCTTGACTTGGTCTCATTATGCCTCTGTCTTTGTCTTGACTTGGTCTCATTATGTCTCTGTCTTGGTCTTAGTCTTGGTCTCATTATGTCTCTGTCTTGGTCTTAGTCTTGGTCTCATTATGCCTCTGTCTTGGTCTTGACTTGGTCTCATTATGTCTCTGTCTTGGTCTTGACTTGGTCTCATTATGTCTCTGTCTTGGTCTTGACTTGGTCTCATTATGTCTCTATCTTGGTCTTGACTTGGTCTCATTATGTCTCTGTCTTGGTCTTGACTTGGTGTCATTAGCCATGTCTTGGTCTTGACTTGGTCTCATTATGCCTCTGTCTTGGTCTTAGTCTTGGTCTCATTATGTCTCTGTCCTGGCTATGACTTGGTCTCATTATGCCTCTGTCTTGGTCTTGACTTTTTCATTATGCCTCTGTCTTGGTCTTGACTTGGTCTCATTATGCCTCTGTCTTGGTCTTGACTTGGTCTCATTATGCCTCTGTCTTGGTCTTGACTTGGTCTCAGTATGCCTCTGTCTTGGTCTTGACTTGGTCTCATTATGCCTCTGTCTATGTCTTGACTTGGTCTCATTTTGTCTCTGTCCTGGTCTTGACTTGGTCTCATTATGCCTCTGTCTTGGTCTTAGTCTTTGTCTCATTATGTCTCTGTCTTGGTGTTAGTCTTGGTCTCATTATGCCTCTGTCTTGGTCTTAGTCTTGGTCTCATTATGTCTCTATCTTGGTCTTGACTTGGTCTCATCATGTCTCTCTCCTGGTCTTGACTTGGTCTCATTATGCCTCTGTCTTGGTCTTGACTTGGTCTCATTATGTCTCTGTCTTGGTCTTGACTTTGTGACATTAGCCATGTCTTGGTCTTAGTCTTGGTCTCATTATGTCTCTGTCTTGGCCTTAAATTGGTCTCATTATGTCTCTGTCTTGGTCTTGACTTGGTCTCATTTTGTCTCTGTCTTGGTCTTGACTTATTGACATTATGCCTGTCTTGGTCTCATTATGCCTCTATCTTGGTCTTGACTTGGTCTCATTATGTCTCTATCTTGGTCTTGACTTGGTCTCATTATGTCTCTGTCTTGGTCTTGACTTGGTGTCATTAGCCATGTCTTGGTCTTGACTTGGTCTCATTATGCCTCTGTCTTGGTCTTGACTTGGTCTCATTATGCCTCTGTCTTGGTCTTGACTTGGTCTCATTATGCCTCTGTCTTGGTCTTAGTCTTGGTCTCATTATGTCTCTATCTTGGTCTTGACTTGGTCTCATTATGTCTCTGTCTTGGTCTTGACTTGGTGTCATTAGCCATGTCTTGGTCTTGACTTGGTCTCATTATGCCTCTGTCTTGGTCTTGACTTGGTCTCATTATGCCTCTGTCTTGGTCTTGACTTGGTCTCATTATGCCTCTGTCTTGGTCTTAGTCTTGGTCTCATTATGTCTCTATCTTGGTCTTGACTTGGTCTCATTATATCTCTGTCTTGGTCTTGAGTTTTTCTCATCATGTCTCTGTCTTGGTCTTGACTTTGTCTCATTATGTCTCTATCTTGGTTTTGACTTGGCCTCATTGCGTCTCTGTCTTGGTCTTAGTCTTGGTCTCATCATATCTCTGTCCTGGTCTTACTTTGATTGAAACTCATTAGAATACTGTCTCAATAGCTGCCACTCTCAGACATCATAACCCGGCCTTGGCTTTGTATCCTCGACAGCACTAATGTATGGAAACCCGTTACAATGGACATTATGTATGTATGCTTTTGACGTATGTTTATGCACATCTCATTTGGAAGGACTCTTTATTTATTTATTTATTTTGATCAGAGGATGACGGGAACGTAAGGTGATCATGACTCCACTCGTCTGCAGCAGCTCTGCTTTATGTGAGACATTGTCTGTCAGCCATCACCACCATCTGTCAGCTCAGAGAATCTTTAAAGACTGTTCTCTGCACTTTGCCTTCAGGGCAAACACATTCCTCATGTTGCTAACCCCCCCCCTCCAACTATCACTCCTACGCCCCCCCACCCACCACCAACCTCAGCCTCCAATAAGCACAGGGAAAACAAAAGCAGGAAAACAAGGCAATGAGGGTATCAGTTTTGGCAGCGCCTTCTGAGCGCTCACTCTCGCCGAGGCAGATTTGTCAGGCTTTGCGAAGCTGCTCCTTGACAGCTTAAGCACAGCAGCTATACCTCACTGTGCATTTTCTGAAACGCCGTGTGGAAAAAGTAGCCGTAGATCATCTCTGCATCCCTTTTCCCTCTGGTCAGCGTGATGAGCAACATGGATGATTGCATGAGCATGTTATGTTAATCAGGCTGGTAATGCAGTTTGCTTGTTGGTGATGCTTTATTAAATGTGACAGGGAACATCAACAGGGATAAGATGGCATGTAGTTAGCTGTCCAACGTAGCGTTGGGAAACAAAAAGGAGCGCTCGGACGATCGATTTCTTTATGCGTGTCACCTGAATAATAAAAGAGCTCGTCACAAACAACCACACGTTTGTTTGTGGTGTGACAGCTGCTGTTGAAACCTGTTTTAGCCACACATACAGCAAGTCAACTAATATCCGTTACACTCACAAAGCATATGCATGCATGCAACACGATGGTGCATGCTCCATATGTATAAAAGCATCTTAAATATAGATTTCTCAGATGAGACCTGCAGGTGCGCCAGCAAGGTGCTTTGTGGAAGCATGGCACTTCCTCCTTCTGTCTTGTGCTCTAATTTGATTACAGACTGATTAAACCCTCCCTAATGCAGTCAGAGCTACGGCATGCTAATGTAATAAAATCACTTACAGCTAAAACAGGTTAGCTTAATTGGCAGGAGGCACGATGCTGGGATTTGCATTAAATTATTTATTTGCTTAGCAGACGCCCTTATGCAGGGCAACTCTCAATTCCATTATACACATTAGCCATTTGCGCAGCCAATTTAGCTTGAGCACCTCGTTCAAGGATAGAACAACAAGTGTCGAATCGACCCCCCCTCCCCCGCGCCACTCTACCCCCCCCCATCCACTACCCACGTCGCCGTCCCTCCATTTTGTGTGCTTGCTTGTGTTTCCTGAGGAACTTCGAGACAACAGGAAGTGGTTCCTTGGATGGCGGAGCACCACTGACACTTTGTTGGCACCCTTGCAGAAGCCTCTAAAAGTCTTTTTGCCTTCCAGCGATCCAGCATGTCCACTCAGTGTCTGGTGTTAAACATAAACAGCACACAGCGACATTAGCGCGCCGTCCCGGTCAGTTCACTGAAAGTCAAAGCGTAATTGAGCTGCTCCATTAGCACCGGGATCAACCAGATGGTGCCCTCGTTCTTTTATTCACCCATTTATGTGGGTATGTCATTCTTCCAAGTGTTGAAAAAAAAAGACAGCAAGAGATGAAAAGAGTGTGTGTGTGTGTATGTGGTTCAGGGGGTTAGGGGTGCTCATGGATAACAGTGGGGGCCCTTCAGACTCCCACCTGTTAACTAATCTTCCGGCCTGGACTGTCAGCACGATCATCTCTTTCTCCGACAGCCTAATGGCTAACCTAGTTATCAGACTAACTGTACACACCACTGATTGATGTCTACACTTAAATGAATGAATTCCATGGGGGCAGTTGGATATGGGTGTGTGATGCCTTTCTAACCCATGACTTTAATTGGGAAATGGTTGCAGTCCAATTATGTACAGGCACCAAAAACTACCATAACATCTGGTGTAGAAGACGCACTTTTAATACCTTTGGACACCTAAAAAGTGAGCTGCATCCTATACACCAGTGCAGCCAGTATACCAGTGTACAATGCAAGGCATTGAGAGGTATTCTATTGTGTTAGAGCAGTCGTTCAATTACAATTATAAGCACATGCTTACTACCATTTGCACTCTTAGTTGCCCTTGGAATTATTTGTATTGTGAAACCTATGAATCTAAATACTTCAGACCTGTTCCATAGTGATAACCAGGTAACACTTCAATTTGAATCATGTAAATACCACTTGTATACTTTAAAACAGAGGGTCATTTCATTCCTTGTGGACTCAACATGACAGCATTTATACTTAAATGAACAGTAGCAAGACTGGCATATCCCTTGAGCCACTAAATGGTATCCTAACAATGGTACATATGCTGTTTTTAATGACACAGCAACATTTTTCTAATTTATTAGAAATGTATTCTAATTATGTCACGGACCCCCACGCTATGGTACATGGACCCCACTTTGAGAACCACTGTGTTAGAGGATCTCACCCAAAAGATGGCGCTCAATGAAGCAAGTGACCACAATGCCCAAAGTCTACCTGATACATAGCGAAGCAGTGACCAGCGGATGATGCAAATTGGTCATGGACTATACCTCACAACTATCAATGCTACCAGAGGCTGTGCTCAACTACTGGCAGGGGGTCGATAACAGATGGGACTAGAAAGAGCTACACATCTGCAGTGAAAGTCGTCGAGCAGGAATGCAGTTTGAACCTTCTTTGCTCTGGGAGCTCCCCAAATATGGACTGCGTCTTGTATACAAGGGAGTTAATTGTTGTGAGGATGACGGATGCATTGGCATCTAAGTGAAAAAGTTTTATCTAGATTACAGCGGGATCCTCTGGGTGAAATACAATAATACAATAACATATTTATCTCTTCATTTGATAAGAGGGATGAGATAAGATAATCCTTTATTGGTCCAACAATGGGGGAATTTACAGTGTCAGCAGCATAGTGGAAAGTGCAAACATTAATACAAAAATATTGAATTACAGGTAATTAAGAGTAAACTAGTGTATCCTTAGGAAAATATACACATAAATAAGCATCAAATTGTATAAAATAAATTTACAGTACATCTACAGAGGATGCAGCACTCTTAACAGGGGAGATTATTGCACTTGTAGTCATTGTTTATAAAGCAGGACCACTAAGTGATACTGTATATTGGTTGCACTGGTATAAGACAGCTCTTAAAGCTCCTGTGAGGAGTTTTTAGTTAGTCATGAAACAGACTGAAATTAACAAGGATGCCTTTTTATGACCTATACAAATGCAAACAAGACCAACAGTTTCCAATAATATTTCCAGCTCTTATTTTGAAATGTTAAATGCAAGTAACAGCTGCGAGGGGGTAGGTGTCAGATCAGCACGCTAATATATTCTTCCGCAGTGATTGATCAATTTCACTTTTAAAGGACATGATGTGTAAGTCTGCCTGATTATGTATTATTTATTTATTTATGTATTATTTAAAAGGACCATGCATATTAATTAACATTTCTGTAAATATGCCAGAGTTAGCCAAAAGGCTAGTTTGCATCCGTAGTCCCTTGCCAGATGTTAAAAAAGGCTCCCTAAAAAGATCAGGATTAAACAAAGATAAAATTGAGTAAAATCAAATCAAAGTAAGAAGGTAGAGGAGAAACCAAAACACAAACAAACAAACAAAAAAGAGAAGAAAAGAAAAGTACAAATAGCACCATACGATTAAAAATGACGAAAAGCTACATAAGGACATGATGTGACAGTTTTTGAGAGAGTGTCCATGGACGTAAAATACAATCAGGAAGCAGCAATGAGGAAATGTTAAAGAAGACATATGTAGACACAACAGGACAACATTTAACAGTGCTGTACATATTTGCATCTGGCAGTGACTACCAATCGTTAAACTAGCTGCATGCAGATCAAATGAGGCAACATATAGACTGAGCGACAGGTGAGCACAACGAATAGACAACACAAGCAAGCAACAAGTACAAGTACAGCAACAGACTGTATATGAAATGGACAGCGTTGCTCCGCCTTTTCCTGTTGTACGGTTTTGAAGCCAAAAAATCCCTCTCCTGGGCGCCGCCATTGTGCAGCCAGAGCCTGTGAAGCCACCGTAATAAGCTCCGCCCTACAGCGTGACGTCACATGATGCTGTGTGTCCTTTTAAGTTTCTCTCCACCGCGGCTGTGAATCAAAGGAAACAGGAAGTAAAACCCCGTTTTTTAAACTCTAATAACTAACGAAAAAGAAACTTTTCAGGAAAAAGAGGCCTTGGACACAAAACAGTGAAATACTAACTACATATCACCACAGCATACAGATGTGAGAAACATTCGTAGGACGTGTATTTATTTTTTAAAGTTTGACTGATGGATTTTTTGACCTATACTGCAGCCAGCCACCAGGGGGCAGTCACACTGCTGAAAGCCTCACCACCAGCCATCCGAACCTCTCCCTTGGTTCCAATGCGCAGCCATCGTGCAGCCAGAGTCTGCGCTGTAGAGAATTTGTATAGTTGCCACGGTAATTTCTGTGTTGCCACCCAGCATAGCATCACAAGATCCTATGGAGTTTCCCTCTGTGGCAGCTGTCAATCAAAGCAAACCAGGAAGTAAAACCCCCGTTTTTTAACCTCTAATAACTAACTTTTTTTCTCTAAGTTATATTTTTGGCATTTTTGCCTTTATTGCATAGGAGAGCTGAGGATAGACAGGAAATGTGGGGAGTAGAGAGTGGGGGAAGACATGCAGGAAATGGTCGACCGGCCGGGAATCGAACCGGCGCCCCTTGCGACAAGGACTGTAGCCTCTGTATGTGGGGCGCTTAAAATGCTAGGCCACCAGCGCCCCACTAAAAGAAACTTTTCAGAAAAAAGAGGCCTTGAACCCAATCAATCAATCAATCAATCAATCTTTATTTGTATAGCGCCAAATCAACAAATGTTATCTCAGAACGCTTTTACAAACAAAGGAGGTCTAGACCACTCTATGTCAAATTATGAACAGAGACCCAACACCAAGACAGGGTAAGACTCAGTCTGACCCCACCTTAATCCACCATGAGCATTGCACATCGCAGTATTTAGCTACACTGTTAAAAGGTTGCTGTAAATTTTACAGTAACTTACTGGCAGCAGGGTGCCAGTAAGTTACTGTAAAAGTCTTTACTGTAGTATTACTGTATTTCTTTTTTACAGTATCAAAACTGCATTTCAATACACAGCTTAGTTACTGTATTTTTTATAACAGTATACTTACTGTATTTTAATTCACAGTATCATTACCGTATTTCAAGTTGCAGCGTTATTACTGTATACTCAGTAAAAGTACATTTACTGTATTAATATTCACATTATGATTACTGTATTTTCTATCATGGTATACTTACTGTACACGATTTGAAATTACAGGATCATTACTGTACTTAGAGTATTAGTTTTCACAGCAGTATTTCTATTTCTTTTTTAAACTTTACAGTTATCACAATTTTTACTGAGAATTTATCCTAGCAATGTGGTTTTGTAAAAAACAATACATACATAGTTTTCAACACAATAAATAAAAATGACTCAAACATTTGTCTTGCCCCAAAAAGTTTGTTCAATAATTAGTTTAATTATTAATCATTGTTAATAACATATATACAGAATATAGAATATACATGAAAATCTAATATACAAGGTCATAGCCATAACCATTAACATTACCTGCACTGGGAAAATACAGTTATGCTTGGATTTCAGAACACAGATATTACATTCAATTTCAAAATTCTACCATTTATTAAATATTAAAATCGAATATCAAATCTCTGTCAGTTAAATATGATGTCAGTCAGATGGGAAAAGACTTAGAACAAATGAAGCTCAATATAGAATACAGAACGGACATAAGGTAAAGCACTAACACAACGTTATAGCAGCTTGATGACAGAACAGACTAAATATATACATGTTTCTGTTGAACTCTGGAGCACAGCCGATTCAGATTTTTTCAAATTCGATTATTATTATTCGGCCTGATGTATGCATGTATGGTTTTAATAGTTCTGCCACTCAAAATCCACAAGCTCTTTGATTAGTGACATGACACGTGGATTCAGGCTGGATAGCTTTCTGTTTACCCTCTTACCAGAAGTCCGGCTGATCATTGACGTAGCCTGGCATTTGGAGCCATCAGGGTTTAATCTAAGAATAAACCTGTAGGAGAAATGAAAAAAAAAATCTGTTAATCAATGAAATATTCTACTTGAATCTACAAGAGGCAGATTACGTTTAGACAGATCAGCAGTCTATACAAATGTGTGACAAATATATAGACAAATGCTTATTGTGCATAGGGCTGTCACTTTTTATTCTAAAATGTGAACATTCATTTGACACTAATTAAAATTCAAACTATAATTATCTGTAGAATTCCATTTTTTACAAGTTCATCAGGCCATTAGAAGTAGTTTTCCTTTTGATCCAGCAGAGGGCACTCTTTGGATTTACTATAAGCCTGACCTTTTGACCCCCTTGACTCTGATGTTTACTCTGTGATTACCAAAAGCAGCTTCAACTCTACTGCATCACATTGTGGCTTTTAACTGTTTCTTATATCAACCATAAGGCTATAAAATATGAACACAAACAAGTACCTACACAGCTATACCAAACAGGTTCATCAAAGTTTTACGTCTGGAAAACGATGACTACTAGGGCCGTGTTAAGTATTAATTAAGTTAAATATTAATATCAGTGGTATCTTTACATCATATCTTTCACAGAGGAAATGTTGCAAAGTCATCTGTAAAAAGAGCTGATTGGGGGCGCCGTTGGCCTAGCGGTCTAAGCGCGCCCAATATACAGAGGCTATAGTCCTCGTTGCAGCGGTCAGAGGTTCAACTCCCGGCATCTACCATTTGCTGCATGTCTTCCCCCACTCTCTACTCCCAATATTTCCTGTCTCTCTTCCGCTGACCTATCAAATAAGGTGAAAAATGCCCAAAAACATAACTTAAAAAAAGAGCTGATGGACAGGCCTGAGTTGTGTATTTCTAGTTATTTGAGCAGATCTTCAACACATCGCTGGAGCTGTGTGAAGTGCCCTCATGCTTCAAAAGCTCCACCATCATCCCAGTCCCAAAGAAACCCACCATCACAGGACTCAATGACTACAGGCCCGTCGCCCTGACGTCTGTGGTCATGAAGTCCTTCGAGAGACTAGTGTTGAGCCACCTGAAGGACATCACAGACCCCCTGCTGGACCCCCTGCAGTTTGCCTACCGGGCAAACAGGTCGGTGGAGGATGCAGTCAACATGGGTCTGAACTACATCCTGCATCACCTGGACTCCCCCAGGACCTACGCTAGGATCCTGTTTGTGGACTGAACACTAAACCATAGCAGTGTCATACCTGTTTGATAAATACTCTCTGTAAATATACATGTAGATATACAATGCAACAATTCTCAAAGCAGAATTCCATATTTCTATTTTTTGTATTATTTAACTTCTATTTTTATAATGTTAAACTACCTCTGCAACTCACCACTGCACTTTATCATATTATTTTAGCCTGTACATATTAGTCAAGCCTATTGGTTGTCTCTTTGTATTTATAGCTAAGGTTATTGTTATTATATTTTTTATTTTATTTTTTATTTTAGGTCTTATTCTTATTCTTATGCCTTGTACATAGAGAGCACAGTTTACTAAAGTCAAATTCCTTGTGTGTTCAAGCATACTTGGCGAATAAAGCTGATTCTGATTCTGATATTTTTAGACCTTTTAGCTAATCATATTTATATATGCCTTTGCTTTCTTTCATTATTCTTGTCTTTTTTTTTGTTTTCTCTCCTATGTGAAGCAACCTTAGGTGTCTTGAGAGGGGCTATATAAATCTCAGGTATTATTATTATAATTTTTATTCTTTACTGATCCATCTCCAATTTTACAAATCTCAAACTACACTTGCAAATCTGAATAATAAAAGCCTCTGAGAAATAGTATATAGAAGCACTTTGTCTTCTACCCCGTAGATGAAAAAGTTACGAGCAAATATAGGGTTGTGGCAATTTTGTACAAGGCAGCTGTGTTACTCTTCAACAAACTCTTCAACAAAAAAAAAGTGTACAACCTTTTATGACAATTATGAGAAATCCTGAATAAATTAAACAACCTTATATTTGCTCATTACTTTTCCATGTATGGAGTAGCAGAAAAATACTCCCATCTGTGGTGCTCAAATTCGAACAAACCATATATCATTTCATGTAACAATTGAAACTATCTCTTTTGATGAAGTTATTATACAAACCTCTGAATAAACTCAAGCGTACTGGCTGCCTCTTCCTGGTACTGCACATTGAAAATGTAGTAACAGCAGAACAGGACGGCTAGTGCGGAGGGAAAATCTGTTAGTTCTTGCGGCTGGATAAGGACTTGTCCCTCCATAGTCAGCATCCAGGATGTCGCGGTGAAAACAGAATCCCCTGTAACACATACAGCATAATACAGCTTTTTAGGGTTGTATATAATATATGTTGTGTTACTACTGCGATAACTCAAAGGTGGTGTTGTCCTGACTACATTATACTGAGAGGTGCTCTTAATTTTCAATAACACTTGTGCAGACCCTGTTCCAAAGTGCCTCTTCTAAATGGGCCAGTAACTGCTTGAAGCAGTCACAAGATCACTTTCTTTAAAAAAAAAAAACTTCTGTTAGGTGTTCTACATTGTCAAAGGTCATACAAGAAGAAACTTGTAGTAGATAACTGCAGACTTGATATTTACAGAGGGATTCCTGTTTTGTGTTTTTTGTGTTTTGTATTGCTGGGGAGAAGGTGGGTTTGAAATCAGTGCAGTGAGTTGTCTGCCCGAACTAGCTTGCAGGCAGCGCTTCATATTTGGGATCTGTTACATCACTGATATAAAACATTGAAAAATTTGGTCGGTCATCTTACCACGCGCTATCAATCTTGGAGTGCTGGGTATAGGAAGGCTGCCTTCTACATCTGCTGAAGTTGCAGTGACCTACGAGCAGCAATGTAACAAAAAGATAATAGAAATGACTTACAATTCAAAAAACTAAATTTTAACTTTTTCATTTGATAAAATACTAACATCAGCCAGAAGGAACAGTGCATCCTCATTCTCCTTGAAGAATGCCATCAGGGTGAGCACCGATGCAACTCCATGGTTGATGTCTTCTTCACCATCGTCGATGTCCTTCAGGACTTTCCTGACTTCCTTCTTCCACCTTTGGAGCTGGCTCTCAAAAAAGTGGATGACTTTCTTTCCCTTTCTGCAGAGGGTATCCAGGAGTCTGCCACCAATTTCTATCCCAGTGAGTGTGTAAAAGTGACCACACATGAACTTCTTTAAAAACAGAAATGGCCACTGATCTTTCATTTCGTCAATACTGGGTGGGGGATTGCTATTGATAGCATATCTTTGAGTGGCATAGGTTATCTTCATAAATTCTTCTACCTGGCCATGTTCTGCTGCTCGAGGCCCCTCTTCAGAGAAGGAGTTTACCATTGCCTTCCTTTTTTCCTCTACTGATTCTGGAGTCTCATCTGCAGGGAGGTTGAGTGGGTGCCAACTGATGCAGCCATAACTGTCTGTTTTTGAACATTTTGATGCTGGGGCCTCATTGCTGGATACAGGCTCGCTGTCATTGACTGGACGTTTTACTCTTCTCACTCTCACCAGTGTGTTGTCACGATTTACATGCTCAACCCTTGTTTTGATCTGGTTCAACAAGGACCCATAACCACAGCCAATTAGCTCTCCTTCCATTGTTAAATCTGCAAAGCTTTTTGGGTACTTGTCAGTGATTCGTCTTGCGATTTCTGAACACTGGTTTCTGGAAGGGTTCAGGCATAATTCACGGATTGAATCTACAATGATTCTCACCATGGCCAAATGGTCCTGCTTTCTGGGTTGCTGGCCTTGTGCAACACATTGTCTTAAATTTGGAGTCATTTTCTCCCATGGGACTTCATAGGATGACATCCAGTCACGGCTGTGGATAGGGGCTGTGGGTGATGTGCTTGAAGATGAAGAGCCTGCCGTACAGTTGCCTAGCTGGTCAGATGTGAGGTTTTCACGGCCTGTGTGAGGAATTCAAACATTTAAATGTCATTATTGTATGTATTTCAGCACTTTCAAACAGTCACAATAACTAGTCTTTAGAAACCAAAAGCTGAAAATCTGTACCCTCTACTTTGTATTTCCCAAAAAATATTCACTTCCCTGACCACATGAGTATTTAAATATCTTGCTATGTGTGAGGGTCAATCCTATTTCAAACGAACTATGTACAAATATACACTATATACACACAAAAAAAACAAATTCTCCAAGCACAGACCTCTGTTTTAACCAAGGTGTCAGATGCAAACCTTAAAACACTAAGTTAATTAAAACATGGGACCAGAAGTTTGAAAATGTAAAGGCCACAACATCACTGGAGTCAACAGACAACATGCTAAATTGATTGATAAAAACTGAACTGGTCTTCTAATGTCCTCAGAAGCAAAGACAGAGAACAACATCTCTGTGTGACAGGCACCATAACACATTTGAATTTGTGACTCCAATACATAAAGTAATCACCATAAATAACTGGTACCAGACTATTTACAAGCAGTTCAATATCGTAACTATATGAAATGTATGTGAATAAACAAGTGTTTTTAGCAGATAAAGAGTTTGGTACTCACAGATTTTAAAATAAAACTTCTTTATGGATTGTAACATAACTGGTACAATTAATAATGAATGACCTGTCAGGTAAAAACTTGGGGGTCATTGGCTATTTACAGTTAACAACAGTGTTACTAGTCTTAAAAAATTGTGACTGCACTGCTCTGTTCAGTGTCAAATATTTCAAAAGCAGGAATGCACTGTTAATTTAGGACGTAATATTTCTTACCTCGATTCTTGAGGAAGTGTATGAGTCTTCGGCCAGCAATAAGTGGGACGGTATCTTTTAAGTCTTCAAAGGTAACAAACTTCAGATCACATTCTGTCTTCACACCAATACCAGCCAAATGTGTGAGTAGATTGTGATAATCCCGCTCCTGGAGTGCGGGGAGGGCCTTCCTGATGACGTCCTCCACTGACTCCATATCTCTTAATTTACCTAAGATAGACAGAATGATGAAAAGGTACAAGATTAACATCAAATCTTTTGTACAAAGACAGCGGGTAGTAGTCAGCCAGGGCCTCCACACTGACACACACATAAGAAATACCTGAGTCAAGGAGGCAGTGCACACCTAGGTCAACTAAAGGCACTGATTGGTATTTTTCAACGATAAAATTAACATTTGACGAGTTAATCAATATGAGAGCAATTTTGCCAAAGGTGAATCCCTTGTCGCCATCCTCCAGAACTACAACCATGGATTTCTGGTATCTAGTGCCCTTGTATGTAACAGCTGGTGTCACTAATGTGCCTTCACAGATGTCTTTCAACCTAACAGCATCCTGGATGCCAGGGTGGTACAAGTGGCTGTCAAACTCATCAGCTTGCTGTACTAGAAGTTTTGGCTTGAAGAGACTGCCAGCCTGAAGATAGGCTTGCAGAAGCTGGTGTCTCTCTGCCAGAGTACTGTTCAGGTTTTTGAAGTTATGTAGTTTCCTTGCACACTGCTTGAAAAATGTGTGCTTGCTTTCAAAACGCAAACTCCACAGTCGAATAAGTGGACCAAAATGAAGTATGAGCTCTGGATAGTGCAGTAAGAAATGGTGCTTTGGTTTCAGTTGTGCATCTGGAAACAGTAAGGCTCTAGAGTCAACATACTGGTTAATGAGAAACCTCAAATATGCTACCTGGTTAGCATGTATTTTTGGAGCTGTTACCATATTAACTATCTCTCGTAGCTTCAGGCACAACTGCCAAATCTCATCCTCCAGTGGATTTTTAATGCGATCACCTATTAGCAGTGGGAGTAACCGGAGAAAACACCAGTTCTGAGCTGCATTACCCCCTAGTTTTTCACTGCCTGCCCGCAATTCACATGGTTTATTGTTGACATCAGTTCCAGTATACTTAAAAGAAGATATGTTCCTGTTCAACTGGGTGTAAGTGAAATGCTTTCCCACAGTTACAAGCTGCTTGATGAAGAGAGAAAGATCTGTTGAAACAACACCTTCAAAAAGGTCGTGTCCTAAGCATGGTGGGAGTCCTGGGTCACATACATGAAAGTGTTTCAGGCTATTAAAGACAGAGTCAAATTTTATGCCATTTACTTCACGTAGCTGTATATTTCCAGAAAGCTCATCAACAGAGTTTTTGTAACTTTGTTTGGTGCGTGGGAGACCTAATTCTGTTGGAGCATTATGAAAAGCAGGTCTGTCAATAAGACAATAGCGACAGAAATATTTACTTTTACTGAAGTTTTCCGTGAAACCACCAATCATGTGTGACCCGAGGTTATCTCCAACTATTGCAAGGACTGCTCCTTGCATTATTTGACCACTGTTCAGCTCAACCCCTGTATCTTCAAGATCTTTCAAATCTTTTACAAGAGGACCAAACACTTTTTCTTGCCCAAAGAACTTGAAATCCTCCTCCTTACAAAGCATAACAAGCTGTATAGGGTCTATACAGGACCTGTTGTGTGGAGAAATTTCTGACAGGGTCATGTATACAGCAAGTTGCTTGTGTTTTTTTCTCCCCGAGCCAAGGGGATTTACCACTTCGAAGGCATCCTGGTACAAGATAATAGACACTGAGGACATACCCTGCTTAAAAACATCCTTGTCTTTAAAATTCCTGCCATCCCTGACATCCTCCAACAAATGTGGATCATCTGATCTGTGCTCCTGTGCTTCAGTATACTGTGCTTTAACTGAATCATGACTCAAAAGAGCCTTCAGGGTCTCACTTACTGATACATACTGCAAGAAACACTCCTTTCCTTTGGCATTTATTCCAAGGTATATTTGTTTGGGTGCCACATAGTTAAAATTCCTCTTGAAAAATGTCTTCCGGGTTTCATCTGACCTAAATGCTCCCTCATTGTACAACCTCAGAAGATTGCTCTTGTTTAGACCTGCTACTATGTTATCAGTGTCACTTGCTGACACATTCAGCTTTACCAATTCATCCCTCAGTTTTGAAAAGATGTGTGCCATGCTGTTGTCTTGCACCATCTGGAATTCCTCTATCAGACTTTGGATAGTGGTGGCTGGTAGCAACATTTTAGCTTGCATCCTCAAATAGAACAGTGCCAAATTTGTCAGAAAAGTTTCCTCCACATCATTGCCATTCTCATCCTCATGAGGATGAGCCTCATCGTCTGCGTCAGTCTGAAAATGCATATCCTCCTGAGAACCAAGGGAAACAAGTGTCTTACAATTTCTGTTTTTGTGTGATTTCCTATCTATTTGGGCCTAAAAAAACACCTTACAATTTTAATTTTTTTTAATATATTTTTAATTTTTATTTCATAACATGTCCATTGTAGAGGACAACAGGACGATATTTGCTTGAAAATAGAACAGAATTTAGAAAATGAGAAAAAAGGAGCAGATTATAACTTTAGAGTGATTTTGACCCAAGAACACATTCAATTTTAACAAAAACAATAAAATTCTGTATCACTCTTCTGTTACTTGTTGCTTGCAAGGACAAAATGTTTGTAATAATACATTATAATGTAACGTAAAACATGTATTCAGTTCAACAGTGAACTATAAGACATAGAACATAAGTAGTTCTGCTTTTCTTCTTCCTCTGGATATTTTAGCTGTGATAATCCTGGAAGCATGTTTTCTTTTTGGTTATGCAGAGGAACATCTTGCATTTGGTGCACCTGATGTATGTCTTGCCATTGCAGCCCTTGTTCCTGCATCTTTCTGCATCTTCCTGCATCTTTCTGCAAAGATTTTGTTATCAATGTACTGTGAAAAGTACTGGATTGGACTCCAGTATTGACGGATTTTAGGGTCATCTTGATAGGCAGGAAGCCCAGGTAGCACAGGTGTGAATCTGTTTTGATGGATGATAAAAACAAACAAAAAAAAAACACAAAAAAAATTCAAGTTAATAAAAGGAGTAACAGTTAATTTTTTTAACATCAATTTGGATTAATGCAGTCATTTTAGTCATGGATATGATATGACTCCCTATTGACCAACTTTATAAGCATATTTTTAGGTAACTTGCATATATTTAACAGCATTTACACAGTACAAATACTACAATAATCTAACATGATCATAAAGTGTAATACATTAGCCTGAAACAAAAAAAAACATACAAGTTAGTCCTGGCCCACAGAGCACGACGACTTTGCTGCTCCCTCTCTGCCTCTGACTCATCAGATTCTCCTGCATCTTCTTCCTCTCCTTCTTCATCATCATCTACACCTATCACAGGCTGATACTCATCCTCCTCATCCTTTTCCTCATCTGAAAGTTCCAAATCTGAATCTCCCTCCACTATCCGGTACAGAATCCTCTCTGCTTCACTTCTTTCTCCTACAACAATGTGCAGTCATTAAATACATTAAAATGGTCCTGGTGTCCACTACAGTTGACATTCATTAAATGCCTGTTATTTCAAAACAGAAACAATGAAACTGTTTTCAGATGTAAAAATATTATTCTTAACATGTTTATGAACAAGAATATATATAATTATCATGGTAAAAATAGCAATAGATAAAGAATATTTGACTTACCTCTCCTCTGTCCATAAAATGTGGTTGCTGGTATGGCAGCCATCTTGATAGAGGAAAAAAGTAAAGTTCCCAGCATGCAAACCAATCAAATGACACATCAATGGAAAGCCCAGGATGTCCCCTGCAGAATACTATAGGGCTTGGAAGGGTAACTCCAAATACTTTAGCAAGATACAGGAGAACAAAATGTCTATTATAAAGGACATTAATGAATGGGCCGGGTCTCAGGAGGTTATGACTGTCGGTATTAATATCCTGGTCATGACTACATATATTTTCTAATTGAACAGACTTTTGCACAAAGTATTTGTGTTTCCTGCTGATGTGGGATGTGAAAGATGATATAACATGAAAATTCTTCTTACAGTCAGGAAAGGGACAGATTACCTTCTGCCCGTCTTTTAAATGCATTTTTAAATGGTCAGTCAAGGTGAGCAAATTTGAAGATGAATGCTCGCATCCCTCAACAGGACAACCCGCTGCGTGTGTTACAGCAGGTGAAGGATTACGGCCGACGTGTTTATTTGGCTGTGTGTGTTTCCGACGCATGTGAGTCTGAAGGGCTGACAGTGTCTTAAAACTGCAAGGACAAGTTGACATACCACAACCGAACTCAGAATAAGCCAAGTTCCTATGCGTTTTGACATGCCTGTAAAAGCCAGAGAGCGTCCTTACTGTTAAATCACAGCGTTTGCACACAAACGGCGCGACCATTTTGACACTTACCCCTCAACGCTAATATCACAATAATAAGCAAATGTTCTGCATGTGTTGTTGTTCAACTGCTAGGTTCATTTAAATTATAAATCCAGTATTACCGCTTTGAAGTTACCAGGCGCCGAGGTCCCGACCACCCGTTCAACAGCCACAGAACCGCTCCAAACGAGACCCTCGCCGACAATCCTGTCGAAAATAAAGCACGAAAGATTCACCTCACAGTACAACGTGAAGAAGTCCGCTTAGCTGAACATAACTCATTGCACACCCCATGCTAGCTTACTCTAAACGTTGACTTTACTCACCAGTAGACGCTGCAGGACACGCTTACTCCTCAGTCCACAACTGGACCTGGAAAAAAAACATCACATTAGAAAACTAAAAAATGATCCCCGTCTTGAATGTTGCTCAATATAACTCCATTCTCAACCTAATAAATCATGGTGGAAGGAGCTACTGACGAGCAAAGCTGTCTTCATTGGAAAATTATTACTGAGTATGTGTTTGTGTATGTGTTTACTCGGTAGAATATGGTAACATGCACGTCGCCAAATGAAAAGGTTTCCTTTAACACTTTACACCACATTTAAAGACGAAAAATAATTAATATATATATATATTTCAATAAATATTACAAAATAAGTTTGTGAATATCATTAACAATCCTTGTTAGCTAATGACCTTTCGGTTGGTTAAATCAACAGCACAATATTTGTAAAAGTCAGTGGGAAATAAGCCTAGCTAAGACCTTGGTTGTAATGTCTGTTTTATATTAATATAAATAAATATGTACTTACTTTTTGAGATGTAGTAACTCTAAGCAGCTTTCTTCTTGAATCCTCCTCTGACCACCAACTCCACCAAAACCGTTAGAAAAACTTTTTCAAAGAAAGTTTGCTCCTCATTGGTCAGTTTCTCCCGGGCAAAATTGAATTACAGTAGTGGTTGAATATTTTCCCATAATCCTTTGCTGCTTACAGTAATATACTGCATATCATTTTCGCAGTAAGTTACTGTAGATATTGTGGTTAAATACTGTTGAAAATACAAAAATCAGTTACAGTGTAGTTACAGTGGTGAGGACAAACTTCCTTTAACAGGCAGAAACCTCCAGCAGAACCAGACTCATGTTAGACAGCCATCATGCCTTGACTGAGTTGGGTCTGGAAAGACAGATAGAGGGGAGTAAGAGAGAGAGGAACGTTTGCAGCAGGAGGACGTCTACTGCAGCTCAGAGGAATCTACGAGACAAGGGAGCTCAGGGACTCCAGAAAGGTCTATGGTTAGTAACTTTAATGGGACAGGCAGAGTTGAAGCAAGTGGTGAAGGGGTTGGGGGGGAAGGGGGGGAGCTAGGATCCCAGTGTGTTAGTGCGCCTGTTCCCCCAAAAAAGAACATAAAACAGTCAAATAATAGCTACATACATATGTACATTTGTACGACGTGTATTTATTTTTTAAAGCTCGAGTGTGGACCCATTCAAATGAATGGGGGAGACAGAGTTTTTGACCTATACTGCAGCCAGCCACCAGGGGGCAGACGCTTTGCTGGAAGCTTCACTTCCAGCCGAGCGAGCTGCACCCCTGGATAGCAGTACCTAAGCATGTACAGGACTAGATCAGCAAAGAGACAGGTGGTATAACTTTGTCC
Organism: Notolabrus celidotus; assembly: GCF_009762535.1. NCBI lineage: Eukaryota > Metazoa > Chordata > Actinopteri > Labriformes > Labridae > Notolabrus > Notolabrus celidotus. The sequence goes on from NC_048291.1 coordinate 4,553,722, forward strand.
ACAGGGGGCGCCAAAATCAACACAAGCAAAAAGTTCCTCACAGGAGCTTTAAGTTGATGTAACAAGACAGAAAAAAGTCATTTGGATAGGGTTCTTCTTTGTTTTAGACTCCAACCACCAACCCTCTCTATATGATACCACATACCATGAAGCAGAGTCCCTCATTACATTGCATTGGAATTGTTTCAGCCATAATGAAGCCCAGTTTGAACACATCATGTGCCACCAAGTAGAGATCGGTCAGAGCACGCTGCAATGGTTTCAGCTTGATCAGCCAGATCAATCAAGCTGTTCATTTTATAAATAGAATTAGTGATACAAAGGAAGACAGGGATTATGTACATATGATAACAAAAAAAAAAGTCCAGTGACGTATCCCACTTAGTAATTGTGTTGATGAGAATCCATTTCTGATTAGGCTCCACTTGCCAAGGTTTATATTTGGCTTTTGCGCATTCAATTTGCTTTACATTTAATACAGTGTCTTTCACCCAGTAACAGAACTGGCTGCCTGCCACCGAGGCTTTTGATTGGAATTGAATGCACAGTCATTTTCTCTAATATAAATCAATACTCTGCAAACCTGCCACAACACATTTTTAGACGCTCACTATCGCTCGGTTGCAGTTTGGAGCACTAGTGAAACGGTCAAATCGTTGACACATTTGCCGAGGAGGGGGAGATCAAGTCTGTTTGTGAAATGTTGGGAAAACAAATCACTTAAGAAGCACTCAGACTTAATCACATTACCTGACTAGGTAAGAAGTTTCAGATCCGCCCGCCGACTCTATCCCACAAGTGGAATGTGTGCCGGCTCGCGGCTGTGGATGGCACTGGTGCATTGTGACAGTCGTTGGTCTCCTTTGATTCCCCCCTGTTTACAGTCCTTTGTAAGATGTGATGAGGGTTAAATGGCTGTATTGGATTTTAAAAGGAGTGTATTACAAAGTTGACCAAATTATCAGACACTAGATTCCTGGCTGCAGCGTGCGTGTTTCTCCCCGCTCCTTTCTTTGGTTTTTTCTTTGTTTTTTTCGCTGCAACAACAGTATTGTTTGCATTAAGGGCCTGGCTGGAGTAAATGGAGCTGTTTTCAATTAGTTTTCAAAGTGCTTATCCCATTAAAGGTAATGACTTATTGATTTAACGACAGTGGCGCTTTTGGTGTGAAACGTGGTGCTATTATGACTCTCTCCTCTGTTGTTTGAAAGGGGCCAGCGATACAGAGCGCCGGGTGAACGCCTTCAGTCTCAGCCTTCCCATGACCGTCGTGCTTGTTGTTTTTGCAGCGTTCCCCGGGTCATTATTGAGTGGCATAAGTAACTCTGTGCTCGCAGGGGCGGAGCAGGTGATTTTTTATTTTTTTTCCTCTCCTCCTGGCCTTCCGCCAGCGGTGTCAGCTGGGATCCAGGAGCCATCACAGAGGTGGGAGAGCCTGATGTCATTGTCAATGTTCCTGTGCGTCCCGCAAACCGCAGTGCAGAGGAAGCGATGGAAGGGCCCCGTGCAAGCTAATGTGCCCGCTGCCTCCCCGTGGGTTCCACTTTGCCATGCAGCCATATGGCCCGCGCTCCTCCCCTCAGTAATCCCTCACCGGTGTCAGCATCCAACCCAGGAGGGCCACACTTTTGTGTTAGCTCCTTCTCACTCTCGCGCTCTCTCTGTCTGTCTTTCTCTCCCTCATCTTTCAGATTTTTTATTTTTTTTTCCCCTCCTTCTTTGGCATTCTGCGTGTCTCCCTGTTGAACTCCTTTTGTTTGCCGTCTCTTTCTTTCAGCATGCGAAAGGTTGAACCATTGTTTTTTAACCTTGACAGAACTTCCAGAGGCCGAGCAGCTCATCGGTACAGTAATATGCACCCTGCTGAGATAATTGGCTCCCACTTATAACCCATCATTGGTGGTTGATACTTGCTAATGTACTCTGTGTCCTCAGTATCCTCAAAAAGAGTTGATTCAAGGCTGAAAATATCTTCATTGCTATTATGCGCCTTTGAAAATATCCTCTCTCCTCTCACATCGACGTGTCACACACATTTGACTCTCTTTTCTGCTAATTGAGCTCAGCAGAAGTGGCATCACTGTTGTATAAAATGACCCCGGAGCAGTATGAGTTATTTAGCTTCCTTGTTCCACTGATCCCCTTTCTGCTGGAGTATGGATATGTACTGGACCAGAAGGAAAGATGTGCAGGTGCTGACAGTCGCTGTTTCGAGTAATGAGACAAGTGATAAGTCAGCGAGCGACCTTGTCTTATTCCCTTTTGCTTTCTCTCGCTCATTTAAATCTGAAATATAAACTGTATGCACAAGTGACTCTGCTGAGGGGAGAGCGGTAACGTCTGTGTCTTTCACTGGGAGGAGTTCTGCTCTAACAACCAAACCAAACCAAACCATAACAGCTGGACTAAAGTGCTGAAACAATAATGTGATTAACAAATAAGTAAAAACTATTAATTCAAACCGAGCTTGTTTTTGCACTTTCAGATGTTTTGATTTGTTTTCGGTCTGCCATGGGAGATCATGTCCGCATAATCCTGTTTAAATTGATCCAAAATCAAAACCACTAAAGCTGCAGCTTTCAGTCTTTTTTTGCAACTGAAACCACAGGCTGCTTTCTTCCCAGCATGATGTTGCAGACTAGTTTATGGTGGCTTAAGTTTATGTTAAATTTTGTTTAATATATACACTACCAGTCAAAAGTTTGGACACACCTTCTCATTCAATGGTTTTTATTTATTCTAATTATTTTCAACATTGTAGATTAATACTGAAGACATCAAAACTATGAAATAATCTGGTTTTGCCATAATCTGGATTACAACAATAGTCAAATAGGGCTATATATTGTGTGCTAACCCTACCTCTGAACAACACAACTGATGGTCTCAAACACATTAAGAAGGCAAGTTATTCTACAAATGAACTCTTGACAAGGCTCGTGTTCATTAGAAACCAGTCCAGGAGACCACTTCATGAAGCGGACTAAGAGAATACCAAGAGTGTGCAAAGCTGTCATGAAGGAAAAAGGGGGCTACTTTACAGAATCTAAAATATAAAACATATTCTGCTTTGTTTACCACTTTTTTGTGAATGAAATAATTCCATACATGTTCTTTCATAGTTTTGATGCCTTCAGTGTTAATCTACAATGTTTCTATAATTAAAATAATTACAAACCCTTGAATGAGAAGGTGTTTCCAAACTTTTGACTGGTACTGTATATTTAAATGTAATATGTTTTAGATGCATTACAATCCACTAAATGTTTCAGGCTTTTATCTGTTTTAGTTTGAATTGTTGCTTACTGCAAGGAGGGAAGGAGAAGTGTGCTAGGGAAGGTGCCAAATCACAACAAACGTTATCTGAAGACTCTTTAAAAACATAGCAGGTCTAGATCGTTCTCTGTGTTCTATTATTAACAAAGACCCAACACCAAGACAGGGTAAGACTCAGTCTGATCTCATCTTAATCCACCGTGAGCATTGACAAACTTCCTTTAACAGGCAGAAACCTTGAACAGGACCAGACTCGTGTTAGACAGGCATCTGCCTCGACCGAGTTGAGGTCAGAAAGAGGGATAGAGGAGATCAAGAGAGAGAGAGAGATGATACCTCCCCTAAATGATTTCCCAGATATCCAGTCCACTGATAAAAATCTACCTCAGAAAATAAAGGTACAATATGCATTTTTGGGAGCCACCTTGTGCACTGATTTAGTTCTGTCACTATGGGTTTAACGTCAATCACTTGGACATCGCCCCTCAGTATGCCAGTATACTGATGGGCATCTCAAATGGGGTAGGAACATTAAGTTACAGTGGCGAGGAAAAACTTCCTTTAACAGGCAGAAACCTTGAACAGAACCAAACTCATGTTAGACAGCCATCTGCCTCAAGCAAGTTGGGGTTGGAAAAATAGATTGAGGGGAATAAGAGAGAGAGGGAGATGATAGTGAGGAGACGAATAGTACTAGCAGTAGTAGTAACAGGTAGAAACCTTGAACAGGACCAGACTCATGTTAGACAGGCATCTGCCTCGACCGAGTTGAGGTCGGAAAGAGGGATAGAGGAGATCAAGAGAGAGAGAGAGATGATACCTCCTCTAAATGATTTCCCAGATATCCAGTCCACTGATAAAAATCTGCCTCAGAAAATAAAGGTACAATACGCATTTTTGGGAGCCACCTTGTGCACTGATTTTGTTCTGTCACTATGGGTTTAATGTCAATCACTTGGACATCGCCCCTCAGTATGCCAGTATACTGATGGGCATCTCAAATGGGGTAGGAACATTAAGTTACAGTGGCGAGGAAAAACTTCCTTTAACAGGCAGAAACCTTGAACAGAACCAAACTCATGTTAGACAGCCATCTGCCTCAAGCAAGTTGGGGTTGGAAAGAGGGATTGAGGGGAATGAGAGAGAGAGGGAGATGATAGTGAGGAGACGAATAGTACTACTAGTAGTAGTAACAGGCAGGAACCTTGAACAGGACCAGACTCATGTTAGACAGGCATCTGCCTCGACCGAGTTGAGGTCGGAAAGAGGGATAGAGGAGATCAAGAGAGAGAGAGATGATACCTCCCCTAAATGATTTCCCAGATATCCAGTCCACTGATAAAAATCTGCCTCAGAAAATAAAGGTACAGTACGCATTTTTTGGAGCCACCTTGTGCACTGATTTTGTTCTGTCACTATGGGTTTAACGTCAATCACTTGGACATCGCCCCTCAGTATGCCAGTATACTGATGGGCATCTCAAATGGGGTAGGAACATTAAGTTACAGTGGCGAGGAAAAACTTCCTTTAACAGGCAGAAACCTTGAACAGAACCAAACTCATGTTAGACAGCCATCTGCCTCAAGCAAGTTAGGGTTGGAAAGAGGGATTGAGGGGAATGAGAGAGAGAGGGAGATGATAGTGAGGAGACGAATAGTACTACTAGTAGTAGTAACAGGCAGGAACCTTGAACAGGACCAGACTCATGTTAGACAGGCATCTGCCTCGACCGAGTTGAGGTCGGAAAGAGGGATAGAGGAGATCAAGAGAGAGAGAGATGATACCTCCCCTAAATGATTTCCCAGATATCCAGTCCACTGATAAAAATCTGCCTCAGAAAATAAAGGTACAGTACGCATTTTTTGGAGCCACCTTGTGCACTGATTTTGTTCTGTCACTATGGGTTTAACGTCAATCACTTGGACATCGCCCCTCAGTATGCCAGTATACTGATGGGCATCTCAAATGGGGTAGGAACATTAAGTTACAGTGGCGAGGAAAAACTTCCTTTAACAGGCAGAAACCTTGAACAGGATCAGACTCATGTTAGACAGGCATCTGCCTTGATTGAGTTAAGGTTGGAAAGAGGGACAGAGGAGATCAAGAGAGAGAGAGATGATAGTGATGAGACGAATAGTAGTAGTGGGAGTTGCTGTTGCCGCTTGAGTCCATCACGTCCGTATCAACTGAAGTCTGGATCGTCCACAGCATGAGGACGTCTGTGGCAACATCAAGACACTCCTAACCCAGAGACAGCATCATAAACATCCTACCTGGACCAAACAGAACTGGACTGTTTCTCAGTGGTCCAAAGTCCTCTGTTCAGATGAAGGTGTGATGATTTGAACCTGGTATGCCTCAGTGTGAAATCAAAACAGCAATGACCTCTTATCACTTACACTGATGACATAATCAATAACAGATTAAACCCATAGAGTACCCGTTTGAGTACGATACGTCTGACGGCGACATTGACGTGTAATGGAAAACTTTTAAACCCAGAGTGAAGAAGCGGAGCTCCTTTCTTTATCTGATTGTCATTTCTAACTGCCTCTCGTGGCTTTCGGAGAACTGGCTGTGAAAACTTGCAGCCTGTCGAGCACACATACAGTTATTGAACAGCTTGAGCCGGTGCTCAGTGTCAGCCAGCGACTTGATTCCTGTTTCTCTGAGGAATGAAAATGGAATTATTAGTGTGTGACTGACGCAGCCTACAGTATGCACACGTTTCCAATTCTCTTAGCTGCATGAACTCCAGAAGAGCTCGTTTTATGTTAATGTTATCTTAATTTGTTTTATTTAAAGGCACTGTGAGGAGTTTTCATGTTGGTGTTGATGCTGGTGACCCGTGTGGGTGAAATCTTTGGTGTTTTTTCTGGGATAAAGACTACATTTTCCATGTGCACCACCTCCCAAAGCAAAAGCAAAGCATTAGTTGGACGCAAATGAACGTCACACGGGTCTTCACACGGGGCGGTGTGAAGCACCAACAGCATTTAGCATTCAGGGACCGTCGTAAAAGTGCAATGCAGACCTGTATTTTGCATTCATGGCATTTTTATTTGAATCAAGAGAATCAAATATAGTGGTCACATGGAGAATGTTTACTTTTGCCTTTTTTGCAGGCTAGATTATTTAACTTAAGATATTTCAAAATCAAAAGTGTTAAAAGTGAAATGCTGATTTTAATACTTGGTAAAACCCTGATACAGATATCTGATCAACTACATGAATTATTTTAGATTTGTCCTACATCTATTTAAGATAGATAGATAGATAGATAGATAGATAGATAGATAGATAGATAGATAGATAGATAGATAGATAGATAGATAGATAGATAGATAGATAGATAGATAGATAGATAGTTTGCTGTGGCAAAGTCTGTCTGCACCTAGGGGAAACACTGGGTATTTATATATGTTAAGGCCCTTACTGGAATGCTACCAGGCTACATTGCAACCTTGTTGGAGAGGAATTATGGTTCTTCCATGACTCTCTCTTCTGATTGGCTCATTCTGATTGGCTTGTTCTGAAAGCCTCTCAAGTTTATGGTGAAATCAGTCCAACAGACTTTAAGGTTGTAATCTAATCCCTCTTTTGCAGAGTTAAAGATTTTGATCTCTGACCACTGTGTCTCAGATTATATCTGTTTTAATTAATCTGTTGTTTTGTGAATGAGTATGCGTTTTTGTTTCGCTGTTTCTGATGCGCCTGGGATCTTGATGACATTGTAAATGAGGGAAACCTCAATGTCCTCTACATAAATGAAGGTTTTGAATTGAAATTAGAAACCATTGTGTATCAACTAAACTTTGCAGACTCTTATTTATTACCATTAGTTAGCTTAGAGTTCCCCCTTCGCCACGTTTCCAGCCAATTACAGCATTATTGACTTTTTAGTTAATTGTAACCATAACTACTCGGTTAGATCCTGGTTTGGGTTTAAATGAGTCTCATAGAATGTCTATAACATGGATGCAGTCTTGGTTTAACCACCCATTGCTTTCTGTAGAGGTGTAATGAAACTCAAAGATGGTGGCGGCCATATTGGAAACGCTGACCCCAACATGTTTCCATCCAATCACAGCATTTTTGACTCTTCAGTTAATTGTAATCATAACGACTCAGTTAGATCCTGGTTTGGGTTTAAATTAGTCTCATAGAATGTCTAAAACATGGAGGCAGTCTTGGTTTAACCACCCATTGCTTTCTTTAGAGGTGCAATGAAACCCAAAGATGGTGGCGGCCATATTGGAAATGCTGACCCCAACATGTTTCCAGCCAATCACAGCATTATTGACTCTTTAGCTAATTGTAACCATAACTACTTGGTTAGATCCTGGTTTGGGTTTAAATGAGTCTCATAGAATGTCTATAACATGGATGCAGTCTTGGTTTAACCACCCATTGTTTTCTGTAGAGGTGGAATGAAACCCAAAGATGGTGGCGGCCATATTGGAAATGCTGACCCCAACATGTTTCCAGCCAATCACAGCATTATTGACTCTTTAGTTAATTGTAATCATAACTACTCGGTTAGATCCTGGTTTGGGTTTAAATTAGTCTCATAGAATGTCTATAACATGGATGCAGTCTTGGTTTAACCACCCATTGCTTTCTGTAAAGCTAAACCAAAGATGGTGGCGGCCATATTGAAAATGCTGACCCCAACTGACCTCCGACCTCAAAACAGCGCTTCAGATACTAATGGTTGACGTCATGGATACTACGTCCTGCTGCCTTATAGCTTCAGTAGATTGCTTCTGCATCTGGCGGCTGAGAAACAGGCTGTAATGGCTGCAACTTAATATGTATAGGCAAATGCAAGGCATGCAACTTGGGAGGTTGTTTTTGCCGTGAGCACGGCGTAGTTGCTTGTCTACTGCTGCCTGAATTAGGTCAGTGTTGGACAACTAACTAGGGAATTACTGTTTTGGTTAAGAGAGTCTGGTTGGTATGAAGGCAGTCATGCAACATCTGTTTCTGGTTTCCAAAAACAGTCCTGCACTCCCTAACAAAAATCTCTGCAGGGAGCCTTTCTGCAGAGTTGTTGGACACTTGGAGTAAAACTCAGAGCCTCTCAGTGGCAGAGATAACAGTCTCTAGTGGACATGCTGTAAGTTGGCTCACTTGCAGAGGTGGGGGTTACTCTGCGGCCTTTCTAGCCTCTTTCGTGGCCGCTGACTGACAAAATGAAACTGGAGCGATTCCAAAACCTTTAGTGCCGAGTCATTAAGAACCTGAATGACGTAAACATTTGGCAAAGAATTAATAATAGCTGAATCGCTCCCCTTCAGCATCGGTTATGATACAAATAATAGTTTGTCTCAGTTAGTTGGATTACAGATACATTTTGTTCTCATTTACCTGCAGGCTCTCGCACACAGGGGGAGGGGATTGAAGAGATTTTGTTAACAGCCCCGGTGCTCAGCATATGTGAGATTAAATGAACGCTGTGCTTTCCACCCGCAGAGTGTGTGCATTCACAGCAGACCGAAGGAGATGTCTCATTTGATCCAGAGCCTCACAGTCTTTTGTGGAGAGCCCGGTCGGAGCAGCAGTCGGGAGTTAGCCGGGGCCAGAGGCCAACAGAGGAGTGAAAACACTCTCATGCGATGTGCGCATGGAAGTTCTTGGCCTGTTTGGCGCGTTGCATTCACATCGCCTCAAGCTGTGAGAGGTTGATGCAACAGTACAGTACCTAGTGTTACAAACAGGAGGACAAAAGTGGTGTGCAATATTGTTGAAGATCAGAAGGTCAGAAGAGAGTACAGCCACAAGGAGACGGTCCTCCCCCGGATGGTTCTTATAAATAGACAAGAGACGGCGTTCTGTTTAAGAGTTTGTATGCAGATGATGACAGATTCAACTCAAGCTGTATTGTCAAATAATGGATTCATTTAAAACACATGAGTGCATGTTCTAAGATATGTAGTTACAGACATAACATGGCATACAGTAGTGAAATATGACGATTCCCTGTTGTGAAATCTTTGGAAATACATCTTTGGATCTGCACCAAAAGTTCTGAACTTGGTTCCTGTACTATGAAGTAACAGGTCACTTGTATGAAAAATGTATTGCAAAGTTCAGTGGATGGTATAGATTCCACAGAAGAAAGCTACATGATGTAAGAAGACCTTGGGCAGAGTTCAACAACGGCCCGAAGCCACAGCATATTACATTTTGTTCGCCAACAACAGAACTGAGATTTACACTCGTACTGTGACTCCTCTTTCTAATGAGAAAATGTTCATGGCATGTTTGTAAAGGGCTTTAGTTTTTATTTCAGAACAATATTTCTGCAAAACATAATTACATCTGTCAATGCTTTTTGATTTATTAAAGTTTCACAGCTAAGGGAAACTATTAAAAAGAGACGGTTTGTTTTCTTTAGAAGTGGGGTTGTGTGATGCATTTGGTCACTGGTGAATGTGTAATCCACAAGGGGACCCGGTCAGCTCGGCCCCTCTCTTGAGAAACCAAGGTTAGGCTATCAAATGCTGCAGACGTAATTTTAGCCAACACTAAATTTCCATCCATCCATTATCTTGACCGCTTATCCCGTTAGGGGTCACGGGGGGCTGGAGCCTATCCCAGCTGTGCTTCGTGCGGAAGGCAGGGTACACCCTGGACAGGTCGCCAACCTATCACAGGGCTAACACAGAGAGACAGACAACCATTCATGCACACACTCACACCTACGGGCAATTTAGAGTGATCTATCAACCTGAGCATGTTTTTGGATTGTGGGAGGAAGCCGGAGAACCCGGAGAGAACCCACGCATGCACGGGGAGAACATGCAAACTCCACACAGAAAGGCACCCGCCCGGCCGGGGATTCGAACCAGGAACCTTCTAGCTGTGTGGCAACAGCGCTACCCACTGCACCACCGTGCCAGCCCATTTGTTTTTGCACTACTCCCAGACGCAACGCATTCCTCTTCCTCAACCTGCAGAGCATTGATCAGCTGTTCAAGTCTGAGTTAACAAGGAAGAACAAGACTCAAAAGACTAACCATCACCTCTCTCTTACTCCCTTCTGTCTGTCTTTCCAGACCCAACTCGGTCGAGGCATGATGGCTGTCTAACATGAGTCTGGTTCTGCCTGAGGTTTCTGCCTGTTACAAGGAAGTTTGTCCTCTCCACTGTAACTAGCTAAATACTGCGATGTGCAATGCTCATGATGGATTAAGGTGGGGTCAGACTGAGTCTTACCCTGTCTTGAAGTTGGGTCTCTGTTCATAATTATTTGACATAGAGTGGTCTAGACCTCCTATGTTTGTAAAAGCGTCTTGAGATAACTTTTGTTGTGATTTGGCGCTATACAAATAAAGATTGATTGATTGATTGATTGATAAAAGAAAGAGAGTGGAGAAAGATCAAAGCTTGATCTGAAAAGGCAACTGGACTTTGTAGAGGGGAGAAACTTCTGTTTTGTGGTGGTGGTGTGAAAACTATGAGCCCATGAATCCAAAGATCTCCTGCTCTCACAAGTGGGACTTGGTAACAACAGTACTTTAGGACCTTTCTAGACCAGAGAATACCACTGATCACTCCTGGTACCCACTTTCTTCAATTTTTAGAAGTTAGAAAACAAGAAAAGCTGGATTGAAGTGGGTATACTTAGACCGACATTGATGTTTTGGTCTGACTTCTGTAATTTGAGATAAATGACATGGTTAAGGGGCACTGTTGGCCTAGCCATGTACAGATGCTACAGTGCCTGTTGCAGAGGTTGCAGGTTAAATTCCAGCCTGGACTATTGGCTGCATGTCTTCCCCCACTCTCTGCTCCCCACATTTCCTGTTTCTCTTCAGCTGTCCTATCCATTCAAGGGGAAAATGCACAAAAAATGTAACTTTGGAAAAATTTAAAAATGACATGGTTAAGTTGGTCACATCTGCAGTTGTTGATAACCTAGATTTGGTGCTGGTGCTCCAGCTGATCTCTCAACAAAGTGACAGTTCTTCTGTTTTTTAAGTGAAATGAATCACGATGATGGGACCTGGTATTTTTACCATTACTGTTTTAGAGGAAGTCATCCCCTTAAAGATAGGGTTGGTAGTCTTGGAAAACCAGCATGAATTTGAATATAGCTTTTCCTCATGACTCCGTCTAACCCCTCCCCTCCTCCCTCGGAGCTCCTCCAAAACGACGCCCCCCCCCCGCGCTCACATGCACGAGCGCCGCTGATTCTCGACCATATGATCGTGACTGATTCAAAACCGGTCCTCACCAAAACATTCTCATAGTGAAAGTTAAAAACACAAACAAACATGGCTGCTGTTAGTACTCACAACTATCATGCCAGCATTATCCAGTTGTACCAGTGACACGATATCAGGAGAAAAGTTATAACACATATATAATACTGTAACAGCTCTACTGTTTGTTAAACATGTTCAGTGTAGATGTTCTTAATTCCTACAGTGTTGACAGTCAGTGAAGGCATCAGGAGAGGTGTAGAGAGTGCGAGTGGGAGAGAGGAGAGACAAGAGGAGAAGTTTTTCATTCATTCAAACATTGATTGTTGTTTTGTTGGTTGTCGTGATCACGGCCGACAGTGACCGGTTATTAAAACTCAACATGTTCACGAATCGGCTCGTCATCACTACAGCGTCCGGACGGACGCTACAATAAATATATATTTTCTGTAGGACTTACTGAACGTCATTAATTATTCTGCTTGTCGGGGAGAGCTTTTTAGACTCTGATCCGGACTACAGTCCTGAGCAAAGCACCTCATCAAGTCAGAGGGGACAGGCCCGAGGACGAGCGAGAGGGGCAGTCAGTAGAGTCAGGGGAAGTAGAGGCAGGAGACGGGGACTCGGAGGAGTGCACGCCGGGGAAATGTACGCGCAGGAGGCGTGCAGAACGGCTGGACGGGATTTGATTGGTTTAAAATTTGGGGAGCCAAAAAACGGTGATTGGTTAGTGTTTTCCCAGGTTTACTCCGGCTGTAGATAGCAGCTTTTTTTCACTCTTTTTTAAGAACACATCATGTATTGATTGCCATCAGGACATAAAGATCATTTTAACCAGTATGACAAAAAGTGTATCTAAATCTGATTACCAACCCCAGCTTTAAATCATGAGAAACTAAAGATTAGATCACAGCTTTAAACAAAAACACAGTCTCATTTTCCACCTTTTTAAGGTTTTCCCTTTGTTATTTTAGGGCACAGGGATATTTCCTCATCAAGACTGTACAGGCTAGTTTGAGAGTGCGTGCCTCCAAAGCAATATTTTCTTTGTATAGTTTTGTTTTTAACACCATCATTTTAAAAAAAGGTGAATGCCCCGGCCCTGGAGCTGAAATATTTTATTTCCTGCATTCTTGGGTGAAACTGTAAACAGATTGTAAGATGTTTAAAAACGAATAAGAAACACTTTTTACATTTTTTTATGGGAAATTGCAAAAAAAAAAAAAAAAAAGTAAATTAAGGAAGCTTGTACTATTCCCAGGTGATTGACACCACCTGGGGAAAATACATTATAGAACACCATGTAAAATTAAAGTCTTGGTGGCAGTGTGGTCATTTCTTCAAATATTAAGTTACTCTCCCTGTTGAATTAAGATTATTATGAGGAAGCTATCAAATCCCTCTGGTTTGAATCTGTTAATATGTGAGCTTGAAAGAAATCCACCCAGGGTGATTAGTCGTTGCTGGCTCTCACTAACCATCACTCGTGAGGACCCACTGTTTCTAAATAATTACCCAGCTGATAAATTAAGTGAATTAACTGGTTAATTTTGCATGCCCAACCTCTGGTTTCATGTGACAGCATAAACAAAAAAAATCCAGTTTCCCTATTATTAAGATGTCACCGTACGCTGCAGAGCAACAGGGATGAAGTAACTAATTCAATCATCAAAACTAATACACTGCTCATGACCTTTACTTTTAATTCTATTAGAGGACAATCTTTGGAAGAAAAAAAAAAAAAAACTTGGGATAGATAGATAGATCAAGTTGCCTCAGAGAGTCTAAATTAGTCTTACCTTTGCTGAATTTAATGAAGGTGGTCAAATGCAAATGTGGTACCGTGGGCTGCGTGAGGGTGTGCTCTGTTGTCTGTCTAGCATGGTGCGATGATGGATAGGGCTGCCAGGAGACTGGGGTTTCACTAATACTGGAGCCTCAGTAGAAGGAAGGGGGAGGGATGCATTAATGGATGTGTGAGTTTTGGTGTGTGTGTGTGTGTAACTGAATGTTCAAGTCAGATGTGTGCGCTTGGCTGCAGGTATTCCGAGAGGAATGTGCATTGTGCGATGGCGCTGCATTCTGTAGAATAGTTGTAACAAAGGCTCGGTTGTATGAAAGGGCTTTTAGAAGACTGATATTTGACCCAATCGAACTAAAAAGGACATTTTAAAGACGGTTTTGCAAAGACAGGGGAACAAGCATGTCAACTATTTACAAGATTCCGGCTGAGATTGTTTCCCATCATGCTCTCTGTCTCTCTCACAAGGCATTTTCTACAGCTTAGGTTTACCAGAGCTAACACTAACCCTTGTCTGCATTGCATGTTGTCCACTGAACTGTTACACCTCGTCTGCATGGAGGCATAATGGCAGGGCAAAGTTGTTCTGCCACCAGGCCTCCATCAGAGGTAGCGCAAGGCTCAACCTGGTGTAATAGAGTCACTTTAAATGTCCAGGCAGGTATTATGGAACTGTGATGTATGTGTGCATGTTTCTGGGTGTGTGTGGCGCACAGACTTTACAGACTTTTATTGAGTAATGTTAAGCAAAGAAAGGGCTCAACTTTATGACGGTGCTGCAGTGGAATCTCAGTCCCCTACATGTTTACCTGCTTTGCTGCTTCCTAAGTGGTATAATTTTTTGCATGAGATGTGTAACCCCTTTTATGTTACTTTAAACAATTGCAAACAAAGTTTTATATCCAGGTTGCAGGTGGGTGTGACTAAGTTAGGGACTTTACCCCTGAACTACATGCGTTTGGACCGGTGGAACCAGGGTCTAAATTTAGTTCAGGGGTAGTTAATCTCCCCTGAAGAGGTGGGTAGTACTTTTCAAAGGTCCCATGACTTTTAAGGGGCAGGGCCTGCAATGCTGAGCGTGTCTGATTGGTAGATTAACCGCAGTGTTTTTATTCCGCCCGCCGTCCACCATAACATCACACACATCTGTGATTCACTTGATTTCTCTTTCTTTCATTAGTTTTTATTTGTTCTATCTTTTTTGTATGTGTGTGTACTTTTCAAAAGAAGAAGCTGTGATTCTCTTGATTTAGCAGCTTGTAACAGTGGTCTTCTCTCAGCCCACCGTGAATGCGTCTCTCCTCCCGGTGTTCCGGTTTTAAAAGTGACCCTGTAAACTGGAGACCTTCGGCTGAACGTGTCAGTGTTTGTGGCAGCTGTTGAAACACAGAGGGAGTTCCTGGGAATGCAAACTAGTTTAGTTTTTATTAAGATTTCAAAATATCCTCATCAGATATTTAATGATCGTCTAAATGAGGGATGCACCTGGCTGGGAGTCAACAGTTAACAGGGTCGCTGTTTCAACCAAAACACCTGTCGATCTCTGCCACGGCTTTTTGAGTTCAGAAGGATTTTAAAGCCGTGCTGAGTCTCTTCATGCTAACAGGCTAACTGTTGTGATACCTGCTGGTCCATCTTCTTCTATAGTGTCATCTGTGATGAATGGCATTCGTCTTTGACATACTGCCCTCTACTGGTCTGGTGGTGTAGTGCATTTACTTTTTATTTTCTCCATACGTCACTGGCCTGATTTGCATAATCTACCCGGGGCTTCAGCCCTGCGGTCGAAATGCAGACAACAAGGGGGGCACAGGAACCTTATAGTTCAGGGTAAAGTAGTTCTGGGGACTAAAAGACCCTGGAACTTTTGGTTGAAATGCACCTAAATATGGTTCCTCACCCCACAAATGGTTTGTCTTAGAAAGTAATTCAGGCTGTAACCCTCTGTGTTTTAACATTAGCATTAACTCTATGGAGACATTGATCTATAGGGAATGTAAAGGCAATCTGACTGACAGTCACAAGAAAAGGAGTGGCTCAGAACTTAGTGTTGGACTACATATGTGCCTTACATTGCTATCATCAGATTCCATGCTTATTGGATGGTCCATATTGCTTCCCACCACAGCTGCAGCACTGACAGCCACCTTATATTACTCCGCTGATGTTGTCTCAAACGGTCATAGTCGTAAAACTTTCATTTTACAGACTGGAAATTGCTTAAGAGTGTAAGTATGCAGCGTCCCAACTCAAGATGGCCAATCTGGGCAGCTGCTACTTTGAGAGCTGTTGCGTTACGACTCTGCCGAGTGTAAACAGCAGTATATATCTGCTCCTGTGTGTGCGTGCGCGAGTGTGATTGAAAGCCTCGGCAGCACACCTGCTAGGCTTGGACCAGCAGTGTCTCTGGACCTCATATCCCATTCAGGCGAGCTCCTGTGCAGAACAGGAGCATATGGTCTAAGGGAGAAAAAAAAAGAGTTCTCCCTTTCCTTTGTGCCACCGTTTTACAGAAGGCCCATATACCCTCAGCACTCCCTGGAAAGCTGTTCCTTCTACTTCGTCTTACCCAGAGCACTTTGCCCCTGTCTGTCTCCGCCACCTCATCCGTGATGGCTTTGGCGGGGTTCGTCATCTGACATGTGGATATAGACACCCTGGGAGGCAAACTGAGTGGGATCTTCACTCTGCTAAAATAACTGTCTGACTTGAATATGTAATTTATTCCAACCCGAGCGTCTTTGTATTGATGCCCTATCTATCTAGTGTGAGATTATTCTCAGAATGCATGAGGAGCAAATATATTGGGGTTGAATAAAAACATCATATTCCCATTAGACAGGGAAATAAGACCATTTCCTTTATAATATTCTGTAGGAGTGCTCATTTAAGGCGAGGCAGTGGATGAATTACTTCTGCATCAGGGATGGTAGGATTGTTGCACTCCTATGTGCTGTTCACTATTGATGTGTTTTCTCATCGATGCAGAGATTTGGGTTGAAGGAGCGCCTCCACTCTGGAGGAACACCTGTTTCAGCCTCCCTCCAGATGGTTAGCAAATCTAAATGCATTTTATATGATGTCACACTAATCTGAATATAGGACGGCGTGCACATCAAAACCTATGCCTTAGGTGGTGACGCAGGCATCCATATGCCATCATACATGGAACATGTTTACAGTAATGCTGTTTAATGGCAGTGTTTCTCCTGCACAGACGGTGTAACTAAAGGGAAGGGAAAGGAAAATATATAAGCAGAGCACATTTTTCATAATACACTTAATCACCCTAGAAATGTGCTTGGATATCTTTTTTGTTTTTTAAATCACTTCGCCGTATATTTTTGGTACCATATGCCATAACGGCGTGGAGTGTTTTGGAAAGTTGTGCAGGCCTGATATATTTCCAGCTGTTCTCCAGCACACAGGAGCAAAAACTACAACGGGCTAAAAGCTGTGAGAAATGGCGATGCAGTAGAGCCTAAAGCT
This sequence comes from Notolabrus celidotus, assembly GCF_009762535.1. NCBI lineage: Eukaryota > Metazoa > Chordata > Actinopteri > Labriformes > Labridae > Notolabrus > Notolabrus celidotus. Next base: position 4,570,498 of record NC_048291.1, read on the forward strand.
CTCACTGTGATGCTTTTTTTTCCAAGCGCACACTGAGATATTTTCTGTAGAAAGAGCTGCCTCGCAGCTGCAATTAGATGACCATGTTGCAAACCTCCAAATCAGGAGTTTCAAGTATACGAGACCGTCTTGGATGTGCTTATACAGGCACCGTGGGTCTTTTCATCTGAATGGGAGACACTTTTCAATAATATGGTAGCATTTTTGTTGCTGCTTCTTTACCACGGTAGCTGAGGGGTCGGTCCTGGAGTCAGCCTGCAGGTTGTATGACAGATATCACAGCTTAACATTGATATGCCAGTGTGTACTAAAAAAATTGTTCGCTTGTATGTATGTATTTAGATTTTGGGTATTTGTGCATTGACTCCCATTTCAAGGGAGGGGGTGTGATGGCCCCTCCCGCTTTGCCTGCATGTCTTGTTTGTTTCAGTCTCCAAGTGTTACCTAAGGCTTGCAGGTATCTGGAGATGGCATGTGGGTGGAGCTGGGAGGGGTAGTCTGAGTTACCTGCCCTGCTGGGTGGGGCCTTCAGAAGGAATAAAAGACCTGCCTCACTTACCCCTTTTCGGCCGAGGCAGTTTCAGGGCCCGAGTTGGAGCCGGGAAAACCGGTTCAAGAGCGGCTCCAACTCTTTGCTGGTCTAGAACCTTGAACTTCTTACATCAGGGGCAGGGTGCCGTGATCAAAAACCCAAACCAAACATGTTTCTGCCATTGTCCTGCAGTGTAAAAATAAAAGAGACTGATGGATTCCAAGGCAAAGCAGTGGTCGGCCAAGGAGACAAGCTGCCGTTGTCCGCCATCGTTGTTGTTGGCGGTCATGTAGATCTGATGCCATGATATGCCTCTTCCATGGGCTTGGTCAAAAAGAGGTATCTGAGCTGTCACTCTCTCTCTCTCAGCTGGGCCTGCTACCCCTTCCTCATCCTGTCTTCCTTGGTTGTGAGCATGCATCACCACCATCACATAACACTTTCACTCATCCACACATTTCAGACATGACCGGTTATTCCCATTCTGATACATCATGAGTTATTTGATGAGTTAGGTTCTAAAAGTTACACCAATAACCCTTTTGAACACTTGATTTGTGTGTGGCCTCCCTTCTTGTTACCAGCCTTGAGCTAGGTGGTAACAGAGAACAAAGGGGCGCTGGTGGCCTAGCGGTCTAAGCGCCCCACATACAGAGGCTACAGTCCTCGTCACAGGGGCTGAGACCATTTCCTGCATGTCTTCCCCCACTCTCCACTCCCCACATTTCCTGTCTCTCTTCAGCTGTCCTATCCATAAAGGGCAAAAAAGCACCCCCCAAAAAATATTTTAGAACAGGAGTAAACCTCTTCAAGCTTTTTGAGAACCGCCGACTTTCTGCATGACAGCTGACTGTTAGAATCCTCACAGGTTGTGTTGCAAAGAGCTGCAAGCTTGCATATAAATCATCAGCAAGCAAAAGCCCCAACACTGACAGGATGATTGATTGATGCACCTATGGACACGCCGTTGTCGCCTTCAGGCACGTGATGCACCCGTATCATTTTCACGTTGGGTCACTGTGTTTAATACTCATTATCTTTCTTCAAACCACATCCGGCTTGATACTCTGAAATCGCTGGAACGCATTATCCTATCAGTGAGCGAGGGAACGTTAATGGCTGCACATAAACATGCACACTTACATATAGGCCAGGGCTTTGATCACTACTCCTCCTTCATCATCCGCAGCCTTTGCGTGACATCCCCCCTGTGTGATATGTTACTAAGGAGCCAATGCCCTGGCTTCATAGGTTCACATGTATATTTAATGTCCTCTCTGGTGCATTAGGGAGCGGTACAGCTGAGCTCCCAAGTTCTTGTCGGTTCACCAGTGTCCACATGTGTTAGCAAAGATTCCTGTGCATTAGCTTGGGAATAGCTACACAGAATATTCACGTGGGTATGTTTTTCTGCATTTGCTTATTAATTATTAAAGATGTGTAACATATTCCATAAAGCATATTTTTAGATCAGTCTCTTTTTCCCTTTTTGCGTGTGTGTTTAGTCGAGGTTGAGTATATGTGTCTTCTTTTTTTTTTGGCATCTGCATATGTGTGTGTTTGAGTGCATAAGTAGCCCCAGCCCCTGTGATCCATCCTCCTCTGCACCAGGGTTAAAGCCGCACACTCAGGGCACAGGGGCTGCAGGAGGGAAAGCGCGGGTGGGCGGCTCATTAGACAGCACTCCCCGCGGAGTGTGAAGGAGAAAAACACCCATTAGCAAAACAAACGATGTGCCCATCGCTCACACAAACACGCCAATTGTTTACCGAGAGCCAGGCGGCCGAGCCCATCGGCAACCTGAGCCTGCTGGGGGCTTCCTGTCAGAGTACTTCCGGGGTCAGGCATGCGGTAACGCAGGGAAAGGGTTATTTGGGAAGTTTAGGGTATCTTATGGACGCCTGTGGTTTGTTTACAGTAAGAGTACAAGTGTTAAAGGCCGGGAGGACCACCATTCAAGATCTTTTTACAAAAGTTAAGTACATAAGGATTGGTTTGGAATCAAATCATACCCTTTAAAAAAAAAAACAAGGAGAGCAGTGTTTAGTGATTTATCCTAGTACAGCCGTGTACAGCTATGGGAGCCATCTTTAGCTTCCTTAGACTAAGATCATGCACAGATTTGAGGCTTCAAATTGATCCCTGTAAGTGATACTTATCATGATTGACACTTTCAAAGTTTGAGGTCTTAAATTCACATTCCACATTTAAGCATTTTCTGATCCCTCGCTGCTGTTGCCTTTTAAAAGTCCAAAATTACTTCAAATGTCAAGCATAAAAATGACTGCCATGCTTTGATGCAGTCTATATTGAGAGCTTATTCTAAGGCTTGGAGTGTGATTGGGTGGAGAAATGGCAGAGAAGGCAATGTGAAAATATTCTGTCATATCACCTGGATATAGGTATAATAATTCTCTTTAGCTCCCATGTTGCGCAACCATGTTACTCATCTAATACCATGAGGCATTATTCGACCGCAGGAACTCTCCCTCCTGAAAAGCCTGTGCTTGGGGGGTAGTACTTTTCAAAGGTCCCGGGACTTTCAAGGGGCAGGGCCTGCAATGCTGAGCGTGTCTGATTGGTAGATTAACCGTAGTGTTTTTATTCCGCCCGCCGTCCACCATAACATCACACACATCTGTGATTCACTTGATTTCTCTTTCTTTCATTAGTTTTTATTTGTTCTATCTTTTTTGTATGTGTGTGTACTTTTCATAAGAAGAAGCTGTGATTCTCTTGATTTAGCAGCATGTAACAGTAGTCTTCTCTCAGCCCACCGTGAATGCGTCTCTCCTCCCGGTGTTACGGTTTTAAAAGTGACCCTGTAAACTGGAGACCTTCAGCTGAACGTGTCAGTGTTTGTGGAGTTTACACAGCTGTTGAAACACAGAGGGAGTTCCTGGGAATGCAAACTAGTTTAGTTTTTTATTAAGATTTCAAAATATCCTCATCAGATATTTAATGATGGTCTAAAGACGTTTATGAGGGATGCACCTGGCTGGGAGTCTCCAGTTAACAGGGTCGCTGTTTAAACCAAAACACCGGCCGATCCCTGCCACGGCTTTTTGAGTTCAAAAGGATTTTAAAGCCGTGTTGAAACGTCTTTGCTACTCGCGCTTATCTCCTCTCACATGTTGATTCAGTGAATCCATATGTGATGAAATATAGCACCATCTAAAACAGCGCCAGCTGAGCGTCTTCCATGCTATCAGGCTAACTGTTGTGCTGCTCATAATGATACCTGCCTGTCCGTCTGCTTCTATGGTGTCATCTGTGATGAATGGCATTCGTCTTTGTTTTACTGCCCTCTACTGGTCTGGTGGTGTAGTGCATTTACTTTTTTTTCTCCATACGTCACTGGCCTGATTTGCACAATCTACCCGTGACTTCAGCCCACAGTTAAAACGCAGACAACAAGGGGGGCACAGGAACCTTTTTAGTTCCAGGTAAAGTAGTTCTGGGGGCTAAAAGACCAGCGAACTCTTGGTCGAAATGCACCTAAAGGGGATGCGATCCTGATTTCATCCCCAGGTTTCACTAGAATCATCACAACATGAAAATTCCTTACAGTGCCTTTAAGTGAGAAATGCCCTCACACATTCTGAGAGTCTAAAAATATAATCTTTTCTAAAAGTTTGGGACATTTATTTCCCCTTTGTTGGATATTGACAGCTGAAGATACACAATAAATTCCACACAAGACAGAAAGGGGATGACATGCAGCACGGGGCCCAGTACCAAGGCGAAGTGCGGCCACTGCTGTAATGACAATGCTACTTAAAATGTTGCTTTTTGTCCCACAAACAGTCCAAAAATCCAAATAATTGAAGTCACATTGATATATAAAAACAGCTGCAAATCTTCATATTTGAGCATCTTGAACCAGAGAGTGTTTGCTTTATTTGATCGATCAGTGACTTTGTTTGAGATGGGAATTGCTTCAGCGCCCAACATAAGTCGACTAAGGAGACACTCCATCACAGTTAGGACAGTAATATGAATATGTTACTTCTGCCTTAGTGTATGTGTGTCATTTGTGCACCCAAGCTCATCCCTGCATGCGTGCATGTGTGTGTGTGTGAGCAGCAGGCTGGGCGTAGCCTCCTGGGTAATTAGCGTACGAGGCAGGTTCCTCTCTCTGACCTCTGACCCCCAGGAGTTACCTTCCAACACTTACCTCCCCGCTTCCCCTCCCTGCCCTCCCCGTCAGCTGCTGTCATCTCCTTGGGACTGTCTTCCAAGAAAAAGACCAAACAGGGACAGCACTTGATCCGGGGGCTGACTGACGACACAGTGTGTGTGTGTTACGGTCTGCCGGCTGAGTCCTCCTGCCGTCATGTGAATGATGGAGATAATTTTCATCAGATGAGAATCAGGCCAAAGCATCACTCCTCATGTTTCTCATTTTTTCCCTCCTCTGGTTTGTTGTTGAGGAGCCACATTCATCTGGACTCTGTCTTGGTTTATGTTCTCCTTCAGATCTTACATGGAATCACTAAACCCACCCCCCTCCCCCGTTCGCTGTGGTCCCTATCACAACTCTTGCAGATGACTAGTTTGCAAGCTTACAAGAGGTGGTGGGAGGTTTGCCTCTCCCCTCTCTTGTCCCTGTGTCTCGCTACAGCCGGATAATTAGCTGCCGACTGTCAGATAATTAGCCAGGCTGCATCTAATTTTGGTCACAACCTCGGACGATAATGGTCAAATGAAATCAATGGCGTACAGGAATGCGTGGGATTAGCTAGGCAGCATGTGCTCAATTAGCTCATCCCAAATTGTCCATCCAGATTAATGACTTAGTATCTTTGTGTTAATGGCTACTCTCACATCAGCACGTCTATATCTCTTAATATCTGAAACATAAATTAACAGGAGGATGAGCTGTGTTTTAATGCGTCTTCTCCCCCCCCCCCCCCCCCCCCCCCCCCCCCCCCCCCCCCCTCGCTCTTTAAAGCAGCCTTGTTATTGTTATATATCTCAAGCTGTGTCACCTACTGATACCAGCTGAGGTGTTGAGTAAGAAGAAATAGATAATAATGAGAGCTATTGTGTGGCTTCCTTTTGCTGGCGTCGGTTTTTCAACCGAACACACTTCTGCACAGGTCGTCGGAAAATATTGCAGGAGCTTCCTAAGTTGAGCATTTTATCAAGGAAATGATCCCGACCAAGACATCCAGGTTGCCTGGAAGTGCCATTAAGTTGAGAAGCAAGTGTAATAGTCAGGTGTGACTGAGGAAGTACCCCACCTTCAAACCCCCACTGACACCTCCCAGTGCCAGCCAGGGATTTGGGTTAATGCAGAGTTATAAAGACATTCAGCAGGAATGGAGGATTGGAGGCGTATATCATCGTGATGCACCTCTGTGTGATGACAGCCGTACTGTATGTGACGGTAAATCCTCGATACTTATGCATCATTTCCTATTTCTCGCTTAATGACGACAGAGAGAACGTATCGGCAGTAGTACAACAGTTTCTGCAGGAGCATCATTCTCTCTGAGAGCGAACACACTGGAGCTCTCGGCTGCAGGGATGCAGAAAGCCCGCTGTCAGCAGGACTGAAGGCAACGCATGGGGTGTACCAAATGTTTTTTTTGTGCTTTCAAGGATTTTTTTTAACCAAAGTTTTAAAAGCTACAGTTGGGTTCACAGTGATGTCAATAACTACAGCCGGGTCTATTTAAAGTCTGTAGCAGGGGTTCCCAAAGGGTGGGTTGGGACCCCCTAGGGGGTCAGGAGACACAAATGGGGGGTCGTGAGATGTCTTCCAGAATGTTGAACTTGAAGAAAAAACTTGAATATAGAAAATGTAATGAGTTTTCTGCCTCTCTTTTTGCAAGATGACTGAAAGTTTTAAGGTTAGTGAACAGTTAATATCAAAAGCATCAGTATCAGTAGGTTGGTTTATAACGGCATAGGAAACACAGACACATGCTTATGTAGGTAGGCTAATTTGGGGACAGTGGGGGTTGTGAGTCTTTGGCATCTTTATTTTGGTGGTCTTGAGTCTTTGGCAACTATTTTTTGGGGTCGTGAGTCTTTGGCATCTATATTTTGGGGTTGCAAGTCTTTGTCATCTATATTTGGGGGTTGCAAATCTTTGGCATCTTTATTTTGGGGTTGTGAGCCTTTGGCATTTTTGTTTTGGGGCCGTGAGTCTTTGGCATCTATATTTCAGGGCCATGAGTCTTTGGCATCTATATTTCAGGGCCGTGAGTCTTTGGCATCTAAATTTTGGGGGTCGCAAGTCTTTGTCATCTATATTTGGGGGCTGCGAAATCTTTTGCATCTATATTTTGGGGGTCATGAGTCTTTGGCATCTTTATTTTGGGGTCGTGAGTCTTTGGCATCTTTGTTTTGGGGCCCTGAGTATTTGGCATCTTTATTGTGGGGGTTGTGAGCCTTTGGCATCTTTGTTTTGGGGCCCTGAGTATTTGGCATCTTTATTTTGGGGTCGTGAGTCTTTGGCATCTTTGTTTTGGGGCCCTGAGTATTTGGCATCTTTATTTTGGGGTTTTGAGCCTTTGGCATCTTTGTTTTGGGGCCCTGAGTATTTGGCATATTTTTGTGGGGGTTGTGAGCCTTTGGCATCTTTGTTTTGGGGTTGTGAGCCTTTGGCATCTTTGTTTTGGGGCCCTGAGTATTTGGATTCTTTATTTTGGGGTCGTGAGTCTTTTGCATCTATATTTTGGGGTTGTGAGTCTTTGGCATCTTTATTTTGGGTTTGTGAGTCTTTGGCATCTTTATTTTGGGGTTGTGAGTCTTTGGCATCTTTATTTTGGGTTTGTGAGCCTTTGGCATCTTTGTTTTGGGGTTGTGAGCCTTTGGCATCTTTGTTTTGGGGCCCTGAGTATTTGGCATCTTTATTTTGGGGTCGTGAGTCTTTTGCATCTATATTTTGGGGTTGTGAGTCTTTGGCATCTAAATTTTGGGGGTCACAAGTCTTTGTCATCTATATTTGGGGGCTGCGGAATCTTTTGCATCTATATTTTGGGGGTTGTGAGTCTTTGGCATCTAAATTTTGGGGTTGTGAGTCTTTGGCATCTTTATTTTGGGGTTGTGAGTCTTTGGCATCTTTTTTGGGGGCCGCGAGTCTTTGGCATCTTTATTTTGGGGTCGTAAGCCTTTGGCATCTTTATTTTGGGGGTCACGAGTCTATGGCATCTTTATTGTGGGGGTTGCAAGTCTTCTGCATCTTTATTTTGGGGGTCGCGGGCTGAAAAGTTTTGGAACCCCTGCTCTAAAGCACCAGGTCTCATGCAACCCTTTAGTTTATGGCACGTATATATGCATCTCCAACTCACTGTCCTTGTAGGTAAGGTCTTTCCATTGCAGGTGATTGAAACTGTCTCTGCAGTCTTGAGTGCATCCTCCACCTTTCCTCCTTTAGCGTACAGACCTGGACCCACCTTTTTATTGTTTCGTCTTTTAGTTCTGAAAGTGACCAGCGCATCTCTTCACCGTGCAACATTTCCCTTGCTGTCTTTGATGCTATTTCGCCTCCTTCAACTTCTTCTCTGGCTGTTTGACTTGCATTAACGCCACCCTCGCTCGAGTCATTAGCGCCCCAGTGAGCAGTCACAACGGGGTGACTAAATAAGTCAAATTTGCAGCACCATTTGGCATATCCATAATTATATAACACAAGACAGTCTGACAAAATATTGACTTATAAATATGTTCTCCTATCCCGATAGATTCCAAGGCTGACTGTTCTCCAAGACTTCAATCTGAAACTATCATCACACATTTTGAGTGTCTGCATGGAGAGTGTACTTCCTCTGTAGTAAAGTACAATGTAATCCCAAAGAAGCAAGGTATATTATTAATTCAGACATGTCACAACGTCTCCTTACATGGCTGTGGTGTTGAGCTGGAGGAACATGCAACTTCTTCTAAGCCTGTCAAGAGTGCAGTGTGGAAGAGTTTGAGGCTGTGCACCACAAAATTAGCCCAGAGCCAAAGTTTAGCCTGATAAGTATTTTAATCCCAGCATTTATTTTTGGTTACAGCCACCAGGAGAGTCTCTTGGCCCTGCAAACCAACCAAAACTGTCCCTGTGATCGAAATCGGCAGTGCAATCAGAACATTTCTATTCAACCCTTTTGTTCTCTGTGAAATCACTCGTTCCCAGAACTCACTATAGTACGCATCCATCACAGTTTGAAGGCTTCCTGCTTTAACTTTGACCAGATCTGCAGTAATCATCGTTCACACTGGTTTCCTCTGTAATATAAGACTGCTATTGACATTCAGGGGCACCACCTTCTGAGTTTCCATCAAAATACGCTGATATAGATTGGCCCAACTTTTCCTGTAAGAGCCCTGTTTGGAGAGCGCAGTGTTGTTTCCACAGATGTAACTTTTAATACATCAAAATCATCCAAAGTATACGGTGTGTTCAATTTAATTGGATGGAACGGGACCAATAAGCGCCTCATCCAAATTTCTGTCATCTCTACAGAAGCCCAAAGGGTCTCTCATTTGGCGTCCATTTCCCCCCTTCGGGCTTCCTTAGACTTCACCATGTTGGTGAGTTTTTGGGAAGAAGGAGGATTGTTGTGCACAAGTGCTAATACACCTGAGTGTGTTGTGTGTGTGTGTGTGTATCCTATGCACTTTGTTCCTTCGTATCTCCTGCCGAGGAACTTTGTGTGACATTAGTATTCCAACAACACAACAGGGGTCATGCGATCTACACCCTGCTCCCCTCCCAGCAGTGCATCTCTTTGCCCCCTCCTCTCCACCTCCCTGTTCCTCTCCTTCCTCTCCCCCTCCCCTTCCCTTTTCTCCATTTTGTGGGCTGCAGCACTGCATTAACTGGAGGCACGAGGAACAAATAAAAATAGATGGGCAAAGTTGTGAGATGTGAGCCCTGGGGGACGCGCTGTACGGATATACATTTTCCGCCGTGCGCATTTGGAGCGGCCTCTTCTCGTCAAAGAATATTACCCCGCCTCCCCACTTCCTCACCCCACCTCACCCCTCCCATCTTTGGATCAAGGCGGTAATTCAATTGGGGATAGACAAGAGCAGGATTTCCTTGATGCTTTTTTTCCTTTCCTTATAAACGGGTTGTCTGCCTGTCAGCATTGATAACGCTAGCAGGAACACACTGCGGCTAACTCTTCCCAACCCGCGCTGCCAGTCTCCATACGGCCCCGGCATTGAGGAGCTCCTGCATGATTTACTCTATGCATGTCTGCCCATCTGGCTTTTCTCTCATTGGCTCGCTCTCCAGAGGACTCCTCTCGTCTCTCACTCTCTCCCTCTGATCTGTTTTTCTGTTTGACAATCTAAGCATTGTCTATTTGATACGTCTGTGCGTCCAGGGCCATCTTTCCATCTGTGGAGACTGGATTGAAATGTGATCTGACGGCAGGCTGGATTTACTGTATCCTACCCTACAGCCGCTCAGTCACCCCTGATCTCTGCCTCTCCGTTTGAGTACCTGAGCTGATCCATTCTCTCGATGCCCGGTTAAGTAATGGTCAGAAATAAGCTGTTCAGCTGTAGCAGGTAGTCTGAAGCTATTCCCATCATCAGACAGCTAACAAGGACCCACATAAGTAAGTGATGTGCAGGCTGACAGGTGTGATCGACCAAAAACCTCAACGCAGAGTGTGGTCGGTTTCCTCTGAGAGCGTCATCTTTAAGATTTGATTCTGACAGCTCCCTGACATTCTTGACTTCAGAAGTGTGTTTCCTCCTCAGACGTGCTGTTATCGTTTCCCCCCAAATGTTCAACGTCATGTTAATGGATGTCAGGGGAATGTGACAAGGTGTGGTGGAACATCATAGCTGCGCTTAAACTGGCTCGACTTTCAATTTGTCACTTTAATCCAGAGCAAAGATCAAGCAGAGTTCACATGAGGGACGGGGACAAGTGATCCCTATCAGCTCAGAGTTCAATGCTCAGTTTGCTTTGAGGGGGTGTGATAATTTTGTTGTGTTGACCAGGCAAAATAACATTTTCACTCAGCGGGGAGACATTTAGTCCATTCCCAGGAGAACATGAGATAGGAATGTTTCTGTGCTGTATCTCCATTATGACAAATATGTAGCGTCAGGAATCCATCCTCATGATTTCCAAAAGATGTCATGGTCGTACTGATGAAGGTAAACCACTGACATTGTTCAGAAGCTCTCACACTCAGCATTAAATGGAAGTGTATGCGGTTCTAGCCACTGTAGAAAAATGCAGCATCTGTAGGGAAGGACATTTTTCGGTGGATGTGTCCCGGCTCCATGAACTTGTCAGAGTTTCTATTTGCAGTCTGAGTCATATTGACAAAGCACATTTGGAATAGCGTTGATTGTATGTATTCAAACCAAGTGGAAATGTCTGCTGTGGAAAAACAAAGCTAATACCAAAGTTTAAAAAGCAGTACCTCAAGTGTCCACTTGAGGCTGGCTTCAAAGGGGATGGAATCCCCCTCATGCCTTACATTTTAGATTGGTAATTATATGGCAACAACAAACTTCCTTACATCCTGGTACAATTTTTTTTTTTTTTTGTCTCAATAGCTTATTTCCATATTCATACAAATTGTGCATTGGGTGAATTGTGTTTATATTAAAGGTTAAGTAAGTGGACCGACTGGTGGGTGTGTTTAGATAAGATAAGATAAGATACTCCTTTATTCGTCCCACAATGGGGAAATTCATGGAGTCACAGCAGCAAACAAAAAAGAAGAATTTCAACAAGAATACATATAGGAAAGAAATGTTCATCAAAGACGACAGATTGACCATAATCCTCCTGTCAGCCACCACCTCCACAGGGTCCAGGACTGAGCTCGCCGCCTTCCCCATTGTGTCCCCATTGTGCCCAGTCTTGCTCTCCTGTATCCTGTCCGCCCACAGCAGGTGTAATCCTTCCAATGTGGCGTTCGTGTCCGGTGTTAGCTCTGTTAGCATGATGCTACTCTGCCAGTATTCCCTCTGGTGCTGGGTTAGCTCATTATTTGTTATTTGCAGTTATTTGCCAGGAGGCTTAAAGCTAGGGTTGGTAGCCATGGAAAAACTAGCATGAAGGCTTTCTGCTCTACACTTTTGAGCCATTGATGGACGTGTTGAACCAACGCTACTTTATTTCCATCCCGTACGAAGAATGCAAAAAGAGGAGGTGCTCAAGGAACTACTCGGTGCCAGAACAAAAATAATGAGGATGAAGATGAGACAGTGGCAAGGCAAGGCGAGGCGAGGCGAGGCGAGGCGAGGCGAGGCGAGGCGAGGCGAGGCGAGGCAAGGCAAGGCAAGGCAAGGCAAGGCAAGGCAAGGCAAGGCAAGGCAAGGCAAGGCAAGGCAGCTTTATTTGTATAGCGCATTTCATACACGAGGGCAACTCAATGTGCTTTACATTAAAACATTAAAAGCATTGGAGACATTCAGACAAGCATAAAAGAACATAATTAAAATGACAAATATGATACAACAGAAAAGAAAAGGAAAATTAGAAATATATTTAAAATTACACTAAAATTGTAATTTAAAGTGGGTTAAAATGAGCTAAGATAGGAAGGCAGAGGTAAATAAAAAAGTCTTAGTCTGTGATTTAAAAGAGGTGAGAGTTGGAGCAAACCTGCAGCTTTCAGGGAGTGTGTTCCAGATATGTGGTGCATAATGACTAAACGCTGCTTCACCATGTTTCCTTCTGACTCTTGGGACTGAAAGCAGACCAGTACCTGATGACCTCAGAGGTCGAGGTGGTTCATAAAGCAGTAGCAGATCAGAATCAGAATCAGAATCAGAATCAGCTTTATTCGCCAAGTATGCTTGAACACACAAGGAATTTGACTTTGGTAAACTGTGCTCTCTTTGTACAAGGCATAAGAATAGGAATAAGAATAAGAACTACAATAAAAAATAAAATGAAAATATAATAACAATAACCTTAGCTATAAATACAAAGAAACAACAAATAGGCATAACCATTCAGTGCTTTATAAACCATCAGCAGGATTTTTAAGTCTATTCTCTGACAGACAGGAAGCCAGTGTAGGGATCTAAGAACTGGAGTGATGTGGTCTACTTTGTTGGTCCTTGTTAGGACTCGAGCAGCAGCATTCTGTATGAGCTGCAGCCGTCTGATGGACTTTTTAGGGAGTCCTGTAAAGACCCCGTTACAGTAGTCTAGTCTGCTAAAGATAAATGCATGGATGAGTTTTTCTGCATCCTGCTGAGACATGAGTCCTTTAATCCTTGATATATTCTTAAGGTGGTAGTAGGCGGACTTTGTGATGGTCTTAATGAGGCTGCTGAAATTAATCTGAGTCTATGATTACACCAAGGTTTCTGGCTTGGTTTGAACATTTCATCTGTGCAGATTGGAGCTGAGCAGTAACCTTTAACCTTTCTTCCTCCAAAAACAATCATTTCAGTTTTTTCTTTGTTTAACTGAAGAAAGTTCTGGCTCGTCCAGTCATTGATTTGTTCAATGCATTTACTCAGTGTTTGTATGGGACTATAATCCCCTGGTGATACGGTGATGTAAATGTGTGTGTCATCTGCATAGCTATGGCATTTTATTTTGTTGTTTCTTATTATCTGACCTAAGGGGAGCATGTAGATGTTGAATAGCAGAGGCCCCAGAATGGATCCCTGAGGTACTTCACATACGATTTTCATCCGCTCAGCTAAAAGTACATCATTGGTAATAACTTTTAATTGTCATTGATGCTTTTTCTTCTGATGTTGGCCTCAAATCGCTACCAAGGCAATTTTGCTTTCATACTTGACATAAGAGCTGGGCGATATTGAAAAAGGTGTTATTACAATATTTTGAATGTCAGCCGATGTTGATAATTATCAAGATAAAAATCGAATTTAAAAAATTTAAAGGCAGATTTCTGGTCCTGAGTGAAAGCTGAAGAAACCAGAGTTAGTAACCCCCTGGCCTGTTTCATGGTCATGCCTGGCCCATGTATTTGAAACACAAAAACACCAACACCGCTGATTCATGACCATTTGATCATGACTGATTCAAAACCAGTCCCCAGCACATCGTTTGTGTTTTGCACTACGTCAACTCATGTCTCAGTCAGCGGTAAGAAAACACCAAAACATTATCGTAGTGAAAGTTAAAGACACAAACAAACATGAAATGTACGCTTTGCACGAGGCGGGCAGAACGGCAAGGCGGGATTTGATTGGTTTCATCATTTGGCTCCTGATGGCAAGAATTGGTTGGTGTTTTCCCAGGTTTACTCCAACTATAGATAGCAGCTTTTTTTCACTCTTTTTTAAGAACACATTATGTATTGATTACCATCAGGACATAAAGATCATTTTAACCAGTATAACAAAAAGTGGATCTATATCTTACTACCAAGCCCAGTTTTAAACCCCCTTCAACTCACCCTCTTTACCTGTGCCCAGGTTGATCAAAACTTAGGTCGAGTCAGCATCTTAAATATGGCGACGGGCATAGCTTCTTCAAAAACCAATGGGTGACATAGCTGAGACTACATCCGAGCTTTCTACAGTTTAAGATGCAAACAGTTCACATTGAGAACAAAGGAAGTGTAGTGCATTGGCCGATATACCACATCTGAAACCATCTGGCATCCTTTCAGCTTATTACCAATCTCTTAGACAGATATCTTTGTAAGATATATCAATCAGCCCAAGACGCTTCACACACTACAGCAACATACCCTTCCACAATGGTTTGTACAAGACCAAGTATTTTGTGCCTAACCCTAAACATGTCCAACATGTTTCCATTCCCATTCATCCCATCCCAATGCTAGAAACCCCCTTTAACACCCCTCTTTGGCCTCTCACAAGGTAATGTTTTATTAGCATCCCCCTCAGGGTATGTTTTATTCCCTTCCTGCTCTTGGTAAATGTAACACACTCAGTTTAGGCACAGAAAGCACTTGGTTGAGATCAGGAAACACCACAGTGTGCGCACAAAAAAATAACAAGGCTGGCTTTTTTTTTGTGTGTCTCACACTGAAACCAAAGCCTCTAAGAAATGCCTCCATCCATTATTCAACCAAATGTCTCAAATCCAATCAGTGGAAAGGTTGGCTAATAATGTCAGCGTATTGAGAAAATACAAATCTAGTCTTAACCGTGTGGAAGTGGATGTTTTATCAGATAGACTCTCAGAGCGGCGCACAGATCCAAAACAAAACCGAAGAACAAGATGGAGAGAGCGGGAGTAATAGGCTGCATCAGAGTGGTGAGGGAGCTAATGCCTCTCGAGACTGTTTGTGAGTGAGGGAGGCCTTTGGATGGCGAGCTGCCTTCAGTATGTGCATTACTCAGCCACATAAATCTGGGAGCCCCCGCCTCGCCTGCCTGCTTTGGTTTGGCTTTAATTACCTGAGCTATCCTGCACTCACCACCAGCACTTCCCTAATGGGGCTGCCTCGCTTGGGCATCACTCACACTCAGTCTGGCCAGCTGGCAGGATGGCCTGGGGGGGGGAGCCTGGCCCTCCTATTATAACTCCAAGTCTGTGCCCTAACACACCTGTAGTCTCCATGTGTGTGTGTGCTTGTATGTGTGGCTGTCCATCTTCTCAGCTGTCACACAAACTAACTTTTGCAAGAGGAAAAAAGAACATTCCAATTTTTTTCATTTGAACAATCCTGAAATATTAACCGCTGCTTTTATTGGAGCTTGTGCTGACCAAGACTAATTTGGTCCGCCATTACCCCATTAAGTTTCAGGTTAGTTATGTGTCCTCAGGGGACTCTGCTGTCAGTCAGTCAGTCAGTCAGTGACATGTCAGGGAAGCTTCACCTCTTGTCAGGAGCCTCTGCTTTTATTCTGTCTGTCTCCAGCTGGATAACAATGTGCCAAGAGCTTTCAGCACTGACTTAAAATGCATCAGACCCTTTTTTGTTCCCCCTCCAATGTGAAAAGACACAGAGAAGACTTGGTATGAGCTCCTCGCGCCCCGGCCGCCATTGAATGTCTCGCAGTGACCTTGGAGATTATTGCTATACTAGACAGAAAAAATGCTATATGTTTGTCAAGAGCTGTCTGTCATCAATGAGCTTTTGTGTTGGCTATCGATCGGCTCCTGGGCAGGACACCGGGGTTGATGGATGCACAACAAACAGACTCTGCATCGCCAGCAAGCGGCCCAGCCAGCCAGCAAGCCAGCCAGCCAGCCAGCCAGCCAGCCAGCCATGATGGGATGTCAAGTCCGGGAGGCTGCCGCTCACCCCTCAGGCTCTCACTTTCTCCTCTCTTAGATGTGAATTCACCCAAGTGTTGGCCCCGCCCTCCCTCCCCCCCCGCTGCCCGATGCAGAATGGAGCTGCCTCGCTAAATGGCGGTTCATTAGTAAACATGAAGTGGATTACTGTAGTTTAGCCCTGCTGCCCATGCGTCGATAACAGGCGCTGATTGCTCTGTAAAATGTAGCGATCTGCTAGTGAGAGCTGTGCCACTGTATCTGCAGCATGCACATATAAAGATAACGACACAATTCCCCTATCAGTTGACCTGGTTTCTCTTCAGTTAGCGAGCCCTCAGCCCCCAGGGTGCAATTGAGAGCGCCTTGGTCCGATACTGGATACGACTGAAATGCCAAGTGCAATGCAACAATCATCATCCCCTGTGATTTGGCCGATTTTTTAGGAAGTGAGCTACCACTGCTACATTATTCAGCCTCTGTCTCACAGACAAGAGAGAATGACATTAAAGTTAATATTCCAGCCGGTGCTGTTGCATGCACAAAGAAGAAGCTGCATTGTTATGTGTTTGTATTGTAAGTAGAAAAGGGCACGCAGTTGGAAAATCTACTGTAGCGAAGAGCTTGTTTGCCTCTCTTGGCTTGGTTTAACCCTGCCGTGCTGCTGGGCGCTAATACGCCATGAGGTCAGACTTTTCAGTTTGCTGTGCGGTGTTGCCAACTCCTCAGTGAGGACAGTAGCTATTGGCTGGAGGAAAGTCGCTAAGTGACGTCATCATTGAATTTGCATACCTGGAATTGTAATGGACGTTGTAGGAGAGACGTGTAACAGTGAGGGAGAGCAAAAAAGAGGTTAAAAAACACCCTAAATGTGTTTATAACTACACTTAGGAGATGTTTATTGTATACAATCTACATTAACTATCTAAATCAGGGGTGTCAAACTCATTTCAGTTCAGGGGCCACATACAGCCCAAGTTGATCTGAAGTGGGCCGGACCAGTAAAATCATAACATCTCTAAATGACTAAATAACTCTAAATATTTTCCTTTGCTTTAGTGCAAAAAAAGTACAAGAACATTCTGTAAATGTTCACATTTCATGAACTATCTTTGAACAAAAACAGCTGTTGTATTTTTTGCCATGATGAGTCTCATAGTGGGGCAGAATATTTGACTCTTTAAGCTCTGAAACCTGCTGCAAACACACCAAACACACAGGTTACCCATTCACCTGACACAGAGTGTAATGTTTACTGCAAAAGAACAGAGAGATTATAATACTGAAGAAGGTTAAGTTGATTATTTTGGACCCCTCTGCTCCAGCATGAATAGTTTGCTTGCTGGACAGTGTTGTATGCAGGGGTGTAGAGCTAGTGTTAGTAGTTAGTGGATCACACTGCTCTAAACAGTCTTTATGAATCTCAACAGGATTATGCAAACAGCAAGTCATCTATCTTCTCACTTTGAGAATAAAAAGTTCAGGTGCACTCAGTTAGCACTATGATTTTATGCGACCCCCAGAGGACAAATTTGAAATAGTAGTTTTGATTGGAAAATTGCAGTTAATGTCTTCTCTGTAATTTTTTTCACTTTATGTTGCTATGTTTGACAACCCTAATCTAAATAGACCAAAAAGATCAGCCAGCAGTCTGGATGCAGAGGGGTGAACGCCTCCTGCTCTGAATGCAGCTAGGAGGGACTCACAGCAGCATCCCCTGCTCGTTGAGTGGAGTAAGAACGATACATGCTTTCACGTCAGTCTCCAAAAGTCTCCATTTAACTCCAGAAAAAGTCACTAGATTTGTTGCTAGTCGCTTGTGTTTTTAAAAAAGAGTCACTAGAGGGGTCTGAAACTCTCTAGGTTGTCAACACTGCTGCTGTGATACCTAATACACCCTCCTTAGAGTCTCAATTTCACAATAAGAGTGATGAAAGTGATATTGTGGCCACCACACCATCAGGTGCTAAGCCTTAAATCACATGAAATTATAAAGCATAAATAAACCCCAAATAAAGCAGACCTGCAGACAAACCTCATCTTCTAATCTGCACTCAGTCTGCATTGCAGATGTGCATCCTTTTCTTTGGAACGTAACGTTGTTGCATTGTTTTACCCGGATACAGTGATGCTATTTTTTTGAATGGCTGTTGGGTAGCTCTATTCCTTTCTTTCTTTTTGATTAGCTGGTGTGTGGAAAACTCATTCTTCAGGAAAAGCGGCGCAACTTGGTGGCCGTTGTCCTAGTAAATATTGTGAGTGTGAAATACAGAGTGAGGCGTGTAAGCGTGTGATCAGGTTGAAATGCATGTGTCTTACGCCCAATGCATGAGACTTAAGAGCCCTGTAAGCTATATAGGAAATAAATGCATGGTTGAAGTCCCTGCAGATCAGGAAGAGGGCACTCTGGTGGTCTGTCTGGCTATGGCAGCGCTGAGAACGTTGGACGCCGTAGTCGGGTTGGCAGAAGGGGGATGTAAACAGCTACCAGTATGACATGTATGACATGTAAGATCTCCCTGTGCAGATAATATGGTTGGAGGCCCACAGCGCCTTTGGTGCTATCCCGGTCTGCCGAGAGGGTCTGGAAGCCATCGATGGAGACGTTGTGGTCAGGAATATCCGTGACGCACACCATGCTACATTCCTGAAACTCCGTCTGACTCCTTGCTAGTCCTGTTAGTTCGTCCATCTTATTAGCCAGAGATCTCACGTTGCCCATGATGAGAGAGGAGAGACATAAACCTCTGTCTTCTTACACCAGCTCTCCTCCCTCATAGCTCTATGTGTCCTAAATCTCCAGAGTTCTGCAGGAACATCCAGCAGTTCGGCCAATGGCACTCGCTCACCAAGTTTTACAAGGCTTTGCACTCTAGCTCTTTTCCTGACACACACACACCTCCACCAAAATAAATCAGGGAGCAGTAATTGACCTCCGCAGTTAAACACATGACAACAGAACAGAAAACATCACAAAATATGAACTGTGAAATTTTTACCGCCTGTGAGCATCTTTCTTTATAGCTTAACTGTCACTATTATCCCTAACATCTGGGCCAAGAGTGTGTGGCACTAAAGCTTTTGTTACTGGCAAAGAACAAAAAAAAAAAAATCTGCCATAGTGTGCCTTTCACAGGTGCTGGACTGGATCCAAATTGATAACAATTTTTCAGAGTTTGCAGACTCAATAACACTTAGAGGGATACAGGAAGCAACAGCGCCGGACATGGAGGGGAGGTCTAGCAGATTACAGGAGATTTGTCGGCCCCTGGGAGTTCTCACTCAGCTGATGTTGACAAAGCACGGCTGATGTAGGTTAGAGGGGGGGGGGGGGAGAAAAAGAGAAAAAAAAAAAATCTCTTTTGTGGGAGAAAGCATTCATGTACACAGTCTGGAGCACCACGCATTCCTTTGTCTTTCCTTCCCCGACACCCTCTACCCCCTTTCCCCTCGCACCAAGGGTAGAACATCAATGAATAATTCATCAGTCAAATCCAAAAAAATCTATGAAATAAGATCATTTGTTGCCCTATAGTGTGCTTGACAGAGAGATTGTTTATAAGGGTGGTAAAGCAGGACTGGAGCGTTGGTAGCAATCAATAGTCTGATGGAATCTCGAGGCCCCTCTCTTGTAGCCAGTGCACATCCAGACTGAGACATCAAAACAGCTTTTGGTTTCTATCCTCTCGTTTGTTTCTGCAGAACATCTCCAGCCAGATGGGCAGTTTGGAGAATTTTCATTGGTCGTTTTTTTTTTTTTTGCATTTGCATTTGCATTATTTATTCCTGCATTAAAAAAAACCACCCTTCTCTGCACATCTTGAGGTTGTCATTAGCCGCAGTGTGTTGCAATGATGCTGGGAACAATTAGGATAATAATGCTGTGACCGATCGTAATGGTGATAATGATAATGAAGAGATAACGATAAGAAGAAATGGAAATGGCTGTAGCAAATAGGGTTGCTGTTTTTAGTGTGGTTCCACAACAGCAAAAACACTTTGCTTTTACCAATGATAATTATTATCATAATGATTGTTATGTCGACAGAACCCCCTCTCCTCCTCCTCCTCCTCCTCTATCCCCCTGTCACACACCTTCCCCCTTCATCCCTGCTGCAATCTCATCAGAAACAGAACTGCAGCTCATTTTAAGTTACCTCACCACCCCTCCACATCTCGCCCGCTCCACGCAGCCCAGCCCAGGCCAGTACAGCGCATGGAGAATATAACCCAGTGTAAATGACTTATTAATCTGTCCACTGTAAGTGAACGGGCCTGTGCACTAATGAGGAAAGATTAAAGAGAATGAGGAGTGACTTCTGGAAGAGATGGAGCTTCAAATGAAGGGAAGCAAGGACAAAGAGACAAAGAAGTGGGACTAGTTTTGAACACACCACGTTGTCAAGTAATCAGAGAACGTCGGACACAAACTGTTGACACTAATGAGCAATTACATGTTTCCTGAAACCATTAAACTCCACTTATTATATATATAAAGTCACAGGGCAAAGATGCAAGACACATTTTAACAGGGAGATGCACATTATGCAAATCAAACAAACCTGCTCATCTGTCCACAAGTTATCGTGATGCAATGTTGAAACTCCTGATGCATCAAAATGTAGCCCCCCTCCTCTCCTGTCTGTTGTTACTTGTCATGATTCTGATTGGTCAATATCCAATCTATTATGTCTGGATAGCATGGTGTTGCAGACTCTGGAGTACGACGTGTAATCAGGTATTTAACCCAAGCGGCAACCTCCTGTCTCAAAATATGAAGCCAATTCGGAGGTGTTATAAACTGCAGTTCATCGAGTGTCCACTAGAGGAAAAACAGCAGCAGAAGCACCGTAAACACACTAATTCAAAAAAGCCGATCTTTACAGGAGAAATAAACATGTTTACAGCCTGGTACAAAGAATGAGTGTAGTCTGGATAACTCATTTCTTGATCGGCACACACTGTACGGGGTGTGAATTTTTTCATAACACTGTAATTTTGACGATATTGAGATTACGAGTCTTCCAATGAGAGGCACAGCTGACTTGATTGACAGGCGGGAACACTGTAGCTGTTGGCTAGGAGGCTCAGAGCCCGCCTCTTTACAACATAATTGCTCGACAGCAGTTAGGTTGAGTTGAATATTTCCAATATGGCTGCCGCCGCCGACTGGCTTCAAAACAGCGCTTCAGAAACAGATGGGTGACATCACGAATATACTACGTCCATTATTTATACAGTCTATGGTTTAAGCTCCGGTCTCAAAATACGAAGCCCGTGCCGGAGTGTTACAAACTGCAGTTCATCGAGCGTCCACTAGAGGCTGGCTGCAGAAACCACATACACACCCATTCAAAAAAGACAATCTTTACAGCAAATAATAAACATGTTTACAGCCTGGTACAAAAAACTGCTTTGTGGCTAATTTCTCTATAAGAAGAAGATATTAAGATTATGAGTCTTGCCCATTTAAGGACATGACTGACTTGACTGACAGGAAGGAACACTGTAGCTGTTGGCTAAGAGGCTCAAAGCCCGCCTCTTAGCCTCACACTAGCCCGCCAGAAGTTAATACATATGTACATTTTACTTATAGGTGCCTTTCTGGACATTCAATGTCACCTTACAACATACCAACAGTAAAAAAACAACACTCAACAGTAAATAAATATATAAATACAACAATAAAAACAATGCAACACTAATACAATGATAAGGAAGGGGAAGTCATTCCAGTCCCATGAAGGCAGATTAAAGTGAGTAGGCTTGATGGAAAAGGTGAGTTTTGATGTGGGATTTGAAGGTGGTGGGAGAGGTGGAATTTTGTACGTCCAGGGGGAGAGAGTTCCAGAGGCGGGGGGCCGAGCGGCTGAAGGCGAGCAAGTGGGAGGGTGAGTTGGGTGGAAGAGGAGGACCTGAGACGACGGTAGGGTGGGTACTTTGGTATGGAGGAGCTCAATGAGGTACTGAGGAGCTAAGTTGTTGATGGCCTTGTAGGTGAGGAACAGAATCTTAAAGATGATGCAGTATTTAATGGGAAGCCAGTGGAGCTGCTGCAGGACAGGTGTGATGTGGCAGGTGGAGGGGGTTCTGGTGAGGATGCGGGCAGTGGGATTCTGAACTAGTTGAAGTTTATGGATGGATTTGTCAGGTAGACCAAAAAGAAGGGAGTTGCAGTAGTCTAGGCAGGAGGTGAACAGGGCGTGAACCGAAATGGATGTACTGTTGGGTCAGCATTTCCAATAAGGCACCTGCTGACGGTTGGCTTCAGAAACACGGGTGACGTCACAGATACTACGTCCATTATTTATACATTCTATGGTCTGTATGCAGCTTTGGGCTCATTATCATAGTAAACAACACAGCGTGTGTTTGTGAACATTAACCGGTTGCCTCTGTTGACCAAAAGCTACTCACTGTAATGTATGCCCTGGCATCATATCTGTATTTCAGAGCGTGTGCCAAAAGCACAAAAGGTGCTAAAGGTTGTCCACATAATTTTGACCGTCTTGTGTTCAGAGAGAGCGACTGTGTTTCTCTGCTGCTCTGTGCCTCTTCTGTTTTGATCTTTATAAGCCCCCTCCTTCCTCTGTTGTCTTTTTTTTTTTCACCCTTTTTAATTTCCTTGCAGCAGAGGAATGCACATTATTTCACTTTAAATTCAACAACTGCTCTATTAAAGGAGGCTTGTGTTATGAGAAAGAAAAGACCACAGAGAATCCCCCACAGGGAGTTCTGCTCTCTACTGTATGTAGGTGTGTATACATTCTGTAGATAGAAATTGGCCCTAATCGGCCCTCTGGCTTCACGGCAAAAAAAAACAAAAACGAGGAATCCACTTAGCAACGTGGCTAATTTGCATAGCTTTGAAGAGAAAACAGGGGCTGTGTTTAGTCAGCTTAGATGGCAGAAGCAGGAAGAACGTCAGAGTCTGACACTCAGCGGGAGACGGAGCTGCTAGCTGACTGGTGTGTCTGACGTTTAGGCTGGGTGGATAACTGGCTGGCTTCACTGGTATTGCTTTGATGTGTAAAGCCTACCATCAAACCGTGTGTGTGAGGTGAGGAGGTTGAACCTGCTGGAACAGGAGCTGGTAGATTTCATGAAAGCAAAAAAAAAAACACAACAACTTCCAGGAACTGAAAATGAGTCTGCTGCTCAGTTCCTGTCATGATGGTAACAGCATAGACATTGGTTATTTGTAAATGATGAAGCTATGTTTAAACCACAGACTGTATAAAACATGGACGACGTCACTGTGACATAATCATTGGTTTCTGAGGTTGAGCTTTGAAGCCTGGTGGCGGCGGTCGCCATATTGGAAATGCTGACTCAACCTAACTTTTGATCAACCTAGAGAGAAGCAAGGAGGCAAAGAGACAGGCCTTTGACTACTGGCTGACAGCTTAATATGCCCATAAGTTAGTCAAGTTAGCCACGCCCCTAATCATACAGAAGCTATTCAAACCAAAAATTTAAATATTTCTTTTGCACCAGGCTGTAAACATGTTTATTTCTTCTCTGAAGATCAGCACTTTAACATGATGTTAATGGGACTTCCTGGGCGTTTGCTGCCAGCCTCAAGTGGACACTTGAGGAACTGCAGTTTCTAGCACTTCTTTATATTCAACATTGGAGGAAAAAAACAGACTTGATATGTGTTTGTGTATCTACTCCTTTTTTAAAAATTGATATTATAAAAATAAAAATATTAAAAAAAAAAAAAATTCAGATTATTCAACAGAAGCTAACAAGCTAACATCAAGCTAAAGAAGACCAGTTATACCTCGATTGAAGATGCCTCTGAAAATCATCTTTAGAAGAGTAATTCCACTTTTAGGGACATGCTTATTTGTGTATTTGGATCCCCATTCATTACTTCCAAGGTAGGAACTACTCTTCCTGCGGTCCACTTATGCAAAATGTGTACAATCCACATGCAAATCCATGATTCAATCCATCACATGCTTTTGTTTTTGTAGCTGACAGCTAAATGAGAAAGACACTACTTTGCCTGCATTTATCTTAATAAAGCAATGTAATGTCAGCAGCTAATTAGCATAGCTTAGCAGAAGGTTTTTGTACATAAAAACCAATGGGAGCTGAAAGTTTGGAAGGCTTGCAGGTGTGTGTAGAGTGTGTGTAATTTTTCTCAATACACCTCCCAACCATTGGAAAGGGAGGGAGTGTTAATGTGCATTAAATGCTAGCTGCCACCCAACATTAGACAGAAGAAGAAGACAGCATGGAACAGCCAATCATGTTGCAGGGTTAGAGGTAGGTGGGGCTTAAAGATGTTAAAGCTGAGACAAGTGACAGCGGCACAGAAGAAAACTCAAAACCTGCCAGCTCTGCACAAAAGACCTGCTTCCTGTTTGCACCGTCAGAAATGATGGATTCAAGAACCTCATCAGAAAACAAAATCCAGACACAAGCTAACAAACTATCTGGTTCCTTCAACTCTCATCCAGAGCCAACATCTGACTTTGATGCAAAGCTAGTCGTTCCTCTTTTTTCTCAGCCAATAAGCTGGGTTATATGTCCTCTACAAACTCATATTTACTGTACAGAAAAAATAGTAGTCCCAGTTTTCTTACCTAAGCTGGATCAAAAGAAAATGTTGAATTTTTCATTGAATCAGTAGTCCAAGTGATAGTTATGTGTGTGTGAAACCGATCAATATTTGCATCAGAATCAATGAAAAAGAAGCCACCTAAGGGCAGCCAGTGTCTTATACAACAAAGATATTTCATTAGTCGCATATCCATCAATTTCAGACATGAAAAACACTCACTCCATCACTCTAATTTCTCATTAAAGGCCAATATATCAGCCAATCATAACGCGTCTGACACCCACTGTCTTCCTCTCCCCTGACCTCCTGTCTTCTGTCTCTGCGTCTCTCACAGCACGGCACACGTTGATTTAAGATCTCTGCCGCAGTTTATGGTGTATATATCCTAAATAGACGTTTTAATAGGCCTGTACTTTTTTTTTTTTTTTCCATTGTATTGTGCAATGTAAGCACTAATCATAAATTATGATAATTGTAATTTGTTGCTGCGGGGCTGAAAACCTTGCAGCACGGTATCTTTGAAATGTCAAATTTTCATAGAAAGGAAGAGCTTGTTGGAAGCTTATCTTGGTGGGGATTTATAAATTATGTTTTTTTTTTTTTTTTTATAAGAATCATGCTGAAAGTCAAGCCAGTGTGTGTGATCTGTGAGTGTGTGTCTATCTGTCTCATAACTGCCTCATAACTGCCTCATAACTGCATTCCTTCAAATAGCCAGCAGGGGGGAAGACTCAAGTGATTTCTAAAGAAGTCCATGAGAAAAATGAGACTACAACTTCCTCATTTGTAGCCTCAGTAAAGATTTTCCTGTTGCCTTTATGGTCCCAGTTGCTTGCAATATGCAACAGCCAAACTGACAAATCCAACACTACTAAGATGGGATGCAACATAAAAACAAAGACAGTTCTGACTCTTCAAATGTCCTCTGACTTTTGTACTATGAGCTGTAGCAATTATGTCTTCAACTAGCCACTGGACCGTCAAACTAGACACACTCACTGGATAGCGTCAGACGCCGTTATGTCTGTGGTCAAACTTCTGTCACTGATGTTGTGGATCAGAGTGTGAATAGGATCAGGATACTGTTCCACATATGCCGTTAGCTTGTGAAAGTCTTGGTCTGCTACCTTGGAAAAAGGTGGGTCATCATGTGCTGTATATTTAGTGATTTTGTTATTCTTTGCTACAGCTTTGGGTTGTCTCTGGTAAACTTTCAGCTGTTCACAAAGTGGCGCTTCGGCACTCGCCATTTCATTGGCACTCATTCAAGCTGCTTCGTATTTCTTCAATACATCTTTGTTGAAAAAGGATGACTTTTCAGTTTACTTAAGATATGTTGTGTCAGAACATAAGGACTTTACTCCTGCTCTGGGAATACTTGCGACCCTTTTCACAAATTAGAACCGTGTTACCCTCTGAAACAATGAAGAACATCCACACCGGTGACGCCATTTTTATTCCCTCTCATCATATTGTTGCAGCTTTGCTTGTTCTTCTTCCCTGCATGTACTAGAAAGGTACTTTATTAATCCCCCAGGGGGGCACACACATGCAGTGAACATGCTTAGGGAGAGATGTCAGAGTGAGGATACTGCCGTCAACCAGCGCACCCCGAGCAGTTGGGGGTTTGGTGCCTTGCTCAAAAGCATCTTGGCTGTGCCCAGGCAAGTGAGCCAGCACCTCTCCAGCCACCAGTCCACTTGCCAACTTTGTCCGTACTGGGCCTCGAACCGGCAAGCCAAGTCCCTATGGACTGAGCTACCGCTTATTATGTGAGAATATGAAAGCTTGTCGTGGTGTTGGTGGCCTAGCGGTCTAAGTGCCCCACATACAGAGTCTACAGTCCCCGTTGCAGGGGTTGCCGGTTCGATTCCCGGCTGCAAGACCATTTCCTCCTACCATTTTCTCTCTTCAGCTGTCCTATCAAATAAAGGCAAAAAGGCCAAAAATATAACTAAAAAAAAAGAATATGAAAGCTTTTCAGTATTAGTGTAACTATTTCTATTTGCTTTATGGGATAAAGTTGAATTATTGTTATAATAAATCCTCATTCCTGTAACCTGGGATGGGACTGCCAAGGCCTCTGCTTTTGGCTGTGGCCCAATCCCCACTACACCGTGACTCCCCCAAGGGAGGATGAACCCATGTCACCTATTCGGGCTGTGCCCAACCGGGCCTTATAGGAGAAGGCCCGACCACCATGCGCTCGCCCTCCGGGCCCCAACCCCAGGCCTGGCTCCAGTGTGGGGGCTCCGCTGGCCCTCAGGACAGGGTACACTCATCCTGGTTGTTGTTCTTCATCAGTTGTCTTATAGGCCACGTTTTGTCTGACCCCTCACCTAGGGCCTGTTGGCCTTGGGAGACCCTACCAGGGGCAATTGCCCCCCGACAACAAAGCTCCTAGGATCATTAGAGCACTGAAACCCCTCCACCACGTTAAGGTGGCGACCCATGGAGGGGGTCGTAATGAAACCATAAAAATAATCCATCATAATGAAATATTCCCTGTATCAGGGCTATAACATTTCATACTTTTAAGCTTCAGAATGAAACTCGCCGTGCTGATGTCCACTTTCTTCATGTCGTCATTGGCGTGCCTTACGTAGGCGATCCATCTCTACCTCTGAACTCTTGTGTTTTAAGCTTGACAGTGATTTTAAGCTGGATCAGCAGATCAGCTCTATAGTAAAGTCCAGTTTTTTTCACATTAGGCAGCTGGCAAAGGTGAAGCCTTTCCTTGCACGACAGCACTTTGAAACAGTAATCCATGCCTTTGTCACATCCCGGCTGGATTACTGCAATGCACTTTATTTAGGAATCAGTCAGTCCTCCCTCGCACGTCTCCAGTTGGTCCAGAATGCAGCCGCTCGCCTTTTAATTGGAGCACGTAAAGGGGAGCACATAACGCCCATTTTAGCCTCCCTCCACTGGTTGCCTGTGCATTTTAGAGTCCATTTTAAGATTATTTTATTTGTTTTTAAATCTTTAAATGGTCTCGCCCCGCCCTACCTCTCTGAGCTGATCCATCTCTACGCCCCTGCTCGGTGCCTCAGGTCAGCTGATCAGCTGCTCCTGGAGGTACCGAGGTCCAAGCGGAAGCTCGGGGGGGATAGGGCTTTTTCTGTCGCTGCTCCCAAACTGTGGAACGATCTTCCTTTAGCCGTCAGACAAGCCCCCTCACTGTCCACTTTTAAAGGGGACATATCACGCTTTTTTCATCAATATATATTGGTCTAAGAGGTCCCCAAAACATGTCTTTAAAGTTTATGCTAAAAAAAACACTTTGAAATCAGATTTTGGCATGCCTGAAAAACCCTCTTCTTCATTCCTCCTCAGAACACTCTGTTTTCCCTCTGACCACGTGCCTCGGCTCTCCAGCACGTTGATCTAATGTTTACATGTTGGCTGAATATACACGGCTGCTCAGAGATCGCGTTACTTCAACCCTCTGAATCTGATCCTGACGGAGAGGCGCCTGCAGCAGGACCTTTCTGAACGATTGGTCATAGATTTAGTGTTTCTTGTTGTTTTATTTACACTGTAAAAAAAAATCCGTTGTTTTTACGGAAAAATACTGGCAGCTGTGGTTGCCAGAATAATACTGTTAAAAATACAGTCAAATGTAAACAGCATTACGGTACAACTTGTACATTTTACTGGGATTCCATGTACAATTAATGATAACTAAATGTAAATTTTACAGGTATGCAATGTACAATAATCAATACATAACTGTTAATTTTACGGATATTCAATGTATAATAAACAATGATTTCATGAACATTTCACCAGGATTCAATGTAAAATAAGCAGTTTTAGGACGTAAAATTTACAAGTTGTTCCGCAATGTTTAATACGGTATGTACTGTATTTTTAACAGGATTATTCTGGCAACCACAGCTGCCAGTTTTTATCCGTAAAAACAACGGGACATGTAAAATAAGCAGTTTTAGAATGTAAAATTTACAAGTTGTTCTGTAATGTTTACATATAGTATGTACTGTATTTTTAACAGGATTATTCTGGCAACCACAGCTGCCAGTTTTTATCCGTAAAACCAACGGGACATGTACACATGTATTACAGTTTTCTTCTTATCAGCAGCGCTTTAAATTACTTCTAAATGTTAAGTTAAAGATAGGCTGTAACAAACCACTCGTTAGTCAATGAATGATTCAGAAGAATACAAATTTATTTTTGTAAAAACAATGGAGATATGAGCACTGTGGTCACTCAAAGGAACAACTATGGGAATAGAGAAGAGAAAGAAACACATAATTGAACTCCATTAGTTTCATTTGTTAAGTCAGTCAATAATGAAAGACAACAGTAGCACTAGCACTAGCACACACACCTTTTTAAATTGCTCGCCAATCATGGGCGGGAACATCTAGAAGTTAGAAGTCTTGCCTTACTATCAGCCCCGTATTTTGGTCACTCAAAGGAACAACTATGGGAATAGAGGAGAGAAAGACACACATACACGAACTCCCATTAGTTTCATTTGTTAAGTCAGTCAACAATCAAAGACAACAGAAGCACTACCACTAGCACACGCACCTTTTTAAGTGGCTCGCCAATCATGGGCGGGAACATCTCGAAGAACACTCTGAAGAGCATTTAGGGAAACATGGACTGCTGTGGTCACTCAAAGGAACACCTGGGGAATAGAGAAGAGAAAGAAACGCATACATGAACTCCGATTAGTTTCATTTGTTAAAGGGAAACTTCGGTTTATTTCAACCTGTCTCCTATAGTCATGAATTCGCTTCGCGTGACTAGTGAGGTGTAAATATTAGTTGTCATGTTAGCCGTTGTCTAGATACAGCCGGGACGCTGCTACCAGCTTCAGACCGGTTGAAAAGAAAGTGAACGGACATACTTTCATGGGCAAAGTTAGTCCACTAAACAAACTTTTTTCCACTAAAACCACCTCACATCGTTAGTATAAATGTCAGAGATTATATAGAAACTACATGGAAAAGTGTGTGTTAGCTTACCCGTTTTAAGACGTCTTTGTTTACATGTTTGAGCTAATTACCTCTACTCGTGTGGATGAAAGTTGGATGAAAGCTGCATTGGGTAACAGGTAAGCTAACATCGCACATTTACATGCCATTTCTATATGTTCTGACATTTTCTAACTATGTGTGGCGGTTTTAGTGTAAAACAAGCTTGTTTAGTGGACAAACTTTGCCTGTGTCCGTTCACTTTCATTTCAACCGGTCTGAAGCTAGTAGCAGCGTCCCGGCTGTATCTAGATGATGGCTAACATGACAACTATTATTTACACGTCACTAGTCACACGAAGCAAATTCATGAAGATAGGAGACAGGTTGAAATAAACCGAAGTTTCCCTTTAAGTCAGTCAATAATCAAAGTAAACAGTAGCACTAGCACTAGCACACGCACCTTTTTAAGTGGCTCTCCAATCATGGGCGGGAACATGTAGAAGAACACCCTGAAGAACATTTAGGGAAACATGAACCGCTGTGGTCACTTAGAGGAACACCTGGGGAATAGAGAACACACACACAAGTCTCCATTAATCAGTAGCAGTGGGAAAAATAACTTCTGTATGGTTGCTGCAGTCCCATGGACTGTCCCAGTGCCAGTCAGGCACTGTCCTGGGACACTAGGCAATGTGCCGAGACAGCCAGGCACTGTCTGTCCTGCACAGTCAGGCACTGTGCCTAGCACCCCTGGACAATACCTGGCTGTCTCAGGATGGCGGCAGTGCCTGTTTCGTGACAATGCGTAGCATCATGGAACAGTGCCTTGCACAGGACAATAGCAACAGTACAGTTACCGTTCCCACTGTCTCATTAATTTCATTTGTAAAGTCAGTCAATAATCAAAGACAATAGTTGCACTAGCACTAGTACCTTTTTAATCGGAACGCCATTCGTGGTCGGAGAGGTCCTGAATCAACGTAATGACTCTTGGATTGACATGCAAGCGCTTTGCATTTGTTCGCTCCACTTTCGTCCCCTTCTCTGGATTAATGGAGAAGAAACAGCTAGGAATACAGAGGGAACACATATCACTTATACATGATACAACCGTCTCCATTAGTCAACAAAGGAAACCTGCATCAAAACACCCTTTGCCCCCAAGGTATTTGCATTAGTGTACTATGACCACTGTATTTTGTATGATGAATACCGCCACCTTGTAGAAAACTACTTACCTCTGTAGGAACTCCAGGGTGGATGCAAGTGCAGTTGGGTAATGGATGTTGAAGCAGTAATAAGACCCAAACAGCATGCACAAGGACGAGATGAAGGAAGAGATGTTCTCATTCACGATGACGTGATCCACACTCAGCATCATCCTTCTGGAGGAATAGCAGGATTGTCCTTAAAAAAAAGGGGGAAAAAAAGGAAAATTAAAAATAATCCAGAAATCAAGTTTACATTTTCACATGTCAGTCACTAACTCGTGTGTCAAGCGTGAAAACAAGTATGTATGAAAAAACCCACACCAACAGAAAAAAGAGGTGTGAATCCATTATTCCCAGACAGCATCTACTGTATGTGTAAGCCTTTCCTCTTCAACTCAGGTGAGTGAGGTTAACTTACCACATACAACAATTGTGGGAGTCAAGGGAACTCGGTCCATGACCACTTCGCCAGCCAGGCAAGTGTCCTCCACGTAATGGAACATCACATCATCTCTCTCGTCAAAATAAGCCAGAAGAAGCAGCACCATCTCTGTGACCTGTGTGTTGCCTGGGTGTTCTCCCATCATCATCTGTAGCTTTGTTGCAGCTTGATAGAATCTTTTGGATTTGTTGACAGCAACTGTCTTCATGAAGTTCAAGAGCCTTTCCCCCTTCTGTTCCACATTTTTCAAGAAGGTTTCCTTCAGGGCAACTCCAGTGAGCTCGTTAAAGTGAACATTCATGCCATTTTCATGAAACCAATATGGCCAGTTTTCCAGGAGGTACTTCATGTCTTTCCCTTGGTTCACGTCTTGTCGCTGGCTGTAGAATGTGGACTTCATCAGCATTTTCAAAGGACCTGGGCTTTGTTCATTCTGGCTGAACAGATTTTTTAGCTCCTCTTTCTTCTGCTGCTGGCTTTCGGGCGTTTCCCCAAGGGGCAGAAACTTGACATGCCAACGGATGCACCCATAGGTGTCTTGAATCGCTGCCCGTTTTTCAGGGGGGACTTCGTCGGTGTCAGAGTAGTGTGATTTTCTTTTTTGAATTTTTGGTGTTGTAGGTCTTTTCACATTTTCGATCCGATTTTGAATTTGTTTCACGAGGGAGCTGTACCCTGTGCCAATTATGTCGCCCTCAATGACATCTTGGAGTGACTTGGGGTATTTTGACACTAATTGCCTAGCCACATCAGTAGCATTCTTCTTACTTAATGAGGTGGCTGCTTTCATCATTTCGCGGACCACAATTCTGACCATCTCTTTCCTCATACTTGGTTTTGGACGCCTTCCTCTCTCCAAATCCTGTGTCAAAGCCTCTGGGAACTGTCCCCATGGTATCATGAATGAGTCTGGAAGACTGCCTCTTGGGCTCTGACTGCTGGATGATGACGTTGAAATTGGCGACAGAGACACCATGGAAGGGGAAGGTCCTGGTGAGGCAGTAAGGCTTGAAGAACCACTTTCTTGGAAGGGACCTTTAAAAGCACACATACACAAAACAGACATAACATGGATGTTTTTACATTTTAATTTAACTAAATAGCAATGTTGATAACTGATCACATCTTAAACGGGGACAGGTCTCCATTTAGAAACCCCACTGTTCCGACAATAGACTTTCGTACTTCGGAATGGCAGGGTTTCCTTTTTCATGCATACACTAGTGTTGATATTTTTCTTCTGCATGTACACCTCTTCTATGATATTTTTACCAGTTTGTTCAGTCTGGAAAATAATATCTGCGCCGTGTGGAGAGAGAGAGAGAGAGAGAGAGAGAGAGAGAGAGATTCGGAATGGGGGGTTGTCTAAATGTAGACTTGTCCCCGGCTCTCTCTGGCTACACACACGGCGCAGAAATTACTTTCCAGACTGAACAAACTGGTAAAAATATCATAGAAGAGGTGTACATGCAGAAGAAAAATACCAACACTAGTGTGTGTGTGTGTGTGTGTGTGTGTGTGTGTGTGTGTGTGTGTGTGTGTGTGTGTGTGTGTGTGTGTGTGTGTGAAAAAGGAAACCCCGCCATTCTGAATAATGGAAGTCTATTGTCGGAACAGTTGGGTTTCTAAATGGAGGGGTGTGACCATCTTAAACAACCATGTTAGACTTACATTTTAGACCCCACGCAGCAACCAGCTTCCGGGCTTGTATGGGCCTCAAGGCTGACAACAAATCTTCTTCCTTAACAAACTGAAAGTCATCATGGGTCTCTACACCTAGAGATTGAAGAGTTTCTTGCAGGATATCCTTTGCTACGTCTGGAAGGTCAGGCAAGGCCTCCGTGATGGCAGAGCGTAGAAATGATTCAGACATCTGTATTTAAATCATAAGGAAATATTTACAATATGTAGCTGATTTACTACATTTACTTCAGAACATTGCATTCATATTGGGCACAACTCTAACTTCAATATGAATTAGGCCCAAACTAGTCTGTGAAAATCTTGAAATACTTCAGACTCATCATTCTAGCCACCATTTCTGACCAAATCACTTTGACAAAATGCTGTGTTTCAGTGGGATGACTCTGTGTCCATCAATGATGTATGAGGTCAATGGGTAAAAATCTAACAAGTCGTTAATGTTAACACACTTCATTTCTGTACTTTGTTGTGTAATGGCGTACAGGTGATATTTGGGAAGACAGTCTGATTTGTGTAAATCCATAAGAAAATACACAGCATTATCCTTAGTTAAAATGATGACAATCTCGCCAAATTCCATAGACTCATTCAAGACCAAAAAATCCCCCTTCTTGTATGCTGTACCTCTGTACTGAATTTCTGTCGAGACAACTGTATCTTTTTCTGAAAATCCGTATTCACTAACAGCATGATTGACTGTGTCGCTGTAAAGGTTGGGAATGAAAGCACAACCATTTTTAATTAGCAGAAGCTCACTACATCCTGGTCCTGCTGAGACATATGCTTGAAACATCTGATGCCTTTCAGAAAGAGTTAGGCAAATGTTCTTAAAGTTTTTCAAATGCCTGGCACATCGCTTGAAATAGCTGTGTTTGCTTTCAAAACGCATCGTCCATAGACGAATGAGGGGTCCAAATTTCAGGATTAGTGAGGGATAATGTCTCATGTAATGGTGTTTTGGTTTGAGAGTACTATGAGGAAACAAACACGCCCTTGAATCCAGATACTCCTGGATTATGATTTCAAGGTACGCTATCTGTGGCAGTGAAATCTTTTGTGCACAAACTAGGTCAACAATATCTTTGAGGAGGAGAGTCAACTGCCACACGTCATCATCAGCATTTTGCACCTTGTCGCCAATTAGAACAGGTAGCAACCTCAAAAAATTCCAATTCTGAACCGCATTACCAGAGAGTTTGAGTGTACCAGATGGGACAGTGCATGGCTTGGAGAGAGCATCTGAACCTTTGAACTGGAATTGTTTGATTCGCCTGTTCAAAAGGGTATATGTGAACCATTTCTTTGTCTTGATGAAATAATTCAAGTACAGACCAAGGTCATAGGACAACACGCCCTCAAAAATGTCATGGCCTAAGCATGGTGGGAGACCAGGTTGGCATACATGAAAGTTTGGGACATCATTGAAAACTGACCTCAGTTTTATTCCTTTGACTTCTCTGCTCTCCTCAGACAGAGAGGCGACAGCAGCGTCATAGGTATCAGCAGTTCGTTGCTGGCCGCAAAGATTGGGTTCCTTCTTAAATTCGTCTCTGGTTACCTCACAGTACCTGCAAAAATAACGAGACGTGAAGTTTTCGTTAAAGCCTCCAATACCATGTGACCCTAAATTATCCCCCGCTATACAGTACAAAGCCCCACGGACTGTTTCCCCTCCTACAGTAATTCCATTTTCTGCCAAATCTTTCAAATCAGATATCATGTTAGCAAATACTTTAGCACATCCAAACTTTTTTAGATCGTTCTCTCTACACAACAAGATTAGGGACATGTGATCTGTGTTGGATCGCAAATGAACTGGCAAATTTGCAACAGAAAGATAAACAGCGAGAACTTTGTGTGTCTTTTTTGCTGAGCCGAGAGGATTGACTACTTCAAATGCGTCTTGGTACAAAATAAGCTGCAGGGCTCCTGGGTTTGCAATGAAGAATGGATTGGACTTGTAGGCCTGTCCGTCACAAGTGTCACTAAGAACGCATGCATCTGTGTCAGTAGTCTGTTGCAACACAGAATTTTTCCAAAATTGTGATTCTAGTAAGTTAGTCAGTGTTTGCTTCACAGGTATGTAATAAGCATTTCTTTGTCTCATATTATCATCATATCCTAATCTTACTACTTTGGGCTCTACATATTTAAACATGCGTTTGAATGTCTGAGCTCTTGTGTAGGCTGTTCTCAACGGGCCTTTATGAGATGAAGAGAACAGATCAGAATCCTTAATACAATCAGAGACTTTCCCCATTACATCATCAGTTAGATTTAACTCATCTTTCATGAGGGAGTGTAATTTGCTTAAAGCGTAATCAAGTCCTAAATCATGTAGATTTTGCATCTCTTCAACGATTACCTGTATCGTTGAATCTGGAAGCAGGAGCTGTCCTTGCAGTTTTAGATAGAACAGGCAAACACTCCTAAGAAAGGTTTCATCGGAAATCTGTGTTGGTTCAGTACTTACTGGTACTTCAGCTGCACCATCCACCGTCTGCGAAACCTCTTCACAAGCCGTGGCAGAGGACTGCGGTGTGATTTCTCTGTAAAGATCATTTATGTTATTCACTGAACAGTGTGGATGTTTCCTGGACAAGTGCGCTGTAAATGATGACTTCACAGCAAATGTGCTTTGACAACCTGCCACTGGACACTTAACAGATCTTCCCTCCACTAAATGTTTTTTTAAGTGTACAAGAAGTTCCTGCACGGTCTGGAATCGGTGTGAGCAAAGTGGCATGGCGCACACAAAAGTTGATATAATGGCTGTGTTAGCAGTAACAGACGGTGCTGGGACATTGTGCTTCCGATAAAAGTGACACTTAAATGATGCATACGTGCAAAATGTCTGCCTGCAATTTGCACTCTCACACCTGAACACACAGCGTGGTTCGTTTCTATGAATCCTACAATGCAACACATAACCCTTCAACGTTTGCAAGGTTCTCCCGCAAAAACGACAACGAATCATGGCAAGGGGAGCTCGAAACAGGTAGCTATTCGTTGCATGGGGAGCTTGAAACAGGCCAAATAGCAATTAGCTGCTAGCAGCCAACAGCAAATCAACCAGCAGTGATGGTTGTCTGCTTATCAATGAGTGTAAAATAAAATTAAGACACGCTGTGTCGTTTCACAACATTGGCTTTTCACTTAATATGACGATTGAGTATGATTCAATGATATTCACTTTGCACCGCTCCGCAAAAATAACAATAGAAAAAAGGCGCGGAGAGCTTAGCTGCTAAAGCTCTCCGTTATTAGCTGCCTGCAAATGCAGCTACAGTTAGCAGTTATCGCCTACAGAAGAAATTAGTATATGAAACACACAGTTTCTTGAAAATAAACTGCCTTTAACTTCACCTGACAGTTGAGTATGCTTCAGGGGTATTAACTGGTACACTTGGTTAGCTAGCTTGGCTAACCTAACTGTCTGGTAACATGAAGTTGACATAGGGTTTACAACTCTTCAACAAAATAACAGCTACCTTAAACTCTGACTTAACAGAACGAGAGGCTGATAGTTTGACTAAATTACCTTCTAACTTTGACGACAGGAACGTTTCACTGGCTGCGCTGCCGAACTACTCCAAGGGACCAGTGTGTGAGACCATAAGGCACTGCGATGCGTGTGACCTCACATCGCCACGCACGCGCACGACTCACTGTTCTCCAGAAAACCATGGGCTACACTAGTCTTTGTGAAATAAATTATCATGCACAAAAATAGCATTGTTTACTTACCTTGAGATTATCGTTGTCTATTTGCACCCCTGATACAGATAGCCTTGGCCACACCTCCTTAGATGTATAACGTGAAAACATGACGGACATTCTTCCAAGCCAGCAGAAAAGAGCACATTTACAAAGGTTTCATCTCTGTTTGTTCTAAATACATTTAAGCTGTATTATACTTACATAATCTATCTTTAGTGATTGCATGTACAAGCCTACCTTTGCTTGTTGTTCATTTCGCACGCAGCGAGCCTATAGCGCAATAGGAAGAGTATCCGGCTGGGAGGCAGGGGATGAGTGTTCGAACCCAGCACGTGCAGGTTATTTCTGTTGTTAAATTTATCATTTTTAATTCTTTGCGCTATATATATGTGTGTGTGTGTCTGTGTGTGTGTGTGTGTGTGTGTGTGTGTAATCATGAAATGTTCATTCTTAATTTCTACAACCCCCATTTGCCTTTTTTTTTTAGTGGCTAATAGGCAGTCTTCCTTGTAGCATTTTGGAAACCATGCATGTTTTAAGTCTACAGGATTTAA
The DNA here is from genome assembly GCF_009762535.1 of Notolabrus celidotus. Lineage (NCBI taxonomy): Eukaryota > Metazoa > Chordata > Actinopteri > Labriformes > Labridae > Notolabrus > Notolabrus celidotus. The sequence continues at coordinate 4,607,345 of NC_048291.1, forward strand.
TTGTAATTTTAACACAATTTTACTGTTATTTAATATACATTGCATTGTTTTTTGCAATACAGTATTTATGTGTCAATATAACATCAATAAGTAATTTTAACAACGAATTTATGTTTTAAAAACAGCATTTTCATGTTAAATTTACAGTTATATTTAGTTTAAAAAATTACTAAATTACACTGTAAAGAAAACAATGTTTTGCTGTAATTCCCTTTACGGTTTTTTAATGTTGGGATTTAACAGTGTTTTTCTGTTATTTCTACGGACAATTTTTACAGTGTATCAGTATGTAGACGTGTGTCTTGGTACACAGCTACGAACATGTAGCTATGTGGCTATGCTAACTAGCGCTAGCACTTATCCATGATAAATAAAAATCATCCACTAGATCTTCAAATCTGCAGACGTGGGGAGTAAAACCGACCTCTGCCAGAAAGGCAGCAGGACCTTTCTGAAGGATTGGTCACAGATTTAGTGTTTCTTGTTGTTTTATTTGTCAGTATGTCGGCGTGTGTCTTGGTACACAGCTACAGCTACAGCTACAGCTATGAACATATAGCTATGTGGCTATGCTAATTAGCGCTAGCACTTATCCATGACAAATAAAAATCATCCACTATATATCTTCAAATCTGCAGACGTGGGGAGTAAAACCGACCTTTGTGTTTATTAAGACAGCCTACAACTAGCATGCCTCCCTCCTAAGCTCCTTGTTAGCACACATGTGTGCAGGTAATGCAAAAGGGAGGAGAGTTGAGTTGTAATTTATACAGTCTATGGGCTGAACAAGCTCCGAGCTCTGACTCCGTGACAGACCGGATATTGTTGTGACGTAACAAAAACACGGAAGTCTGAAACGGCTCGTTTCACACACATTTACAGAAAGGTGGAGAAATCAAAACAGGGGCAGAATGGATTTTTTTCATTCTCGGGGGGTTTGTAGACATGCCAGGGACACATATTTCAGGTAGAGAACCATTAAAAAGTCAATTTTGCATGATATGTCACCTTTAAAACTCGTCTTAAAACCCATTTTTATTCCCTGGCTTTCGACTCAGCATGAGACCCTGCTCTTGTTTTAGTGCCTTTTTATTTTATTTTTATTTTTTTTATTTTTCAACTTTATTTTATCTTATTGTTCTTATTGATTTTATCTTATTGTTCTTATTGATTTTATGATTTTATTGTTTGTTTTTATCCATTATGTTTCTGTACAGCACTTTGTGTCCAACTGCTGTTGTTCTTAAAGTGCTTTATAAATAAAGTTGAGTTGAGTTTTGTTGCGAACATTGTTGAAAACCTGTTTGCAGTAGAGGTTCCAAAGTTTGCAGAAACATCTGTTGATGTCTGATATGTTCTGAGTGGATGTAACGAAGCTGCTGCCAGTAGAAAACATGCAGTCTTCGGTTTGAACATTTCACTTGGTGTAAACATCATGAAGCAACCATTAGCAGATGAAACAAGATGATAGAGAATATTTTCCATACAGTAACATGCTCCCAGGCAGCGACAGAGTGGATTAAGAGGATTCTTTTTTTTTCCATGGATAATTATTTGGAATATAAAAGAATCAACATGATGTTGAGGGGTTTGTATAATCTGCTGATTGTTTGAACAATTAGACGCATGTCAGGTTAACTTCATGTCTGCATATGACGTGTAAGTACATCTGCATGGGAGCTTCTCCCCATTTCTCCTGTGCCTCTTGTATCTCCTTTTCATATTCACTCTCTTTGCTCAGCAGAGTGCCATCAGGCTCCGAGGCAATTTACAGTACCTTTGAACACGTCCTTAACGGTACCATCATGCGTCCATCAGTGCCACAGCGAACACGGTTTTATTACTCAATTTGATTCTATACAAGGTTCATTCCACACATTTTTTATGCATCGTGGGCTTAGCTCAGGCAGAAAATAATCTGGACAGCAAAGGGCTCGGTATTACGCTTCAAACAGGATAAAGCACTGACAAATTTCGGACCGGAGGACTAGTGAGCGGGGAGGACAGGGAGAAAGAGAGATTAAGAGCTACACCATTATTTACCTCCTCCTCTAAGGTGCAGGAAACTCTGTCGTTTATAAATGTTGCTAGCTGTTATTGGTTACCTCGCAGGCTTTTGGGGAAAGAGGAAAGGAAAATGAAAAAAAAAAAAAAAAAAACTTTGGGAAAGACCCAGGAGGGGGTTCGATACAACTTTAATAATGCGTAGCAGGAGCTAAATGAGCCATTCTGCGGTACTTTAAGACGTCTTCTCTCCACCCATCCCCCCCCCCCACCATCCACCCTCCACCATCCACCCTCCACCTCACCACCACCCCCCTCACGGTCTCAGGGCCTGAATTATTAAAAGTGTTGTTTTCCCTTATTGCATTGCAGCAATGTGCCTCGTTGCTAGAAGTGAGCTGCGCATTCTGGAGTTTGAATGCTTAAAGCTATCAACCTCCAGCGGCACAGAGCCAGGGGAGGGGCCGGAGAGCAGGAGGCCGGGGGGGGATGGCAGCGTGCACGCTAATACATGCATCCAAATAACCACAGTCACCTTTAAAGCTGGCACCACACTCCTACGGTTTCCTTCCATATATTTGCTCCTATATTTAGCAGGCTGTAAATAGAAAGCATTGTTTAAGAGGATTATACTTTATTTGTGGAAACATATCAGGCAGCTTTCAGCGCTCTAAACAAATGTGGGACTCCTCTTTGCAACATCTCTGCGACCTTTAAATGAGGACAACTAATCCGCAAAAATTTCTTTGCACCGCTTTCTTCACTTGAGTTGTTAAAAAGTGGAAATAGTGGGCACACTGCATGAAAAATTACTACGTGATTGGTTAATAATTTATTAGTGGGACTCTGGTGTTTTAATGGTTAGTCAGGATCCCAAAACAAAGCTAACTGGTTAAGGCAGCAGTGAAACAGCAAGTGTAAGTCTGGGAGGTAAAAGTACTCTTCTGTCAGAGCAGACTGGTGGCTTTGAGGAAGGAATGTAAGGGTTAGTTTAAGTTCTGGAAAAGGATCTTACCTCACCAAATATATCCAAGGGGTCCTTCCTGTAATACTGACATTTGGAGTAATAATCAAAGCCTGTCAGGGGCAGAAACAACAACTTTAGGCAGCAGGATTATTATATTGCAACCATTAAAGCTTTTTGGAGCTATGCACCAGTATGAATCCAAAGTTTTTGTACCTATATGTCCTTTGATCCCCAATAATGGACGTCATGTTGGGGCAATTTCAAAAGGGAGACATGCAAACCTTTTGCTCAGTTTTTAAAGCTCCTGTGAAGAATTTTTTGTAGTTTTGCTGCAGACAAAAATAAACACTGATGACTTCTTATGAGTCAGAAAAGCAACCAAAGCTAAGAGCGTTAAGATTGATCATCATTGATTAAGTGTTTTGGGATTTTCCTTTCTTTTCAATGCCTGAAACTTCTGCCAGGAGGGAGGTTTCTGCCAAAGTGATTACCTGCAGGCTGCCCAAAATCATCTTTTTTTAATTACCTCAATTCTAAAAAAGTTAAGACACTGTGTGAAATGTTGATAAAAAAAAAACAGGATGTGATGGTTATGATGGTTAAGAAACCCTATACTTACTTAAAAATAGACAATGACATTTCAAAAAAATATGATTATTTTAAATTTGAAGACATTTCAAAAAGTTGGGACAGGGGCATGTTTACCGTTGTGTTGCATCCTACATCTTTCAACAACAGAGAAGTCTCATTTCTGGAGTTTTGAAGTTCAATGTTTCAACATTCTTGCCTAATGTAGGATTCTTGGCTGCTCAGCATGTCCAGGTCTCCTTTGTTGTGTGTTTTGAGTGAAGTGTTTGTAGTGGGGAGTAGTCAGGTTGACCTGCTGAACTCTTCTACTACAGTTTTAATACATGCAAAATGTGGTTTGACCATTTTGTTTTGAAATATGTAAGGTCTCTGGTGAAACATGCATTTTGATTGGATTGCAGAATTTATTGCTCCTAGACCTGTATATATTGTTTGGTATTAATGAAGCCTTCCCAGGTGTGTAAGCTACCCATGCCAAGCACACTTATGCATCCCCATACCATCAGAGATGCTGCCTTTAGAACAGTGTGCTGATAAAAAGTCAGGTGGTTCCTCTCCCCTACATTTTAGAGTTACATATAAAACTCAATTGAGCACATTTGAACCCCCATCTTTTCATCCAATCAGTGCGGTGCACCTGATGCAGATGTGTTCCTTAATGTGATGCCGAGCGGTAAATGCTGCAGTCCGCTCAGACCCCTTGCATCTGTCTTTTCTCCTTTTGAAAAGTTTGAAACAGTGCAAAGTTTAAGGTTGCATATTGACATTTAGAATAATTCATAAGCAGGTCCAAACCTGAAAGATTGGCCTTGAAATCTACGTCGGCAGACTCTCCATGTATGTACGCACAGAGATTTAAAAAAAAGAAAAGAAGAAGAAGAAGCTCTGACTTGCAGCCAAAAGAAAATTGAGCCAGACTCAACCAGGCCTCACTCACTTAATAAAACAATACTCTCTCCTCCCGTTCTTCTGCTCTCGTAGGTATCGTACATGCTGGATGATTTGACATATTAAATAATCTGCTGCCTTCAGTTAAATGCCGTCTTCTGAAAGTTGAAGAAAATCAGTGAAGGAGTAAAAAGTTGTAGATAACACATAGTATACACTGCAGGTTGCATCCCTCAGCCACACACATACACCCACACACTGCTGCACACTTTAATCACACAATTAATAATTAATCAGAGGTTGGGCTCGATGCTGTCGAGTCTGCAGATGAGAGAACACCCAAGTGCTGAGAGGGGCCCTAAAAAAAAGCTGGATTAACTACCAAAGAAAGGGATCGTCAACACTTTGTTGTGAAACGATCGGCTTCACGTCGTCTCTTTACGTTCGGTTCGAACGAGCAGAGCCAAGTTTCATCAACACGACTAAAACAATAATTAAAAGGAAACACTCGCCGTGCAGATCTGCAGAGTTTGTGAGGGGGAAAATGAAGCTATCTTCTGTGTGTGACATTTGCAACATGCAAATATGGAAAATGAGATTATATGCTCTATTCGCTGCATGTAAACACCATTAATAACAGCATAACACACCGCTTATAGAAGAGCGGGTCAGGGATGAGTCTTTGTAGTCTCCAAACAGTAAAGCATTGATTTTAATGTATGTCATCGCTCTGGAACACAAATGATCATTTTGTTCAATTTATTTATTCCTGCTGATTAAATATTTTCCAATACTGCTCGCGGAGAGATCAAAAGGCATCGCTTTGCGTCCTCTTTTTTCTTTATTAGTCCTGCATGCTCCCCCCGGTGTTGCAGCGGGCGAGCAGAGTGTTTACCCAGCTGTAATTACAACATGCACAATGACCTCATTCTGCTGTGTCAGTAGCTGTAATGTATAGCCCTTGATCTTAAACTGCAAAGAAAAAACGGTGTGCACTTCTTTTCAATGTGCTGACTACATTCCCAGCATTTTTTTTTTTTTTTGACGTTGTCGTGACGGCGGATCAGAATTTGATATAAGCACTGGTGCTCCTATTCGTCTGACAAGGTCTCTCTCTGCCTTAATATGCATTCAATAATGTGAAATGATATTAGCTGTAGGAGCTCATTGACTGTGCACTCGGGGTCTCGCAGTGTCTCTCCGTCTCTGTCTGTATCATGCTCTTTATCTGTTCCTCTTCCACACACACACATGCAGAAGAAATGGAGAGAAAGAAAAGAAGCAGGGGGGGGGGGAGGCTTGAGCTTGAACCGCGGATAGCAACAGCAGCAGCAGAGCAATCACACTGAAGAAATGCCCCCCACGCCTGGCCCATTAATAACAGTAATACGCACACCGCGCCCAAGCCAGCACTGCCGAAAGCACCACTGACACTTTAATGGGCATTTTTTACTTTTGTTTTTAAATAATGCATGTGCTGCTTGTCAGCACTGCTTCACTCCACCCCTGGTGTGCCTTTGCAGCGTTCCTTTGTGCAGAAATTACAATGGGGACCTGTGTTTGCTGTGCTGCCTGCTCCATAAGCTGCATTCATCACATACATGGGGACGCCTGTGTGCAGTACATCACACTCTCGGGGACGTGTGTGTGTGGGCACACATGCATGTGTTTGTGTTTGGGAGGGCCGCTCATTGGCACTGAGCTAATTAAGAGTGTCTTTGAGAGGGTGGCGAGGCTCAGAGGCAGCGGACGGCACTTATATAGGAGGGCTGATGCTATACATTTTACTGCAGTGCACATAGTGTGTTACTGTTAAGCAGATGATGTCAGACCTATATACAGTATGTAGAGCACTGTCAGTTTGGTTCCATCTATGAACATGACTGAAAACCCAGACTTCAGTTATAAACTAACTCAGAAGTTTTTTTATTGATTCATAACTTGAAGAAATGACTCAAATGTGTTATACATCTATATAAATGATGTCTATGATGTCACCTTGTAGCGCTGTGGTTTGTCAGTATTTTGATGTAGGGGTTTGAGACCCTTGAGTTGTTTGCAGGCTGTGTGGTTTAAGCCATAGACTGTATAACATTGCAGAAGTAAACAATGGCCAAACTGCTTCTTTAGCACACACTCATGATTTCAAAAGTTAGGAGGTGGTTTATATGGAATTTAATGATTTTCACAGCACCTAAAAAGTGGAACGAGCGCTGTGCATTATGGGAAAAAGTACATGAGGGAGACTGGTCCGATGCATGCTGTGAAATTTTCCTGAATCAGTAGACATCCAGGGAGTTTTGGCATACTGCAGGTTTTGCTCTTGCTCACATACTGCTTAATACTGAATTTTGGCCAAATCATTAAAGGTGACATATCATGCAAAATTGACTTTTTAATGGTTCTCTACCTGAAGTATGTGTCCCTGGCATGGCTACAGACCCCCCGGGAATGAAAAGAATCCATTCTGCCCTTATTCTGATTTCTCCACATTTCTGTAAATGTGTGTGAAACGAGCCGTTTCAGACTTCCGTGTTTTTGTTACGTCACAACGCCATCCGGTCTGTCACGGAGGTCAGAGCTCAGAGCTTGTTCAGCCCATAGACTGTATAAAATACAACTCAACTTCTCCGTTTTTCATTACCTGCACACATGTGTGCTAACAAGGAGCTTAGGAGGGAGGCATGCTAGTTGTAGGCTGTCTTAATAAACACAAAGGTCGGTTTTACTCCCCACGTCTGCAGATTTGAAGATCTAGTGGATGATTTTTATTTTCCATGGAAAAGTGCTAGCGCTAGTTAGCATAGCTACACAGCTACATGTCGTAGCTGTAGCTGTAGCTGTAGCTGTAGCTGTAGCTGTAGCTGTAGCTGTAGCTGTAGCTGTAGCTGTAGCTGTAGCTGTAGCTGTGTACCAAGACACAGGTCTACATACTAACAAATAAAACATCAAGAAACACTAAATCTGTGACCAATCCTTCAGAAAGGTCCTGCTGCCTTTCTGGCAGAGGTCGGTTTTACTCCCCACGTCTGCAGATTTGAAGATCTAGTGGATGATTTTTATTTATCATGGATAAGTGCTAGTGCTAGTTAGCATAGCCACATAGCTACATGTTCGTAGCTGTGTACCAAGACACACGTCGACATTCTGATAAAACAACAAGAAACACTAAATCTGTGACCAATGGTTCAGAAAGGTCCTGCTACAGGCGGCTCTCCGTCAGGATCAGATTCTGGATCAGATTCAGAGGGTTGAAGTAACGTGATCTCTGAGCAGCCGTGTATATTCAGCCAACATGTAAACATTAGATCAACGTGCTGGAGAGCCGAGGCCACATCCACTTCCTGAGGGGGCGTGGTCAGAGAGAAAACAGACTGTTCTGAGGAGGACTGAAGAAGAGGGTTTTTCAGGCAGACCAAAATCTGATTTCAAAGTGTTTTTTTGAGCATAAACTTTTAATACATGTTTTGGGGACCTCTTAGACCAATATATATTGATGAAAAAAGCGTGATATGTCACCTTTAATATTGCCCTCAGTATTGATAGTTCCCTGACTGTGTTCGTACCTTTAGCCAAGTCGTCAGTCAGAATCCAAACGACTAGACATCTAGTCGCCTCTGAACATCCCTACTTTCATCAAACATCATTCAATCATGGTTTATTTGCCTTTTGAATCTGTTAGCTTAGGGAGCTTAAGGAATACACCAGCGTGATGTATTTCAAAATACTCCAAGAAATGACATCACATCACACAGCAGAGGTATCCCACTGTAAGCCCAGGTGGCCCATTTCTTTTACAGTGTGTATTTAATGTCCAGCAGTTGTAAGTGATGATGCACTTGCAGGTTCAGCCTCTGACACTTCTGTTTGTCTGTCTCAGGAACATCTTCCCTCTCTGTATTGCCTCTTATTTTGGTCGTCTAGATAAACTGTGCTGTGTTTTTTGATCCGCCTGGCTCGGTTGTGCAGCTTTATTGATCGCAGACAAGCCACCTATCTGTATTTGTCATCACATTTAAGGTCAATAAACCTCTGAAATCAATATTTATAAGAATCGATGATGCATTCACCATTATTTCCTCTGATTGCCTTTTTTTCTCCCTCAGAAGCTCGGTGTCTTGCCGCATGCTCTTGCCCCCTGGCTGCTTCCTGTCTGTTTAAATGACGCCTGCCTTTTGTTTCTTCTTCTTCTTCTTCTCCCTGTAGGAAACACGTTGTGTAAGTCAGGAAGCATTGCTGTCTTCGGGAACGTGGTGTACAGCGGACTGCTGAACGACCACCTCTGGCATTTGGGAGTGCCCCTCTTCACAAGACTGGTAAGAGCAGTGGGTGCACACTTACCTCCATTTTGTCAGAAGAGCTTTCTGTTGGACCCAAACATGCTTCATGAGCAGAATTCCCCAACGGCTCTAATGGGCCACGTTTGATGCCTCCTCTGTTGACATGCGTTGGTTGAAGTTATACTCAGCGTGCTGGATGTGACAGTGCTCTCTGCATGGATGTTAGACTAGGGAACTCCACCAGTTCTTCGTATCTTATTTCGTATCAGGCTTTTCCTGGCTCAAGCTTCAAGAACATAAATCTCAAGTGAGGCATATTGAAGATGTGTCATCTCCAGCCCTGGAAACACGAGGGAAAGCATTTGTGCATTTCTTCCACACCGAAGCTGAACTGGTGTAAAAGTTTGACCCACTTTATAATTCATGAATTCTAGTTTTAAAGGCAACAGCTTAAAAAATTATAAGGCCTTAATTAAGAGCTGGAAAGCCGGAGCCTGTGTTAAGAATTAATGATAAATGTCCATCCGTTATTGTCAGAGGGAAATTGGAAGTTTGTTTTACACACACTCACTTGTGCAGGATTATGTGCTTGAAGAGATTCTTTTGAAAGGCCTAAACCGTGACTCATTTTCTAAAAGAAAGGGAAAATTCAGCACAGCACTTTTTCTTCCTGTTAATTACCCTCTTTCTAAGCGGGTCGCAAGTTTTCATCAATGTTTATTATTGATTAAATCTGTCTCTGTGGCTGTCATTTATGAGCCGGGAATTACTGTTGATTGGTGCACAAGGGTTGCATATAATTGGGTTACATTAAATAGATAATTCAGCTGATCTCATAAATGTCTAATGTGAAGGCTTGTTTGATTATCAATTAATGTCAAACGGAGATGCAAGAGCCTGTTAGGAATCCAGTCGGGTTTGCTTGTGTTGCAAATGGAAAAGCTACTGAGTCTGTTTTTTTTTTTTTTTTTTTTTACAGCTTGTGCAGGGGAAATATATTTTATTACACATGAAATATACTCACCAAGGAATTCAAAAGTAGACTTGCACTGACACACACAGTACATGCTTCATCTGGTAAACAAATCTATGAGAGATGTAAGAACATTAAACAGAAGATGGGACTTTTTTTTTTTTCTGTTGTTACAAGTCATGAGTACTGAAAAATGAAGAAGGAATGATCATGTCAATATTTTTATTGTTCTTAAAGCTGGGGTTGGCAGTCTCGGAAAACTAGCATGAATTTGAATGTTGCATTTCCTCAGGACTCCGTCTAACCCCTCCCCTCCTCCCTCAGAGCTCCTCCAAAACGACGCCCCCCCCCGCTCACATGCACGAGCGCCGCTGACTTGCGACCATATGATGGTGACTGATTCAAAACCGGTCCTCACCAAAACATTATCACAGTGAAAGTTAAAAACACAAACAAACATGGCTGCTGTTAGCACTCACAACTATCATGCTAGCATTATCCAGTTGTACTGGTGACATGATATCAGGAGAAAAGTTATAACACATATATAATACTGTAACAGCTCTACTGTTTGTTAAACGTGTTCAGTGTAGATGCTCTTAATTCCTACAGTGTTGACGGTCAGTGAAGGCATCAGGAGAGGTGTAGAGTGTGTGAGCAGGAGACAGGAGAGAGGAGAGACAAGAGGAGAAGTTCTTCCTTCATTCAAACATTGATTGTTGTTTTGTTGGTTGGCGTGATCACGGCCGACAGTGACCGGTTATTAAAACTCAAAGTGTTCACGAATCGTCTCGTCGTCCCTACAGCGTCCAGACGGACGCTACAGTACATCTACATTTCTGTAGGACTTACTAAATGACATTCATTCTTCTGCTTGTCAGAGCCCCGTGGTGAGAGCTTTTTAGACTCTGATCCAGACTACAGTCCTGAGCAAAGCACCTCATCGGGTCAGAGGGGACAGGCCCGAGGTTGAGCGAGAGGGGCAGTCAGTAGAGTCAGGGGAAGCAGAGGCAGGAGACGGGGACTCAGAGTGCACAGACCTTTTTATATTGCAAGTCTGCAACAGTGTCATAGCCAAGCAGCAACCTGCACTTTTAAACTATGAAGCCTATGCGGAAGTGTTAAAACCTGCAGTTCCTCCAGCATCCACTAGATGCTGGCTGCAGAAACACCAAAAACCACATTCAAAGAAGACGATCTTTACAGCAGAAATAAACATGTTTACAGCCTGGTACAAAAAACAGTTTAGGTCTGAATAGCTCATTTCTCTCTCAGCACACATTGTACTGGGGTTTATTTCTTTTATAATTTGTTATTTTTGAAGATATTAAACGTACAAATTTTGCCCAAAAGGACATGGCTGACTTGATTGACGGGCGGCCACCATGTAGCTGTTAACGTAGAGGCTAAAGGCCTTCCTCTCTACCTCACTCTAGCTTGGCAAATGTTAGGTTGAGTTCAGCATTTCCAATACGGCACCAAGCAACAATCAGCTTCAAAACAGTGCTTCAGAAACAGATGGGTGAAGTCATGGACACTACGTCCATTATTTATACAGTCTATGGGTTTAACATGATAAATGCATGACATTTACACCACATACATTGTTTCTCCTGATGTGATAACAGATAGCTTTCACGAGACCTTTTTATATTGCAAGTCTGCAACAGTGTCATAACCAAGCAGCAACCTCCACTTTTAAAGTATGAAGCCTATGCGGAAGTGCTAAAACCTGCAGTTCCTCGAGCATCCACTAGATGCTGGCTGCAGAAACACCAAAAACCACATACACACCCATTCAAAGAAGACGATCTTTACAGCAGAAATAAAAATGTTTACAGCCTGGAACAAAAAAAACAGTTTAGGTCTGAATAGCTCATTTCTCTCTCAGCACACACTGTGCTGGGGTTTATTTGTTGTTGCTGTTAACGTAGAGGCTAAAGGCCTTCCTCTCTACCTCACTCTAGCTTGGCAAATGTTAGGTTGAGTTCAGCATTTTCAATATGGCACCCAGCAACAATCAGCTTCAAAACAGTGCTTCAGAAACAGATGGGTGACGAGTTTTGACCAAATGGCTGACTTGATTGACAGGCGGAGAACACTGTGGCTGTTAGCGAAAAGGCTAAAGGCCCACCTCTTTACCTCACACTAGCTTGGGTGAGGTTAGGTTAAGTTCAGCATTTCCAATATGGCTGCTGCCGCTGCCTGGCTTCAAAACAAGGCTTCAGGAACGGGTGACATCACGGATACTTTGTCCATTTATTATACAGTGTATGGTTGTAATGTAGCTACATTGCTGTCCCGCCTTGGTACCTGGTAATGTAATGCTGGTGTACATAATGTTGCGATGTTAACTGGCTCACAGTGATCTGTCCGCTCTAACGCCTCTGTTATTACCTCTGAAGTCAGCACAGCAGTGCTTCAACAAAGTCCCTCCATCATGCCCCTGTGACATTCATATTAAAGGCAAGACATTACAGGGGCGTGAACATCACACCTTTAACCGACTACATGAAAAGCCCCGTAGCTTCCATGTCCAATGCAGAGGCTCAGAGGCCGCGGGAGCACTTGTTGAAACAAAAGCTGCCACTTCCTGCAGGGACAGAAAGGTGCGGCCTCATGTAGCGCTCGGTGCGCCTGCTGCTGCTGCTGACACACCAGTGGTATCAGCGTGACACACAGCAAGCCTTCACATCCCCAACACACAGCCCCCTAATTACTGCAGAGCCCTGGGCCAGAGCTGCCTGCTTAATGCCAGGGTGTAAACACTGCATTATTAACACTACATACAGTCTGTGCGTGCGACTATGTTTAATATACTCCACGTATGCCGACGCGGTGGTGTTACTACAGCGGGGTTCTTCATATGGAGCCTTACAATAGATTTATTGTCTCTCCACAGTGAGTTCCAAAGTCAGCAGATGGGCGGTTTGCAGCATACAGTGTAATGCATGCTTACAAATGATGTTTAATGATGTCTTCCAGGGCTGAGAAACAAAGCATTACAGGTTTTTAAGGCTAAATATGCAGGCTATGTGAGAACGCTGGAGTTAAGGAAATTACCACGTAAGGCAGGTATCCTCCTCGTTCTATTACCCGTATTTATTGTCTTGTGGGATGTCTGGGTGGCCTAACGCAATTTCGTTTTTTGTTATTGCCGCTAACTTATCACCCAATTGTGTTTTATTTCCCAAAATGAAAAACCAAAAAATTGTGCATTTAAGTGAAAGCATCCGCCCTTCGTCTACCTGCTTCTCCTACGCAGCCTTTCAGAGCATGCATAATAGAAACAAGGTACTTCACAGGCCAGCTGTCATCAAACACTGTAATGAAATAAGACGACAAATCAATTATTAAAAGATCAAGCTCTTAAAATGTTTCAGTGTTCCAAATTAAGAAGTCTTTGTTTGGTATTTATCAAACACTAAAGCTCACAAGTGTCCAAAACTTGTAAGCTTTAAAGGCAACTACAGATCATTTAGGTAAACTGCCTTGTAGCATCGTGTGTTTGTGCTACAGGTTGTATATAGAAGTCAAGAGCAGTATGCAAACATTTGCTGAACTTAGAACATATAACATCCTCAATGTGACACCATACTTAGTATTGAAAGTATTATATTGGCAAAAAGTGTACCAATTTGGGGTTTGAGGCGTTCTTTTTCCCTGCTTCTCCTTGAGCTTCCTCTCACGCTGCTTCTCTTGCTCCTTCTTTTGCTTCTTGTACCCATTCTTGTGATTCATATTTTGTCTCTTGTGCTTCTTCCTAAGACTCTTCCTGTGCTTCCTGTGCCTCTTCTTCTAGTGCTTCTTCTCATTGTACTGCTCTCTTTCCCTTATCTTCTTCCTGTGCTTCTCCTTCCTATTCTTCTTTTCATTGCTGATCTTAGTACGCTTCTTCTGCTTCTTCTTGTGCTTCTTCTCGTTCTCCGTCTCTCTTTCCACCCTCTTCTTCATGCGCTTCTTCTTGTGCTTCCTTAGCTTCTTGCACTTCTTCTTGTGATTCATCTTTTGCTTCATGTTCTTCTTTTCCTTTCTTATCCTCATCTTCTTCCTCTTCTTTTCATTGCTGATCTTATGTTGCTTCTCAGGCTTCTTCTTGTGCTTCTTCTCGTTCTTCTCCTCTCTTTCCATCATCTTCTTCGTGTGCTTCTTCTTGTGCTTCTTCTCGTTCTTCTCCTCTCTTTCCATCATCTTCTTCATGTGCTTCTTCTTTTGCTTCTTTTGCTTCTTGTATCTGTTCTTGTTATTCGTCTTTTGCTTCCTACGCTTCTTCCTGTGTCACTTCTTCTTGTTCTTCTCCTCTCTTTCCGTCATCATCTTCCTCTTCTTTCATTACTGATCGTATTTGGCTTCTTCTTGTGCTTCCCGTTCTTCTCATCTCTTTCCTTCGTTTTCTTCCTGTGCTTCTTGTACTTGATCTTATTGCATCTTTTGCATCTTTTACTTCTTGTATCTGTTCTTGTTATTCGTCTTTTGTGTCCTGCGCTTCTTCCTGTGCTTCTCCTGCCTCTTCTTCTCGTTCTTCTCCTCTCTTTCCATCATCTTCTTGTCCTCCTCTTTTCATTGCTGATCTTATTTTACTTCTTATGCTTCTTCTCGTTCTTCTCCTCTCTTCTTCCTGTGCTGTGATTTGTCTTTTGTTTCCTACGCTTCTTCCTGTGCTTCTCCTGCCTCTTCTTCTCATTCTTCTCCTCTCTTTCTGTCATCTTCTTCCTGTGCTTCTTGTACTTGATCTTATTGCATCTTTTGCATCTTTTACTTCTTGTATCTGTTCTTGTTATTCGTCTTTTGTGTCCTGCGCTTCTTCCTGTGCTTCTCCTGCCTCTTCTTCTCGTTCTTCTCCTCTCTTTCCATCATCTTCTTGTCCTCCTCTTTTCATTGCTGATCTTATTTTACTTCTTATGCTTCTTCTCGTTCTTCTCCTCTCTTCTTCCTGTGCTGTGATTTGTCTTTTGTTTCCTACGCTTCTTCCTGTGCTTCTCCTGCCTCTTCTTCTCGTTCTTCTCCTCTCTTTCTGTCATCTTCTTCCCCTTATTTTAATTGCTGATCTTATTAGGCTTCTTCTCATCCTTCTCCTTCCTGTCCCTATTCTACTAGTCCCTTTTCTCTCTTTCTATCTTCTCCTTTTCATTGCTTCTCTTATGTTGCTTCTTCATCGTCTTTGTTATTCTGTTAATAGTAAATTCTAACCTGTTGTCTCTAGACCTCCGCCAGCACTGTAACCACCAACACATCTTAAATGTTGCTTTACTTGAACTCAGTATAATCCTGACAAAATTAAAAGTTAGTCTTTGTAACATTCCCCTGCTTCCTGTTTCACATGATTTGGAACTTCTGGCTGTGTTCCAGTTCTACTAAATTAAACTAGAACATTATTTTTGTCTGTGAAAAGTCTCTCTGCACACCTCACACTACGCTCAGGTGTTTATTTTAAACCAGGGATTAGTAGACGAGGACACTTTCTCATCACTACAAGAATAAAAGCAAACAGAAATACTAAAGGTTATCCAAACCTCCTCAGCATGCATTTTTTTATATGATACAATCCTGATGCTTGGAAAGGACAGAGAGAGGCAGAAGTGTAGTCTTCTTCATGCTTCAGTACTAAAACAGTGTCCTCACTTCCACCGTGTGCTGTATTTAGTGTAAAAATGTCAATACCTACCTGTGGAGCTGATGAACACAGCCGAGGATCCTCGTCAGCCAGTTGTAAAACGGGTCACTCCATAAAGTGAAGTGTGTGATTAGAGAGAAGAAAACCTCAAATAGACTCAGGATGGAGCGCCATCTCTCCCTGCCCTTCCGCTGACCAATCGGCTCTCCTGCCAGCTGAGGCCAGCCGGCGCGCTGCCCGAGTGTTTGATGAATGAGGACGAGAGGTCGAGGAAGCCGTAACTGTAACCCAGAACTCCGCTGGGATTCGGCGTGAAGTGAGAACTCGTGGGGGGAGGAAGTGCGGCTCATTGTCTCCTCTGGAGTCTTTCTAATGACAGAGATGTGAGTGCAGTTTGACAGAAGATGTTCTGTAAGTAGCAGCGCACTACAGAGGAGAGGTGAGATCATCATAAAATATTAAGACAACAGATCCCGAGTCGGTGAGAGTCGGAGACATTTTCAGGAAGAGCGTGCGCTGTGTGAGGCCTTCACTTCCTCTTCTCTTTGAAAGCTCTATCTTTATAATGGATGGCAGAGTCTCCGGGGAGTGTCTAGACTATGGTGGGAAATCTAAATGGTCGGGAAAGCCACTCGGTTATAGCGTCGTCGGTGAGAAGTGTGGGAGAAAAGCCGAGACAGGAAGCAGGGAGAACTGGGTCTGCACCCCGAGCTACGCCATCTTCAGCAGAGTTCCATTTTTCATCTGTAATTGAAGGAGATTCCTGGAAAGGAGTCGTGGGGATTAAATGAAGCTGAAATGCCCTCAGATTCGTATTTCCTACCTTATTTCCTAATCCCTCCAACCCCAAGTGCCCTTAGCTCCAAGACCATGATGCTCTCTGCCTGCACCCACACCACCCCCGCCTTCCTGCCTGCGCCTTCCCCTCTGGTTTCCCCCTCATTTTTTTTTTTTTTTTTTTATACCTCCACCCTTTTTTTCTTTCCCTCCCTCTCTACCCCCCTCAGTTATTTATGAACAGGACTTGAAATAGACTTTAGTATTTGATAAAAGCGTGATCCTTAATCCGAGTTGCCGGAGAAGTGCATTTCATTTTTATTTCCCATCAGAGATTGATGGAGGAGCAGGGGGGGCGGTTACCCACTCTGTGATTGCTAATGTAAATTCATTGGGTTCTGGTGGACATGTTTGAAGATACGGAGGCCTTGTATGTGCGTGGAAATGCAGAGAAGAGGAGATTGTGTGTGTGCAACATGATGGAGAGGCTGGATTGTGATGTGACGGAGGCGTACAGGAAGAGGAGAGGCCTGGGAGTTGTTTGATTTAACAAAAATAAATAAATTCTTCTAAAACTTTTGATTCTGGGGCGCCATTGGCCCACACTATAAAAAACAACTTATAGATTCTACTCAATAAAATAGAGGTTGCAATTTGCACTTTACTCAACAGTGTACATTTCACCTTATGTTCAAAGTGAAGACTACATATATTTAACTATGATGAAATACTAAAATGATTAAGAAGAAGAAGAAAGGTACTTTATTGATCCCCAGGAGGGAAATTCAATTTTTCACTCATAGCAAGGCAAGGCAGCTTTATTTGTATAGCGCATTTCATACACGAGGGCAACTCAATGTGCTTTACATTGAAACATTAAAAGCATTGGAGACATTCAGACAGGCATAATTAAAATGACAAATATGATAAAACAGAAAAGAAAAGGGAAATTAGAAATATATTAAAAATTACATTAAAATTTTAATTTAAAGTGGGTTAAAATGAGCTAAGATAGGAAGGCAGTGGCAAATAAAAAAGTCTTAATCTTTGATTTAAAAGAGGTGAGAGTTGGAGCAGACCTGGAGCTTTCAGGGAGTGTGTTCCAGATATGTGGTGCATAATGACTAAACGCTGCTTCACCATGTTTCGTTCTGACTCTTGGGACTGAAAGCAGACCAGTACCTGATGACCTCAGAGGTCAAGGTGGTTCATAAAGTAGCAGCAGCTCAGCCTAAAACATTCAGTGCTTTATAAACCATCCGCAGGATTTTAAAGTCTATTCTCTGACAGACAGGAAGCCAGTGTAGGGACCTAAGAACTGGAGTGATGTGGTCTACTTTCTTGGTCCTTGTTAGGACTCGAGCAGCAGCATTCTGTATGAGCTGCAGCCGTCTGATGGACTTTTTAGGGAGTCCTGTAAAGACCCCGTTACAGTAGTCTAGTCTGCTAAAGATAAATGCACGGACCAGTTTTTCTGCATCCTGCTGAGACATAAGTCCTTTAATCCTTGATATATTCTTAAGGTGATAGTAGGCGGACTTTGTGATGGTCTTAATGTGGCTGCTGAAGTTAAGATCTGAGTCTATGATTACACCAAGGTTTCTGGCTTGGTTTGAACATTTCATCTGTGCAGATTGGAGCTGAGCAGTAACCTTTAACCTTTCTTCCTCCAAAAACAATCATTTCAGTTTTTTCTTTGTTTAACTGAAGAAAGTTCTGTCTCGTCCAGTCATTGATTTGTTCAGTGCATTTACTCAGTGTTTGTATGGGACTATAATCCCCTGGTGATATGGTGATGTAAATGTGTGTGTCATCTGCATCATGCTATTTTTTGGACATGCTACACATACAGTTTTTTTGGTATATACATACAAATGCACAGACATGCAGTGAACATGCTTAGGGAGAGATGTAGGATACTGCTGTTAACCAGCGCACCCAGAGCAGTTGGGGGTTTGGTGCCTTGCTCAAGGGCACCTCGGCAGTGCCCAGGGAAGTGAATCAGCACCTCTCCAGCCACCAGTCCACTTGCCAAATTTCGTCCATACTGGGACTCGAACAGGCGACCCTTTCGGTTCCAAAGCCAAGTCCCTTTGGACTGAGCTACTGCCGCCCCCCCCCCCCCCAGATTAAGTTAAAAGCTACTCATATTTAAAAAAAAAAATACATTTCACAACTTAAAACTAAGTAATAAAAACTCATGTGCTTTAATGTTATTAAATGGTAAATGCACTTGTGCTTATATAGCGATTTTCTACTCTTTCAGACCACTCGAGGCACTTTTACACTACTCGTCACATTCACCCAGGGCGTAAAATTAACACCTGCAAAGCGCCAATGGCGAGTAAAAAATTAGTTTGGCATGTCAAAAAACAAAAACGCACACCCACCAGTGGCTAATGGACAATTGTGTATTGCATGTGAGGTTGTGTTTTCATACTTCGGCCCATTTCTGCCGACTGTCAGGTTGTTTTGACCCTCACGGCGCGCTGTACTTGTGTTGTGATTTGGTAAGTCGGGAACGCCGTGATGTCAGCTACTGGAGTTCTATTCATTCCCTTTGCTTGAAGAAGCACGGCGGGAAGAGAGTTTTAGGGAAGATGTGGAGACACATTCCCGGCGTGAAGCCACCACAAACAGAAAGGATAAAACAAAGAGGCAGGAGACGATCAAGAAGAGGAACAGAGAGCTAAATGGAGTAATGCATGGTAATAGTTTTAAATCCAATAAGGCATGATTTTTTTTATTTGGCAGGTGGAAAATATTTTGGACCAGTAAACCTTTGGAGGTCACTAGCCAATGGCAGATGAGGTAAAAAGTTAATTTAACGCCCTGCATTCACCCATTCACTCACTGATTGTAGAGGCAACCTTCCGATTGATTGAACCCACTCCACCCAATGAGCCACAGCCACCCTAGTTATACTGTATATATTACAGGCAGTGCATGATTAGCTAACAAGCTAAAAGCTAAGGCAACATGTTATTAACCCTGGAACACTATCGCTAAAATATGTGACACCATCACTAACGCCAGGTGTTTGTTACCCAATATAGTATACCCAATAAAAAGTACTTGCCATCAAAATATAACAATACATAACAAATAGGAGTAGTTTTCTTTTATTTTCAACTGTGCCTGTTACGGCCGTGTAAGGAGAGCCAGAACCCAGATGCCGAGTCGAACAAAAGACGTTTATTATCAAAAAGGTAACAAACAGAAAATCACCTTAACGGGAAACGAGAACAAAAGATCAGAAATAACTAAGGGTGTCCAGGAGGGAAAAAAACTCACTAGAGACAAAAACTAAAGTAACTACGCTGAGCACAATACTGAGGCAGAAGATCTTTACGGGAGCGAGGACACACGAGACACAAGCATGAGTGATAATCTTCTGGCACTGAGGAGAATTTGGAGCAGGCTTAAGAAGCCGGGCTGATTGCGGGATGAGAGGCAGGTGTGTCTTGTGAGCCTCGCTCCCGTGGAGATCGGCCCCGCCCCTCTGCATGTACCTGCTGAGGGAGAGAGAAAAAGGATCAGGAGGGAGGGCAAAACACACACAAAAAACCAGACCATGACAGTGCCATGTCTAAAAAAAAAAATTTTTTTAAATAAGTATCATGGGGGGACTCTATAAAATGCTCAAAAATTACTGAAAAATTTGGAATTTGGGACCAAAAATCCTCAAAACAAAAAAACAGATGAAACTGGAGACTTGGTGATTGGTCCACCCATTCCTGTGACATTTGAGACTTCTCTGGTGAAAGCACCGTCTCCTTGACACACAAACAAGCTTACAGGAGAGAGAAACTACAACTCAAAATAGCCAGGTGAAAATCACCTGAACACGTGCCTGTAGGAAAAAGCAGGTCTTTGGAGTAGTGAAACACCCACGCCTTCAAAGACGATGCTGAAGTGAACCCGGGGACCCATGACACTCAAATGATCGCAACATAATGAAAATCATGTAAATGTGTTTGTTCTGCTGAAAATCACCCAGCGATTGTGTTCTAGGGTTAAAACAATGTCTTTATTATGATTTACCACAACTGGTGCTCCACCCCTCTATTAGGCCTTTGGTGGTCCGGCCCCTGCAGAGTGGCGTCCCCGCTGCAGAGGGTGTCCTTTATTTTTTCTGCTTGGAAGATAGCAACCCTAATATCAATTCTACCTTCCACCATGACGCCAAACCCCAACTGGGGAGTCCTGCAAACTGAAACTGACCTTAGCAAAGAGGAAGTGATGACGCATGTGCACCCTTCAGTGCACTACCCACAAAACCCCCTTTTTAGAGTGTAGCGGTCTAAAGGCTGATTTTATACTTCTGCGTAGAATCAACGTTGTAGCCTATGCAAGGGGTCGGTGTAGCTCTCGTACCTACACACATAGCTGACCTGCATCTTCTCCAAAATGTAGCTATGCATAGAATCGGACCACAAGCCCTGTGATTGGTCCGCTCGGTGGCTTGTATTTCCTGCATTTCCAGAACTTTCAGGATCCCCGCTCATCGGCCGCACATCAGCCGTGTATTTCATCTCCTCCTCTCTATTCTTCATGTAATCATGTCTGTATGATAAACAGCAACATGTATCAGCTGTAGATTAATTTAGCACACTCTGAATCTCTGTGGAAAAGTAAACAGAGATCGTAGCGGGGCCGGCTATCAGAGAGACCACAATGCCCTCAAACCTGCACAGGTATGTGGTGCTCATGTCCGCGTCAGCCCCAAGGGAGACGTACCATTGGCTGGTGGTGAAGCTTTTAGCAGTGTGTCTGCCCCCTGGTGGCTGGCTGCCATATAGGTCAAAAAATCCGTCTCCCCCATTCATTTGAATGGGGGAGCAGTCAAACTTTAAACAATAAATACACGTGGTACGAATGTTTCTCACATCCATATGCTGTGTTGATATGTAGTATATATAGTTAGTTATCAGAGTTTAAAAAACGGGGTTTTACTTCCTGGTTTGCTTTAATTCACAGCCGCCGTGGAGTGAAACTTCAAAGGACACACAGCGTCTTGTGACGTTACGCTGTAGGGCGGGGCTTATTACAAAGGCTTCACAGGCTCTGGCTACACAATGGCGGCACCCAGGAGTGGGATTTTTTGGCTTCAGAACCGTACAACGGGAAGAGGCGGAGCAACGCTGTCCATTTTATTTACAGTCTATGGTCAGCCCCTGATGCGTAGGGGCGACGCAAGTTTAGATCAGCCTTAAGCATGTGCACCATGTCCAGAGGCTAGAGCCCTCGTTGCAGAGGTCAAAGGTTCGATTCCAGCTTGGACCATTTACTGCATGTCCTCCCCCACTCTCTGCTCCCCCCTAAAAATGAAATAAATAAACTAATAATAATACAACTTTTGATTCTTTGGACGCCATTGTGCGTTTCCACGCTCCAGCGTTCCTTGCTTTCCTTCGAGGAGGTGGGGGAAAAAAAATAAAACAGGGTGATAAATTCAAGATGACAGTTCCCGCCATATGAATGAGGCCCCTCGTGTATCAATCCGCTCAGAAAGCCAGCTGCAAATTTCACTCAGCCTCCTTATGTGGCAATTACTGATGGGTAACACAACCTGAATGTAACTGCTCTGTTCATTACGCCAAGGTTCTCTATAGCTGGCAAATGTTCTTTAGGATCCTACAGCAAATTAGCTCATCCCCGTAGGAGGTCTTTTTTATTGGATGATGCTGCACCGGAGGACGCCGCAAAAACCACTTCAGCTCCACGCCGCAGCCTCCCCCTGGTCCACACAGGGTTAATATTTAAAAGCGCGACGCTCCCAGTCGCTTATTGATGATATGTTTTGAAAATTGCTGAGGCAGGCTCATTGTTACAGTGCTGTCTAAAAGATAGCCAAACCCCCTTTTCCTCCTCCCTCGCCTGCCTCCTCCTCCTCTTTCTCTCTGCAGCCGCCAGATGGAAAACACACTAAACCTTGTAATGTAATGTGCCCTGGCACACAAAGGTGTTTCAACTTCACGTGGCCTCTGATCCGCCACACGGAGACGCTTTCCTTGTCTTTCAGAAAATCTGGTCATCAACCTGAGAGTTTGGTTTCTTGAAGGAGGGAGAAAGATGGAGAGCAAAGTGGAAAACAAGTGTCTCCAAACTGCCTGTGGCACACTTTAAGGTTTTCCTTGAGAGCCCCACTCCCCACCAACTCACACACACACACACATTCCCCCCTCTTCTTCTTCTTCTTTGCATTGTCTTCTTCTTCTCTTCAATAAATGAACACAACTTCAGTTGCAACATCTCGCTCACTGGCAGCAACAAGAAGAAAGAGGAGCAATCTTTTAGTCCTCCACTTTCAGCATCATCAACACAAGTCTCCCCGTCCCCCCCACCCTCCTACTCCGCCTCCTCCCCACTGAGCTCTCCACCAGCTTCCTGCCTCCCTCCCTCCCTCCTTCACCCTCCCTCCCCGGGACACTGAATTTTACAGTACCGTCTGCAGGATCCCGGTTTGTTCGGCGCTCTCCTCTATGCAGAGCAACACGGCTCCGGTGGAGGAACGCTGGAGGCAGCTGTCAAGCGCGCAGGCTGCTGCTGCTGCTGCTGCTGCTGCTACTGCTCCTGCTCTAGTTGAGCCTCGGCGCCGTACCGACTGATTTCACATTCACCAATAAGAGACGGCACACGGGGGGGAGAGAGAGAGAGAGAGAGAGAGGGAGAGAGAGGGAGAGTGGGAGAGCAGAGAGAGACAGAGGGAGAGTCTCGAAGTGAGTGGCGTTGGAGAGGCAAGTGGAGTGGAAGAGTGTCAAAAGAAAAAAGAGGTTACAACACCTCCCTATTGCTCTGTCTTTTTTCTTTGCAACCCCCTTGTTCTGCTTGTGTTGAAGAAGAAGAAGAAGAAGAGGAAGAAAGAAGAAGAAGAGGGGAAAGGAGTGGAGGCTTTAAATAGAGAGAAAGAAGAAGCAAAAGAAGAAGAAGAAAGGGGGGGAAACCTGAAGTCAAGCCCAATTGAACAGTTGAGAGAGCGGGCTGCAGCCTCACTGGAACAGGGACCAGGAAAGCTCTCTGTGCACACACTCGGACTCCTCTTGACTGGCTGGACTGGTCCCAGTGCTCGGCCTTTCTCTCCTTTTCTCGCCCGCTCACCTCCTGACATCCTACAATCCGTCCTTCTTCCACCATGATGATGTACTTTTGGGTGAGTACCCCCACCCCCAAAAAAAGAAAGCTCCGTTTTGTGACTCTGGGCGTTGAAGAGCTGATGTGTATGATGTGTGTGTGATGAGTGTTCACCGCCTCTACAGTATATACAGTGAGTTTGTGAGTGTGTGTGTGGTGGGGGGTGGAGGAGGGGTGTGTGTGTGTGTGTGTGTTACGCCTCCCACCTGCATGGACAGAGCCGTTATATTTCCATGTGTTTTATTGACACTGGATTGCTGCAGCCAGATGCTACAGAGGCCTGCATGCTCGGATTTATCCAGCCTTAAACGAGAGAGGATGTCGGCGTGTGATGCTCGCCCCACACTAATACCTTTACAACTACTGTTATTCAACTTCCTCTGACAGTTAAACTACCCGGCATGCAACCTGTCTGTCATTTGAAACTACATCTCTCTGATTTAACGTCTGAGAGGGAGCCGCTCGGGGTCTTCTGGGGACACATTTTTGAATTCCTTTTTTTTGTGCTCTTGTTTGGTTTTTGTGGTGCTGTTTGGGTTTCCCAAGCCGGGGGTGTACTATTTTTTTTTTTGTTTTGTTTTCCAATAAATTAAGAAGCATTAGACACAGAATGAGGATGATTACAGATTGTTAACCAGGAGCTGCTGATTAATTCTGTTTGAGATTTTGTGCGATTAGTCAGATTGGTTTTGTCTCCTCGGTGGTTTGTTTTCCTCCCGCCCTGCGCTTGCTGCTTTTTTTTTTGCGTTTGCAGAAACACAAAGTGGAGGAAATTATTCTCCAAAGCGACACACACTTCCCAGAAATACCATATTAACAGTTAGGGCTGTAATGCAGTTACAGACTCTGTGTGTGTGTGTGTGTGAGTTCAGATTTCTGAGGAAAGCCTCTTTTTTTTTATTCTATTTTTTACAGGGGTGGCAAGGAGTTATTTTACCTGACTGATTCCATTATATAACTTAATACGAAGGCCACTCTTCTTTGAAAGAGAGCAAAGCATGAATTACAAAAACCATGTTAAGCATGCTCTGAGTGAGCGGCTCTGCGTATCGATTTGTAGCTCAGATGTCTGCAGAGAGAGAGAGAGAGAGAGAGGATGTTTTGGGGGCTAAAAGTTACTCTAAGTGGAGAAAACGAGCTCCAGTTTGAAGTGCAAGAAAAAAGTTTGTTTTTGCGGGGTTGGATCGGAAGTGACAGGAAAGAGTGTATGTTTCCCCCAAAAATGTCACAACTGAATGAAAACAATACAGCGTGCAGTGTGTGTGTGTGTGTGTGTGTATTTCAGAGGCCGCGCTCAAACACAGGCCTCCCTGATACTCGCCTTGATGCTGATTGAGAGAGGCTCAAGCGCTGTTTTCCAGGCCTCTTTGAAGGCGCTGACTGAGGATGCTGCTCACCGATCAACTTTTTTTTTACACCTCCGGCTTCATCACTGATTCTCCCTGCAGCCGGTCAGAGACATGAGTGCTCAGAGGAGAGTGAAGTAGTAGTGTGAGGTTTGCAGCCCTGCAGGCTCCTCAGCTGTCATAAGTTGTCATGTTGGTTAAAGAGGTGTTACTTTTCTGTGTGGGTTTATGAGAATGTGTTATTGTTGGGGGGAATAACATCCAAAGTATTCATCCAACCCGCCTTCAAACTTCTTCATACCTTGACATGAAAAGACTGAGATGTTGATATCCAAAAACGCTTTACTACAATTTATAGACACTTGTGAAAGACATGAATCCATGTTTTATTCCAATCAAATAATGTAGTAGAAGTTATTTTACTTAGTCAGATTTAATTTGGTGTGTTTTAATTCTTAAAACTTAGAGTAAAGATTGACATGCAGGACTTTTTAATCTTAAAATGAAATGTGTTAATCCTGACTGTGTTAATGCATTACTCACAAAGTCATTAAGGTCCAAATTAAAGCATGCATTTTTAAAAATGTGGGTCCTTTTTGCACACCGTAGTTTAGCAGCTGCAGAGTCTTTGTGCTGCTGTGATGCAAAATCATGACATCACCGAGTTTGAGTCTAAACTTTGAGTTTTAGTCCTCATCATACAAGTGCAGCTAAAGCAGACTGATGAAAGGCAGGAGTGTGACGTGGCATGAAATGAAAATAAATAAACAGAGAAAGCAACCAAACTGGAACTCCTGAAAAGTGCAAATACAAAAGCATTATCCAGGGATCCCTGGATGTCAGAGGAATATATATATATTTTTTTTATATTTTTGGGCTTTTTACATCTTTATTTGATAGGACAGCTGAAGTAAGACAGGAAATGTGGGGAGTAGAGAGCAGGGTAAGATATGCAGGAGACATGAATCCATGTTGTATTACAATCAAATAATGTAGTAGAAGTTATTTTACTTAGTCAGATTTAATTTGGTGTGTTTTAATTCTTAAAACTTAGAGTAAAGATTGACATGCAGGAATTTTTAATGTTAAAATGAAATGCGTTAATCCTGATGGTGTTGACGCATTAATCACAAAGTCATTAAGGTCCAAATTAAAGCATGCATTTTTAAAAATGTGGGTCCTTTTGCACATCGTAGTTTAGCAGCTGCAGAGTCTTTGCACTGTGTGTAAAACGAAATAATGACATCACCGAGTTTGAGTCTAAACTTTGAGTTTTAGTTTTAAACCAGACTGATGCAAGGCAGGAGTGTGACGTGGCATGAAATGAAAATAAATAAACAGAGAAAGCAACCAAACTGGAACTCCTGAAAAGTGCAAATGCAAAAGCATTATCCAGAGATCCCTGGATGTCTGAGTAAAAAAATTTTTTTGTTATATTTTTGGGCTTTTTATGCCTTTATTTGATAGGACAGCTGAAGTGAGACAGGAAATGTGGGGAGTAGAGAGCTGGGGAAGACATGCAGGAAATGGTTGTGGCCGGGAGTCAAACCGACGACCTCTGCGACGCTGACTGGGGCGCTTAAGCAGCTAGGCCACCAGCACCCCAACGTCTGAGTAATCTAAATTAGCTGTGAATAATTGCACACCTCATGAACACTGATTGGACGTTTTGCACATTCACTCCTGCATTTTTCTCAATGTGTAACAGTATCATCCTTTAGGGGAAAAAAAACCTTTAAGCGTTGGTTTCAATACCACACTGCATTAAAGCATATTTCATTTCAGTCAAGACAGTTTCAGCTAACGCCAACGTTGGATTTGTTAATGCAAGAAAATAAAATAAACAGAGAAAGCATCCAAACTGGAACTCCTGAAAAGTGCAAATGCAAAAGCATTATCCAGGGATCCCTGGACGTTAGAGTAATCTAAATTATCTGTGAATAATTGCACACCATATGGACACTGATTGGATTCTGCATTTTTCTTATTGTGTAACAGTATTATCCTTTTAAAAATTAAAGATGGTAGTTCTCAGAATAAGCTCTTTGAAGCCGTCCCCTACCTCTAAGCATTTTGAGACCCACGGTGCATTAAAGCATTTTGCATTGCACTCATTTAACATTCAAATCAAGACAGTTGTAAGGATTTCTGTACAGTTCACATGGACTTCAAGACTGCATGCAAAACATGCAATTAAAAATGCAATTCATCACGATTAAGTATATAAATATTGTGATTAATTTTAATTAACATTTGACATTTTTGATGTTTCAACCACTTAAACTGAAGTAGAATATCCAGGTACTTCTTTTAATACATTTAAAGTGTCTTAGGCACAATAAAAAAAACAGTCCCAATGAATGAATTTGACTCCACTGAGGTCTTTTATTCCCCTTTCATGGCTGATAAAGTCCTGCATTATTATATATTTTAAAGTTGCATCTTATTATGCTAGCAAAGACGCTCTGACACAGTAACTGTAGTGATAGCGTTGATGGATTGAGACGGTCCATCAAAGAATTGCGAATCGATTCCTGACAGTCACTTGCTGCTCCAGCCACCAGCGTACCACATCTCAGGCCAAACGTCTCACGGCATGTTTAATTGATGACAATTCTTCATGTATGCTCACACATGGTTTGTAATCTGAATTCATTGAGCGCTGGCTGCTAATTTTGGATCCTGCTTTTTTACTTTCTCCTCACTCCAAAAGTACCTCTTGGCTCTAAACATGCATTAAATACTCGGGTCTCTCTCTCTCTGGAACTGGAACTTTGGAATTAATAATTCTGTCTTATTTTCATTGAAGTAGCAGGAAACCTCCTTTCTGAATGATCGCAGACTTTGAGAGTTTGTGGTGAATTTGACAAAAACAGAAAGGAGAAAGTGATTTTTTTTTCACTGTGTGTGTGTGTGTGTGTGTGTTTTAGGCTCGCACCATTTTTTGGGGGACGAGCCATTGACAGCTCAGAAGAAGTCTTGAAATAACAGCTCAGTTTTTGTTTCACTTCAAATGAATCTGCTGTTATGTTTTTATTTATTTCTTCATTTATTAGTCGTTTATTCACTAAGTCTTTGGACATATTTTCTCAGGAGAAAGCAGCCGTCACAAGATGTCTGGAAGTTGTGAGAAGTCTGCCTTTTGATATTTAGAGAGGGAATTAAAGAATAATTGAAGCCCTTACATGTTATGTCATACTCGGAAGCTTTAATCATTGGAATCAGCTTATTGTTCATTTGATGTGCAAAATAAAAACATAACAGTTAGAGTTACACTGCTGCAAAGATGCTGATCAATACGAAGTGAATGGACAATAACACAGACGCATTCATGTGGAATAGACTTCAATGTTTTTAGGATCTTTCAAATGGAGTGATTTTCTTCCTCTCTTTGTGTTTCAGACGTAACGTCTTCTTCTGTTTGCACCAATCAAATGTCTCTCGTAATGTTGAGGAAGGACAATTGAGAAAGCCTTGTTTTTTTGTGATTGATTGTTTATTGGCTCTGACTTTGCAAAACATGGATCGGCCATGTCATTGACCCCACCCCACCCCCTGCACAGAATGGCAGTGTACCAGTGATGGGAAGTTCTGCTCTTATCAGAGAGCCGGCTCTATTGACTCCCAAACGGCTCTTAATTTAGGATCTTTTGAAGCCGTATATTTTACCATAACTTTGCAAAAACTAAAGGTTTGTGTTGAAAACCCTTTTACCTACACTGTTTTTATGAGAAGCCTTATAATTGCCTAATTTTGTGGATTTATTCTGTTACAAAACCTTTTATTTAGTATTTTAATCAAACTTTTTTATTCCACAAATGAACAAAAAACTGCAAACATATACACAGAACAGAACCAGAACCAAACTCAAGCAAACAGAACCAGAGCCAAACTCAAGCAAACAGAACCAGAAGCAAACTCAAGCAAACAGAACCAGAACCAAACTCAAGCAAACAGAACCAGAACCAAACTCAAGCAAACAGAACCAGAGCCAAACTCTATCAAACGGAACCAGAACCAAACTCAAGCAAACAGAACCACAGCCAAACTCTATCAAACGGAACCAGAACCAAACTCAAGCGAACAGAACCAGAACCAAACTCAAGCAAACAGAACCAGAACCAAACTCAAGCAAACAGAACCAGAGCCAATCTCAAGCAAACAGAACCAGAACCAAACTCGAGCAAACAGAACCAGAACCAAACTCAAGCAAACAGAACCAGAGCCAAACTCAAGCAAACAGAACCAGAACCAAACTCAAGCAAACAGAACCAGAACCAAACTCAAGCAAACAGAACCAGAGCCAAACTCAAGCAAACAGAACCAGAACTAAAATCAAGCAAACAGAACCAGAACCAAAATCAAGCAAACAGAACCAGAACCAAACTCAAGCAAACAGAACCAGAACCAAACTCAAGCAAACAGAACCAGAACCAAACTCAAGCAACATAATGGTATGATCCTATATCCTCACGTGTGATTGGCCGCATGGCCGCCATGCTGACCAATCAAAACAAAGTTCTGCTGTGAGCAGAGCTGGGGCTGAGCACTGTGAGAGCTAAGCAGCTAAAGGAAAAAACTGGGAGCCGGCTCTTCTGATTCCCTGTAAAGCCACAGCTTTTGATCATGACACATCACTACAGTGTACATAGGGTAGTAACAAAAGAGGACAGGGTCATATGCACTTAAAGCAGAAAATAGGAAGAAAAGGACCCTAACACAGGGGTTCCCAAACTTTTCAAGCCTGTGACCCCCAAAATATAGATGCCAAAGACTTGCGACCCCCTCTGTCCCTTAAAGTGATTTAATGTGGCTTCATTTAGCTGGTCTGCAGAAAATGACACTACCTTTATGAGCATGTGTCTGTGTTTCCTGTGCTGTTATGAATTAACCCACTGCTACTGATGCTTTTGATATTCACTAACCCTAAACTTAGGAGTCATCTGACATAAAGAAAGGCAGAAAACTCATTACATTTTCTATTTTCAAGGTTTTATTTCAAGTTTAGCTATGATTTTTGTAGATATTTTTTACTATAATGGGTAAAATGTGCTATTTTTAGATTACTTAAAAAAAGAAAACATCCTGGAAGACATCTCATGACCCCCCATTTGTGTCTAGGGACCTCCCAGGGGGACCCGACCCACACTTTGGGAATCCCTGCCTTTACAGATAGTCACAAAAAATAATAATAATAATGATAATCAAAATAAAATGAAATTTTGAAATACAGTATAACAATAGAAATAATAATCAAATATTAATCATGATGACAAGAAATGTCAGTGAAAGCCTTTTTTGAAAGCTGCAGAAATTCTCACATTTCGACCAAGCAGTTCTAAAAATGAAAATGAATGTTTGCTGTTTTTTTACATGAAACAGAAGCAATGACATATTTTTTAGCAAATTAGACCAAGCAGAAGTTTGAAGCACGCTGCACCGTCATGCAAACACTGCAGGCAGCACAGTAAATCACAACAACGTGCATCCTCCCTGCATTCTGCTGCATCTCTTAGGTCAGCGTCTCTCCAGCAGCAGCAGATACAAGAGCTGCAAGAGTCTCACATTGCACTTGTCGGTCTTGAGAACATCACAGCCAGTGCATGATCAATGATTTACCACTCATCCCTGGTATCACCCACAGTGAGCGTGCGTGGGTGGCTTTGTGTGGCTGTGTGTGTGTGTGTGCGTTTGTGGACCGGCGTTTAGCTGCGAGAGGAGGGTGGGACCGCCTCCTGTTTGAACTGCAGGTGGTGTGCATTACCTGCCGTCCCTCCGGAGGCCTGTCAGCCGTGCATCAGTCTGGGGAACCTGCAAGCTCCCCTCATTAGAATATTTATTCACCAAGCAGATGTTCTTATCCGGGGCAATTACCTTTGGCTTACATTTCCCTATTGCCCACTGATATAGATGAATGTGTATACAAAGACGTCCCGCGTTATGCATGGGGCCCCTGGGTGCCAACCACCTTTCTTTCCCCCGTATGCAATGGTGGGCGAGGCGGCGACCGTCTGCTGTGCCACAGAGCAACCCCAAACCCAACCTCAACTCCGCTGTGGTAACCGGAGGAAGTGGAGGCGACATCTCCAGCGATGGCCACACAGTGATGGAGAGACGGGCCTGTATATCATTCTCTCCACCCCGGCTGTTCCTTTGCATTAGAGCCAGAGAGAAAAAGGGGAAGAGGCATGGAGTGGAGAAACCATGCATGCTTCTGTCCTCCCCTCAGTGTGATGAATAATTTAGCAGTGCAGGGCCCTCGCTGTCGAGTGGAGATGGTGGTAATGGGGAGACTGGATATATATGGCATGGCAAGGAGCAATGGTTTACGTTAGACTTCCCCGACCAACGCACTCAAGTGTGCCGCAGGCTGCTCACATGGTGCGTTTGGCCTGCATTAATGCTTTGTTTTTATCAGAGGAGGAAGAAAAAGAGTCTAAAGAATAGGCTTAAAAAAACAGGAAGGAGTCAGTTTCAGGCTTGGGATCTGCGGTCATAAGTGGGAGTGGATTCCCTTTAGGCGGACGCTCAATCAAAGCTGCTGTGATTCGGTCATATACGGCGCATTATACTGCAAATGATATCTGTGGGTTTCGACGGCGATAAAGAGTACCTTGAAGCGCTCCTGCATCTGCCCTTATTGCACAGTGCATACATGTGCAGCATGTGTTTGGGTTACAATGCATGCCTCTGGTGAGACATTACAAACCCAAGCGGAGGCGTTTTTTTTTTTTTTTTTTTTTTTTTTTTGCAGCCCGTTGAAATTCATGGCGGCAGGGTGTGCAGAGGCAGAGCATGATCAGCCATTCTGGGCGGGAGGGCAGTAAGTCCACGCCGCTGGTTTCATATTGCAAGATGAAGTGCTTGCGATCGTTTGTTAATGTATTAATTGATCTGTGTCCTCAGACGGGCGCATCAGGAGTAGTGTCACGTAGACTCTTTAGTACTCCCCGAGACGCCTTCATTAGCTGCTGCTGGCCGGCTCTCCACCCCCATTACAGGGGCCGCGTTGCAACACACTTTACCTGACTGCTGTAATAACTTTCGACATTTCTGTCTCCCCCCCTCGGCAAGTCGTCCGACAGTCAGAGCAGTTTGGGGGGCTTAACATCAAATGTGAGGCTCCTTTTTGAAAGGCTCCACACTGCAGGTGATTCACTCCAGGGGTTTGTAACGCCGCCACCGCCGCCGCCGCCGAGTTGTGTTGTTTTTGTCCAGGAGTTTGTTGCTCTCCTTTTTCTTTCTTACAAGTTTCAGGAGCGGGCTGTTGCAATCAGTCATTAACTTCCAGCTCAATGTTTTATAATCTGGAAGGCACACATGCCTTTGTAGAGGGAGCTGATGTAAGAGCTCTGCTACAAAGCCGGGGCTAAGGAAGCAGCCGAGGCGAGAACATCCAGGAAATGTGTTATCTGTTTAACTCCTAATACCAATCAGAGTTAGGCAACTTCATCAGCAGGCTGGAAGTTGAATGTTTACATTGTAAGTCTGACGACATCTGCAGATAAATTCTCCAGGAAACATCGAGATGAATGAGACTGATTTAGCCTCTTTTTTCCTTCTTCTTCTTCTTCTTCTTCTTCGTGGGATCATTAGCAATCACCAGCTTAGTCGTAGTAGTAACAATAATTCTGCCAGCTTTTGGTCTCTCCCCACCCTTGGGGCTAATGGGTCTAGAGCTCAGCTAATTGTGATTAGGCTCTGACAGCAGGTTTTACTTGCAGGATTTTCACACCACAGTCCTCTTTGATATTAGCCGCACAGCTGATGAAGAGATTAGATACAGGAGGAGAGAGAGAGAGGATGGAGAGGAAGGAGGAGGATGGAAGGGAAGAGAGGAGGGAGGGGGGGGGGAGGTGTTCTTAAACTACAGAAAGACACCTACACGGGGGAAATCACTGGCGAGTTTAGCAGGAGGAAAATAGATCCGGACGCAGTAAAAGCCTTGCGCTCGCTTATTGCACCTGCTATCATTAGCGCTTTTGTACACATGGTCAGCCTCCCAGGGAAAAGTCATTATCCAGCTGTGCCGTTA
Organism: Notolabrus celidotus; assembly: GCF_009762535.1. NCBI lineage: Eukaryota > Metazoa > Chordata > Actinopteri > Labriformes > Labridae > Notolabrus > Notolabrus celidotus. The sequence continues at coordinate 4,639,951 of NC_048291.1, forward strand.
TTTTTCTGCTGTTTTCTCCTAGTGGAGTGTGACTTCAGGGCTATAGCCAGCGCACCATTTAATGCCTCCAACACAATAAAGGACTCCAGCCTTAATGATGTGGGATTGGATGGCCATGCCTCAGGTTGTCCAGGGGCTTGTGAGCTGTTACCACGAGCGGCCATTTTGCCCTGCCCGCTGCGTGTCAATTCGACTCCAGCCATTCCAGAGGAGGCGAGGAATAAAAGTCCGATTTGATGATTAACTGCGGCGGGCAAGCGGGCGGGCGGGCGGCGTTGTTGTTTAAAGCCTCCTCTTCAGGAGAACGTGAGAATAAAGGCTGGAGAAGGAAAACGATGAGGAGTAGAAGAAGAAGAGCCGGTGGAGTAGTAGGATGGAGAGTTGCCAGCGCACGCCAACTTGCCAGAACACGATTGAGATATTGTCTGCGTGCAACACACGCAGAGGGATGTGTGATTATGCAGAATAATGTTTTAAACACTTTACATCTCACTGACTTGCAGGATTAAATATTAAGACTATGGCTTCTGCAACAAATGATGATCTGAATTTTAAACTGGAGCAGAGGTTCAAAGATTTTGCCCCAAATTTCACAAGTCTATAAATAGAAAAAAAAAAAAAAGAAGGCGTCATTTGAGCATTGACAGTAGAACAACAAGTAAGTTTCAGGATCATAAGCATGTGTCATTGAAGTCTGGGGGAACGTGGCGCCGTGGCCTAAAAATGTCCACCCTTCAGCTGATGTACGGAGAAGAAACGGCTTCTCTCAGCACCGAGTCATTTACAGAAGTTTCCTCTTTAGCACTTTCACAGAAGTTTAAACGGCATGTTGTGGTAATTATTTCCAGCAGTCTTATTTATTGATTTATTTATATATATATTTATTTGACTGTTTTTGCGGTCGGCCTGTTGCGCCTGCCAGTAACTCCAGAAGTCTCTCATGGCAGTTCTTCATCCTCTCCTCGGCAGTGTTGCAGCAGAAGGCGCGTGCATCGCTAACACGCCTGTGCCATAGATATGCCCCGAAGTGTCAGCTCTCACATAAGGAAAAGATTGGAGGAGAAGCCCCTGTGAGAACGGCAGCAACATTTCCACTGGCAAGCTGCCACGCATGATAAGAAATCCACGTCTACCCTCTCTTCCTCTCTCTCTCTCTTTCTCTCTCTCTCACTGCAACAAATGTAATTTGTGCAGTTTTATGCTCACTTTCTCAAATAGAATCATGAAGTGTTTAAAATTCAGAAACACAAATCATTGAGTTTGTGGTTACTGTAATAAATGTTTGACACAAGCGTTTATAGATGTAAAGCTTTGTGGAGTAAAAGGATTAAGCTCTGAGACAAAGTTATGGAGAGGTAGAAGACAAAAACTGCAGAGAGCGATCACTGCCTTTGACTTGTTTCAAAGTCGTCCCTCTAACTTTGTTTTTTAAGTTTGTCTTTCTCGGCTGAGTTTAAAGGTGACATATCATGCAAAATGGACTTTTTAATGGTTCTCCACCTGAAATATGTGTCCCTGTCTACAAACCCCCCCGAGAATGAGAAGAATCCATTCTGCCCCTGTTCTGATTTCTGCAGCCATTTCAGTTCTCAGTGTTTGTCATACGTCACAACGCCATCCGGTCTGTAACAGGAAGTCAGAGCTCGGAGCTTGTTCAGCCCATAGACTGTATAAAATACAACTCAACCCCTCCTCTGTTTTTCATTCCCTGCACACATGTGTGCTAACAAGGAGCTAAGGATGGAGGCATGCTAGTTGTAGGCTGTCTTAATAAACACAAAGGTCGGTTTTACTCCCCACGTCTGCAGATTTAAAGATCTAGTGGATGATTTTTATTTATCATGGATAAGTGCTAGCGCTAGTTAGCATAGCTACATCGCTACATGTCGTAGCTGTGGCTGTGTATCAAGACACACGTCGACATACTGACAAATCAAACAACAACAAACACTAAATCTGTGATCAATCGCTCAGAAAGGTCCCGCTGCCTTTCTGGCAGAGGTCAGTTTCACTCCCCACGTCTGCAGATTTGAAGATCTAGTGCATGATTTTTTTTTATCATGGATAAGTGCTAGCGCTAGTTAGCATAGCCACATAGCTACATGCTCGTAGCTGTGTACCAAGACACACGTCGACATACTGACGGAAGAAAATCCACAGAAAGAGAATCCGACACATTCCCTCTCTGCCTGTTGACAATGTGGCAAAAATATTAGCTTCCATGTCAGGCTGGTCCTGAGAGCCAGGAAGCATTGACAGTTAGTGGACACAGGCAAGACCCCTCCTTACATCTTAGGGTCTTGCTCACCCTGTTGCGATTCTAATCCACATGACCACCTGTGCAATATACATTATCCCTTATTGCCTAAGGGAAGACTAAGTTAGGAAAGCTAATTCCCAGCTGATGTGTCAACAAATCGCTCTTTAGGTCTAAATCTCATCATTCTTTATATATTTTACTATCCTCCTCCATACAACAGATGTATGACCATGCATGTTACAAGTGAGACACCGTGCACATCAGGGGGACTGACACTGAATGATGAATGATGGGAACATATACGTGCATGGATAGCACTCATCATGGCTGACAAGCCTCAAGAGGGACACTATTTCTGTCTCCTAAAAGCATTCCTACTCTAACAACTAACATTGAAATATCCTACATATAAAAGGTAACACAGCTGGGTGTCAACATGTAAAACCTTACATTTTTAAAGACTCTAAAAGATGCGTGTACAAGTCAAAATTCAAAGTTATAATAATAATAATAATTAATAGGATTTGTATAGCTCTTTTCTTTGTACTCAAAGTCGCTTTAAAAATAAAAATAGATGAATAAATAAAATAAAAATAAATAGATAAATAAATAAAGCAAATAAATAAAAAATATTAAATGCATAGACAGTCTCACACAAGGGCAAGTCCAGGGGTTGGAACAGGGTGGCCATGGCCCTCCTTAAAATGCAGTTGGCCTCCTGAGACTTTACACGAGTGTCACGTCTGACAAGGCAACTGGCCAATCAGAAATTAGGAAATTTGGGTGGCACCTGGGATAGCCAATGAAATTTCAAAGGGAGCTGATGCCACATATATTTGATTTGCAAACTGAATCATTTAAGACGGAAATCAACATTTCAGTTTTGTGTTTCCAGCATAAAAATGTACCAAAAATAAACTCTAAAGCATAAGTGACTAAAATAATGAACATCTAAATATGCTAAGAAGAGGTAATTCAGTGAGGTGCAGGTTGTAGTCTCCACAGCCTGTCATATCCTCGTCTCCACTGCTGTTTTTCATACATGTGTTTAATTTTATGGTTTCAGAGGCTCCATTCAAACCATGTTATATACTATTCTCAATCAATCCCGGGGAGTATAAACCCCCCCTGTCACGTAAAAAGGGGTTAAGAAAGAATGTGGCACACAAGCTGTAAAATTAATGGCAGCAGAGTGACATTAGTGTTATAGGTTATTGACCGATTTCATGGAATTTATGACCCTAATCGAGAGGAAGTGTCAAAGGGAATGAAGCAAATAAGAGTGGCGGTGACAGCAGGGCCGCGCTGTGGCCACTGGACACCACAATTTGAGCCTCCCCAGTAAATTGTAGCGGGGACTTTATAAGTCTCGGCGGAGGGCCCCGCTCACTCGGGCTGCCTGGGACCTGAGGCCATGCCCCGAGCCTACCTCCATCCTGGGGGTCAGACACAGCCGGCTCAGCGATGATGAGATATGCTACTTCATCTCACCTCATGTCAGGTTTAGCCTCTCTCCATGTCAGCCCATGTGTGTTTGTGTGTGTGTGTGTGTGTGTGTGTGTGTGTGTGTGTGTGTGTGTCTCCACATGCTTGTGCACACTCCTGTCAGTGTGATTTAGAGTGTGTTTGTAGGGGTGGGGGGGCGTTTCTTCTCATGTACTTTTCATGATCATTATATAACCAACCTGCTGTATGTTCGGAGCGCCGTGTGTCTGTTTGGCTGCCCGGTGTGAGGTGGTCAAAGCTCCTCTTTGAGCTTCAACTAGAAACAGAAATATTCAGCAGAGCACAAAGGGCCAGCCCATGAAGATGACTGAACCCCTGCTGATAAATAATTCTCAGTTAAAGTGCTGTATAATGTGACACGGATGTCAGTGTATCCCCAGTACACTCATAAATTCATGTATGGATAAATATAGATCGTTTTCTATTGATAGATAAATATATCTGTAAAAAAATAATAAATAAATAGCCACTTAAAAAAAAAATTGGGGTCACAAAAAATATATATTAATATAAATAATACATAAATAAATAAATACATTTATAGATTTAAATATAAATAATAGATAAAAAGATAAGTGAAAAAATATATGTCTACATAAATACTTACATAACAATATATATAAATATAAATATATATACACGTTCAGTTCACAGACATCATAAAGATAGACACTGCAGCCTGTTCTCTATCAAATATGAATAATACATAAATTCATAAATAAAAATATAAAGATATATATAAATAATATATATATAAATAAAAAAAATCTAAATAATATATAAATAAATACTTATATTAAATATATATCTAAATATAAATAAATAAATACAAATATTTACCCATAAAGATAGACACATTGCATTCTGTTCACTATCAAATATAAATAATACACAAATAAATAAAAATATATAGGTATATGTATAAATAATATATAAATAAATAAATATATAAATATTAAATAGATAAGTACTTACATAAAAAAAAAAATATATATATATGTATAAATAAATGAACAAATAAATAGATAGATAAATATATATATATATATATATATGCAATTTCAGTTCACAGACCCCATAAAGATAGACCCACTGCAGCCTGTTATCTATCAAATATAAAAACACAAATAAATAAAAAAAAATATATAGATATAAATTGTAATATATTTATATTTATATATATTTAATATGTTAAACGACTGGCAAACAGGCAAGAAATATGATGTCATAGAGTGTGAAATCTGAAGCTAGCGGGCCTGAAATGATCAGTTTGTGAGTGTTACTGAAAAAAAATGATCGCCCAGGTTGTTGTCATTTCTATGGCGTCAAAGTAGGGGAGAACGGGGTTGGTTGTCACACGGGTTGGTTGGCACACTCGTTATATCTCGCCACCAGAGGGCGCTGTCTCTCAAATTGGGGTATGGACATTTCCAGAATTAGGATCAGAGCTCACCTACATAATCTTCTCTGGAGTAAGACAGCTGAACTTGAGGTGAGAGGACTTTTTGTGTTCTTCATGTCAAATTGTAAATATTCAGCTCCTCAGTATTTTTCTTCTAGGCTTTTAAACAATGGGTTTATAACTAAACAAGTGTTACCCTTACAAAGTGTGAGGGGAAAGCTATAGTTTAGATTTGTATTAGCTAGCTAAATAGTTGTTAGATGGTTGTTAGCCTTGATGCTAGCAAAAAATTCCAGTTGTGGTTGGTCGTCACATTCTCTTTGGGGTTTGTTGTCACATGTAATGCCTAGTTGAGTCGGCCATTATTGTTAGGCCTATTTGTTTTGTTCTTTATGTTGTTATATAGGCTGGCCTAAAGATGTGTTTCCTGTTCATGTTCCTTGCTCATTTTATGTTAAAAAGCATTAAGTTATGTAGGCCGATCACTTGTCAGTGCAATTAAACTTTCAAATTTAGTTCTGCCTTCTTTCCTTTTTTAAAAGATGTTTACCATTGGAATACCATTGTGACAACCATCCCCATAGTGTGTGACAACCAACCCCATAGTGTGTGACAACCATCCCCATAGTGTGACAACCAACCCCATAGTGTGTGACAACCAACCCCATAGTGTGTGACAACCATCCCCATAGTGTGTGACAACCAACCCCATAGTGTGTGACAACCAACCCCATAGTGTGTGACAACCAACCCTATAGTGTGTGACAACCAACCCCATAGTGTGTGACAACCAACCCCATAGTGCGTGACAACCAACCCATAGTGTGACAACCAACCCCATAGTGTGTGAAAACCAACCCCATAGTGTGTGAAAACCAACCCCATAGTGTGTGACAACCAACCCCATAGTGTGTGACAACCATCCCCATAGTGCGTGACAACCAACACCATAGTGCGTGACAACCAACCCCATAGTGTGACAACCAACCCCATAGTGCGTGACAACCAACCCCATAGTGTGACAACCAACACCATAGTGTGTGACAACCAACACCATAGTGTGTGACAACCAACACCATAGTGTGTGACAACCAACCATATAGTGTGTGACAACCAACCCCATAGTGTGTGACAACCAACCCCGTAGTGTGTGACAACCAACCCCATAGTGTGTGACAACCAACCCCATAGTGTGTGAAAACCAACCCCATAGTGTGACAACCAACCTCATAGTGCGTGACAACCAACCCCATAGTGTGTGACAACCAACCCCATAGTGTGTGACAACCAACCCTATAGTGTGACAACCAACCTCATAGTGCGTGACAACCAACCCCATAGTGTGTGACAACCAACCCCATAGTGCGTGACAACCAACCCCATAGTGTAACAACCAACCCCATAGTGTGTGACAACCAACCCCATAGTGCGTGACAACCAACCCTATAGTGTGTGACAACCAACCCCATAGTGTGTGACAACCAACCCCATAGTGTGTGACAACCAACCCCATAGTGTGTGACAACCAACCCCATAGTGCGTGACAACCAACCCATAGTGTGACAACCAACCCCATAGTGTGTGAAAACCAACCCCATAGTGTGTGACAACCAACCCCATAGTGTGTGAAAACCAACCCCATAGTGTGACAACCAACCTCATAGTGCGTGACAACCAACCCCATAGTGCGTGACAACCAACCCCATAGTGCGTGACAACCAACCTCATAGTGCGTGACAACCAACCCCATAGTGTGTGACAACCAACCCCATAGTGCGTGACAACCAACCCCATAGTGTAACAACCAACCCCATAGTGTGTGACAACCAACCCCATAGTGCGTGACAACCAACCCTATAGTGTGTGACAACCAACCCCATAGTGTGTGACAACCAACCCCATAGTGTGTGACAACCAACCCCATAGTGTGTGACAACCAACCCCATAGTGCGTGACAACCAACCCATAGTGTGACAACCAACCCCATAGTGTGTGAAAACCAACCCCATAGTGTGTGACAACCAACCCCATAGTGTGTGAAAACCAACCCCATAGTGTGACAACCAACCTCATAGTGCGTGACAACCAACCCCATAGTGCGTGACAACCAACCCCATAGTGCGTGACAACCAACCCCATAGTGTGTGACAACCAACCTCATAGTGTGTGACAACCAACCCCATAGTGTGTGACAACCAACCCCATAGTGTGTGACAACCAACCCTATAGTGTAACAACCAACCCCATAGTGTGTGACAACCAACCCCATAGTGTCTGACAACCAAACCCATAGTGTGACAACCAAACCCATAGTGTGACAACCAACCCCATAGTGCATGACAACCAACCCTATAGTGTGTGACAACCAACCCTATAGTGTGACAACCAACCCCATAGTGTGTGACAACAAACCCCATAGTGTGACAACCAACCCCATAGTGTGACAACCAACCCCATAGTGTGACAACCAACCCCATAGTGCGTGACAACCAACCCTATAGTGTGTGACAACCAACCCCATAGTGTGTGACAACCAAACCCATAGTGTGTGACAACCAACCCCATAGTGTGACAACCAACCCTATAGTGTGTGACAACCAAACCCATAGTGTGACAACCAACCCCATAGTGTGTGACAACCAACCCTATAGTGTGTGACAACCAAACCCATAGTGTGACAACCAACCCCATAGTGTGACAACCAACCCTATAGTGTGTGACAACCAACCCTATAGTGTGTGACAACCAAACCCATAGTGTGACAACCAACCCCATAGTGCGTGACAACCAACCCTATAGTGTGTGACAACCAACCTCATAGTGTGTGACAACCAACCCCATAGTGTGTGACAACCAACCCCATAGTGTGTGACAACCAACCCCATAGTGCGTGACAACCAACCCCATAGTGCGTGACAACCAACCCTATAGTGTGTGACAACCAACCCCATAGTGCGTGACAACCAACCTCATAGTGTGTGACAACCAACCCCATAGTGTGTGACAACCAACCCCATAGTGTGTGACAACCAACCCCATAGTGTGTGACAACCAACCCCATAGTGTGTGACAACCAACCCTATAGTGTGTGACAACCAACCCTTAATGTGTGACAACCATCCATGTGACGGGGTTGGTTGTCACAATGTGTCTGAGTGTCTTTGATAGTTAATTGATTCTTTGTTACAATGAGTTGGAAAATGAGAGGGATACACATTTCAAGCCAACACCTTAAGCTTTACACACGTGATGTTTTATTCAATTTTAATTGATAATACATTCAATATGTTTGTTTCCTTTATAGATTTGGTCCTCGAAACTGTTTTTCTAGGCATCAGTTTTGAAAAAGGAGGTTGTCTCATAATCAGGGTCCTCCTATATTCAAGGTAACATGATAATATTTGGTGCCCTTTTTTTGAATGGATGTTTAGTACAAACATGAGCTATTAGAAGCTGAAATAGCTTGACTTTTTAAAATTTTTTTAAATACTTTATTTTCAGTTTTTTGTTATATAACAAGACAAGAAAACAGACAGACAAGCCATAATAAAAAGGAAGGAAAGTAATAGGCACGCACATCATTTGAATGGAAAGCTATCAAAAGACAAAAAACAAAACAAAAGAACAAAGAAAATATACAGACATATATGCCCATACTGCCATTTCACAATAAGGTGAGATATTAAATCAGTGTCAGATCAAAATGAAGAAAGGAAATAACGGATAACATTCCGCTGTGTAAAAGTCCATGGGTAAATTAAAGATCCAGGTGAAGGGTCCATATGTTCAGTCCAAGGCGTAACAACCCACCATCAGTGCAGTCCAACCAATGCCTAGATTAATCAGGGAGCATTTTTTTTACTATTGATATATTCAATAAAGGGACCTCAAATTTTCAAAAACTTACTCCTCCAGGTACAGACAGGAAACCAAAATAGCTTTACTTTTGCTGAATTATCCACAAATATGCACAACTTAATTAAGTAAATACTAAAAGAGTCAGGTTTTTGGAAGTGCTGAGTCATGCTTTCTCTCAATAATCAAGATGCAAACGCTGTGTTTACTCACCTCATTGCTCTATTAGTAAGCCTTTGTGAATTTTTGACAGCTGTGTTTCTCCACTGTGACAGAAGTGTGAATGAACCGCCAAACTCACAATCACTGACTCTAATTAGAAGTCAAAAAGAACTCTGGATTAACTTGTTTACCTGAAAGTGAGGAGAAAAGTAGACCAAATCTATAATAAAATCTATAGTTCATTTTTGCCTTATTAAAGTGATATATGACATGTCATGGCTCATGCATTAAATGACTGTGCAGCATGCATGTGAATAAAAGGAGTGACACCCCAGCAGAAGACTTAATGCCGGTCTGATCCTGCTCAGGAAATGCTCTCTTCAATGTTTCCTCCAGGTGCACAGTGATGGTGCTAAATAGAGGCAAGGAATGAATATTTAAAACAGGCTCACTTCACCCAAAGCTGCTTTCATTCATCTAAAAATAGCAGCTGACATTATCTTGCTGTCAACAACTTGGTTCGGGCCTCTCTACAAGCAAGAGGCTCTGTCCCGTTTGTTCACCCGCGGGTCCTCCAGGCGATGCGAAGGAGGGTCTGCTGCTGCTGATGCTGCCGCCGGGCCGTCGTGTCATTCTGCCCCAGCAAGCTCTGTGTTTTTTTTTTTTTGTTGTTGTGTGCGCCGGGCCTTTTGTTGCAGTGCACTAACCTGCTTTAAAATCCCTTTAGTGTGGTTGTGACATGCTGTGCTATCACATCGTGGCCTCTGCAGAATGTATAGAGCCATTCAGACACTGTGCAGAGTGAAATGAGTTTTATCCAGCGGTTGACGATTGAATGTAATGGCACTCTCTCCGGGGAGCACAGTTTTCTCTCCACTGATGTTCACACTGATACGATGCAGCGCTCGCTCTGCGCCGCTGAGGAGCAGCTTGGTCTCAGCTCTTTTAAATTATGCATTTTCATGACTAGAATATGGGAAGAGAGTGTGCCACTTTTGGACGTTTACATTAAACAAAACGGATGCAGTGTCTCACGTGTTGCATAACAGCGCTGGCGTATGGGTGCTTTAGTGCTGTTGCATCATTTTCTAAAGGGGGAACATCAGGATCAGAGCTGTTTTGCTTTGACGGAGAACATGAAGTGGGAAATGATGTTGCGCGAGCGTGAAATAAATAACACAGATCACTTTAGAGCTTTCAAACAATGTGTAAGAAGAGCCGTGGTTCTATGGCCGCTTCATCCAGAGACACAGACACACAGGAAATGCTTTCTTTGACGTGCAGACGCTCTCTGTTTTTCATACACTGATGAACATATAAACAAGGACGACCCTCTCCTCCTCTCCTCATCAGCGGCGCCGTGGTGTTTGACAGAGGAGCACAGTTGTGTGCTTTTTAATTAAAAAGAAAATTCAATAACCTTATCAAGACTTGCCATTTTACTTTGAGACGTATTGATCGGCCGTTCAGTTATGCAGATCCGCAGCAGCTTTCATCTTCTGGGCAATTTTGCGTGGCGGCCTCTGGTTACTGAAAAGATCTCATTTCAGAAAATCTATTTCATATATTATTCAGGTAATGTTTAGTTCAGCTTACAATACAATATTCAAATATGTTGTAATACCGTGTACAATGTGTCTTAATACCAAAGGGCGACAGATTAGAGAGGCTCGAACAGAGTCAAGTCTGAGGCTGAATACAGACATTAGCGTTATTTGTAAAGCTCTTTTTGAAGCATTAAAATTACAGAGAGAATCACAGAGAGCAAATGAAACCTGGACATGTCATTGCTGCTACACAGTGCAAGTGGAATAGGTGAGACAGAAGCAGTTAATTTGAGACTTAATGACAGAAGTGTCTTTTTTGGATTGATTGAAAATGCATGATCTCATTGGGGATGGGGATCAAACAGCTACTCACAAATATGACTTTAAAGAAAGGACTTTAGTCTCTAGTTCAAGTATTCTGGACTCAAATCTCAGAATCAGACTTAAAGGTGACATATCATGCAAAATGGACTTTTTAATGGTTCTCCACCTGAAATATGTGTTTCCCTGGCATGTCTACAAACCCCCCCGAAAATGAAAAGAATCCATTCTGCCCCTTTTCTGATTTCTCCACCTTTCTGTAAATGTGTGCTGAAACCAGCCGTTTCAGTTTTCAGTGTTTTTCATACGTCTCAACCCCTCCTCCGTTCTTCCTTCCCTGCACACGTGTGTGCTAACAAGGAGCTCAGGAGGGAGGCATGCTAGTTGTAGGCTGTCTTAATAAACACAAAGGTCGGTTTTACTCCCCACGTCTGCAGATTTGAAGATCTAGTGGAGGATTTTTATTTATCACGGATAAGTGCTAGCGCTAGTTAGCATAGCCACATGGCTACATGTTCGTAGCTGTGTACCAAGACACACGTCGACATACTGACAAATAAAACAACAAGAAACACTAAATCTGTGGCAGAAACCTCAGGCAGAACCAGACTCATGTTAGACAGCCATCATGCCTCGACCGAGTTGGGTCTGGAAAGACAGATAGAGGGGAGTAAGAGAGAGAGAGAGGTGATAGCGATGAGACGAGTAGTAGAAGCTGTTGCCGCTGGAGTCCAGTACGTCCGTATCAGCTGGAGTCCAGAACGTCCGCAGCAGGAGGACGTCTACGGCAGCTCAGAGGAATCTACGAGACAAGGGAGCTCAGGGACTCCAGAAAGGTCTATGGTTAGTAACTTTAATGGGACAGGCAGAGTTAAAGTAAGTGATGAGGGGGTTGGGGGGAAGGGGGTGAGCTAGGATCCCAGTGTGTCAGTGCACCAGTTCCCCCGGCAGTCTAGGCCTATAGCAGCATAACAAAAGCTGGTCCAAGCCTGATCCAGCTCTAACTATAAGCTTTATCAAAAAGGAAAGATTTAAGCCTACTCTTAAAAGTGGAGAGGGTGTCTGCCTCCCGGACCCTGACTGGTAGATGATTCCAAAGGAGAGGGGCCTGGTAACTGAAGGTTCTACCTCCCATACTACTTTTAGAGATTTTAGGTACAACTAGCAAGCCTGCATGTTGGGAGCGTAGAGTTCTAGAGGGGTAATTATGTTCTATAGGGGCATTATGAGCTCTTTAAGATACGAGGGTGCCTGATTTTTAAGGGCTTTGCAGGTTAATAGGAGGATTTTAAATTCTAGTCTACATTTTATTGGGAGCCAGTGAAGAGAAGCTAACACTGGGGAGATGTGCTCTCTCTCATTCAGGTGCTGTTGGGATTTGTTGGGTATCTCGTTAATTCAGAAAAACAGAGCAGAATTAATTTTTTTTCATATGAATGCAATACACATCCGTACAAATACATACACATCATAACTATACAATTTTAAATCTGAATAAAGACAGTGTTCTGATGCAATCTGAACATTCAGCTTTTTGTTGGAACATTAAATGAGATACTCAAGTTATAAAGGATCTTAAGTTAAAGGAGGGAATGCAACCTGCAGATTTAAGAAGGTGCAAAATCATACAGAGCGTTCAAGCAATTCAAATTTGTCTTAATGGGTCCTGGGAAAAAATGCACCAAGCAAAACAGGAATTTTGGGACCAAAAAGTGCCTCTATGCATCTACTCATTTGCAATCCCTCTACGTCTGCACACTGTTGCATTCACTGAGATATATATTTGGGTCTTTCCCTCCTATCTGTGTACATGCATTATGGGGGAAAGAAATATATATGAATGGTATGCAGGAATTTCAAAGTACTGCCTCTTTCTTCCTGGATTATTCTACACAGGGACCTGAAGTCATCAGATGTGTTTACTGCGGCTTGTTTTTAACACAATCTGTTCCTCCTACTTCTTCTCAATATAGCAAGTTTCACACCGATGTTACTCGTGTCAATGAAACATTTGAGAACAGAACAAGAGAAGTGGGTGTGAAGGTGAGTTTTGTCACCAGAGACTCGGGACAAGATGGACAAACTCCCCCTCAGTGTGAGAGGAGAAACTGTGCCGCTGATGATCCGTCACAGCAGTAGGCTAATTACCCCACACACACCTCTGTGTATCTCTCCCCCTTTTATTTTTTTGCATTTTTCCATTCAATATGCCTGCTAATGGAATTAAAAACATGTTGCCAGGGGTCTTTTGCAATTTGGAAAATAAGTCCATTAAGTTCATTAATTTAATAATGGGCGATAATAATGAATAAAAAGTATTGCTCAATTAGAGGGGGAACGTACGGTTGGCTGTTTCACATTCATTCGAAATCACCTCAGTGTGCAACAGCTTAATGAGATTATAATGGAATTGATATCACATAGGTAGTGAATTAAAGCGTTACCAGAGAAGCCATTAGGACTGAAATTCTAATCCTGAAACACTTGTCACAGCTCAAATAGGATTCTTCTTTTGTTATTAGCGTCACTTAAAGGAGTGAGGAACACAGAGGCTGAAGGCAAATCTCTCATTATAATGATGACGACGACAGTGACGGAATTCTGTGATTTCTCCTAGATGCAAAAGAGGAAATCCAAGTAGCAGTAAATATTTCTACACAAGTCTGGCTTTTATTTTGTCCCTCACAGAGAATTAGTCTGTTTTGAATTTACTTGGGTATTTCTACTTGTAACTGAGACACTCATGAGGACTCTTGAAACTATAACTCTAAGCCTTTTAAAGCACTTTGATCAACACTAACAAGTACAAAACCGCTTTGACTAACTCATCATCTCTGTTTCATGTCTTCATATAGTAAGATGGTGTAATGACTAAAGGGAATTCAATATGTTACTGATTATGTATTCCTATAGATGTAAAGACCAGAGATACAACACGTTAGATATCTATGAGCCATTCGAACAGTTGTACAATTCTGTTGCAACTCAATGATGGTATTTGGTTGTTTGGCAGAGAAATTCGTTTTTCAGAGACTCTTGATCAAGTTGATTTTTCGTTCTTGTGAAAGTATGTTCAGTCAGGATTCATCATCTGACGAAAAATATGTTAATTGTCTTTTAATTCAAAGGTATTCGATACGATACGACACGATAATATGAAATGATGATCCGATACAATATAACACGATATGGTATGATGCAACAAAATACAACATGATATGATAAGATGTAATATAATATGATAAAACACATTAGGATATGATAAGATAGAATACAATGATGATGTGTCATGAAACAACCTAATACCAAATGATACCATATGATGCAATACAATACAAAAGGCAATGCAACATAATACATTTTGGACAATACAATATCTAACCATACAATAACATATTTATTACAATACTGTACATTACCAAACGGTACGATACAAAGTCATTTAATAAGACATGATACCTCAATGCAGTACGATATGATAGGATACGATAATGTACGATACAGTAAGATAGAAAGTAGTTAAATATGACATGACAATACGTTTTGGTACGATACCATAGGGTATGGTACGATTTGTTTCATTATGTTACAATTCAAAAGGGTAGATACGATTTGTTTTGTCACGTTTCGTTAGGTTAAGTTTCGTTCCAGTACGATACGACAGGGTACGGTATGATTGGCTATGTTGCGTTACCATACATTACGTTATGTATGGTATGATACCATAGGGTATGCAGTGTTTCCCCTAGGTTTACAGCCTGGGGGGGTGGGGGGGTGCAGACGTACTGTGCCACAACAACAATCTATCTATCTATCTATCTATCTATCTATCTATCTATCTATCTATCTATCTATCTATCTATCTATCTATCTATCTATCTATCTATCTATGTGTCTATCTATCTTTCTTTCTTTCTCTGTCTATCTATCTATCTATCTATCTATCTATCTATCTATCTATCTATCTATCTATCTATCTATCTTTCTTTCTTTCTCTATCTATCTATCTATCTATCTATCTTTCTCTCTCTATCTCTCTCTCTCTCTCTCTTTCTTTCTTTCTTTCTTTATCCATCTATCTATCTATCTATCTATCTATCTATCTATCTATCTATCTATCTATCTATGTGTCTATCTATCTTTCTTTCTTTCTCTGTCTATCTATCTATCTATCTATCTATCTTTCTCTATCTATCTATCTTTCTTTCTCTATCTATCTATCTATCTATCTATCTTTCTCTATCTATCTATCTATCTATCTATCTATCTTTCTCTCTCTATCTCTCTCTATCTCTCTTTCTTTCTTTCTTTATCCATCTATCTATCTATCTATCTATCTATCTATCTTTCTCTATCTATCTATGTGTCTATCTATCTTTCTTTCTTTCTCTGTCTATCTATCTATCTATCTATCTATCTTTCTCTATCTATCTATCTATCTATCTATCTATCTATCTTTCTTTCTCTATCTATCTATCTATCTTTCTCTATCTATCTATCTATCTATCTATCTATCTTTCTCTATCTATCTATCTATCTTTCTCTATCTATCTATCTATCTATTTATCTTTCTCTATCTATCTATCTATCTATCTATCTATATTTCTCTATCTATCTATCTATCTATCTATCTTTCTCTATCTATCTATCTATCTATCTATCTTCATCTATCTATCTTTCTTTCTCTATCTATCTATCTATCTATCTATCTATCTTTCTCTATCTATCTATCTATCTATCTATCTTTCTCTATCTATCTATCTATCTATCTATCTTTCTCTATCTATCTATCTCTATCTATCTATCTATCTATCTTTCTCTATCTATCTCTCTTTCTTTCTTTCTTTATCCATCTATCTATCTATCTATCTATCTATCTTTCTCTATCTATCTTCATCTATCTATCTATCTATCTTTCTTTCTCTATCTATCTATCTATCTATCTTTCTCTATCTATCTATCTATCTTTCTCTATCTATCTATCTCTATCTATCTATCTATCTATCTATCTATCTATCTCTATCTATCTATCTATCTATCTATCTTTCTCTATCTATCTATCTTTCTCTATCTATCTATCTATCTATCTTTCTCTATCTATCTATCTTTCTCTATCTATCTATCTATCTTTCTTTCTCTATCTATCTATCTATCTTTCTCTATCTATCTATCTATCTATCTATCTTTCTCTATCAATCTATCTATCTATCTTTCTCTATCTATCTATCTATCTATCTATCTTTCTCTATCTATCTATCTTTCTCTATCTATCTATCTATCTATCTATCTTTCTCTATCTATCTTTCTCTATCTATCTATCTATCTATCTTTCTTTCTCTATCTATCTATCTTTATCTATCTATCTATCTATCTTTATCTTTCTATCTATCTATCTATCTATCTTTCTATCTATCTATCTATCTATCTATCTATCTATCTATCTTTCTCTATCTATCTATCTATCTATCTATCTTTCTTATCTATTTATCTATCTGGTATGGTACCTCATGTTTCATCTAGTTACCTTTCGTTACGTTAAGTTTGGTTACGTTAAGTTTTGTTACGTTAAGTTTCGTTACAGTACGACACTTTTGGGTACAATATGATTGGCTATGTTATGTTGCGTTGCGATACCTTACGGTACAATATGTTGTTTTGCGATACGGTACACTTAATTACTGAAATTCGTTGTGGACCACTGCCACAGAAAAATGTTGAAACCAAAACTACAAAAACAAAAAACAATCCACATGTCGACAGAAAAACACACTCCAATGAAAATCCACAAACATACTGCACAATGCATGTTAACCTTTTTGCACAACTTCTTTATAAACACACATAAATAAAGTGAACAGTTTAGGATAACAGGATTAAAATAGCAAGTGTGCTTAATTTAGACACATTTCCTGCGTAATGACAACATACTGCATTTTTAAAATCCCTATAGTTTTAAGAAGTCTTTTGGGTCTTTAACACTGAATGTTCACTTGTTTTAAAAGTTATTAGAAAAAGGATATCAAGACATTAATGTAAAGCTAAATATGCTTGTTTTCTTGGTTTCTTTGTTGAGGATAATAGCAAAAGCATTGTTGCAAAATTTCTGTCTGCAATAGAAAAACAGTGTGTTGGTCTCCAGAGGCTGGGAATTCTACTGAAGTGACATTTTCATGTTCAGTCTGCAGATAAGTGAGTTTATTCAGTATTTTATTCCCCTTTAAAGCCTTCTTTTAGCAGTGATGTGTTAATCACCCTGAATGTCAGGCAGTCCCTCATATTTGTTTGCTATTGTATCATTGCTGTATTGGTGGCTTCAGCCCATTGATCCCATCAGCGGCTGCCTCCTCGGGTTTCATAGCCGGTGTTTCCAGACCAGCAAAGCTGCTGAGGACTTCAGTTAAAATTACACAAGACAGCACATTCATAGTAATCTAAAAAGGTCAGGATAAATTACACTGCTTATTTCAGTGAAAAAGGCAGGTAATGTGATCTGCCGTGAGTAGTTTTTCATGCTGGCCTCTGTACATTCTCTCCGGGTTATGGCGCAGATTTGACTCTTTGACTTTTACACGGCTGACACTTGATGTCAATTTACTGTCTCGCTTTTAAGACCGGGAGAGATTGGAGGAGATGAACTTTTCCTTTTCATCAAGATATTACAATAATTTGAGCTGTTTTATATTCATAATGGCTTTTTTTACAGGAACACTTAAAATAATGTGTCGTTGGAGGATGTTGTTAAAATCAGAAATAGATTGGTTCATAATTTAACTTTTCATTTAATGTGGGCGCAATGATACACCTTGTAAATCCACCATATCAGCAGTTTGTGCAGCTTCAGCAAGGCAAGCATGTCAAAATGTATTATCACTGTCAGTCTTAATGCACTATATATAATGTATAATGTGCCATACATAACAGGTTCAATCAAAAAGATGAGATCTCTGCCGTTTGAGTGATGTGGAAACAAGGAATAAATCAGGAAAAGAAAGAACTCAAACAATTTAGAGTACTTTTTAATGGAGCTGGGATAACCTTGGCTGACAGAATGAAAATATTTTTTAGCTCCAGTCCTTTTTTATGTTTGAGAAAGAGTACAATAAAACTGATTCAGATTGTTTTATCTTTTTTAAATAGAAATATTGTGTTTGCTGATGGAAAATTACTCAACTTTTGGCTCCGGTTGAGCATCTTCACAAAACTTTTCCTCACGAATTCAAAGTGAGATACAATCAGAATCAAACATCTTTTGAATAGCATCTGTATAAAGCCACACAGTAAATCACACAATGCTGGAAAAACACTGGAGAAAAAACATCTTATGACTGAGAGTGTCAGGTCAAAATTCTGATCATTTTAACTTCTTCTCAGAAGTCTGATTTGATTTTAGTTTTTTCAATTTCTCAGATTTAAATTGTAAAGCTGAGAATAAGACCAAAGAGTTTAGTTTCTCACTTCTCTTTTCAAACCTTGAGAGTAGAGCTTTTTCCACCAGGCTGTCAGGATGCTGAACTCCACTCACTACCTCCCCCCTCTGCCCCCTGGACTATAACACACACACACACACACACACACACACACACACACACACACACACACACACACACACACACTACATACAAGGACTTTACCTCAGCATTTACTTATCTCGAATACTGTCTGCACCTTAATATCATTTGCACTGTTATCTATTTTCATTATCCATTTTTAAACTGTCACTGCACTACCTGCACTGTGTACATAGGCTCTTTTTATAAAACTGTATTTTATTATATTTTATATTCAAATGTTATATATTTAAAAGCTGGAAGAGAGAAACAGCATCTCGTTTTTCCTGTTTGTCTCGTATATACAGTGAAAATTGACAGTAAAAACCTTTGAATCTTGAATCGATCTTGAATCTAGAGATCCAAATTTTGAGCTCTGAGGTCTAAACAGTCCCTCCAGGATTTCGCGGGATTTTTTTGTGATTGTTGCGGCCCAAATAGCCTGAATTTGCAACAGCTTTTTGAAAAAATTGCGTTTTTTTTTTTTCGTTTTTTTTTTCTTTTTAGAAAACATTCTTGATGTGGCCACTGACTGTATTTTGATTCTCTTGCTTCACAGAAAAATGCCATGAAAGGACCGTATTGCACATTTACGACGGTCCCTGAATGTACCTCGCAGTGACAGTTCACGCACTCTGAAGTGAATCTGCATCTTTGATGACTAGGAGTTGATCAAAACTTACTAAAGGTGTCTGATGTATCACCAAACTGGATTAAATCAAGCTGTAGACGCCGAGCTTTTTACAGTGAGAGCGGCAACAACGTCAAACCTCAAATATTAAACAGACGTCCCCCGGGTGTGTCTCTGTCACTAACGCACACCGGGGGGTAAAAATCCTCAATGAAGATGAGACAGATGCATGGAGGTGAGGAGAGCTGGTTCATAAAGCACACCTGCTGCAGGTAGAGACCAAGCGAACACTGAGCCCATCAATCTATAAATAACAACGTTGTCATCGTTTATGTTCCTAGGAAGTGAAATTGATGATGAAACCAATGACGTACAGGGGCTGAGATTAAGGTAATTCGTCAAAGTTGCAGGAAAGTTGCGGTGATTGTATAAAGTTGCAAGGCCGCGAAAAAATCGCGCTGATTGGTTGAATTTGCATTGATAGTTGCGATCGCGAAATCGCAACTTCCTGGAGGGGCTGTCTAAAAGCTGAGGTTGTAGTCCTGAATTTGAATCCTGGCCAACTCTAGAAATTTCAGGACTTAAGTCTAAATCCAAAAATTAGGAATTCTCAGAGATGAGCTCAGTTAACCCAAAATGTAACCCCCTTGGTAGTTTATTAATTAGCAAAGATGTTAACTTCCATAAAAGTGAATCTGTGAATTCTGTTCAAAACTAACAAACGTTAGCACGAACGCCAAATCCAGATGAAAGTCTGACACAAGACTTCCACTAGATCCGTGTCCGGTCCGTCTCTGATCCGCTGCGGTCCGGCTCCATGCTCTCTTATCTGTCAACACCCACTGGTTGCATTTTCGGAACGCAGCATGGAGCTGGACCGCCGGACAGCTTGAGTCATGTGACCGAGGTTTTCCTGTGGTAATCACTGAATCTCCTCATCCATGTTGTCTTTATGGTCCTCTGAAAACCTCTGACTTGATGACTCCAGGCCTGCCTCCACTCTAAAATGTAACTTTTTTGTCATAGTTAAGTACAAACGATCTAACAATAACACAGAGTGTTTTATTCTGAAAATTAACCGGGTTTTCATTTTGTTTTGGTGCCTGACTTCCTGTCCTGCTCCATCTGCTCTGTTGAGATTCATTCATCATGCTCCGGCATCTGAAAACATAGAGGTCTTGCATATCCGATCCGTTGCGTTCCGACCTGCCAAATCAAAGACGCAGCCGGAACGCAACAGAGTGTATCCAGTGGAAGTTAACACATTGACTAGAATAGAAACCGGACACGGATCTGGTGGAATTTGGCCCTTAACGGTCCCTCCTTTCCCGCTGCGACACAAAAGTTCTCCACGATCCAAGTCCAGTAAAAGATTTAATCCCAAACAGATTACATCCATAAAAATCTACAGATTACTTCAAATCTACAAAAGGCCGGTTCTTGGCTCTGCAAGAACCGGCTCTTCTGCCCCTCAAACTTTCATTCACGTACAATAAGTGGCTTTAACAACCAGCTATCGTTCGTGAACGAAAGTTGTTCATGACCAACACATCCGTACATTCTCTCACTCAACATGGATGTCTGCTGAAGTTTCAATGATTGGTTTTTAAATTGACGTCACATTTGAAAGTGAATTAACTAGTTAACTACCAGCTGAGCGCAGGAGACGCGCATGAGGAAAGCAGGATGGCCCCTGGTGTTCATCCATCCATCCATCCATTATCTTGACCGCTTATCCCATTAG
Source organism: Notolabrus celidotus (assembly GCF_009762535.1). Lineage (NCBI taxonomy): Eukaryota > Metazoa > Chordata > Actinopteri > Labriformes > Labridae > Notolabrus > Notolabrus celidotus. The sequence continues at coordinate 4,660,926 of NC_048291.1, forward strand.
GGGTCACGGGGGGCTGGAGCCTATCCCAGCTGGCTTCGGGCGGAAGGCAGGGTACACCCTGGACAGGTCGCCAACCTATCACAGGGCTCCCTGGTGTTCACACAAGTTAAATCAAAATACGTCAATCAAGGATACAGGTATTGTTGATGCATCACTATTTCCACTTTGTTAAGCAAGCTAATATACTCTACAATCAATAAATACTTCCCTATTGAACACTGCCAGCACCCTGGGGATCTCTCTCCAGCCAGCTGCTTCTTTGGTTTGGTTTTTGGTGGTGAAATTAGGAGGGGTCATAAGGTCCTCCTCCTCTTTAGATTCAGGACGCCTGAAGTCAAGGTTTCAGATTTAAGACCAGATAGGACTTTATTTATTCCTGTAGTGAAAATTTGGATGAAGACTATTTATTAAAGCAATATTGAGCGCTGAGATCTGCAGAGACCAGAAAAAGACTGGCGCCCCAAACTTTAAAACCTTTCTGGTCTCTCTGATTGCGTCCCTCCATTCTTCTTCAGCTTCTAACATACTAATCATTCATTTATAATCTTTACTGAATATCACACAACCAGATTTCTCTTGTTTAATGATAGATTCTTAATTCTGACTATTAACCAATAGCAGCACCCTCCCCCCCTCCTCCCCTCCTCGCCTGTGCACTTCCTCAAAAATGAACGTGACACCAACACAAGGTGCAGATTGTGTATATGAACAGCAGGGGCAGTGTGTCCGCGTTAACAGCAGTGGAGATTATAAATGGTGGAAGGCTTTGAAGACAAGCTGACTCTACTCACCATTGTCCTGTCAAGCTGGATTTAGTAGCCTCACATACCAAGTAGGTTGCTGCCACTGTCACTTATTCTGCCTTGATCTCAGTATCAACATAAGAGTGACATCCTGAGTAGTGCCATGTCTGTTGTTTGCATCCCTCACATCCAGTAGCTGTATGCCGCCTGAGTTGTATAGCATGCACTCCAAGGTAGGGCATACACAAGGCTATACACAAGGCTACACAGCAAGCAGCAAGTATGTCTGACCGAACCCTCCTCTATGTCCTGTTGTTTACTGGAAACTAGTTGAGATCAGGGGTGCAGCTCGCTCGGCTGGAAGTGAAGCTTCCACCAAAGCGTCTGCCCCCTGGTGGCTGGCTGCAGTATAGGTCAAAAACTCTGTCTCCCTCATTCATTTGAATGGGGGAGCAGTCAAACTTTAAAAAATAAATACACGTGGTGTAAATGTTTCTCACATCCGTATGCTGTGGTGATATGTAGTTAGTGTTTGACTGTTTTGTGTTCAAGGACTCTTTTGTCTGAAAAGTTTCTTCTTCGTTAGTTATTAGAGGCAGTGTTGCCAACTCCTTAGTGAGGAGAGGAAAGTAGCTATTGGCTGTCTGAAAAGTTGCTAAATGACGTCATCGCCTAATTTGCATAATCTGAATTGTAATAGACGCTGTCAGAGAGACGTGTAACGTAGAGGGAGAGACATAAATAGGTAAAAAAAAACCACCCTAAATATGTTTATAATTACACTTAAGAGCCTAAAAAAGATCAAAGTAAAACATTTGATTTTACAACAGTATCATTTTCAAGATATTCATTGTATACAATCTACATTAACAATCTAAATGGATCAGCCAGCGGTGTCTTCGTACATGCACCATTCATTTGCAGTCTGGACACAGAGGGGTTAACATCTCTGCTCTGACTGTAGCTACGAGGGTCTGCTGTGGGACTAGAGGACTGAGCCGTCTGTGAGTGCTTTGGGACAGGGGAGGGGGGCCACTGCAGCACCCGCTGCTCATTTAGAACGATACATGCTTTCATATCAGAGTCTCCAAAAGTCTCCAATAACACCAGAGAAAGTCGCTAGATTTGTTGCTAGTTGCTTTTTGAAAAAGAGTCGATAGAGGGGTCTGAAAACTCGCTAAAAATAGCGACAAAGTTGCTAAGTTGGCAACACTGACTAGAGGTTAACTTCCGGGGTTTGCTTTGATTGACAGCTGCAGCAACCTCCAGTCTCAAATGATGAAGCCCATGCAGAAGTGTTATAAACTGCAATACATCGAGAATCCACTTGAGGCTGGCTGCAGAAACACCGGAAACCACATAGACATGAATGGGAAAAAGAGGCTCTTTGCAGCATTAATAAACATGCTTACAGCCTGGTTCAAAAAACAACTTGGCTCTATGTAGCTAATCTCTCTATCGGCACACACTGAACAGGGAGGGTGAATTTTTTTCTAACGTGACGGTTCAGACGATACTTAGATTTGGAGTTTTTGCCCAAATAAGGACATGACTGACGTGACTCCTGGTCAGGAACACATAGCTATTGGTTAGGAGGCTGCATTTCCAATATGGCTGCCACCATCGATTGGCTTCCAAACAGCTCTTAGGAACAGATGGGTGACGTCACGGATACTACGTCCATATTTTATACAGTCTATGGAATCTCCATAGGATCTTGTGATGCTACACTGTAGGGTGGAGCTTGTTACCGTGCCAACACAGAAATGACCATAGCAACCATAGAAATTCTCTACGGCGCAGACTCTGGCTGCGCATTGGAGCGGGGTTTTTTGGCTTCAAAACCACACAACGTACGAACTTCCATAAACTGTCAGTACTGCAGTGTGTATGTGAGATTGTAATCCACACATGTGGGGAACAAAATATCCTAGAATTCCAAAATGAATGCTTAAAAAAAAGCATGAATTATGTCCTATTTTAAAATAGAAGTGGATTTTTCAGGAATTTAAAGTCTAAATATTGAGTTTGATAAAACGTGTAATTTTAAGTGTAAATTCTGAACACTAAAACCTTATTCTGGGAAGCTCAAAGGGGATAGAGCTTTTTCTGTTGCTGCTCCTAAATTATGGAATGAGCTTCCTCCCCTCCACATTAGACAAACCTCCTCACTGTCCATTTTTAAAACTCGTCTTAAAACCCATTTTTATTCCTTGGCTTTCAACCCAGCATAAGACTCTGCTCCTGTTTTAGTGTTTTATGGTCTGTTTTTTGTTTCTATTGTTTTAGTGTTTTAATTGTGTTATGCCTGCGTTGTTTGTCTATTTATTTACAGCACTCTGTTCTGGCTGTGGTCATTTTTAAAGTGCTTTATAAATAAAGTTGAGTTGAGTTTAAAATCAGAATTGTGAGCTATAAAAAGTCCTACCACAGAATTCAGATTAATTTGACACACTGATGTAATCTGTGTACTCCTGTCTGTTAAACTTCCTTGTACAGGGAACTATGTCCTCTGCGACACAAGTTTGTCTCCTTGCCCCGGACCAAGGTGGCAAAAAAGGAAGGGAAATGAGGTTTTTAGTTGATGTGAGAGAAGGGAAGTGCAGAGATGACAGCACTAAGCATCCTAAAAAAAGAATGAAAGGAATTAATCAGTATAGTTTTTTGGGGATATGAAAATAGGTCTGTGTGTCTGAGCGTTAATCTCACTGTGTGTGTGTGTGTGTGTGTGTGTGTGTGTTGGACAGAATTGGAGGTTTCACAGTGAAGACTGAGACGCTGTTTGACAAAATGAGACAAAAGGAAAAGCAGAGAATCCCGGATATACATTCTGTAGTTAATCCTGAGCAAAGCGAGTGTGTGTGTGTACTCTCTGCTGTATATGTGTGTGCATATGAGTAGACATGTGTGTGTGTGTGTGCTTAATTAATATTTAAGCCACCTTCAGCATACCCTGGAAAGGAAGTAAAGGGGATTGTGTTCTCATGGATCCTTTAATCCTCTGAATTAGCAGTTTAATAACAAGAAGCCATTTGTAGATTAGTAAGATCAAGCTTCCAAGACGTGCTTGTGTACAATCTACTTAAATGCTTTGATTTTTGATGTTGGAAAATTCCTCTGACATAGTCTGCGTATACAGTGAGGGCGCAGCTGTGTATGTGTGCATGCATTTATAGCCGTGATGGTGAACTATTTGATCCTTATTTATAATTTCATGCCTAAAATTGCTGGATGGGATAGTAATCTACAGAATAACTGAGAGCTGATTCATCATCCATGTCATTCATCTCTACCTAGCTGCAGCTTTGATCTAAGTTGGAAAGCTCTATTAAGGAAAATGTTAAAAAAAATTATGTTTTTGGTCATTTTTTGATCAATAATTCTTTGATGGAATTTTCTGATATTTTGATTTTGGATTGTCCAAAATTCCCAGCATGCACCAGGAAATCAAAAGCATCAGTGTGCAACCAAGTCTTACATGGTTTCCTAAAGAGATGCCAAAAATGTTAAAAGTTTGTGTGAGTGGATGTTTATTTCCCTTTTTTGTGTCTGTTAGCATGAATTTAAAAAAAATTACATTTAATATTATTGTTATTATCATTATTAATTATTGGAACTTCATTTAGTACAGTTTTCAGAGACATGAAGAAGGGGGCAATGGATGGGTTGAACAAATAGAACTAACACCTTGCAATCTTGTGACTAACGTATCACGGCGTCTTACCTGACACACTAGATAGACTAGTTTCATATTCATATATCCATAACATGGGATGTATTTCACATCCATTGGGGCAACACCCCAGAGACAGTGTTCAGGAAGGACAGATGCATAGACTGTAAATAAAATGGACAGATGTACAGTTTGGAAGCCCAAAAAACCCTGTTCCAATGCGCAGCAATTGTGCAGCCAGAATTTCTGTGGTAGCCACGGTAATTTCTGTGTTGCCACGATAACAAGCTCCACCCTACAGCGTAGCGTCACAAGATCCTATGGAGTTTCCCTCTATGGCAGCTGTCAATCAAAGCAAACCCGGATGTAAAACCCCATTTTTTAAACTCTTATAATGAAAAAGAGGCCTTGAACCCAAAACAGTCAAATACTGACTACATATCACCACAGCATACGGATGTGAGAAACATTCGTACGACTTGCATTCATTTCTTAAAGTTTGACTGCAGCCCCATTCAAATGAATGGGGGAGACAGAGTTTTTTAACTATACTGCAGCCAGCCACCAGGGGGCAGACGCTTTGGTGGAAGCTTCACTTCCAGCCGAGCGAGCTGCACCCCTGGACAGAAGCTTTGGAAAAAATCAACTCAGAGGGTGATTGGATCACATTCTGTTTGTCACATTTATTACAGGCCAATCAGAACAACACATATGATGCCGCCCAGACTTTGTCTTTCCAGACATTTTAGCTGCCTTTAGCACACTCTGTGCACTGACTGCGTGGGTTGTAACTGCTGATTGGAACCCCAACACGGTGAGCAGGACCCTGACATGAACGTCTAAACACTGGCGTCCATAAAATGACCGCAACACCTGATTCATGTCTTTTTAGTGCATAACTTTAAAGTATGTTAACATTGTCTTCCCGTTTTATGCACCACAGCTACTTGCTTTGGTTCACGCACACCAATCTGCAGGCTTTTTGGGATTATTTGGGTGGTTTCATTTTCATTCTCTGGGATTATAGCACTCAGATGAAAAGATTCAACTTGAAAGATAAAAAGTATCTATGCCTCTGATTTCAGAACACGAGTACAAACTTTCTTTTAAGTGAATAAGTTCATACAAACTGCAGTGTGTGCATGTAGTGTTTATATATTCTGTGTTTTTCATTGACTGGTTGTTTCAGTGTGTTTGGTCCTCTCTCAGTGAATGTGTGTGTGTGTGTGTGTGTGTGTGTGTGTGTGTGTGTGTGTGTGTGTAAAGCGTTGCTGTATTTTGCACCAACACAGCCCTCTCTGCTCCTCTCACACACATTCACACCTAGATCACATCTCGTCTATCGGCACTCGGCGTCATCATTTGCCAGCGATGACAGCCGCCTCTGTTTAAAACCGCCGCAGATCAGCGTGTCACAGCAGCCGCCGTGTTTCTAATCATCGGCGCGCAGGAAAATCTCCGTCTTTGTTGGCGTTCGCTGATAGCGTCTGTGTTATCCCCGACTCTCCCAACCCCGGCCAATATCAGAGATTGATTGCTTTTGTCTTGTTATCGGGGGTCGTTCAGGTGAGATTGACATGCGCCTGCAGGGTAAGCAGGCCCCTCTGACTTGTGAAGGGAGGGGGTCCTGGCCTGTGCTTGTACAGTGCAGGAACGTTTGTGCTTTTGAAACATGCATGATGACCTGCATGAAATGTTGATGATGAGCAATCAGCTGCGTCATGTGGGCTGCAACTGGGTTGAGTTGCCTCCATTTTTGTTTTAGAAAAAAAGAGGAATCTGCTCAATTTTTGGGGGTAAAATCCACTTCACAGTTGTAAGCACAAACCCCCGTCTCTCACTCCACCAAACTGCAGGCGAAGAGGAGAAATAAAGACCTCAGACAGACGGATGTTTGTTGCACGCTGTATTCTCTGGGCCACTCTGCCTGGCAGTTGCCGGGCGGAGTGGCTTCATGCTCTGCACACTAGCCACACGTCCTAAATAATTCACACTCTACTTGAGAATTCTCCAACGGACTCACTGCCGCCATTAGACAGTCTCTGGCTGGCAGTTTTTTTTCTTTTTTTAAGGGGGGCTTGTTTTCCTCATTCTGACTCCAACAATAAAACCCCCAAAAATGGAGGAAGAGGAGAAGAGGAGGTGATGGCGTTGGAAGAAATGAAAAACGGGTAATATCTCAGGTCGATGAAAGTTCACGGGCAATCCAATATATAAGAACGAGTTTACATGCATAGCACTTCAACATTAAGATTTTTCACAGAGTTCAGCATATTTTCTAGAACTCTCCCTCTACTAGCTTCTTTTTTTTTTCTTTTTTTTTTATCTGAGACGCTGCTTTGACAATGTCTCCCTCATGCAAAATGCATGAGCGCTTGTGGATCGATACAGGCCCCTTTAATCTCTCCACATAGACAGCTCCCGCGCTCAGGCGTTGAACCCACACCCGTGGCTGCCACCGCTGCAGCCCAGATCAGAGGCCAGAGAAGAGGGAGAGAGCTCAGCCTGAGCCGCCAGAGTCACCAACGCGAGGGGTCGCGGCCCCCTGAGGTGCGCCCGTTGACTGTAGAAAACATAATCTCTCTGATATCCTCACCCCGAGCCACACTTTAATGTGTTTGTCCCTGCTTTATGCTTCTTTTAAACATTAAAACCGAGACAAGTGCTCACAGAAGTCCAGATTTAAAGAACACTTGAAGAGAAAGGGGCGAAGGTCAACTCCTGTGTGTCGAGATCTCTTCTTCTGTTTGTTTGTTTAGCCAAAAAAGACATTATTACTCTCTGCTTTGCTAGCCAGTTTTTGTTTTTGTTTGTTTTTCCCCTGAAATAAGAATTCCAAGCACACCACTATGTCTGCTGTGTGATGCATAAAGCACACAACGAAAGGAAACTTATTCACCTCTTCTACCTAGGAAAAGCAGAAGTACTAAAATGTAGACGGTGCAAGGAAGAGTTCTGAATTCAGGATTACACTTTCAACCAAAACAGTACAGAAAGTGTTCTGATGTCTTAATATATTTCAGTATTTACTTTGTGCTAACAAATTCTACTAATGATGGGTTCATCTACTGCTGAATATACTCCAACAACCTATTTAGGTTATCTACAATAACTTACATTTTAAGTGTAATAAGATATTTAAAAGAGTAATGAGAAAAGTACACGGTTTTTGATATGTTGGAGGAACTGTTGATTACAGTGTGAAAGTTAGTGAGTAAATGTTCCTACTTCTGGCCGCCATCATTCACTGTTTGTTCTCATATCTAGAAAATAAAGCACAGCTATTTCAACATAACTCATGTAACTGTGAACCAACTTGGAGGACTTAACTTAAGTTTAGGATGGTGAAGTGGAATCATTTCTAAAACACTTTGCCTGGTCTCAATTAGTGATGTGTCGGTCACGAACGATCCAGCTCTAAGAGCCGGCTCTTGACTGGGAGCCGTTTTTTTTTATTTTTCTCATCTTTTTCTGTTAAAGCCTCACGTGATTGGTCAAGACATGGTGGCGTCTTGACCAATCACGTGTCTACATTGAGCAGAACGTGGAGTAGAGGGGTTACAGACACACACAGCACAGTGAGCACACCAACAGGAGGGAGACGAGAGGGAGAACATGGGTGACAGACAGAGAACGCACTGGAAAGGTGAGCAAACGAGTGACTGCAGGAAACTTTAGATGCATTGAAACGGCATAGTCAGTTTAAAGGCAGAGTGTAGACTGTGCAAGGTAAAAATGTCATCAATCAGGGTCCACAAAAAACCTGCAAAGGATAAAGGATAAAGGATACATTGCGGACACAAAACATTAAAAAGCATCTGAAGGGTACCTTGAAACAGCAGGTAAAATGTCACATAAGAGGTGTGAGGGTACCTTGAAACATTTGCTTAAAGGATAAAGGATACATTTGGGACTAGTAATGCAGGTCAGCATCTGAAGAGTCCCTTATAAAGTTGTGTCGAGGTACCTTGAATTAATCTCTAACACTGAAAGGGTTTGCATGGCCTAAACAGGGCAGAAAGAAAATAGCTTTTAAAACAGCCATTTGAGGGTACCTCGAAACAGCAGTCAAAGGATCCCTCAAAAAGGTGCACAAGGATACCTTGAAACAAACACTAAAAGGATAAGGGTTTACTTACTGAGGGGTCTGCTTGGTCTACAGTGCAGGGCAGACAGAAACTAGATTACAGCAGCTTAAGGGTACCTCAATACAGCAGCTAAGGGAAACCTTGAAATAGAGTGTAAGGTACCTTGAAAAAAAACATGTAGATATGAGAGATGTTGACAGGGAAACAATGCATGACAAAAGAAAACACATTACAAAACAGCAGTTAAGGGTACCTTAATACATCAGCTAAAGGACTTCTGAAAATGGCACAAAACATTAAAAAGCAGCTGAAGGGTACCTTGAAACAGCACCTAAAATGTCACATAAGAGGTGTGAGGGTACCTTGAAACATTTGCTTAAAGGATAAAGGATACATTTGGGACTAGTAATGCAGGTCAGCATCTGAAGAGTTCGTTATAAAGGTGTGTCGAGGTACCTTGAATTAAACTCTAACACTGATGGGTTTGCATGGCTTAAACAGGGCAGAAAGAAAATAGATTATAAAACAGCCATTTAAGGGTACCTCGAAACAGCAGTCAAAGGATCCCTCAAAAAGGTGCACAAGGATACCTTGAAACAAACGCTAAAAGGATAAGGGTTTACTTACTGAGGGGTCTGCTTGGTCTACAGTGCAGGGCAGACAGAAACTAGATTACAGCAGTTTAAGGGTACCTCAATACAGTAGCTAAAGGAAACCTTGAAATAGAGTGTAAGGTACCTTGAAAAAAAACATGTAGATATGAGAGATGTTGACAGGGAAACAATGCATGACAAAAGAAAACACATTACAAAACAGCAGTTAAGGGTACCTTAATACATCAGCTAAAGGACTTCTGAAAACGGCATAAAACATTAAAAAGCAGCTGAAGGGTACCTTGAAACAGCACCTAAAATGTCACATAAGAGGTGTGAGGGTACCTTGAAACATTTGCTTAAAGGATAAAGGATACATTTGGGACTAGTAATGCAGGTCAGCAGCTGAAGATTCCCTTATAAAGGTGTGTTGAGGTACCTTGAATTAAACTCTAACACTGATGGGTTTGCATGGCCTAAACAGGGCAGAAAGAAAATAGCTTTTAAAACAGCCGTTTAAGGGTACCTCGAAACAGCAGTCAAAGGATCCCTCAAAAAGGTGCACAAGGATACCTTGAAACAAACGCTAAAAGGATAAGGGTAAGCAGCTTAAGGGTACCTCAATACAGTAGCTAAAGGAAACCTTGAAATAGAGTGTAAGGAACCTTGAAAAACAGGCACTACCTTGTGAGATTGTAAGAGACTCAAAGAGGGGTTGTTTTGTTATTCAGTGACCTGGAAAACCTTTTGGACATTCGCAGCGTTCCACATGAAAAACAGTGCTTCCTGTTTTGTAGGAAGTCATATGAGCTGTTATATGATGATACATTGTTTAGTCACTGTGCACATCTGTTCAAAACTCCCACCAGTGTTTAAAAAAGGACTCCTGCTTTTATTTCAGTCGCTGCATTTAGGTTAATTCAGTCTTTTGTTCCATCAGTTTGGATACAGATTGTTACAGTGGATATTCAACATGTCACAGCTTATGTGTGATTACAGAGAGCTGCGACTGTCTTTCAGTGCAGGCGCTCCTGTTGAGGTGCCTGCGCTGAAATGTGGTGCTGCCACAGAAAAAGAAAGCCCTTTTTTCCTTTCTCCTTTTTTTTTTTTCTTTTTGCTGTTGTAAATTTTGCACACAATAGAAGATTGCTTTGGCTTCCTTTTATCAACACTTTTGTTTACTTAGGATGTGCCAAATGCCGGATTTAGTGTCACATTTGTCTGAGTGTCTGGCACTTTCCACTGAGCTCATATTTCAGCGGCTCTTATTATCAGCCATTTTGAAGCTGTTACTCATTTTGCCAGTCATTTAGTTATTTTTGAGACGTTGTCATTTTCATGTTGAGGGTACACTCTGCCTTGCGTGGAGCTTTGATCATATTTAGTACAAACAGATTTAGGAAACAAAGAAGAGGCGCTGAAGGTTTCTTTAGAACCTTGGTGTTGGCGTAAATATTAAATGATGGAAGACGCATCACTGCATTTAGCAAAAGTTGAAGTTCTCAAAGGGAAGCAAGGCCAAACAGAATGAATATTATCACCTTATCTGAGCTTTAAAATAATAGCTTGTATAAACTGTGGAGAAACTCTTTTGATTAAGTCGTTATTGATCACCTCTCACATTTGAAAACAAAAAGTTAACAACATTTCAAAAAGAGTCAAGACACAGAGCGATCAGTTAAGTGGAGTATATGTGTGGCGCTTTAGAAATGATCCAATATGGCTGATGCATCAGCTCTTCCTCCCCATTGTTTTCCACCCTCAACAACCCCTCCCTCGCCTCCTCCACCCCCATAATGCAATGCAGCTTTTGTTCACTCATTCTTTTAACCGTTTCTGTGGCTGTGACTTGTCACGGCGGGACAAATTAAGGAAGCGGTAATAGGGTTATGTCAAGTAGACGGAGGTGCTGGCTCTGTGTGGATGCCTCCCTCCCTCTGTCTCCATGAAAGGTTACCGCGCTCGCTGGGGTTTTTGTCTCCCCCGCTGTAATGAGAAAGGCAACAGACGAGCCTCTATCAGTCCTGCAACACCTACTGACAGATAGCATTTAGAGACTGTAGAAAAAGAAGCATTAGGGAAAGAGCGAGCGAGCGTCACAGGAAGTAATACAGCAACATGAGCATGACTGATCGCAATGGACACGCATGACCACGAAAAACAATCCCTCTCGCCAAGGGTGCTGTGCTTGAACATTTACCTATGACACCTTCATGTGTATATATATGTATGTTTGTCATTTTCTTTCTCTCAGATATGCGCCGTGCAGAGTTTAACATTTTCCATCGGGAGCATTGATATTATGCACTCAACAGGATGGCATTAAAGCCAGACATGTTTTAAAATATTGAGCAGGGATCGCTGCATTTTGGTTCGGTATGATATTACATACCCGCTCTCAGATATTACACCCACATTTCTTCCACCTCCTTTGGGCAGAATTTCCTAAGCCCTTTCTCTTCAAGCCGCCATCGTTCCGGGGCAGATGTCCATGGAAAATCTGTATCAGCGTGAGAGTCCCTGTAGCTATGTTTTGATGGCGGAGGAATGGGATGAATGCAGGAGGTGGCGGGGTTGTTGTTGTTGTGTGCTGCCGGTGATATGGTCAGAGGGCAGAGTTGGATCTTAGGTAACAACAGCAGACGCTCCGGGCACTTCATGCTACGCAGGAGGGTTTTATAGCCCAGCAGGTTTTCTAAACCAAAACACATCCACAGCAGCCTGAGAAACACCATCAGAGATACAAACACCCAAACACTGAGGGAAACACATTGGGTTTGGGACAAGAGGCACGCACCCACACAAACTTTATATTTAGAGCTTCTATTTGAGTACTACTTCACAAAACACGAGCGCTTACCATGCAGGCAAGTGATCAAAAAAAGACACTAGGAGGGAAAAAATATCCGACATAAAACATTCAGCGGCACATTTATGAAAAGGCCTTTTTGGAACAAATGGTATTTGGGAAGTGATTCAAAGGAAGGCATTGATTTAGCCTCTGCAAAAACAAGATCCTCCAGGCTCTGATGGAGAAGCTGGGTCACTTTTCGTCTTTTTTGTTCGCCTTCATTTGGATGAAAATTGTTGAGTATAAAGGTTGGAGATGGAGCATGGGGCAAGACATTGATGAACCTCTAAACTCCCCATAATTCAATAAAGTGGGTCCATTGGTTGTATGGATGCCAGGGTTGTTAGGTTTTGGATGTTTTTTTTTTTAAGTCTTTATCAAATTTCCCTATGATCCTGTTTTGTAAAAGTAATGAAATTGTGTATGGCTTTTAACTTCATTAAATTATCTTTTTTACTGCATCTTACAAAGTAAGTCTCTAATACTCTACGTTATGATGGAAAATGAGCTGGATGGCTTTAAATTAATGATGTGGAGCTACTTTTACAGAGTTTCATGCCAATTGCAGTTATTTGGGCTTCTGAAATACGAGTGCATGACTTGTGCATAATTTCTTCTCAGAGTAACTGATGATATTTTTGCATCAAAGTAGTGAAAGGAACTGTCCCTACAAGCTTACAAAACCCCTTTGATTGTTTTGTCCAACTAACAATCCTACACCATAGACTGTATGAATAATGGAGGTAGTATCCGTGACGTCACCGATCTAGGCATGGTTGGAGAACCCGGTGAAGTTTGAGAAATCTCATGGCGTTAATAACACCCTGGATACTGAGATCATCCCAAAGTCTGACAATAAGGAAGAAGAGGAGACTCACATCCTTATTGGGGAAGGCTTTCTGCTCTACACCTTTGAGCCTTTGATCGACGTGTTGAACCAACGCTACTTTATTTCCATCCCGTTAGAAGAATGCAAAAAGAGTAGGTGCTCAAGGAACTACTCGTCGCCAGATCCCCACCCCCTGGCCTGTTTGATGGTCATGTCTGACCCATGTATCTGAAACACAAAAACACCATTTGATATACGAGTGCATGACTTATGCATAATTTCTTCTCAGAGTAACTGATGATATTTTTGTTTTAAGTAGTGAGAGAAACTGTCCCTACAAGCTTACAAAACCCCTTTGATTGTTTTGTCCAACTAACAGTCCTACACCATAGACCGTATGAATAATGGATGTAGTATCTGTGACGTCACCCATCTGTTTCTGAAGCCCTGTTTTGAAGCCAATCATCGGCAAAATGGAAATGTTGAACTCAACATAACAGCTGTTGAGTGAGAGTCATGGACGCCATGATGAGCACGATCTAGGCATGGTTGGAGAACCCGGTGAAGTTTGAGAAATCTCATGGCGTTAATAACACCCTGGATACTGAGATCGTCCCAAAGTCTGACAATAAGGAAGAAGAGGAGACTCACATCCTTATTGGGGAAGGCTTTCTGCTCTACACCTTTGAGCCTTTGATCGACGTGTTGAAGCAAAGCTACTTTATTTCCATCCCGTACGAAGAATGCAAAAAGAGTAGGTGCTCAAGGAACTCATCGGCGCCAGATCCCCACCCCCTGGCCTGTTTGATGGTCATGTCTGGCCCATGTATCTGAAACACAAAAACACCATCTGATATACGAGTGCATGACTTATGCATAATTTCTTCTCAGAGTAACTGATGATATTTTTGTTTCAAAGTAGTGAAAGAAACTGTCCCTACAAGCTTACAAAAACCCTTTGATTGTTTGTCCAACTAACAGTCCTACACCATAGACCGTATGAATAATGGATGTAGTATCTGTGACGTCACCCATCTGTTTCTGAAGCGCTGCTTTGAAGCCAATCGTCGGCAAAATGGAAATGTTGAGTTCAACATAACAGCTGTTGAGTGAGAGTCATGGACGCCATGATGAGCACTATCTAGGCATGGTTGGAGAACCCGGTGAAGTTTGAGAAATCTCATGGCGTTAATAACAACCTTGATACTGAGATCATCCCAAAGTCTGACAATAAGGAAGAAGAGGAGACTCACATCCTTATTGTGGAAGGCTTTCTGATCCACACCTTTGAGCCTTTGATCGACGTGTTGAACCAACGCTACTTTACTTCCATCCTGTACGAAGAATGCAAAAAGAGTAGGTGCTCAAGGAACTACTCGGTGCCAGACCCCCTCCGGCCTGTTTGATGGTCATGTCTGGCCCAATGTATTTGAAACACAAAAACACCATCTGATATACGAGTGCATGACTTATGCATAATTTCTTCTCAGAGTAACTGATGATATTTTTGTTTCAAAGTAGTGCAAGAAACTGTCCCTACAAGCTTACAAAACCCTTTATGAATGAATTACCCGTATGAATAATGGAGGTAGTATCTGTGACGTCACCCATCTGTTTCTTTAGCCCTGTTTTGGGGCCAATCATCGGCAAAATGGAAATGTTGAGTTCAACATAACTGTTGTTGAGTGAAGAGGCGGGTTTTGAGCCTCCTAGCAAACAGCTACAGTGTTCCCGCCTGTCAATCAAGTCAGCTGTGCCTCTCAAAATGGAAAACTGGTAATCTACATATTTTCAAAAATGCCGCATTTGTCAAAAATTCACCCCCTGTACAGCGTGTGCCGATCCAGAAAATAGCTATCCAGACTACACTTTTTGTACCAGGCTGTAAACATGTTTATTTCTGCTGTTAAGATTGTCCTTTTTGAATGGGTGTGTATGTGGTTTCCAGTCCTTCCATAGCCAGCCTCAAGCGGACACTTGATGAACTGCAGTTTTTAGCCCTTCTGCATTTGCCTCATATCTTCAGACCGGAGGTTGCCGCATGTCCTACACTTGATAGATCACTCTCTATAGAATGTCTGACTTTCATTAGCACACTTGAACGATGCATAAATATATCAATGCAGTTTTGAGTATTAATTAGGAAGTGATGTGTCCACGATGTTCTGCAGATACACCATTTAACCACTAGTTGGGGGTTGGGTTTTTGTGCATCTGTATTTA
The DNA here is from genome assembly GCF_009762535.1 of Notolabrus celidotus. Taxonomy (NCBI): domain Eukaryota; kingdom Metazoa; phylum Chordata; class Actinopteri; order Labriformes; family Labridae; genus Notolabrus; species Notolabrus celidotus. The sequence goes on from NC_048291.1 coordinate 4,675,926, forward strand.
GCCCATAGACTCTATAGCAGTTGTTCCCAATGTGGGGGTCAGGAGACACTGATTGGGGGGTCGAAAGATGCCTTCCAAAAATCAATAAAAACTTAGTATGATCTAAAATTGCATCTTTTATCCCTTTGTTGCAAAAACATATACAACATTTGCAGCTAAATTGTAGAAACAACAATGAAAATATAAAATTTTTCTTCTTTTCTTTGTTGCCACATGACCCCTAAGGAGATTATCCTGCTATAGCTTTCTTTAAATTACAAAGATAATAGGATTTTGGATTGGCCTATGAGTTCTGTGAGCTAAATTTAACCACATCAGAACAGTGGGTCCAGTCTCCAGTCTCTGGCACTGTTATTTTCGGGGTCACAGAATACAAAGTTTGGGAACCCCTGCTCTATAGAACCAATGGACATAGTCTCAGTGACATCATCCATCGGGTTTTCCCAAATTGAGTTTTGAAGCCCAATGATGACAGACGCCATATTGGATATGCCAACTCTTGATTGGCCTTGCAAGAGGCAAAGAGGCTAAGTTGAGGCAGGCTCTAAACCTCCTGGCTAACAGTTGAAATGTGCCCACATGTTGGTGAAGTTAGCCCCGCCCCTCATTATGCCTTGTTGTGCAAAACTCAAACTTAATATCTTTAAAACAAACATTTTTCCCCACCCCTTGTATTTTTTTTTTACAAAAAGAGAAATGAGCTATTCAGACTAAGGATGGAGATTCTAACATGGCTGTTTATGGAGTCTCCTAGTCATTTAGCACCAGTCTCAAGTGGACACAAGAGGAACTGCAGTTCTGCATTGGCTTCATATTTTAACATTTTACATTGCTGCTTGGTTTGTCCTTTAATGGCTTATTGTTTGCTACAAATAAGGGACACTGGCGTTAGATTCAACAAGTGTAGACACAAACAAAATACACCTGAGGACATTTCAGTTTTAGCCTCAGAGGCAGGGTTTATATTGTTGACACAGGCTGTATCAGCTAGCATAAACTAGCATCAAGTAAGCTTTTTTTGATAGATTGGATTGGATGCTATGAAGTGAACCAATCACAGCAGAATCAGTCCAGGTCCTGGTGTTTTGTAGTTTTCGTGTACATTTTTGGGCAGGTGCACATCAAGCTAGCGCTAAATCTTTGCTGTAGACTATAGTGTATCTACCTGAGGTCCAGGGCTATTTGCTACAGAAGGTATTGATTCAACACAAATGTATAGATGGAGCTCAGGTTGGAGACACATGACCACAAACATGAATTAGAGGTTGTCAATGTTCCACAAAGATCCCTGCCATTGATTTTTAAATCAGGTTTGGTTGTAAGTACACCGATATGTTTTTAAATCCAACAATTGAACATCGGTTGTCAGCGTGTTTCGGATGCTGATGGTCGTGCAGTTATGGGTGCACATATATTCACACATTTCACGACACCTTCCGGGCCTGACTGATGCTCCATTCTGATATATGTGTGTGTGCTGGTGCCACGATGGCCCCATGCGCGTGGAAGTATTGATGTGCCATTTCTCACTCGCTGCTGCTAAATATGAGAGCCTGGTAGCAGCAGTGTGAACCCCTGACCCCTCTGGGAGACACAGTAGCATTCACGGCTGTGGGAAATAGGTCTCCGGTTCCCCAACTGCATGTTTAGAGTAATGGTCAAAGGTATGGCTGCTGGAAGGGAACATTACTGGGCATGACCAATCTGCTCCCAAATGGAATACACTTTATGTCACCGCACCAATCTGTGTAATTGACTTCGCTTTGGGCTGCAGCCATTATGGTTAAGGTTGCTTTTTTATTTTTTGACAGAACGTCAATGAAATCTGAAATGCACAAGGATGGTGGATTTTGAAAATGATTGCTTCTGATAGATTCGAATTGTGGAACATTTGGGCTGTAAAGAAACCCCTGATATGTGTAATGTGCCTGTCAAGCTGCACATGCTGTCAGGTGTATTCACACTTGGTCCTCACAGGTCTAAAGCACTGGTGGTTTCAAGTAGAATCCACTCTCGCTGTGTGGATCAGGGACTGATTTAGACCTGGGACAACAGGTGAATACAATTAACACGGTGGCAGAGGAGAGAAGCAGTAATACCGGATCTAGACCCTCAGGGCAAGATTTCAGAACACTGGCCTGACTTATTGATCTGCAACTTAGCGAGATAACAAAACTACTTGGTTGTTGGTGTGTGTGAGAGTGTGTGTTTGTGTTTATGTGCTTTTCCACTATTGGGTTACAAAAGTAAACAGATGGAGGCCAAGAAGAAAAATTACTTCATTTATCCTCTCGGGGATGCTCCAAAGTAAAGTTATAAGACAATATTGACTCCTACCAGCAGAGTGTTTAAGTTTGGAGTTGAGTTAAGAGTTACAGCTAGAATAGAGATGAGTTTTTAGTTAGAACAGCATTTAAGACTCAAGTGTCATGCTTCAAACAGCAGATAGACACATGCTATCTTATGCATCCATGTAATCCTTGTAGAGGGGTCTGGAACAAAGCATTCGTATTTCATAAAAAGCGACAAGAAAGTGTCGGACAGTCCTGTTATTAATGTCTGGTATCCATGAGTCAACTGGAAGGCCATTTATTCCTATGGGAATCTCCATGATATCTAATGTGTACAGACACCAATTAAATATCTAAGTGGAAACAGGGTGTAAGCATGGAAAAACCAAGCGTGAACACCCTCACCTTTTTGCTTCTTGCTGGGTTGAACAAAAGTTAGGTTGAGTGAACATTTCCAATATGGCCACCACCATCCAAAGGCTTCAAAACTCTGCTTCAGAAAACAACAAGGAGTGGTCTTATTATGACGTACTTTGGGCAAGAATTCAAATGATCCATCCTTGTACGGAGGTCTGGAACAAAGTATTTGATTGTCATGAAAAGTGACAAGAAAGTGTTAGATGTTCCTTGAATTAATGTGTAATTTACAATTTGGTATGTGTACAGAGGTGAGTTAACTTAAAGTCCATTTATTCCTATGGGGATCTCCATGATATCCAATGTGTACAGACACCAATTACATACCTGAGTGGAAACAGGGTGTAAGCATGGAAAAACCAAGCATGAACTCAACCTCTTCACCTCTTTCCTTCTTGCTAGGTTGAACAAAAGTTAGGTTGGGCCAGCATTTCCAATATGGCCACCGCCATCGATAGGGCAAAAATGCTGCTTCAGAAACCAACAAGGAGTGGTCTTATAATGATGTACTTCGGCCAAGAATTCAAATGATCCATCCTTGTACGGGGGTCTGGAACAAAGCATTCGCATTTCATGAGAGTTGACAAGAAAGTGTTAGACAATCCTGGTCTTGTATCCACTTGGGTATGTGTACGGAGGCGAGTCAACTTAAAGTCCATTTATTCCTATGGGGATCTCCATGATATCCAATGTGTACGGACACCAATTACATACCTAAGTGGAAAAAGGGTGTAAGCATGGAAAAACCAAGCGTGAACACCTTTATCTTTTTGCTTCTTGCTAGGTGGAACAAAAGTTAGGTTGGGCCAGCATTTCCAATATGGCCACCGCCATCCAAAGGCTTCAAAACGCTGCTTTAGAAACCAACAGGGAGTGGTCTTATAATGATGTACTTCGGACAAGAATTCAAATGATCAATACTTGTGCGGGGGTCTGGAACAAAGCATTCATATTTCATAAAAAGCGACAAGAAAGTGTTAGATGTTCCTTGAAATAATGTCTCCTTTCCACAAGGTTATGTGTCCAGAGGTGAGTTAACTTAAATTCCATTTATTCCTATGGGAATCTCAATGATATCCAATGTGCACAGACACCAATTACATACCTGAGTGGAAACAGGGTGTAAGCATGGAAAAACCAAGCGTGAACACCTTCACCTTTTTGCTTCTTGCTAGCTTGAACAAAAGTTAGGTTGGGCCAGCATTTCCAATATGGCCACCGCCATCCAAAGGCTTCAGAACTCTGCTTCAGAAACCAATAAGGAGTGGTCTTATAAGGACGCACTTGAGCCAAGACTTCAAATGATAATTTCATCGTCATTGTCCAGGTTAAGGATTATAGATGGCTCAGGAGCAAGCATAACCTTTAAGAGATTAAAAAGAGACAAACTAGAGACTAACTTGAAATTGTAAGTACCAGCAGAATATGCATGTTCAGCTCTAAAGACCTTTTGTCTCTCATCTGCTCACTTCCTTCCGACTGTTAAGCTTGTTTCTAAGTAACCACTCCAACCCCAGAAGACAAAATGCACAAATGCGCATTCACTAGCTGACATATTGGCCTCTCCATGTACATCCAGGAGTCACACACTTACATTCGCCATGTGACATCATCCCCGAGAGCGACTCTTGCCACCACTGAATTTTTCATCATTGATCTGATGTGATTTCCATGCTTGGCCGTCCCTCTGCCCTGTCAGCTCTCTCTCTATCATAGCCTCTGTGGGCCTGGAGGGCTTACTGGGCGTGAGCCATCCGCCAGTGTTTGTTGTCTCACACCATGCCCCCAACAAAACCCTCCCCTGTCTTCCACCCACCACCCTGGACTATCACACACCCTCTGGCCTCAGCGCTGCACGGCTACAAGCAGACCAGACCTTTGGATGAGAGGGTGGTATGTATTGACGTATTGACGTTGACTGTCCGCTGCCATAAAGCTTCATCACCCCCTCCTTTCCCTCCTTGTCAGAGCAGCAGCAGCAGGAGCAGTGGTCGGTTTGTGTGTGTGTGTGTGCGTGTGTGTGTATAGACTTGATGTATGACGGTGTGGGAGGCAGACTCAGTACCCCTCGGTTTCTGCTCTGCGTCCTCCGGTGGAAGCTTTCGAAACGTCCTTATATCTGGCCGGAGCTCAGTGAGCGATGGCCAAAGCCAACCTGCTGATCTTAGCACCGGGTGCATTAGTTTGCCATAAAGAAGCAGTGATTTTGAAACGCGGCAGGCGAAAACATATGAGGATGAATGACACCATATAAAAGCCAAGCTCTGTTTCGAAACCCATTAGGAGAAGCAAGTGCCTCAGCTCCGTACACAGCAAAAAGCCAGGGCCCTCCACATCCTATCCCTGCGTCCAATTGCGGCATGGATCGCAGATCACTCTTGCAGTTCCTCCCTTAACTGTCCATTTAATCAAAATTTTTAATCAATGCATTAGTACATGACAGCTGTGAGGGGAGAAAAAGCATACTTCACTCGGTGCCAGATATTGGCATCCAAAGATAGGTGGGAGATGAATGCAGCTCATTTGGTGCTGAGATTGAACAAGGGCTTTTTTTTTCTTCACTCACTGTGTGTGTGTGTGTTCAGGCGCACTCTCTCCTGGATGTTCTGAGAACAGAAGCGTGATTGTGTGCGTGTTTTTCTCCTTTTTTATGTGTATGTGCCTCCATGATCGCTCCCCCCCCCCCCCACTCCCACCCCGTGGCAGTACCTCCTAATTACTCAGATCTGCGCTCAAAGTGAAGAAATAATGAACGAGAGCTTTAATTATGCCTCCAGACAAAGGATCCCTGATGCCTCCAGAACACCGCTGGCACGCTGAGATGGGTGAGGGCAGGTTAAACAGGAGCCCTCTCCTCTGGGGTGCAGAAAAGACGGTCAGCCTTGAATTCAGACCGAGCCTGCAACCTGACATGCTGCAGGAGAACGCAAATACCGGCAGGGAGGAGGGGAGTCGGTAAAATGGACCCTACATAGGTTTGTTATCTTTAACAGATATGACACAACCTTTAATTAGCGGGGATCCCTGAAGCTCTGGGCCTGAGATATAATCAGTGGACCTTTAGCGAGTGCACAACCCTCCCTTCTCTGGGTGCTCTTGGGGGCGGACTGATCGAGGCATCCTTGTGCCCCCCTTCTACAGCGGGGTTGGCTCGCACTCTGGAGATGCCAGATAATGAGGAAGGCTGTCAGAGGGGCACTTCAAGGGTGCTCCTCCAAAGGCCTCGGTGCATCTCAAAGAAATCCAGAAGCACCAAACAGCACTGCTTTGTTTTGTACAGAGTGAGGCTCCGGAGGTCTGGGGTTGTGTGTCCGTCAGGGTGGGGGCGGTCAGGGGAACCAAACAGCTCCCAGTAGGATCCTCTACAGTGTCTTCTTCTGCTCGAGTGATCACATCAGTGGCTCAGATGGGCTAATTATATCCCACACCAAGGCTGTCACTGTGCGAAACTCAAACATCTATTTGAATGTCTTTTTCACACTGTACCAGACTCTTCACGTTCAAATGTGGAATCTAAAAACCCACTGACAGTGTGAAGTGCTTTACCTTGTGGTCCAGGAGAAAACACTCCTCTCTTAGCTTGTACTCTTGCCTGCCCTTTTGACCTGACAGCAAAGTACCTCCCAAATGGAGGACACCACTGCATCCTAAACAAAGAGTTATGACACCTCTGTGAATAGTGGCGTATCTTCAACGAGAGCTGAAAGTAGTTGAAATGAGTTACAGAGCAACGCTTCCCAATACCTCACCTCACACACGGCTTGTCTGAGTTGCTGTCAGGAAACATCACAACTGATTCTGCTTCACATTTTAATTGAGAGGTTTTGCAACAAATGTCGGCCTGTTGTGATCCATGACTCCTTGCAGGCAGGAGCTCTCCCCTCTTGCCACTGCTGCGTACCGCCACTGAATCATTTGGTGGTACCAAGCTGCAACATCCGGCCGTGTGAATTGAAGCCAATGCAGAGGTGTTAAAAAAACTGCAGTTCTTTGAGTGTCCACTTGAGGCTGGCTCTGGAAATACCGGGAACCACATGTAGTTTTGTTTCATTTACTTCCTGATTTTTGTAGACTTCAGTCCACCTGGAGGAGGTGTGTGTGTCAGCAACATGCAATGTTAATCAATGAGACTTTATTTATAAAGCGCTTTTCATGCAATGACAATGGGTACGGTTACATGATGTTTTTTAATTCCGAATTAAATAATTCGGAATTAAAGTTTTCTCCTTCGTGTTTACATGGAAATAGTAATTCCGAATTGAGGTTTACATGGAAAACACGTTTAATTGCTTTTATTTAATTCCTCTTAACGTCTGGGGGTTGGGAAGGGTTCTGATTGGACAGGGGCGGGCGTGACATAATTACGTTTACCGGAAGAAAACAGACTCCAGTTCCTGCTTCTTTCATTTTCGGTTACAACATGGAAGACCACACAATAAGTTAAAATTTCGCTTTCATTTTGACTATAGTTGTTAAAAAGCAGCTCGACACAAACGTACTGCTTCACTTTCGTCAGCTGAGGAGGAGAAGGGGGATAGAGGACCGGAGAAGGGAGGCGGAAGACCGGACTGTGGCGATTCAAAGCCGGTTAGTGCAACGGCTGCTCTACCTCAGCCTGAAATATGAGCCCGCCAGCGCGGAGTATGTGCGTCATCGCGACAGGACAAGGGAACGAGCATGCGCAGAACGACCGGAATTAATTTAAAGCGGAATGAACGTATACATGATCGAGGAATTATTCAATTCGGATTTAAAATCAGAATAAACCAGCTACTTACATCGGATTTAAGTTTAATTCGGACTTATCATTTTCATTCGGAATTAGGTGTTTACATGGTCATTTTAAATCTTTTTAAAGAGGATTTAATCTTAATTCGGAATTAAAGAGGAATTAAAAGTCTCAAGTAAACGTAGCCATTGTAACACAAAGTGCTGTACATAAAAACAACTTAAAATACAATAGATTAAGAAAAAGAAAAAGATCCCAGCCCCAGCCCTGACCCCAAACCCAACTCACAATCCTAAGGTTAAGAACACAATATATGCAACAATAATAATAATAACAATGAAAATAAAATAGATAAATGAAAAATAAAAAAGAAGTTGCTGAACGAACTGAGGAAAACGCTCTCATGATATCTTAATGAGGAAACGCAGGAGGTAAAATAAGATGGTAAAACTCAACACAGGAAATTAAAATCACCAAAATAAAATACATTTCTAAGATAATAAAACACTGAAATATTAAACCATTGAAAAAACACAAGATGCTTTACTTAAAATAAATAAATAAGTACAAACATAAGTAGAATAAAGGTGACTAAAATTTGAAATACATAATAATTAATAAATAAATAAATAAAACTATTTAGAATGAAAATAAAACTCAGTTAAAAGCGAGACTAAAAAGGTCGGTCTTGAGGTTTGCTTTTAAAAATGTTGATGCTCTGTGCAGCCCTCAGATCTTCATGCATTTTAAGCTTTGGACAAAAAGTCACAAGAATTAAGTCAAGTCAAGTCAACTTTATTTATATAGCACATTTAAAACAACCAGTGTTGGCCAAAGTGCTTTACAAGGTAAAAAGTAAAAATTACATGAAGACAACAATAAACAACACAACATAACAGGATATTAATGTCCTCTTCACGAGTAGAAGGCCAAAGAGAAGAGATGGGTCTTCAACAAAGATTTAAAACATTCAACAGTTGGGGCCGATCTTAATTGGAGTGGCAAGCCATTCCAGAGCTTGGGGGCCGCTGCTGCAAAGGCTCGGTCTCCCCGGGTTTTAAGGCGGCTTTTAGGCACATCCAGGAGCAGCTGGTTTGTTGACCTCAGTGCTCGGGTTGGGTTGTGAGCATGGAGAAGATCAGCCAAGTAGGATGGTGCCAATCCAATTAACTCACAACTCTTCACATATGAAACTTTGAGTCTGGATAAAACTGAGGAAGCATTATGAGATATTACTGCAGTCTTACATGCATTGTTCATAAGTATCCCAAATGAAGACTTACCTTCAGAGATAAACATAGCTGCCGTAGACAGCTAGCTAACATTAGCTGAACACCATGACGCAGTTGCTGCTAAGTCCTTGCAAACACGTGCTTTGTAAAGCATATATTCTCCACAGATGTCCTTTTTGAACACACAGCAGTTCACAACATAAGTTAATATTTTATTTCATGAATTGAAACTTAATCCAATTTACCTTCTCAAACAGCATGAAAGGAGAAAAACTAACCAGCTTGGACGAATTGAAATTCGTGTGGGAGACCTGGGCGGAGCTTAGATTAAGTGTTAACACTGATGGATCAACACTGTCAATTAACTCCAACACTTAACACCATATAATCAGAAATAGTTACACTTTGGGAGATAAAATCCACTCTGGAATGTTTAACCCTGAAATGTGTACCAGCCTACTTTCACTCCTTGTCATTATACATGGTTCTAATATTGATTTCTGACAATTGGACAATAACTTTCCTTCTCTGTGACTCATGACGAATATGGCAGAGGGTCATAGTTACTTTCATACAAATGTTCAGAGCCTGAGTCTTCGTTTTATATTCCATAATCCTCACTCTGACATTCTTGTGTTGTTTAAACTCTGGTGGTCCTCCTGATGGGGGAGCTGTGTCCATAGTAAAATGCAGATGTAGTACAGATCTTCTTCTATCTTGAGGTACTTGACTTCACTTGACATGTGCCGTTTTTCCCTCTAAATTGCAGAAGATAATATGTTCTGCATTTCTCTCACAGCTACAGTATAGTTACAAATTAATTGAAACCAGGCCTGTTGCTACAAGTGAGGACACTGAGTTATTGTCCTCAATACTTCTCCAAGAATCCGGAGAGTTTAACTGGCTCGAGGTGCTTTGCGTTGCAATATTAAACACTGAGCACACGTTTGGGTGTTTTAGTCTGTTATCAGTCATTTTCGACTCAATGTATTTAAATTCCTGTACTTAGAGGCGATAAATTAATTTTGAAAGAATGTAAATGTATTTTCCCCATAACAGAACCTCGTTCATGGCCATGTAGAGAGGCCTTTGGAAACGGGCTATAGAAAAGTATATTTGCAGAGAATTAAATCTAACGGATGAATAAAACATGATGAATGCAAATTGTGAAAAAGTTGTGCAGACTTTGAGTTTGAAGAAAGGGAAAGTATCATTGTTGAACGTATGACAATGAAATCAGAGCAGAATGTTAACTGGAGGAATTAAAGCTCCTGTGAGACGGTTTTTAAACTGGTTATGAAAAAGACTGAAATAAACTGTGGTGTGGACCTACAAATGCAAACTAGATCATTAGCATAAATATTGAGCACTTCTAATTTTTCATTTTTAATATCTGAAACTGCTGCAAGGGGGGTAGGTGTCAGATAAAACTAACCTTTTATTATACATGAGAGATACTTCTGTCTGTAAAAAGAAAGCAAGATGAGATTTAAAAAAAAATTTAATCAGAAAACACACATGAATGTTTAGCAAAAGTCTAGATCAGCAAACATACGGGATGTATCATTTTGTCCACAGGGGGCGCCAAAATCAACACAAACAAAAAGTGTGTTAGGAGCTTACATTAAAGGCGCTGTGTGGAGTTCCCATGTTGTGTTGAGCCTGGTGTGTTCGTATGCAATCTGTAGGTGAGGACTACATTTCCCATGAGCACCTCCACCCACTGTGATCAAAATGTGGCTCATGCTAAAGCATGCATTTATGAGATCTAATTTAATTAATTAATTTGAGTTTATTTGATTAGGAGAATGCACACTAATCAACATTTCACCACTATGCTTCAATGTAAATATGATGAAAGTAGCACAATAGCTAAATTTCATTTGTAGTCCTAAGGCAGGTACTTACATAAAACATAAAACAACAAGATCTCCTTTCAGACACTTCTTTTCTTCGTTCAAGACAGTGATGAGGTCATGTATTGATTTGTAGCAACATCAAGTTACTAGCTGTAATGTAACAACAACAATGTTTACCGTTAGCTAGCTTACGAAGGTGAGCAGATGTGCCGGTTTAACGTTACCTGGTGTCATGGTGTGAGCTCCATGGTCACAATAACTGTGTGAATTCCTTATATATGCATATCAGCTGACAGTAACACAGCCTCCTCAGTGGGCCTATTTCCAGTACTCCTTTAGGGAACACAATATGATGAGGCCTTTAATGGTCATCTCTATAAAGTATATAACTGTTTCTATAGGCTATACGCTATTAACATGTTAGTCAAATTAAAGCTGGGGTTGGCAGTCAGATTTAGATACACTTTTTGTTATACTGGTTAAAATGATCTTTATGTCCTGATGGCAATCATTACATGATGTGTTCCTAAAAAAGAGTGAAGAAAAGCTGCTATCTACAGCCGGAGTAAACCTGGGAAAACACCAACCAATCACTGTTTTTTGGGTGCCAAAATTTTAAACCATTCAAATCCCGTCCTGCCGTTCTGCCCACCTCCTGCGCGTACATTTCCCCGGCGTTCACTCCCCGTCCCCTGCCTCTACTGACTGCCCCTCTCGCTCGACCTCGGGCCTGTCCCCTCTGACCCGATGAGGTGCTTTGCTCAGGACTGTAGTCCGGATCAGAGTCTAAAAAGCTCTCGCCACGGGGGCTCTGACAAGCAGAAGAATGAATGACATTTAGTAAGTCCTACAGAAAATGTAGATGTACTGTAGCGTCCGTCCGGACGCTGTAGGGATGGCGAGCCGATTCGTGAACACGTTGAGCTTTACTTACCGGTCACTGTCGGCCGTGATCACGCCAACCAACAAAGCAACAATCAATGTTTGAATGAATGAAGAACTTCTCTTGTCTCTCCTCTCTCCCACTCACACACTCCACACCTCTCCTGATGCCTTCACTGACCGTCAACACTGTAGGAATTAAGAGCATCTACACTGAACACGTTTAACAAACAGTAGAGCTGTTACAGTATTATATATGTGTTATAACTTTTCTCCTGATATCGTGTCACCAGTACAACTGGATAATGCTAGAATGACAGTTGTGAGTGCTAACAGCAGCCATGTGTGTTTGTGTTTTTAACTTTCACTATGAGAATGTTTTGGTGAGGACCGGTTTTGAATCAGTCACCATCATATGGTCGCAAGTCAGCGGCGCTCGTGCATGTGAGCGGGGGGGGGCGTTGTTTTGGAGGAGCTCTGAGGGAGGAGGGGAGGGGTTAGACGGAGTCATGAGGAAATGCTACATTCAAATTCATGCTGGTTTTCCGACACTACCAACCCCAGCTTTAAGTCAAATTATCACGCAATGTAACCATTTAGTCCTCAAAGAGCAGTGAAGCATTCACACTTCATAGCCGTTTAGCTCTTTTCGCTAGCAAAGCCTTGGTTGTAGAGTTTCTCCAACTAAAACAACATTTCAACAGAAAACATACATCTTTTTGATAATCCTGCTCCAGTATTCTCATTGACAAACTTTACCAGCAAAGCTCTGAACAAAGAGACTTTCGGGAGAGTTCTTAATATGACTCTGTTTTATTTTAAATAGAAAAACAGACACTAAAATGCAGTAAAATGAAAGAGCCATTCCTGTTGCTTTGTCTCATTTTACTCCATAGATCATGGAGGCACATCAATCTGAGTGTGTGAGTATTTCAGAGTCAGTTAAAACTCCTTACTGTGCCTTTAAAAATGTGATCATTACACAAAAGGTGTTTTTTTTAATGCGGTATATATAAAATCAGTTCACTAAGTGCCAGTTCAGCTCAACTTTGCCACCTTCATTTTAACCTTAGATGTACATAATTTGAGTTTCAAGGATCTGAATCCTTCTCCCTCTATCAGCGTAATGGGAGTTAAGGGAAATAAACAGTCATCTCTTATGAAGATTAGTGCAAGTGCATGGTATTGATCAGCGGTCATATGATAAACAGAGAACAGGACTGCGCGGCCAATCGTTCGGGCCCCATTAGTCGCCGCTTGTATTGCCTCTGATTATTGCTGACTGTGCTCCCTGTGCATGTGATGGCTTTTTACTGCAAGAACTGCTGCTTTCAACCTTTTCCTTGAAAGAGCACATTCTAACAACACATCTTCATCAGGCTACAGCTGCCACACACAAAGAGGTAGACTGCATGTGTTGCAGAGTGAGGATTAAAAAACAGGTTGATGCTTCAAATCAGCTGGATTATAAAGAGATAATCCAAACGTCTGCGCGTGCTCACATGTGTAGAGTGACAGTCAAACATTTCCAAGTCCAGTCCCAGAGGATGAACGGTATTCTATAGTGGACTAGTATTACAGGCCCAGAAGACAGACGTGACAAGAGTCGACAGTGACAGTGATGATGATGGTGATTGTGGTAATAATGATTATGCTGATTATTACAGGGCTGCCACCGCGATGTGGTGATTGCGCCGCCAGGAAGAAATAGAGGGAGACAAAAGGGCGACAGTGACAAAACTGATGATGAGGACGATAATGATTAAGATCACTGTTTTTGTTCTTCTTTTGGGTGATCGCAGCGGTTGTTGATCTTTCTTTAATTGGCAGAGCAGCAGCGTGGGGAGTTAACTGAGGATTTCTCCACTGCGTTCGAGGGGCTTTGATTTCACATGACAAAAAGAAAAAGGCACTGTTGAGAACATTCCAGCAACTCCCTTTGAAGGGAGCGATCTGGCAGTGCTCATTTGAATTATTAACTGGGTGAGACAGACAGACAGAGCAAGCAAAAAAAAAAAAAAGGCAGGAGGGGGGGCAAAAGAGCAAGACAGAAAAACACACAGAGAGGAGAGACAGGGAGATGGATTCATGTCTTTAGCGGGCAATGCCAAACCGTTCAGCCTTTAAGCTATGTCAGATATCTGAGATGACTGATGGTTGCATCAAACTGTCAGGCACATTATGCAGGAATGAGACTTAGTTCTTAGTGGAGGTGAGCCTTTATTGGAATGACTAGTGGGGGGTTTCTTTTTTTGGTTCCTTCTGAAAATACAAGTATGATGTGTGATTATAGGTCATTTGTCCGCCTGCTGCACGCCTGGAATTATTCAATCTGCAGAGGAAGCATCACAGACAGAGCTAATTCTCCTCTGTGGTTATCCCCGAACTGCTCCCTCTGTTGTTCAGAGGTGTGTGGATGTGAACGAATGAGATCAGTTAACACTGATGGTCACTGTAGCAGCCTCTACCATCAATGAGTATGAATGGATGAATGTGATGAGTAGTGTAAAAGTGCTTTGAGTGGTCAGAAAGACTAGATAAGCACTATATAAGTACAAGTCCATTCACTATTTACTGAATCAAGAATTATCTGACTCCTCTCTTTATAAATGTTGGCCTGGCTCGGCTCATCATGGCGCTTTGTTGTTGTAGTTCAGTGAAATACAATCTTGTAAAGATAACACGTGTTTTATTCTTTCATTTTGTTGTGGTGTCTGACTTCCTGTCCTGCTCCATCAGCTTTGTGCAGATTGATAAGAGGAAGTCTTGTGTATCTGATCCGTTGCGTTCCAACCTGCCGGATCAGAGACGCAGCCGGAACACAACAGAGTGGATCCAGTGGAAGTTAACACATTGACTAGAATAGAAACCTATCAGATCCGGTGCCGTGACGGATTGGAAACGGACCGGACACGGATCTGGTGGAAGTCCCGTGTTAGTCTCCCACAGCAGGACTAATACTTCTGCATCACCAAACTTTAAAGGTGTGATCCCAGGATATGCACCAGTTTTGAGTTTCACAACACAGACAGTTCTCGTCTCAACCTTGTCATAGACTGCAGTTCAAACACTGGCATCCAAAATTGGCAGTCTGGGTACAACTTGAAAGTCATTTCCAGACATTTTCCACTAACTTATCGCTCAGATGTCCCTTAAACCTGAGATGATGTGGCATCAAGCGTGCAAAAGTCCCCTTAGGGTAGCAGCGGGAGGCGAGACACGGTTCAAACAATCATCAATCCAGGAGATCAGGGTTTAATTGCCATGAAGACTTCAGGTGTGGGAACATGTGTGTCTTAGACAGCTGCTTTTATTTGAGGAGGTGTCATTTAGAAAAAGAATCAGGATTCTGATTCAGAACAACTCTCCAATTGTCTCTGAGGACCTTTTCACACAAGCACTCCTGAAAAATATCCAGAAAATTTCAGGACAGCTTGTCCCTGAAATTGTCTGAATTGTTAGTCTCACCTCCCTCACAGTGGGAGGAACAGGAGGGGGGCGGTGTCTCAGAGGGCAGGACGCAGTGGTAGCCATTGTGTTATGCTAATCAGATATCCAAGATAGAGAATGAAGCAGAGTCAGACGTTGTGATGATTGTTTCTTGACTTGATTTCAGTGCAGTGTTGACATACACATTCACAAGGTCAGTGACTGAGTGGAAAAGAACATACTAACAGACTTAAAGAGAAGGAAACAGCTTCATTGTGTGGATATGGATTGCACCAGTCCTGCATTGGTCACATCATATAGGCATTACCACCCTTCCCCCCTCACATTTGCTGTACAATTTCTAGACCCTCTGATTGGCCCATCCTGAATTCTTGCTGAAATTGTACTACGATGGAAAAGTCTTTTCAAGACGGGGTGAGAAGTTTGAGCGTTTGCGTTCACAGTTTAAAGCTGGGGTCGTCAGTCTCGGAAAACTAGCATGAATTTGAATGTAGCATTTCCTCAGGACTCCGTCTAACCCCTCCCCTCCTCCCTCGGAGCTCCTCCAAAACGACGCCCCCCCCCCCGCTCACATGCACGAGCGCCACTGACTTGCGACCATATGATGGTGACTGATTCAAAACCGGTCCTCACCAAAACATTATCATAGTGAAAGTTAAAAACACAAACAAACATGGCTGCTGTTAGCACTCACAACTGTCATGCTAGCATTATCCAGTTGTACTGGTGACACGATATCAGGAGAAAAGTTATAACACATGTAATACTGTAACAGCTCTACTGTTTGTTAAACCTGTTCAGTGTAGATGCTCTTAATTCCTACAGTGTTGACAGTCAGTGA
The DNA here is from genome assembly GCF_009762535.1 of Notolabrus celidotus. NCBI lineage: Eukaryota > Metazoa > Chordata > Actinopteri > Labriformes > Labridae > Notolabrus > Notolabrus celidotus. The sequence continues at coordinate 4,691,627 of NC_048291.1, forward strand.
AGGCATCAGGAGAGGTGTAGAGTGTGTGAGCGAGAGAGGAGAGACAAGAGAAGTTCTTCATTCATTCAAACTTTTGATTCTTCTGCTTGTCAGAGCCCCGTGGTGAGAGCTTTTTAGACTCTGATCCAGACTACAGTCCTGAGCAAAGCACCTCATCAGGTCAGAGGGGACAGGCCCGAGGTGGAGAGAGAGGGGCAGTAAATAGAGTCAAGGGAAGCAGAGGCAGGAGATGGGGACTCAGAGTGCACGCCGGGGAAATGTACGCGTAGGAGGCGGGCAGAACAGCAGGACGGGATTTGATTGGTTTAAAATTTTGGGTCCCAAAAAACGGTGATTGGTTGGTGTTTCCCAGGTTTACTCCGGCTGTAGATCGCAGCTTTTCTTCGCTCTTTTTTAAGAACACATCATGTATTGATTGCCATCAGGACATAAAGATCATTTTAACCAGTATAACAAAAAGTGTATCTAAATCTGATTACCAACCCCAGCTTTAAGCGAACTGCTGAAAATGTTGTGCAATTTTCAGGAGGTCATTGAATACATCATGGGGTGCACCACCATATCCAGGTCTGGTCCGTCTCAGATTGCTGTTGTAGTTAAGTGAAATACAATCTGGTGATAACACAGAGTGTTTTATTCTGAAAATTAACCGGTTGCTTTCATTTTGTTTTGGTGCCTGACTTCCTGTCCCGCTCCATCTGCTCTGTTGAGATTGATTTGTCGTGCTCCAGTATCCAGCAATGATGAAGCCTTTAGTATCTGATCCATTGCGTTCCCACCTGCTGGATTAGAGACGCAGCCAGAACACAACAGAGTTAACACATTGACTAGAATAAAAACCTATTAGATCCGGTGCCGTGATGGATCTGAAACGGACCTGACACGGATCTTGCAGAATTTGGCTGAGTCATTTCTAAACCCATACACACAGGTCGATTCCTTTCATGAGTGTTGCTTCTTTGCATGAACTTCCCTCCAGCGTCATGCAGGAAGTCCTCGTCCTGCTTCTTCCTCGTCCTGCTTAAAGCGATATCTGTTTTATTTCAACCAAGAACATCAGCAAGTACAGCATTAGATCCTTATCTCTGGACCGCTCGCCAAAGATAGAAACCATGTTGCAGAAATGCATTGCAGAAGCGTGATCTTTTGATTTGATCATTCTGCATCCATCCTCTGAAAATCCTGCAGGCCATCCTGCATGGCATGAGAAAGAAGCATCACGCTAGAGGTTCTAAAAATAGAATAAATGCAATATTGTAGAGATCGCAAAGCCCCTGTGGGACCATATGTGACTTCAATGTGTACAAACTTGTCTTAAGTAGGATGATTGTATTAAAAAGATGTAGGAGAAGCCACATCAGAATGGGTGTCTTTGCAGATCTGCTCTTACCCTTGCTACCAGGACTGCATGGTTTCTTATGGTCGACCAAGCCTGGGTTAGTTCTAATTCAACTGAAGCATGTCCCAGCTCTGTTAATCAGTATGAGTAATACCCAAGTTGATCAAAGAACAAGAACTTGTGATCAAGAAAGAGATGAATAAGTGCTGTGGGGGTAGTGTAACTTTGTGATGAATAGCCTGACTCAGGATCAGCTCCAGCAAGTTGGAGGCGAATGAGGAAAACCCTCTTGACTGTGGTGAAAACAAAGAAACTGAAGATGAGAATGTAGCGGTGGCTCTTCTGTCTTTGTGCTCATGATGGGAGATGGAGACAAAGAGGATGAGAAAGTAAGTGCTGTTGAGTATCTTACACGTGTCAGACCTTTACAGTGGGACTCAGATGAGACGGGCGTGCTGCATCTTTTAGAACACACCAGGAGTTTATGAAGGAACTTTAATCACGGGTATGTCGGGTCATGTGAGCTCTTCTCTCTCGTCGTGCATGCACAGGGTTGCATCTATCATCTTCCATGCAGGAACATAAGGTGCATCTCGACTAAGAGTTCCTGGGTCTTTTAGCCCCCAGAACTGCTTTACCTGGAACTAAAAGGTTCCCGTGTCCCCATTGTTGTCTGCGTTTTGACTGCGGGGCTGAAGTCCTGGGTAAGTTGTGCAAATCAGGTCAGTGATGTATGGAGAAACAAAAAGTAAATGCACTACACCACCAGACCAGTAGAGGGCAGTAAAACAAAGACGTCTGTCTGCTTCCACCATAGAAGCAGACGGATAGGCAGGTATCACTATGAGCAACACAACAGTTAGCCTGTTAGCATGAAGAGGCTCAGCTTGTGCTGTTTTTGATGGTGCTATATTTCATCACAGATGGATTCAATTCATCAACATGTGAGAGGAGATAAGCGCGAGTAGCAAAGACGTTTCAACACGGCTTTAAAATCCTTTTGAACTCAAAAAGCCGTGGCAGAGATCGGCCGGTGTTTTGGTTTAAACCGCAACCCTGTTAACTGGAGACTTTCAGCCAGATGCATCCCTCATAAACGTCTTTAGACGATGATTAAATATCTGATGAGGATATTTTGAAATCTTAATAAAAAAACTAAACTAGTTTGCATTCCCAGGAACTCCCTCTGTGTTTCAACAGCTGTGGAAACTCCACAAACACTGACACGTTCAGCTGAAGGCCTCCAGTTTACAGGGTCACTTTTAAAACCGGAACACCTGGAGGAGAGACGCATTCACGGCGGGCTGAGAGAAGACTACTGTTACAAGCTGCTAAATCAAGAGAATCACAGCTTCTTCTTCTGAAAAGTACACACACATACAAAAAAGATAGAAGAAATAAAAACGAATGAAAGAAAGAGAAATCAAGAGAATCACAGATGTTATTGTGGATTAAAAAAACTGCAGTTAATGTACCAATCAAATATGTTCAGCATTGTAAGCCCTGCCCCCTGAAAGTCCTGGGACCTTTGAAAAGTACTACACCCCAAGCAGGGGCTTTTTAGGGGGGAGATTAACTACCCCTGAACTAAATTTAGACCCTGGTTCCTCTGGTTGAAACGCACATAGTTCAGGGGTAAAGTTCCTCCAGTCCTAAAACGCCTATACGTGTGTGTATTTTTTTAAATGTTGGGTCAAATCCGGTGTGTGGTTGGATGTCCTGCGTCCATAAGTGTTCGGGCACGTCATTCAGGACCCTGCTGTGCTGTACCCCGATGATGACCCATGCTCCACCAGGGTGTGCTGAGGCATCAAGGCTTTGAAGCCAAGGCTGTGTCGGATAAGATTAAAGATATATTCCTTGCGTTTTCCTTCAACTTTAAGGTAATGGAGTCTCCATACCCGACCTCCTCCTCCTGTGATGTAACCACCACATCTTGTACATTCTCTTTGTCTGCTTCTTTTAAAGCTGAATCAAACAGACTTAATCAGGAAGATACATTAAAAGGAAGCGCTGCATGTGTTTTTGCTTGTACAGTTTAGCGTGCGCTCCAGAACACGCATGGCTGGATGCACATTGGTGCACGCAGGAGGATTTCAGGAGTGTGTGTGTGTGTGTGTGTGTGTGTGTTCTTTTGTTTTAATGCATTCTCCCCTGGCTTCTTCACAGATATAGCCGTTATACGTGCTGTACAGTATGTGTCCTTGAGCGCACGCACAACCAAGAACAGAGAGGGAGGGGAGGTGGTGCCGGCCACCAAGGGGGTGTGTGTGTGTTTATGTGTGTGTTTGCAGGGTGGGGGGGCCTGCAATTAAAAGGCAGCATGCAGTGTCCCGTGAGGTGCTAATGCCCAGGATCAGCTGTTCTAATGTCATTCACATCCCCTCTGTTATCCAGCCGGCCCCGTTTGATGTATGAATCCATCGGGGACTTCATCAGTAACCCCCACACCCCCTCTCCCACTACCACCACCCCCCTTCTCAATGCTACCACCACTTTTATAACCCCACCCTAACCTACCCAACCCCCTGTCAGCTCTACAACCCCTCCTCCTCCTCTTCTTCCTCCTCCTCCTCCTCCTCCTTGGCTTGCACAGAACCTCCCCTTCTGTGTCTGAATGCTTATGTTGGCTTTTATCACGCTCAAAGTAAACAGAGTCGCGCCAGGGATAGTGAGAGAGAGAGAGCGAGCGAGAGAGAGAGAGAGAGAGAGAAAGAGAGAGAGAGAGAGCATCAGTGATAAAGGTGGAACATGCACATTGTCTGCGCACCGCTCGCATCCCTGCTACATCTTCAATAGAGGCACAAAAGCCATCAAAAAGGAGATTTTAAAAAGGCAAAAAAAGGAAGCAGAAGAAAGGAAGTGATCCGAAGAGTGACAGAGAGAGAGAGAGAGAGTGGGAGCACGCGAGCCAGAGAGAGAGAGAGAGAGAGGAAGAAAGAGAGTAGAGCGAAAAGGATCTCCCTGCTAAATGCGCAAAGCGTCCCGTCACCCCTCGCTCAGCTCCATGGCCAACTCCGGCTGCCTGCTGCTCTCCAGCCCCGGGATGCTACCTCACTCGCTCCAGTGTCCCCCCGCGTTCCTCTACCTGCCCGAGGTAAGACTGACTGAAGCACGCTTTGTCGCCCTCCCCTTCTCTTTCCTTTCTCTCTCCCTCTCTCTCTCTCTCATCCACACTCGCTCTCATTCCGTGCCGTTTCCCATTCCTCCGCGCGCTCCTCGGGCGGCACGTCACAGGCATCGCGCTGGCTTTTGTGTTGTTACCCTGAGTGCTTTCACCCCCTCTAACCCTTGACCCTCACCCTGATTGTGTTGCCTCTAAAAGGAAGGGGGATAGGATGGAAGTGGGGGACCAGGCTAGACCAGAGGTGATTAGACGGGGTCCACCTCTTTTAATTTCATCATCTCTCAGCCTTTTTATTTTTCCTCTTCTTCTTCATCATCATCACCTCTCTCCTCTCCCCTGCCCCCCTTCTTTTATTATTATTTTTGTACTGAGAGAAATTAAAGCTGTAAATTAGGAGTCTCTGTGACGTGGGGCCAGGCAGTGTTTGTGAACATCACTCACTTCATGACTCATTGTGTTTGGAAATGTTTTCTCGGGTCACTTTTGTCGGGCTCATACATCCTCATCACTTCTCTGGTGCCAGGATGAAGCTGCTGCACAGTTTGCTTTATAAAACCCCCAAAAGAGAGTCACTGCATCTGCAGTTTTGTCACACTTCTTCTGCAGCTTTTTGGGTCCACATATATGGAAAGAAACACTTTAATGTTATGCTAAATTCTGTTACCTAGACTGACCCTGACAGGAAACAGAGCTTGAAACATTTAGAAAGAGAAACAGATGATTTTACAAAGCGTGTTCCAATCTCTTCTCGTCTAATCTGAAAGTTTTTGCATGCTGTGAGGCCTCCGGGACCAAAACACCAAATAGAGGAAATTATATGTTTCATTGCTGGTGTTTAAATTATGCTGAAAAAAAATCTGTCTCCAGCTGCACTTTGATTGCAATTTACTTTTGTAATGTGAAAACAAATCTGTGTCTGAATTCAAATGTCTTAGCTCCCTATTTCTGGCGGACACTAATCCTCATATCTTTCTCTTGATAAGGGTGTTTTGACTAACAGAATTCAAAGTCATAAGATTTGCTCTGTTTTTCCACCCTATTAAACTTGTTAAAAAAAAAAAAAAGAAGCGCCTTTTATGCTGTGAATTGTTTATGAGAAGGCCCACAGCGAGAGCCTTAATCTCTTTCACACCCCTTCATTTTTCTAATAGTCTAACGCTCTGAATAATTATACATTCCTGCAAATGAACATTGATTTTTTTTTATGTTTTTGGGGTTTCTTTTCCTCCCCCTTTTTGGAAATTGATTCTGTCACTGATCCCCCTTGTTTGGTGAAACCTGAAGACTGCAATTTTCTGAGGAAGGGGAGGTGAAAAATGAACAACAAGGTGACTCCACAGAGCCGGTGGTGCATGCTGTCAGCTGAATCATCCACATGTTTTAACTCCTCAAGTCGAGGCTGTGGCAGTGCGTGCGTTGAGGGGGTGATATGGGTGGGTGTGAGTGTGGGGTGCAGGTGGATTGGGGGTCGAGCATCCAATTCTGTTTTTACTACCAGCAGCATGTGTTGCAGTAAACAGTGTGTGTTACTGCAGCTGATTGAGGGGAAATAACGGCGCTCGCGGTGGAAACTCCTTTCTGCTTTCTCATTTGGAGTCCCACTCCTCCCCCTGTTTTTTCTCCCCCACCATCACAGTAATGGCCCTCACCTCCTCCCACCCATCTGTCCAAAGCGGGCAACTCTCTGTAGGGTGAGGGAGGAAGCAGAGGGGGGGCGTGTGTGTGGACCACCGGGTGAAAACACCTCCACAAACTTCTAATGGAACGAACACTCAGAGGATAATCTCTCCCCTCAGGTTACAACAATCCTGACAATTAACGCAGACCCCTGAGTAATTAATTTGTCATTCCGCTGAACAATACATCATTTTTCAATTCTCGTTGTATTTCAAACATTTGAGTAGTTTGAATTTTGATGACAGCGGTAAAAAAAATTGTGCAAAGCCTCCTGAGCTGAAGTAAAAAAAACGTGAGCAAACAGAGTTTAGGTGGTTTTACCTGCCACTACATCCTTGTTACATCCAAATCCTCAGAGCGGCTAGTAAGCCTCTTGAGCGTGTGCACCTGTGTGTGAGTGTGAGTGTGTGTGCGTGTGTGTGAAGACACAGTATGTTGCTTTAAAAGTCCAACACAGAGCTGAAATTGACACTTCCTGTGTGCTATTTTCATGAAACATCCCTTTTTTTTTTGTTTCAAATCCCTTTAATGTATCAGCAGCTTTTGTTCCTTCTCTTTTTTTTCCCTCCCCTCTTTGCGGTAAATCCTCGCCCTGCAGCGCTGCGAGGGGAAACAACCCTCCTGAATCGCACTGTGGCCAGCAATCCCCCCCCCCCCTTACTCTCCCACACATCCCTCGTAGGATGCTTGCCCCTGTTTCCCACCTCCCCTCGCCCCTCTCTCCTCCCCTCCTCCTGCCACCACACCACACCACATTGCAGGGCTGCAGCGTGGGCTTGTGCAAGATGACAGCCAGAGAACAGAAGGGGGAATAGATTGAGGTGATAGCCTCTGCCTTGCAGTTTGTTTGCATTTCAAATAAGACACTGTATTAAGTTGGGCTCTGAACAGCTTTGCTTATTATGTGTGAACATGGCGCTGCATGATATCACAGGAAGACAGGAGTTTATTACATAAAAGATTAGCGACGCACACCTTGCCTTTATTTGTGTGCAGCACTCTTTTTTGGGGGGGGGGGGGGGGGGGGGGCAGTGTTCCCAGGCTTTTTTTTTTTTTTTATGCTTTGATGCGCTTTGTAGTCGGCTGCGGCTGCGGCGGCGGCGTCTAAATCCTGGCTAAGTGTTTGTTTTCATTAACACAAGGAGAGACTCCCCACAGTGTGGAGGGAGAACTGTGGGCTTCTGATTACAAAAAAAAGAGAAGTAGAAGAAGAAGAAGAAGTCATCTAAAAGGGCCTTCCCTCTGCTTCCACACATGGAAGGGGCGGGGGGTAACCTACCTGCTCCATCCCTCTGCAGCATGATGTCACTTCTCTCCTTTCCTTCCGTCAGTTTGTATTTGTATTGTAAGGGGTGGGGGTGTGGGGGGGCTCATTTTGTGAGTTATGACGCTGGATATTGAGGAAGTTATGAATTACAGTGCGGTGAGGCTTTTACGGGACGCAATGCTCACCGCTGTAGGCCCGTATTAAAGTATAAATATATTTATGGCACAAACCGAAGCTGACGGGGGGGACGGGGGGGGGAGCTCAGGTTGGCTCATGGTAGTTAGTAGCTGTCTTCAGAGCCATAAAAACATGGCATCTCATGGATTTTCTATTTACCAGGCACTGGGTGGGCATATGGCAACGCTCGTAAATGTAACTCTATTATCTAAGACGGTGCTGTTGGGTGGGAAGCAGGGTGTTAGTTACGTCTAAAGAGGGAAAAAAAAGCAGCAGTTGTTATTGTCTTCATGTCACATCTTTCTCGCCGTCTTTGCCTCGGACTTATCTTAAGATCTGCCGTTTTCTGAAATTGCCTCCCTTTGATTTGTAATTGGATTTTCTATCATGGCATTGCGCTGCGCTGATGTCTATTGTTATTGTTGCATGTATTGATTTCTTTTTTGTGGCTTCGTCGGTCGGGCTGTTTTGAATTTCCCCCTTAACTGTACACGGCTCTGGTATCGTTCTAAATGGTTAGGTCACCTCGAAGAGACCATCCTTTTATGTCGGTGCATCCTAGGAGGAATCGCCCGGGCTCTCTGGTTTCAGGGCCTCCTCCTCCTCCTCCTCCTGCTCCTTTTCCTTTTTCTACTCACACTGATCTCTTTCCTACGACTGCTGGAACCTTCTCTCCTCTCACACACACACACACACACACACACTCACACTGATACATCTGGTGAAAGGCGAGGGATGCAGAGAGAAGAGGCCTGGGAATACTCGTGACACACTTCCCCCTCGGTTCAGGCCTTGATCCTGCCTCCCAAAGCGCTGCTATTCACAGGGACTTTAGATATCGAAGGATTCAGGTTGGGGCGGTCTCCCGGGGGGACGGACTAATGTGAGCCGCGCAGAGACGGCTTCTTCCTGGGGGATAATTATTGTAGGCCAAGCTGTACTATTGACAGCTGTAAATGGAGATGCTGTCTGTAACTGGGGAGGCCTAATAGGTTTTTGTCCCTACATGGGCTCTCGTTAGGCCGGTGTGTGAGCATCAGAGATGAGTTTGAGAAATGAGCCGCGGCCTCGCTGGGCTTCAAATGGAACTCAGAGAGACTCTCACTCCCATCACGCTAACACCCTCCCCCCTCCTCCTCCCGCTGACCTCTTGGGAAAAGGGTTAACACACAGGCGCTCATTTCGATCCGCTATTAGACTCTTTCCGTTCAAACGCTCCCATCATCTTGAGAAGATCGCTGGTGATGTGTATAGTTCTCTTATTGTCTTCAAACACCAATTAAAACACCACCAATGAATCATGCACACTCTTCTATGATATATCCCTTCACTACATTGAACACACTGTGGTTTACATGGACTCAATCACACAGACAGCCTCCCACTACAGCTTAACACTAAAACTCTAATGTGGATTAATCCGCTGCTGAAAGTAGTCCCTAAAAAATGCAGGAATACCCCTTTAAATTTAAGACGTTTTACGTGTTTTAAAGTGATTCACAGGAAGTTGTGATGTAATGTCAAAATGTTAAATTCTTAATTTAACAATTTGACCAAACACTGCACATTAATTACAAGAGTTGACTGCAACTAAACCGTTTGTGATGTAATGTTTCATGCTTGTAGGGCGATAAAGCTGATTCTGATATATATAGAAAGTGCAAAATGTTAAATTCTCAATTTAACATTTTGCATTTCAGACCAAACACTGCACATTTATTGCAAGAGTTGACTGCATCTAAAACATTTGTGATGTCATCTGTCATGCTTGTAGGCCGATGGAGCTGATTCTGATATATATAGAAAGTGCAAAATGTTAAATTCTCAATTTAACATTTTGCACTTCAGACCAAACACCGGACATGAATTACAAGAGTTGACTCCATCTAAACCATTTGTGATCTTATGTGTGAGGGCCGATGAAGCTGATTCTAATATTTATTGAAAGTGCAAAATGTTAAATTCTCAATTTAACATTTTGCACTTCAGACCAAACACTGCCAATTTACTAGAAGAGTCGACTACATCTAAAACATTTGTTATGTTTTGTGTCATGCTTGTAGGCCGATGAAGCTGATTCTGATATTTTAGAAAGTGCAAAATGTTAAATTATTTATTTAACATTTTGCACTTCAGACCAAACACTGCACATTTATTACAAGAGTTGACTCCATCTAAAACATTTGTGATGTCATTTGTCATGCTTGTAGGCCGATGGAGCTGATTCTGATATTTATAGAAAGTGCAAAATGTTAAATTCTCAATTTAACATTTTGCATCTTCAGACCAAACACTGCGCATTTACTACAAGACTTGACTCCATCCAAAACATTTATGTTTTGTTTCATGCTTGTTGGCCAATGAAGCTGATTCTGATATTCATATGAAGTGCAAAATGTTAAATTCTCAATTTAACATTTTGCATCTTCAGACCAAACATTGCACATTTATTACAGGAGCAGACTCCATGTAAACCATTTGTGATGTAATGTGTCATGCTTGTAGGCCAATGAAACTGATCCTGATTCTGATATTTATAGAAAGTGCAAAATGTTAAATTGAGAATTTAACATTTTGCACTTCATATGAAACTTAGCACATTTATTACAAAAGCTGACTCCGTCAAATCATGTATTCATAACCTTCTTTGAATAACATGACGGTGCTTTAATGAAGGAAAACACATCATCCAATAATGCTGCACTGACATATCAGCACCCAGACGTGCCAAAGAGAGCCTTTGAGTTTTCATAGATCTTGTTTTCAGCTAAGAACAAATTAGGACAAGAAAACTATTGTGATTATTATTTCATTAGATGCTACCTCAGTGTGTTTTAAGAACAGATACCTTGGTGGCGAATGAGGCCCAGTGTCATTCAAAGTGAGAGCAGATTGTGCTGATGCTTGATGTTTATGTTTGACTAAAGAAGAAACAGTGTGTTGATGCACTTACATTTTTAGGCTGCAACATTAAATCTGATCCTCTATTATGCCGCTGAATCAACCAGAAGTTGAAATATTAAAACTCAGCAGAGGTCAGCGCTGTCTGACTGTTCGTGTTGTTCTCTCTCCGCCTTGGCTAATTCTTCTTTCCTGCTTTCATTTGCTTAAATGATACCCAGGTTAAGTCGTCCCTGAGTTCTTGTGAATGCAGCACAATGCAGTTTGTTTGGGTCCTTTAGAAAAACTCCTCTCTTTACTTTCCCCACTTGCAATTCAAAGCCAGATCCTATTATCATGTTAAGGCATTTGTCACATCACAAGCTATCTGATTCTGTCTGTTGTGTTGTTATTGGTAAACGCTGTATTTCAGATATTTCCATTATATCATAAAGCAATGCCAGCTTTGTTGTTTTTCAGTCAATTTATCCCAGCACATTTCACTCAGATTCAATCAGGCACAAGTAAAAAAAAAACAACTTAAAACCCAATTTCAAGGGCTCTGGAATATACCTCTCAATATGCTCTGTGTTTGTGTGTGAAATCATTCCGAGTCCTCCTCTCACCGCCGTTCAGCTGTTTTTGTCCCTTAAACAGCTGATTCATAGCGGCATAACAAAGGCGGAGGGGACTGATTGAAATGTTTTCTCACTTTTCTCCTGGCCCGGAGGAGAATTGTAAATCACAGCTCAGTCGTTTATTTTGAAATTTCATTTGGTGTGTGAGCGAGTGCTGCCTTGTTCTTCACAGAGACTTCACAGTCAGCCTCACTTGTGTGTGTGCGTGTGTGTGTGTGTGTGTGTGTGTGTGGTTTTTTTTTTCTTAAGGCTACCCACCGTCTTACTCCACTAGACCTTTGTAAATGGAACAAAATTAAATTTGTTCCCTGTACAGAAGAATGGCACAGTGCAGAGAGATTTACACACCAACAAAGGTTTTCCACCGGGGGTCTGCCCGTGTTTTTAATCTGAGCGTATTCTGAGCTTACACATGTATATGAATTCCTGTCATCTTAAGGTGGAGGCTTGCAGGCCTTTGCATGCACGCTGCCGTGCAGTGCATCAATAAATGTGCATTTACATTTTGCCAATAATGCTAAATATCCTCCAGTCATTAATGAGGAGCGTTAGTCTGTAGTGCTATTGTCTATATTCTGGACCTATAGTGTCGCTGCATTAGAATTCACTGTGCTGCTGATGCTAATATACTCCACTTCTGGATGACAGTTGCACATGAACTCGGCTCACAATGAGGACAACTTTGTTTAAGGTGGAAATATTATATTAAAGCTTTGTTGCCTTTTGTTTTAGAGGAGAATAACACACAACACATATTTACTTCCACCTGCAGTGGTGGCGTTTGAAACCAAATACCATACTGTTAATGAATATAACACAGTTTATTACAGTAAACACTCATTCCTCCAAAATCAGCCAAAGTTATGAAAACATATGGAGCTGTTTAGACCTTGAAATCATTGAAAATTTAACATTAAATCAGAAACCTGCTTACAGATTTGAGAAACAACATTTCAAGATAATTACAGATACTGCACAGTCGACTACGGAAGGCAGTTATAAGGGGTCCTGCAAATCTTTGAAAATTAAAGATCATAAAAAGTCTGAAATTAAGTTTCACTTTTACTCATAAGAGGTCTGAAAAGCAATGTCTAAACAGCATTGTATGAATTTCATTATTGCTTTTTGTGGATGTTTGATTGCACGTGACAAATTCAACATTTACGTTGGCTTATTTAGGGAGGAGAAACTATGACAACACGTATTTACTTCCACCTGCAGGGTTGAAATGTATGAACGTTTGATAAGTTGTGGTTGTGTTTGAAAACACATACCATACTGATAATGAATACAACACAGTTTATTAAAGTAAACACTCATTCCTCCAAATTCAGCCAAAGTTATGAAAACATATGGAGCTGTTTAGACCTTGAAATCATTGAAAATTTAACATTAAATCAGAAACCTGCTTACAGATTTGAGAAACAACATTTCAAGATATCTACAGATATCGACTACAGAAGCCTAAGGAAGCATTTTTAGGGGGTCCTGCAAAGCCTTGAAAAGTCTTAAAAGTCTTCAAGTAAATTTTGAAAATTAAAGATCATAAAAAGTCTGAAATTAAGTTTCACTTTTACTCATAAGAGGTCTGAAAAGCAATGTCTAACCAACATTGTATGAATTTCATTATTGCTTTTTGTGGATGTTTGATTCCACGTGAAAAATTCAACATTTACGTTGGCTTATTTAGGGAGGAGAAACTGTGACAATACGTATTTACTTCCACCTGCAGGGCTGAAATGTATTAACGTTTGTGAAGTTGTGGTTGCGTTTGAAACCAAATATAACACAGTTTATTGAGGCAAACACTCATTCCTCCAAAATCAGCCAAAGTTATGAAAATATATGGAGCCATTTAGACCTTGAAATCATTGAAAATTTAACATTAAATCAGAAACCTGCTTACAGATTTGAAAAACAACATTTCAAGATATCTACAGATATCGACTACAAAAGCCTAAGGAAGCATTTTTAGGGGGTCCTGCAAATCCTTGAAAAGTCTTAAAAGTCTTCAAGTAAATTTTGAAAATTAAAGATCATTATTAGTCTGAAATTAATTGTATGAATTTCATTGTTGCTTTTTGTGGATGTTTGATTCCACGTGACAAATTCAACATTTATGTTGGCTTGCTACGTTAGCATTCACACAAAATCAATGGAAGAGACTGGAAAAAAAAAGATGTAAAACGAGGAATGAGTAGATGGCTTGAGAAAACATTATAAATACATTTTGAGGCCTTTTTTGCCTTTATTGATAGGACAGCTGTAGATAGACAGGAAATGTGGGGAGTGGAGAGTGGGGGGAAGACATGAAGCAAATGGTCTCGGCTGGGAATCGAACCGATGACCTCTGGGACAAGGACTATAGCCTCTGTATGTGGGGCACTTGAACCGTTAGGCCACCAGTGCCCCTGTACTGTATGAATATATACCAAAGGCTTTTTGTGCATATCATTGGCTGATTCATTTTCTCATTAGAAGCCATTCAGGTCTATTTTTTTGGCATGTGATATCTTAAAATATATATAGCATATATGTGGACTAGTCAGGTATATGTTCCAGATTAACTCTAAGAAGACATTTTTGTTTAGTAGAAATAAGACAAAACACATCTACTGTAATTAAGGTGAGTGTTACACTACTGCCCCGTGTGGCAATCGTGAGTATTACAACAACAAACACTAAAAGAAATCATAAAAGTGATCCTTTAAAACCTTTTTTTTTTAAATGTTGTTACAAGCAATGTAAGATAACTTTACCTCACTTGCAAGATATAATATGCACCTTCTTTAAAAGTATTAAAAACCTTGAAAATTGTCATTCCACCTAGAAAATATCTTTAAAAAACTACCTCTTTAATTTTTCTCCAGGAGACAAAAACATTAGTAAGTATCACTGCTCCTTTTTGTGTCTCTGTTTGGCTGCTTTGGGCTTCCATACATCACACTTCACTTCCCTTTTTGACAGCCCCAGAACACTCACTAGACAGGATTCCCCTATAACTGATGTACTATAAAGTATGTTCATTCACAGACTTAAAAAGGTTCAGCTAAAGGCTCCTGGTCACAGAGGGATGTTGACACTCTCTGCTTGTCAAATCTGCATTGCAGTGGCCTTATTTCTGAGCCAGGCCTTTTATTACCGCTCAGGATTGTCCGCTCGGTTTAGAAATCTCTGCTGCTCGGTCCGCTTGAGCGCTCCTTTAGGCCAAACGCAGGACTCACAGGACTCACATGAGCAAGGGGAGGGCAAGACGCACAACACAACACCCTCCCTGGCTTTACACAGCGGGAGCTTTTTGCTACATCACACACACTTTTACACACGTATACACTTACAGGAGGGTAACCTCGCCGTACCAGGACTATAATCTGTCCCGAGGTTTTTCTATTCCTGCAAATGGCACGCTGAAACGCTCAAGCAGCCAGAGCAGCTTGAGTCCAATTATTTCTTTACTGCAGTATCCCAGCCAGCTGTGATTAGTATGTTTATAATGTAGTGTCACTTTCATACTGTCCTTCAAGCATTCTCCTCTCCGTGGGATCCTCTCAAATGAGACGTATTAGCCTGTGTGCTGAGTTAACAGAGTGGCCGTACAAGTGAAAGCAAAAAAAAAAGGGAGCTATCACAAGCCATTAAAAGCACTGCACCTTTTTATCACCAGCGGCTTAATGGCAGCGGTGAACAGCAAAAGCATTATCACCGCTCCTGCAAGCGTGTTTTTCCTCTCCGTCGCCAGAAGACACACTGCTGACAAATAGATCTGCGGGCAAACGCTGAAATTTTGTTTTTCAAAAGGTCATTATCCGTCTTCATCGGAGCAGCGGCGGCGGTGGCGGCGGCGGCGGCAGCGGCAGGCGCATTGCATTGGGAAGCAAGTGTGAGGGAATTATTCGGCGGCCTCAGAAGTCTCCCCTCCCCTTCAGTTTCTGATCTCATTGTTTTATTTCTTTTAAAGGATGCAGCCATACAGAGTGTTTGAGTACTAAGACGCACCCTGGGTCACCCGCTAAAGAAGATCAATATTTGAACTATGCTGTTGTGGGTCAGCATGTACGGGTGTATAAAATTAAATGGTGCTTGAAATTGATTTCAAGTTCCCCTTGAAAAAAAAATAAATAAAAAAAACACGTCCACAGGTATTCTATGAAACCACGATGTGAGAGGAGATGACCTCCACCCAGGTAGATTCATAATTGTTTTTGTTTCTCCAAATTAAATGAGCCCTTTTATTATTAGTATTATTATCTCTAGATTGCAGAGGTGGGGGTCCGGCACTGCCTGTTATGGCACGTTTGTTTTTAGAGACCTAAAGTAATAGAAGTAATGACCGTGAGTAGAGCTGGGCGATATTGAAAAAGATGTTATCATGATAAATGCTTCCAAATCAGTCGTAATCATCATTTAATTTAAATTTAAAGTCAGATTATTGCCTCTGGATGAAAGTTGAAGGAACCAGATGGTGTGTTAGCTTGTATCTGGATTTGGTTTTCTGATAAGGTTCTTGAATCCATCATTTCTATCAGTGCTAACAGGAAGCAGGTCTTTTGTGCACAGCTGGCCGGCTTCAGCTGTTTACATTCGGCTCCAAACGTCTTTAAGCCCCGCCTACCTCTAACCCTGCGACATGATTGGCTGTTCCATGCTGTCTTCTTCTTCTGTGTAATGTTGGGTGGCACCTAGCATTTCACGCGCATTAACACCCCTTCCCTTTTCAGTGGTTGGGAGGTGTAATTACAGGTTTAAATAATTGTCACGATAATCATCAAATCATCATTTCATTTAAATTTAAAGTCAGATTTTTGCCCCTGGATGAAATTTGAAGGAACCAGATGGTGTGTTAGCTTGTATCTGGATTTGGTTCTCTGCTAAGGTTCTTGAATCCATCATTTCTATCAGTGCTAACAGGAAGCAGGTCTTTAGTGCAGAGCTGGCAGGCTTCAGCTGTTTACATTCAGCTCCAAACATCTTTAAGCCCCGCCTACCTCTAACCCTGCGACATGATTGGCTGTTCCATGCTGTCTTCTTCTTCTGTGTAATGTTGGGTGGCACCTAGCATTTCACGCGCATTAACACCCCTTCCCTCTTCAGTGGTTGGGAGGTGTAATTACAGGTTTAAATTATTGTCACGATAATCATCAAATCATCATTTCATTTAAATTTAAAGTCAGATTTTTGCCCCTGGATGAAATTTGAAGGAACCAGACGGCGTGTTAGCTTGTATCTGGATTTGGTTTTCTGATAAGGTTCTTGAATCCATCAATTCTGATGGTGCTAACAGGAAGCAGGTCTTAGGTGCAGGTTTTGAGTTTGCTTCCGTGTCGCTCGTTACAGATGTGTTTACATTCGGCTCCAAAAGTCTTTAAGCCCCGCCTACCTCTAACCCTGCGACATGATTGGCTGTTCCATGCTGTCTTCTTCTTCTGTGTAATGTTGGATGGCACCTAGCATTCAATGTGCATTAACGCCCCTTCCCTTTCAAGTGGTCAGGAGGTGTAATTACAGGTTTAAATAATTGTCACGATAATTATCAAATCATCATTTCATTTAAATTTGAAGTCATATTTTTGCCCCTGGATGAAATTTAAAGGAATCAGATGGTTTGTTAGTTTGTGTCTGGATTTAGTTTTCTGATAAGGTTCTTGAATCCATCATTTCTGACGGTGCTAACAGGAAGCAGGTCTTAGGTGCAGGTTTTGAGTTTGCTTCCGTGTCGCTCGTTTCAGCTGTGTTTACATTCGGCTCCGAACGTCTTTAAGCCCCGCCTACCTCTAACCCTGCGACATGATTGGCTGTTCCATGCTGTCTTCTTCTTCTGTGTAATGTTGGATGGCACCTAGCATTCAATGTGCATTAATGCCCCTTCCCTTTCAAGTGGTCGGGAGGTGTAATAACAGGTTTAAATAATTGTCACAATAATTATCAAATCATCATTTCATTTAAATTTAAACTCAGATTTTTGCCCCTAGATGAAAGTTAAAGGAACCAGACGGTTTATTAGTTTGTATCTGGGTTTAGTTCTCTGATAAGGTTCTTGAATCCATCAATTCTGATGGTGCTAACAGGAAGCAGGTCTTAGGTGCAGGTTTTGAGTTTGCTTCCGTGTCGCTCGTTACATATGTGTTTACATTCGGCTCCAAAAGTCTTTAAGCCCCGCCTACCTCTAACCCTGCGACATGATTGGCTGTTACATGCTGTTTTCTTCTGTGTAATGTTGGGTGGCACCTAGCATTTCACGCGCATTAACACCCCTTCCCTTTCCAGTGGTTGGGAGGTGTAATTACAGGTTTAAATAATTGTCACGATAATTATCAAATCATCATTTCATTTAAATTTAAAGTCACATTTTTGCCCCTGGATGAAAGTTAAAGGAACCAGATGGTTTGTTAGTTTGTGTCTGGGTTTAGTTTTCTGATAAGGTTCTTGAATCCATCATTTCTGACGGTGCTAACAGGAAGCAGGTCTTAGGTGCAGGTTTTGAGTTTGCTTCAGTGTCGCTCGTTTCAGCTGTGTTTACATTCGGCTCCGAACGTCTTAAAGCCCCGCCTACCTCTAACCCTGCGACATGATTGGCTGTTCCATGCTGTCTTCTTCTTCTGTGTAATGTTGGGTGGCATTTAGCATGTAATGGGCATTAACGCCCCTTCCCTTTCAAGTGGTCGGGAGGTGTAATAACAGGTTTAAATAATTGTCACGATAATTATCAAATCATCATTTCATTTAAATTTAAAGTCAGATTTTTGCCCCTGGGTGAAAGTTAAAGGAACCAGATGGTTTGTTAGTTTGTGTCTGGGTTTAGTTTTATGATAAGGTTCTTGAATCCATCATTTCTGACGGTGCTAACAGGAAGCAGGTCTTAGGTGCAGGTTTTGAGTTTGCTTCAGTGTCGCTCGTTTCAGCTGTGTTTACATTCGGCCTTGAACGTCTCACCTGAACGTCTGACATGATTGGCTGTTCCATGCTGTCTTCTTCTTCTGTGTCATGTTGGATGGCATTTAGCATGTAATGGGCATTAACGCCGCCTCCCTTTCCAATGGTTGGGAGGTGTAGTTCCAGGCTTAAATGTTTCATCCAACATTTGTAGTATTTATATTGAGAACAAATTGATTGCCAGAATTTTTGTTATCGAATTATCGCCCAGCTCTAGCTGTGGCATCTCCGCCGGCCACTCCCTCTAACTCTGTGAGACAAACGATCCTGGGATGGACCTCAGTGTAAAGAATGAGGCCTTGGTTTTGGTGGATCTCTGCTCTGTGTTGCATGAAAAGTAGGCTTAGGAAAACTAAAAACAAAAGCCCAGACTGTGTGGGTTTCTTTCCCCTCGCAGGCATCAGAGCAGGTATCTAACTGATTACTCTGCTTTGGGTAAGAAAGGAGAGAAGCTCATGTAATTTATCCCAAATCAGAGCCCCCCTCCTCCTCCTCCTCCTCCTCCTCTTCTTCTTCTTCCTCATTTTTCCCCTCCTCAGAAGGAGAGTCTAAATATCACTACTTTTTCTCGCAGCACTTTGTTAGTGGAGCACGCCTCTGTGTTTTTCTAAAATCATCTATCAAGGTGAGATCTGTGGGAAAGAGCAGCGCCTCGGGCTTCCTCTCCGTGTGCTTATGAGGTTTTATTAGGTCCCACAGGACCGCTGCTTTGGTGTGTGTTAAAAACAAATGGAACTTACAAATTACAGATTACAGCCTCCGCAGGCTCGAGCATCCACCTCCGACTGTGCATTGGTGTGTGTGTGTGTGTGTGGAGACAGGTGGAAGTGTGGCCGGTTGATGAAGAAACGGCTTTTGTGTGTTTTTGAGAACGGTGGCGCCGACACACACATGCAGGTGAGGAGTTAGAGGTTTATAAGGGGCGGGGGGTTTCACAGGACAGGTTGTTGATATTCAGTCTTTGGAGGTTAGACTACTGCAGCTCAGACAGAATGCTGCAGCTCGAGTCCTAACAAGGACCAGAAGAAGTAGATCACATCACTCCGGGTCTTAGATCCCTACACTGGCTTCCTGTTTGTCAGAGAATAGACTTTTATCCATTGTGTACTAACCCTGCCTCTGAACAACACAACTGATGGTCTCAAACACATTAAGAAGGCAAGTCATTCTACAAATGAACTCTTGACAAGGCTCATGTTCATTAGAAACCAGTCCAAGAGACCACTTCATGAAGCAGACTGAAAGAATACCAAGAGTGTGCAAAGCTGTCATGAAGGGAAAAGGGGGTTACTTTACAGAATCTAAATAAAAAACATATTCTGCTTTGTTTAACACTTTCATTGTGAATTAAATAATTCCATATATGTTCTTACATAGTTTGGACATCTCCAGTATTAATCTACAGTGTTTCAAATAATTAGAATAAATACAAACCCTTGATTGAGAAGGTGTTTCCAAACTTTTGACTGGTAGTGTACAAAACAGATTCCTGGTTTCCTTCAGTGCAGATATTTTTGTTTTTTATTTGTCCAGCTTTGAAAGAAAGAAAAAAAAAACCATGTCTGAGATTGCTGCCCCTGAGGCGCTGCAATAAAAGTTGAATAAAATCTCATATGTGGTGCCTTAGTGTTTACAGTAATCAGCAGGACTACTTCCTGCAGAAGATATAGTCCCTGTCAAAACTGTTGACAGTGCGCTCTGTAAATTATCCAGCGATACAAGCCTTTCCTGGAAGAATTATTGCAACAGTTAGGTGTTATTTTTTTCTCCAAAAGTTTGACCACCACAAATTAAATTGTAGTCACTGTCACAAATATAAAAATAAAAAAATAAATCAAACCAGAACTGTCTGCAGCAGGGAGAAAATCTGATTATTTTCCCTCCTAATTTGGGTGAAGCGACCCTTTAAAAAGTGAACACACTGCTACATCGCAGCAGGGATGAGCATTTCTCATTGCCCACTCCTCCTGCTTCTAATTTAATGACTCAGAATTGTAACTCCCGACATTGTTATCACTCAGCAATAGCGAGTAATGAATAGCAATTAACGTTTTCAAAGGAGGGAGTGAAAAGCTTGAGAGACGCCGCTTTTCACCCAGAAATGTTGAAACAGCAGCGTGGTGGGAGATACTGTCATGTAGAGAAAAGGGTCTAATTTATCCGTCCAGCTGTTTTTGGTAAATAACTTTTCTTCTTCCTGTCACACAGACTGCTATCAGCGCAAACACGAGTAATCACTCTAATATCCAACACACTCTGGCTTCCTCAATGAACTGTAATAAAGTGTAATAAATTACTCGGCGCGTTTTGTGTCCAATGATTGCTCTTTCTGGTGCCGGGAGAGGACGTGCTAATTAACTGGATATGAATGGAATTCCAGGGCAGCGTGGTATCAACGGCGAAGGGAGACAAATGCGATTTAGCTCTGTCGCGAGCGAGTGGAAAATCGCTGTGTAAATAGGAGGTTGTTGCGGCGAGAGCGTTTGGTTTTTTTTTCCTTCTTTTTTCTGTGTGCTTACATTTCACGGGTGAGAATCCAATCTCACAGGGCAGCATGTGCGGACTGCCCTCTCTGATACACTCCACCGTCCTCCACCTACTCTATGATAGCGCTCTAAAAGCTCTCCCTCCTTCTCCCAAATCTCTTCACACACACACACACACACACGCGCGTACACCACACACTCCCACTGACACAGAGAAACACAAACACATATTTCAAAAAAAGGAAAAAAAAACAAACGGTAAAAGCTGTTGTTGAGGCGAGGAGAGCCGCGCCAGCTCGAGGTAAAGATGTAAGCAGAGTACGCCTGGCAATTTGACTCATCTTCCAATTCGACAAATTCCCCCGACACTTGATTTCACGCAACGTAAACAGAGCAAATTCTAATTGTCACACTTGTCCTCTCCTTTACTCCACTTCTGCATATTTACACATCGCTTTACCCGGATGTAATGTGTGCTTGAGTCAGAAAAAAACACACACCACTTACTCCCCCCCCCCCCCCACTCTTCTTCTTCTTCTTTTTTATTCTGCCTCCTCTGCTTTTTCATCTGTAGCTGCAGCAGTGGGCCGTTTTTTTTTTTTTTATCTATGGGTTTGGGCAGTTTTGGAGAGAATTACGGTGACAGAGCCATGGAAATGATAGGCCGACAGTGAGATATCTCTGCCTCATAAATTCTACATCGCTCAAGATAATTTACGAGGGGAGGTTTGTGTGCGCAAGACAGACACTGCTTCCATGGTATCCATCCACTCCACAGCCCTTCATTCACTCTCTTCAGCCCTGCGAGTGCAGTCGATTTATCCAAACAGAATTTATTCTCACTTTCGTTCCTTTCACTCCCAAAGCATCACTTTGAATGATTATGATAATTTCTCCACTCTTTATTTTTTTTTTTTTTCGCTCAGAATATGCCTGGGATATTATTTGTTCTGTCAGGATTATTACAGATAAAAGAGCAAACTAATAGATCTTTGGCGATGTGTCTACTTTTTTTTTTTTTTTTACAACTGAGAGGCCTTGCTGATGAGGTATTCTGCCATCAGGAAAGGTCATCTGCTCCCCCGATTGTGCTGTATGAGCACGAGGCCAAGCCAAAGGGAAAGACAGCTCTGACATCGGTAATCATTCTTCATGCATATTTCTGTTTGATTGCTCTGAATGTGCTAAACCAGGAACTCAAAAAACAGGTGGAAGCATTGTGGGATCAGCTGCTGAGGTCAGTTTTATCCATGCATTACTGCAGTGAAGACTTTCTGCCTTGGAAAGTTTCAAGGTATTTATATATCGCTCCTCGGAGGAGAATTGGATTGTGTAAAAGTATTTTTATTCAGTTTGCATTGTCCATGTTTTCTCTCCGTACACGCGCTCCTCTTTCTGTTTTTATTTTTTGGCTTCCTTGACAAGGTCTGAATCCTCTCTCCTACGTTGGAGGCTGATTCGATGAGCAGAGTATGACTGCAGCCCCGGGGCAATAGAAGTTTACAACTCAGTTAGTAGCCGGCTCTGTGTCTCTATCCAGTTAGCTTTTCAGGGCCTCTCTTTTGGGTTTGCAGGAGTGCCTCCAGTCTGGACTCCCTGCGAGGCTTGTTTTCAGCAACACCTAAAACACCTACAGTAAAATGGAGGTCTTTAAACGGCGTAACACCCTTTCAGCCTACATACTACAGCTGCCAGCTCTTTTTTTTTTAAACTATCTATATCATGCAAAATCGACTTTTTAATGGTTCTCTACCTGAAATATGTGTCCCTGGCATGTCTACAAACCCCCCAAGAATGAAAAAAATCCATTCTGCCCCTGTTCTGATTTCTCCACCTTTCTGTAAATGTGTGTGAAACGAGCCGTTTCAGACTTCCGTGTTTTTGTTACGTAACAACAATTTCCGGTCTGTCACGGAGTCAGAGCTCAGAGCTTGTTCAGCCCATAGACTGTATAAAATAATACTGAATCCCCCCTCCGTTTTTCATTACCTGCACAAATGTGTGCTAACAAGGAGCTTAGGAGGGAGGCATGCTAGTTGTAGGCTGTCTTAATAAACACAAAGGTCGGTTTTACTCCCCACGTCTGCAGATTTGAAGATCTAGTGGATGATTTGTATTTATCATTGATAAGTGCTAGCGCTAGTTAGCATAGCTACATAGCGTAGCTGTAGCTGTGTACCAAGACACACGTCTACATACTGACAAATAAAACAACAAGTAACACAGAATCTGTGACCAATACTTCAGAAAAGGTCCCGCTGCCTTTCTGGTAGAGGTCGGTTTTACTCCCCACGTCTGCAGATTTGAAGATCTAGTGGATGATTTTTATTTATCATGGATAAGTGCTAGCGCTAATTGGCATAACCACATAGCTACATCCTCATAGCTGTAGCTGTGTACCAAGACACACAAGAAACACTAAATATGTGACTAATCCTTCAGAAAGGTCCCGCTGCCTTTCTGGTAGAGGTCGGTTTTACTCCCCACGTCTGCAGATTTGAAGATCTTGTGGATGATTTTTATTTATCATGGATAAGTGCTAGCGCTAGTTAGCATAGCCACATAGCTATATGTTCGTAGCTGTGTACCAAGACACACGTCGACATACTGATAAATAAAACAACAAGAATCACTAAATCTGTGACCAATCCTTCAGAAAGGTCCTGCTACAGGCGCCTCTCCGTCAGGTACTCCTGTTGAGATACAACATCTCTTAAAGGTACAGTGTGTGTTGAATTTAGCAGCATTTTAGTCAAACAGACTTGGTAGAAGTGGATCATACTTTTAATATGCGTGTTTAAATTAGTGTGTAATCACCTGAATGTGAAACTTATTTTATGTTTGTGAATTCAGAATGAGCCTCTTATATGTACCTCCATGGAGGCCGCTATCTTGCATCGCCGTGTTTCTACAGTAGCCCAGAACGGACAAACTTGCAACATACGTATTTTTGTATTTCGTGAGTAGCCACGTAAAATTCACTCATGGAAAGTGTGCAAAATAATTTGTACTGAAAGACTTTTTCAGTGGTAGAAACTTGAAAAATAGAGGATCCTATTTATGATGCATCATGGGAGCTTTTTGTCCTTGAAGGCCACCGTCATTTCACTGACAGGAGTGAGCAGGGGAGCGTTTCAATCTGGAATCTGACTGCTTGTATCGCTGAATGTTCTGATTTCTATGCACTGTACCTTTAAAAGGAGTCCAGGTCAAGCCCATGCATTTTTACAATATTGCACCACATGTTATGGAGTGTAATGATGTCATCAATTAACGTACAAAGTGATCGTCCTCTAGATTGAAGATGAAAGTTAGTTGAGAAGACATGAAGGCAGCTACTTTTACAGGATCGATTTCAAAAGGAAGAACCGAGCGAGAACTAGGCGTGGCCCGTAAGTGGTTTAGGGGCCTGCTGTGGAGTCTAGTGGGTGTGTTGAAGTACACTTTGTATCTCCTAAGAATCCCTGACTTGATCTTCGTGTAAGACGGGTTCCTCAGGGGAAGGGTTTTCGAAGCTGCACGTCAGCCGCTGTGTTTGTGTTTGAGGAATACTCTATAGGTTTTCCAATCACAGCCAGTATTCCCAACACGACTCTGATGTCAGCGCACCTGCTTATTGCCGTGGCATACCTGTGTCGTTTTAACTAGACAGGATGCACAATGGAAGCAGACAAGGCTCTTTCACAGGGGAGTTAATCTAATCTACTCCCGCTCAACTTGGACATTGGCTGTCACTGACACGCCGGCGTCGTCTCCAATAAAACAGGTGAAGGCAGAGCACGTCGGCTGCGGCTCTGCAGGTAACCGGGGTTGGCACTCTTGCTGGGCTTTCATGTTTAACCCTCCACGGGCTCCTATCCAATCATTATACATGAGCATTCATTCTCAATTTGCGCTTCTCACACTTCCAATCAGTTGTTTTGGCTGTCGGAGAAGCCGGCGTGATGCTCCTGACAGGATAGGTTTCCAAAAATATGTTGTGTTGTAGTTTTGTCAGGTGTTTTGGGGTTTTAAAAACCCACCACAAGGCAGATGTTAACATCCCATCTCTTTCTTCTCGTGTCTCGCTGTGTCTGTGTAGGTGTGTGTGTGTGTGTTTGAGTGAATGCACAGGTGACGAGTCAGTAATTCAAGTGCTCAGCAGCAGGTTATTTCCTCTGAACCGGGGCCCTTATTTAATGGTAATTGTAGCAATTAGCATGTGAATGAGGTAAGAATTGGATAATAGAACTAAGATAAATATTGATGTTAATTCACATTGGAGGAGTAGTGTGTAGCGGGGGAGGGGGGGTGTACAGGTTTCTGTAAATTTATCCTGAACTCTCATTTGCATGCATTAATGCAGGAGCAATTACCACCTCAGAAAACATCAACGCCGCTGACGTTAAAAATAAATCAATTACTCCTACTTCCAAGGCGGGGTATTTGGTATCAGGAGAAGATGGATTTGGGGGCCTAGACGAAGAGGTGTTTTCAACTTTCCTCCCTCTGCCGTATTTACTTTGGTGTCTAAACCAGTAACCAGCAGCTGGAGCTGGAGCTGGGAAGGTTAAATGACATCCATCAGCTGTCAGACGCCTGACCTGGGGAAGAGGCTTTTCATTTTGACTTTGTAATAACTGCGGCTCTGCTCGCAAAATGAGACGGATGACCTTGCTTGGTCCGTTTGGTAGGCTCCCTGAAGCTCTCTCATCGCGGGTATATAACAGGTGATGAGCCTGTGTCGTTTTCTCCAGGCGGACATGCTGGGAGTTCGTTTGTCGGAGGGGTAAAAGGAAGGAAGGAAGGAAGGAAGGCGGGTACAGGGAACTTTCTAATGCCCGGTGGTTCAAAGGAGATGTGACCAAGGGTTGGCGATGCTAGGATTGAGCAGGGGTCTTTGTGGGCTGCTGCTGCTGCTGCTGCTGTGACTGAGCAGTTGTTGGGGTGGAAGTAAAAAAAGAAAAAAAACAGTCCCAGAAGGGCCGCCTGCCATCTGGACATCAGTGTCTGTAAATCAGCAATGCTCATCCGACAGCGCCATCTCTTCCAACCCCTCGGTCCAACGTCCAACGTGCTCCCCGTGTTCGTACGACACATTACAATCCTGCTCGAAAGAAACACGCCAACACTTCTCTAACATCCCCCACCCTCTCCTTCCCCATGTCTGCTGTTTTTGAAAGAAAAATGTGAGAGGAGAAGAAGAGAAAAAAAAAAACGAGGGAAAGAGTGCAGTGCCAGGGGCGGGCGCTGGAGAAAACCTCATTTCTTCCGGCGTGCTGCAGCGAGTGGGTTATTGAGGTGGCTGTAATTTGATAAGGAGAGGAAACTCAATGGACTGTGAGCAAGTCAGCAGTTTGAGGCCAGTCACATTTCTGATGTGATGTGGAGGTGGTGGTGGTGGTGGTGATAGTGGAAAAGAGGGATGGGAGGGAGGGAGGACGAAATAGGGATTGAAGAGGAGGGAGGAGAGCAGGGTTTCCTGACAGCGGCGGACTCTCTGCTCCTTCCATGGGAACAGGGAGGAGAAAGAGGAGCACTTATCCTCCTCTTCAGGTCCGATTGTCTCTCTCTTGGACAGAGCCAGAGGCACATTCCCAGGCAGATGGCCCATATACATCGGCCTGATCACTTCTAATCTGGAGATCTCCCCACAGAGCGCTGCCGAACCCTTCCCCCCTTCTATTTCAAACGCTCACGCCTTTATCCCTACCTTTTTCTCCTCCGTGCTCAGAATCCCACTCCTTCCTCACAAAGTCACTTTTTGTTGTTGTGGCTGTTTCGCGCTCGCTAGATAAGAGACACAAGTGTGATCAGCGGAACCTTTGAAGTTCCCATAAATAATCGGGCAGCATGGCCCACTCTCGAGCCCTCGGCTTCCAGTTCAGATCAAAGATTAGCCTCACGTCGGCCTCAACCCTGGAATAAAGCACTTTATTGGATTCCAAAAGCTGGGCAGGCAGGCCCCCTTTCTCTCTCACCGCGGGTCCCTCGTCAGACACAAGGCCCGAAGACTTTCACACGCAGCCTATCGAGCTGTTTGTACTCCCAGGATCCACAAGAAAGAGAAAACAAGAAAGCCCGAACAATGCTGACTTTTTAATCAACACCACGTTCAGAGGCAATCAGCAACCAAGGCCTGATGTCTGAGAAATCTCTTTGTGGAAAAAAAAAAAAAATGGGACGAGGGGATTTTTTTTGAAGTTACTGTTAAACAGGCTGTAAAATGCTCCCTCAGACCTGCAGGGCATTTGGATCTGGCAACCCATGCAGGCCAGTCAAGGCTGTTCACACATGAGCAGGCGCTCTCATCTGGCTGAGGGCGAAGTCAATCCGAGGGGCCCGGTGTTTGAGAATGGCAGTCCACCATTCAAAAGGTCGGCGCCGGGCCTCTCTGGCTCGTGGTCACACATCTCTCTGGTTATGATGCCGGACTGCACTCCAGGTTAGAAAACTGGCTCCGGCTCAGATTCTCCGATGCCTGAGCTGAAACGAGCGCTGCCAGGCTTTAGATGTCTGGAGAACTGAAGGGGAGGTCGGTCTGTTGTTAGCTGGTTAAAGACAGGGCTCACTGAGTCTTTTGTGAGGGATGAAAAACGATGTCCCCTCTGCATGCTAGACCGCTCCAAGGAGGAAACAGCTGATTAGGGTGGGGGGGGGAGGTTGCAGCTCCTTCAAAACCTTCAGAAGGACCAGGATTGTCTTCACTCAATCAATCTTCATTTGTAAAGTGCCAAATCACAACAAATGTTATCTCAAGATGTTTTTCAAACATAGGAGGTCTAAACCAGTGGTTCCCAAAGTGTGGGAAAGTTATCTAAAAATAATACAATTGACCTATTATAGTAAAGAATATCAACAAAAATAGACGCTAAACTTGAAATAAAACCTTGAAAATAGAAAATGTAATGAGTTTTCTGCCTCTCTGTATGTCAGATGACTCCTAAGTTTAGTGTTAGTCAACAGTGAATATCAAAAGCATCAGTAGCAGTAGGTTAATTCATAACGGCACAGGAAACACAGACACATGCTCATGTAGGTTGGCTCATTCTCTGCAGACCAGCTAAATGAAGCCACATTAAATCACTTTTAGGGACAGTGGGGGTCGTGAGTTTTTGGCACCTATATTTTTGGGGGGTTGCAGGCTTGAAAAGTTTGGGAACCACTCGTCTAGACTACTCTATGTCAAATTATGAGCAGAGACCCAACACCAAGACAGGGTAAGACTCAGTCTTACCCCACCTTAATCCAGGGGTTCCCAAACTTTTCAGCCAAAGACTCCCAAAATATAGGTATCAAAGACTCATGACCCCCACTGTCCCTCAAAGTGATTTAAAGTGGCTTCATTTAGCTGGTCTGCAGAAAATGAGCCTACCTATATGAGCATGTGGCCTCCTTCCTTTAACAGGCAGAAACCTCGAGCAGCACCAGACTCATGTTAGACACACATCTGCTGAGACCGGGTTGGGTCTGCAAAGAGGGATAGAGGAGAATAAGAGATAGAAGGAGCGGTGATAGTCTTCCCTTTATGCACCTCCCACTCGCCACCTTCCAAGGAGCCTCCTTTAACACTCCACACCAAGCGTTACTGTGGAGACTTTACAGGTGACTGCACCCCCATTCAAATGAATGGGGGAGACAGAGTTTTTGACCTATACTGCAGCCAGCCACCAGGGGGAGCAGTTTTTGTGGCAGACTCACTTCGATTGGAGTGAGATGACGTCCATTTTTGGGACACTTTAGGAACCACTGCCTCAATCCACCATGAGCATTTCACGTTGCAGTATTTAGCTAGTCACAGCGGCGAGGACAAACTTCCTTTAACAGGCAGAAACCTCGAGCAGAACCAGACTCATGTTAGACACACATCTGCTGAGACCGGGTTGGGTCTGCAAAGAGGGATAGAGGAGAATAAGAGATAGAAGGAGCGGTGATAGTCTTCCCTTTATGTACCTCCCACTCGCCACCTTCCAAGGAGCCTCCTTTAACACTCCACACCAAGAGTTACTGTGGAGACTTTACAGGTGACTGCACCCCCATTCAAATGAATGGGGGAGACAGAGTTGTTGACCTATACTGCAGCCAGCCACTAGGGGGAGCAGTTTTTGTGGCAGACTCACTTCGATTGGAGTGAGATGACGTCCATTTTTGGGACACTTTAGGAACCACTGCCTTAATCCACCATGAGCATTGCACGTTGCAGTATTTAGCTAGTCACAGCGGCTAGGACAAACTTCCTTTAACAGGCAGAAACCTGGAGCAGAACCAGACTCATGTTAGAGAGACATCTGCTGAGACCGGGTTTGGTGTGCAAAGAGGGATAGAGGAGAATAAGAGATAGAAGGAGCGGTGATAGTCTTCCCTTTATGTACCTCCCACTCGCCACCTTCCACTGAGCCGTCTTTACCACTCCACACCAAGAGTTACTGTGGAGACTTTACAGGTCTGCAGGAGCATCAACAACACTGTGTAAAACATTAACAGGCCTGTTTAATATCCTCATCCTCCGTCGCTACAGCTCTCCTAACATTGCACATTTTTGACAATAGGTAATACTCAAATCTCTCTTCCGGAGCCTAAATCCCCATAAAAACACATCTCATCGTGGCAGCTGTATTCTCAGGGGATTTGATGTTTGTGTCATGAACAGCCATACTGTGTGAGAACACTGAAGCAGCCCACGCACAGATTAGGCCGGTCATACCAGCTCCCTCTCCATTTTTTTACATTTTTTTTTTCCTTTATATTTTCCTTTTGAATTATTCTGAGTAAACAGCTGAGGATTGTACCGAGGGGAGGGATTTTATGAGCAAGGGGGTGAATGTAATGAGAATAATAAAAGAAAAAAAAAAGAGTCATCACTGCAAGATGAAAATTGTTTCAGCCCCTGTAAAGGTGTAGTGAACAGAGGGAGGCTGAGCGAGCCCAAAGAGGAGATGAAAAATAATTCTGTCAGCACACACTTTCTCACCTACATCACCCCATTGCACTCCTAATTGATAAATGATGTCCATTCATTTCATCAAGGTCAGAGTACAATTAAAACATTCCTGATTTATCAGCCAATGAACGGCAACCAAAATCAGCAGGGATCGCAGGCAACAAACCTTGATGTTGGATGACTTGAACACACACTTGCACGCACGCACACACACACTCAGAGCAGCTCAGTGGGGATATCAAATAACTCTCAGTCCAGAGTGACACTCGTGCTGCTCCTGCTGCTCCTGCAGCTCCACAGCGTGCGGACTGAGGAGGGGATGAGTTATCAGAGAGGTTATACGTCTTCATCTCACACCGCTAACAACCTGTCTTTATTTCACTTCATGCTACGTGCTGTTTGTTCCTCTTTCTGCATTAAGACTCTGAATCATGCTTGATAGAACTCCATGGATGCGTCGGTCGTTCATGCTTTTTTGTTTTAAATAATGAAGAGAGAGTAAATGCAAAGAAAGTGAAGTGGCAACGCTTTTAAAATCTGGTTTGTCCTGTAAACCTTTTCCAAAGTGTTCTTGTGTTGACCTCAGGGAGTACGGGGACAGTTTCATCACATGTGCAGACTTTCAATCGAAAACAAATCCAGGGAAGAGAAGAAAGATGTTTTATAAGTTATATTTCTGGGCTTTTTTTTTTGCCTTTATTGAGAGGAAATGTGGGGAGTAGAAAGTGGGTGAAGACATGCAGCATACGGTCCACCGTCTGGGAGTTGAGCTGGCGACCTCTGCGATGAGGACTGTAGCCCCAAACATGGGGCGCTTAGACCACTAGGCCCCATTATTACTTGTTTTAATGCAAAAATTAAAACAATGAGCTCCATAAACTTAAATAATGCAGATGCTGTTCATTCACAGTAAATGTGGGAGCCTGCGGTCAATGACAGTGAGTGCCATGACCGGTCTTCCACCATGTGCATCATGCACACTCAACACCTGTGGAAGGTGCAGACAAAGACAAATAAAAACAAATAAAATGCAGCAAAATTAGAAAAAAATAAACTCAACTGTGGCTACTAAGATGGAAAGAATAAAATCTACAATAACACAGATAAAAAAAATGATCAAAAGCATCATCATGAAGTCCTTAACTTTGAGAAAGATATAAGTTCATGCCACAGGGTAGGGGATGTGGGTCCCCTAGTCCAGCTTCTTGGTGGTGTTTGGAATGCGGTTTCATTTGTTTTTTAATATTTATTTCAATTTTTTTTAATCTAAATTCCCTCCCTTTCCTACTTTTATTCCATGCTACTTTTGCATTCTGTGCTTTAAAAATTTTTTTATTGAAAGTTATATTTTTGGGCTTTTTTTTTTACCTTTATTTATAGGACAGCTTAAGAGAGACAGGAAATGTAGGGAGTAGAGAGCCATGGAAGACATGCAGCAAATGGTAAAGGCCAGGAACTGAACCGGCGTCCTCTGCGACGAGAACCAGCGCCCCTATTTCTATTTATCTTGATCTAAATTCCCCCCTTTCCTTCTTTTTTTCCACGCTGGTTTTGCATTCTGTGATTTAAACAATGTGCTCCATGCTCCTGATGTAGCATCTGCACTAAAATGTCCAATTCGGTACATGCTTGCACTTTGGTCCATTAGCACCGCCATTTTTAAAAACCTAACTCCCCTCATGAGCCTGATGCATTCTCCACTCCACGCTTTCATCCTTTTCTCACACAAGCTGCACAACTCCCACATCTTAATCTCAGGAATTAAAAGAAGCGTATGCGCCCTGGTTCATCTAGGAGATAAAGCTGTGCCGTTAAATGATACGCACAAGCCGCTGCAGCCATGTCACGGCCTCTTGTGCACCGGCGTTTTGGAGGATTTCACTTTCAGGATCTGCATTACCTTTGCATATGAATTAAAAAGGTCATTACAAAGTCTCCTTTTTGATGTCTGACTGATAAATAATATATATAAGCTTTTGCAAGATATGCTCTTTCAAGTTCTATCAGCGGATCTTTTTCTTAATATATGCGCTACATTACTGTGCATGCACACCCTTCGGTGCACATCCCCCCATGCATACTCTAGATGTATGTTAATGACTTTAATGGGCTGTTCTGTTTCCATTTAATCAGAATCTAAGTTCGGGGATACAGCTGTGTGTTCAGCGGTGTCGAGGCATCGTGTTCAGGCCCAGCTGAATGCTCCTGCTGCCTGCTTCAAACCCACACTCCCAGCTTCCCCAAGACTGCCCGAGACGCCTGCTTGATTGCACTCTGCCAGAGTGTGTGTGTGTGCGTGTGTGTGTGTGTGTGAGTGAGTGGATAGGGGAGGTGTCAGGTGGAGTTTAATGTTCTTAAGAGAGAAATCTCAGTGTGAGGGAATGAAATATGAGGAGCATGCTTGATGTGTGGCGACTGCAGTCTAACAGTTTTCACCTCAGATGCTTTCGCTTCCTCGCTGCTTCGATGCAGACTTGATAATGGGTCTTGCAGAGCCGTTCCAGCTTCCTCCCTCCCACAGACTGCTATGATTTTATGGGCTGGAAAAGAACAAAAGAGATAAACAGGAATGCATTTTCTTATCAACTGTAATAAGTTGCCTCACATTTCAGCGTGTGCTTCTGCTCCCTTCCCTGCTTCCTCCTCCCCTTGTCCTCCCTGTGGTGTCTCTCTGGCATTCCCTCCCCTCTCCAGCGCGGCCCATCTAACTGAACCTGATACTGAGATTTGTGCGGCTAATTCCCTGCACTCACACGGCTCAGTGTGGTGTCATAATTGGCACGCCATTGATTTATGTCTCCTCTTACAGCGCCCTGAATGGCTGATGAGTCGGGCTTCCTGTCATAATAGGCCTTGTCCAGGCCTCTTGCCGCTTGGCTGCTCACCGCACTTCTTCCTGTCCTCCGCTATTTGTTGTGGCTGAAACACAGCTGAAACTATGTTAATTTCCTTTTTACACGGGGACAACACAAGACAAGTGCTCATATTTTACCTTGGAGCTAATAACATTCTGTACATTTGGACTCATTAATGGGCTTTGAAAACCACATAAATCCACATTGTTCAAACTGTGTTAGCTGGTAATCACATTGCAGCAGCGTTGTAGTAATGCGAGCAGGAACAAAGCAGAGGTTAATGGCTTGAGTGTGTTATTTTGTTCATTTAAAAGTGAGACGTAATCTCCATCAGGCTGACCCGCGTTGAGGCCAGAGCAGAATTTGAAGTGCCTCTGTCTCATATAGGGCTGCCAGCAGGGGGGTTGGGGCTCCTGCTGGGAGCAGGGTGCTCCCCAGGGACTGTTGTAATCTCGTTGTCCCGCAGCAGGGGGGTTGGAGAGAGGAGGTGTCGATGAGGGCTGCAGCCCTGGGGAGTCCCAGGCTCCGCTGAGAGCACTATCTCCATCCAAGCACCTTACTCTGCAGTAGGGAT
Source organism: Notolabrus celidotus (assembly GCF_009762535.1). NCBI lineage: Eukaryota > Metazoa > Chordata > Actinopteri > Labriformes > Labridae > Notolabrus > Notolabrus celidotus. The sequence goes on from NC_048291.1 coordinate 4,724,497, forward strand.
GGGCATTTCAAGCCAAAATACTATTCGATAATCATTGGCATCTATTCGACGATTATTCGAATAATCATCCCCAACACACACACACACATGCACACACACTTGTCCCATTCACAGCCAGTTTGTGTGGAAATTAGGGTTGCAAAGGGGTGGAATATTTCCAGTAAATTACCAGAAAGTTGACCTGGGGAATTTTGGAAATATTCCAAATTGGAAACTTTCCATGGGAGTTATGGGAATTAACTGGGAATTAATGGAAAGGTATCAAATCCAAGCATAAATATTTGTTTTGTTGTAAGCTGACATCCATCCAAAATGATACAATTAAAACAGATTTATTTGTAAGTAGAACTTTATCAAGTGTTAAATATTTGATCGTCCCAAAAAAGTCCCATTCAACATGCAAATAAAAAAGCATCCTCCCTCAAGCTTCTCAAGCCTAGCCTCTGCAGGATTCTAGAAATCATGTGTGCATGTGGTGGAGGAATGCACAGTGCATGTAGGGGGCATGGTCTCAATAGCCCTGCAGTAAGCAGTGTGCTATATGCATGTGATTGAGGAATATCATAGATATTCAACTGTGCTTGCATGAAATCTGGTTGTTTTAGTCAGGACTATGCACAAATATATGTTCCCCAACTATATTTAAGTTCCTTATTAAGAGCCAACCTTTAATTTAGTCAATTCCTGATTTATTCCTGTTAATTCCCATGGAAAGTTTCCAACTTTGAAAATTCTGTCTCTGCTCAATCTCTGGAAATATGTGAGTAGTGGTGTAAGATTCAGAAGCTGAGAAAATCATAGTGTCTGTTGCTAATGTTTTCTTCTTCTTTTGCTATTGTAACACCATAACTTGTTTAAGCATCTCTTCTGAAATGTTAAACTTCAACAGTGTTAACCAGAAACTTAATTTAATCATACATGAGGGCTGTGGGGAAGTAAGAGAACAGGACAACCTCTGCTGTGCGTCGTGATGCCTTTAATGACTCTTTATCCACATAGGACAACAGCACACCGAACTCATGTGACACCTTTACTTCATCTCAAAACCATATCACCCTGAGCAACCTTAAAGAGACAGTGCAATATTTGAAATAGAAGTCTTTTGAACTTCATTAAAGAACTCAATGAATAAGGACTATTTGGTGACACTTACAATAAATTAGACCAAAATAAATATACATAAATATGCAATACATTCCTCCTCACCTGCACCCGCTCCCGTGAACACATCACCCCCGTCCTCCAACATCTTCATTGGCTCCCCGTCCCATTACCTACCGCATACAGTTTAAAATCCTCCTACTCCTCACCCACAAAGCCCTCCTCCACCACCAGGCCCCTTCCTACCTCACTGACCTCCTCCACCATCACACTCCTTCCTGTAACCTGCGTCCGTCACATGCCAACACTCCTGTCTCCACCTCACAGAACCAAGCACCGACCCTGGGGGGGGCCATCTCTGTAACTCCCTCCCCTCCCATATCCAAAACTGCTCTGACCCTTCAGCTTTCAAATCTCTTTTTAACAACTGACCTTTTTTTAAGTTAGCTTTTCATTTGTGATTGTACAGTTATGTTTCTTGCTTGCATTGATTTTAACAGTTGCACAGTGTCTTTGAGTTTTTGAACAGTGCTATATAAAATAGATGTATTATTATTATTATGACAAATATCATCTCACACACTTTAATGCAGTTTTAAATGCGGTTAGCAAACAGCTTTAAGACGCTCTGTAGCCACCATTTGGCAGGAATACCGTATAACAACCAGGCACCGGTGAAAACAATGAAAAATTGTACTTTTGAAATGAGAAAATATTCAAAGTGACTCTTGGATTTTTACAAAGTGAACAAATATTCAAAAATCATTGCCCATCCTTACTCTGCAGAGTCGTAACGCTGAAAGTGAGCATGAAAGATGCGCAGGTCATGAGACTGTTTTCCTGCTGCTTCTTAATCAATAGTGCATTTGTGTTTTCTGATGCTCTCATGTAGTTTTTGCATACTTGTGTATTTGCACATAAAGATAGCAAACCTAGATTTATGAAAAATGCATTGAAAGCTTTAAGCTATGTCAACAAAAAGAGAAGCACAGTGCTTCATACTGTCTTGATGTTGTTTTTTCTTGCATTTCATTAAAGTTTCAGTTCTCTGGCTTGGAGAAATCAGATAGCATCACAGAGGCAGTAAGATGCATTGAAATCAGACAGGGCAGCGCGAGAGATGGAGCTGCGTCGAGGGTCGGCCGGGTTAGGGAATGTGTTGGGCTAGAGATGCGAGCGAAAGCTAAGATCAGTAGAGGGCTTCAGCCTCCGGGCGTGGCCCTGCCTCCTCAAACTCCCCTCCGTTTTCTCAGAGCTGCTCATCAGACAGGCGGGGCTCGGCCCAAAGACGAGTTGTCAGGCAGGAGTCAGGGAATCCATGGGAGGCGATGTGAGAGCGGCGGCAGCACGTGGCTAAGAAGGGAAGAAAACAGCGTGGAAGGAGAGGAGGAAGGAAGGAAGGAAGGAAGGAAGGAGTGGCAGGGAGGCAAGCAGAAAAACCCCAGACCTTGTGTTTCTAAAGCCCAGCTCATACATTGCTAATGCCTGGAGTAATATGGGTTCATTCATAATGGATAAACCCTTGGCCCCTGCTTGCAAAGTATATCATGCGCACTGTAAAGAGGTTAAAGATTGGGCTGTGTTTGCCAGGAATGTGGTGACCACTTTTGGCCATGCATTAGCGCGTGCTATTGTTGTGAAGTGGGATGCAGGGAGGGGCTGCTGCATAACAGGCCTGAGGCACGTGGTGCACAGACAGTCAGAGGTAACCCAGATGAAGCTTCATCTGTGCTGGGAGATTGAAGTCAGCTCTGGTGTGCTCTGGTTCTCTCTCTAGCTGAAGTTTCTCTGTGTTATTTCCACCGTAACATCAGTGCAGAAGAGCCAGCAGATTGAACGGGTGGGTAGGCCTTTTTTTTTTTTTATTTAATCTCATGATAAATTGATGACAGTATCACAGGGTTTGCGTCATGTCGTGCAGCAGTCAGGGAGGCTGTGTGGCTGTCACATACCAAAGATCAGTCCGTGCTGCCGGGTGTAGCTCGGCAGCCCCAACATCTGCTCCAACACCAAAAAGCCGCGTCCTGGAGGTGGCTTTTAACTTCGGCTTAATTGACAGTTAAAAGCACACGCAATTAAAAATACAGTGGATGCAATATTTGGAGAGTTGATGTGATGGCTGGGCCGAGCACGGTGCAGTGCAGAGAGGCTGAGCTGCTTGTGACAACTCCTGAAACACTCCTTATTTTTGTATTTTTATTTCTCTTCTACCTTGGCGACTGAGCACATAAATCAGCACTCCTGTTTGGCCCCATTACCGAGCACTTCCTCCGCCACCATCCGGCCTCCTCCTCCTCCCCCCCCCCTCTGCTCCGCTGCCTAAACAATGCATGAACCTCTCAAAGGGCAAAATGCTGTACCACTTAGCAAATGCATATTTTATAGTGTGTAAAACTATGTTCAGCCTGCCTTTTGACTGGCCCCCTTTTTCGCTCATCCGCCCCCTTCTTGCTACTCGAGGCCAATGGCTTGCCTCTGCTGCAGGGTCAAAGATCACGCCCCTTTTTTTTCTTCGCTACACAACAGCTGGCGCTTCTTTTAAGACGCATTGAAAATCGGTTCTTTTGATAAGGCGCCATGCTTTGGCTCTCTAAATGTGTTAAATTATTTTCATGTAATTGCATCAAGCCCTTGAAGCCCCCTCGTGAAATTACATGCAGTACAGTGGAGTCCAAATGGAGGGCAAGACTGTAAAGAGTCTAATAAAATCGGAGAGAACTTATGAGAATAATGTATCACAGAATCCTGGTTATGGCTTCATTTGTGCCCACAAGCTCGCCTGCTCGTGTTCTGTGGTCTCCATAATTCTGGAGCAATCATCCAGAAGCTTCCTTAATGCTCTGCGTTTCAGTCAAGGATCACTGAGCATTCTCCTTAGGTCAGTGGTCTTTGGGTTAATGATCTTATTACAGTGCCACTGCTTTCAGTATTAGAGGCCTGGTTGCAAGGGACAGAGACACAAACATGATCTCGCATCCTTTTGTAAAGCTTTCCATTTCTCACCAACGAATGCCGACGCTTGCCGACGACGTCTCAAGGTAGATTGATTACTGCTGTTTTGGGCGACCTTAAGTTTTGCATCCTTTCTAATGGGGATGCAACTCTGTGCTTTTTACATGAAACACGTATTGTTAGGGGTTAAAGCATAGACTGTATAGATGGGTGTTTCTCAACTGGTGGGTCGCGACCCAAAAGTGGGTCTCAGGCCACTTGTGACACCATGCTTTGTACAGTGTAGAAGAAGACAATCAAAGTCATTTTCTTTCTTATGGGAAATAAGCATGGCTAAATGCAAATAATACAGCAACTACATTTAATATGGACTATATTATAATTGATGAAAAAGGATGACAAAAACCTCTGTGCGTTGTGTGCACCGAGGTGGTGGCAAGTGAAAGTAGGAAACCATCAAAATTAAAGCGGCATTTGGAAACAAAACACTCTTCTCTCTTTTCATAGCATCATTCTTTTATTCTAACATGTTCTGTTATGCCAAAACTACATATTTTTGAATCTCTTTGAAACTGGTTCTCACTAGTTAGACTTATTTGTTTCCTGTTTGTGCATCATATTCTTGAAACCTTGTGTCCCTAATGTGCACTTTTTGATTTACATTAAAATGCAGCTTAGAGTGTGAAAGGGCAGATTTCTTATTCTAGCATCACCACTTGCTGGTCGTTTTGGGTTTACCAGTACACTTCTTTATTTTGTGTGTTGGCATAATCTAATATTCTGTATCTCAGGTTCAAACAGCACCATCTTTATATTAAATCAATTAGATAAACTGGAAAACGTTCCTTGATTTAGGTTGCGGGTTATCGCTAATGGGTGATGGTGGGTCCCGAAGCCGGACCAGCTGAGAACCACTGGTATAGATAATGGACGTAGTATTCGTGATGTCATCCATCTGTTTCTGAAGCACTGTTTTGAGGCCAATCGGCGGCGGCAGCCATATTGGAAATGTTGAACTCAGCATCACTGCTGTTGAGCAAGTAAAGAGGCGGGCTTTGAGCCTCCTAGCCAAACAGCTACAGTGTTCCCACCTGCCAATCAAGTCAGCTCTGCCTCTTGTAATCTTAATATCTTTGAAATTGCCATGTTGTGAAAAAATTCACCCCCCGTACAGTGTGTGCCGATCAAGAAATGAGCTCTCCAGACTACACTTGTTTTTTTTGTACCAGGCTGTAAACATGTTTATTTCTGCTGTAAAGATCAGCTTCTTTTGAATTGGTGTGTATGTGGTTTCCTGTACTTCCGGAGCCAGCCTCAAGCGGATCCTCGCTGAACTGCAGTTTTTAACACTTCCTCATTGGCTCCAGTTCTTGTGGATGGAGGTTGCTGCTTGGGTTAAAGCAGCTGCTGTTAGTTTTGTGATTCAAGCTCTAGTCTCTTGGGTGAAAGTCCAACATTGCTTGACCAGCCCGTCACCCCGGATCACTACCCGAACACTCTTACTGATGCATTCCCCGTCACAGATGCTAAAAGGTCAATAATGCATCCGTGTGCAATATCAAGGGACACAACATCGTGTCCTTATTTGACCACTTTTTCCACGCCTCTGTTTTATTGCATCCTCCTCTCCTTCCCACCTCATCATGACGTGTGTGTAGAATTCACTCAGAAACTTTATGCCTTTTTTGCAACTTACCCACATACCTCACCTCTTTGGCCTCCATTTCCGACTCTCTCCCCCCTCCCCATCTCTCCATTTTCCCCCTTTTCTCTGTTTTTTTCCACCCATCTCTTTCTTTCAATTTCTCTCTCTCTCTGCTCTCTCTCTCTCTGCTGATCGATATTTGGGGCTGAATTGGCTGAAAGGGGAAAAGAAGCCTGTAAAATTGAGGAGACAGGCTGTTGGAGGGGAGCCAGCCTATCTCCCTGGCTTGTTTATGCTTCAGGAATGATTCCCAATACCAGATAACCTGCAGAAAAGTCAGCATGTGTCTGTCTTGAGGGATGGCCATGGATCCGCCAATTTCTAATTATCGGCCAGCCAACTACTTAGTCCAGCGGTATTTACTGTTATTAAAAATGTTAATTGCATTCCAAATTAGGCTGTTTTTTAAAGTTATTTTGTATGCATTACTAATGAGTAAATAGGTTTCATATCAGGTGGTTTACCAAAAGTAAGATGGAAGAGCCTTCTGGGTCAGTTGCTAGATTGTTCTGTCCGGTTTCTGCACCGCGGCGCTCTATATCTGTGTGTGTGCGTGCACAAAGGGGCCCCTTGGGGAGTTTGTCTTTCTCTATTTGTGTTTGTCAGGGGATTTTTTGAGGCAAACACACACTTCATCACTTTGACATTGATTAAAAATACATGGCCCTATTCTCGGGGACAGTCAGTGCACAAATCAGCACAGTGCTCAGTTCAGCACTCGCCATCCAGAGCTCTGTGGCCCTTGCTCCTCCGGTCTTAGCATCCAGGCCTTTACTCCTTTAATTGCAGTGCTGCTCTGGGCAGCGTAACGGCAGCTCATAGGGCTGTGGGCGTGCATCCATCCGTCACCGCGGTCCGCCACAGTCTACTGCTCGCACATACACACACTCAATGCAATCAAGTTTTAAGGCAATGCTCAGGGTGATCATCGTTTTTTGAGAGCACTCAGGAAATCTGCCTTCAAGGACCGTCCTCCCCTTTGCATCTCCTTGAGACACACATCCTCGCCGTGCAGCGTCACTCTGTAGTTTGCATTCTGTAATGTTGTGCCGCTTTGTTGCTTTGTCTCTCCCTGCTTCTACCTCCACTTTGTTCCAACCTCTCTCCTCATTCCTCTCCTCCTTCAGTCCCTGAGTGCCTCTCTTGTTTCCTTTGGCTCATCTGTTAAGTGGGAGATAAACCTCACTTAGCTTGTGTGGAAGTCTCTTCAGTGGGGACAATGTTATCTGAGATGAGGCACTACCCTGAGAAGCGCAGAAAGGTATATGCTCGTGTGTGTGTTCCTACTTGTGTGTGTACAAGCAGGCACACGCTCTCAGGTGTGTGGTGCCCTCGCGGTTTGTTCACTGTTGTGGTTGTGGGGATGAGTGTGCCCACTTCCTCCCTCGGCTAATGCAGCTCTTCCCAGCTGATCCCGCCCTCCCCTCCTGCTCTTGGAGAGTCTAGTGTGGTCATCCGTGCCTAATGGGCTTACGTCCGGGCCCGTTTTCAAGCTCTGCCAGCAGAATTGTTGCTCCAGTGGTTGGTGCAAGGGGCCATTTTGCAAGCTGGTGGTAACCCAGGCAGGGCAATTAGTGGGGTATATGGCGGGGTAACACATCCACTCTCCCCCTGCTCCTCATCACAGTGCAAGGGGCGGTATTGCAGCCGATCGATGCCTGGATCTGGAGGGGGGAGCGGGGTTGCTGATTAGGGAGGGATCGGTTTTGAGAGCCCTGGAGAAGCCACAGCCACTTCTTTTCCTCTGTCGTTCTCACTTCAGTATCTCCACCTCAGACGTTCTTGCCCCCATTTGAAAGCAGTGTGTGTGTGTGAGTGTGTGCGCGCGCGTGCACTACCTTTACCCTGACATCAGTGTGACATGGCACTTAATGGACTCTGCCATGTGAAACAAGCACCCTCAGTTAATTACCTTGCCAAGGCCCTGGCCTTTCTGGAGCAGTTCATTCCCGCTTGGGCAGGGACCGCTCCTGCATGTGTGTGTGTGTGCCTCTGAATCTCAGTGTGTGTGTGTGTGTGTGTGTGTTTGAATGCAAGTGTGAGTGCATGAGCTCCCCATTGTTACTCTAATCCTCTGAAGTTGAATCAGATTCAGGCTCTTTCCCTCTAAAAACAAGTGTTTTGTTGTCGCTGTTGCACAAATGCAGCAGGCTGAGGCTAGAGGCGAGGCGCTAACAAAGAGCCAGAGATACAGTAAAGCTGGAGGCTATTCTGGGAGTGGAGGGCTGCAGTGGTACACTTCCTGAATAAGCTCGCCTCCCTGGCTTCATTCATGTGTCGATTAGCATTGAGTCCCCTCTGCTATCGCACATTTGAATAGAACTGACAAGCACTTTGTCAACTGTTGCAAAAATGTCCCTTTTCAAATGGTTCTGTTTACTCCAATGAGCGAGGCCACGTTTTCATGTTGCTTATTTTGCACAAAAATGTTGCCCTTTATTTTCTTTCTCTTTCATCAGTGTGTCTCTGTTTTAAGGCTTGAAGATTGGCATTAGGTTTGAGACTTTCTGGGCTATCCATGCAAATCCAAAGTGGACTTAGCTTCCAGGTTTTAGAAGTGAGGCAAATGCAGAAGCGTCTTAAACCTGCACTCACTTTGATGGCCAGCAGGGGATCGCAGGGCAATGTACGATTAAATAGAAATCTATAAGAATCCAATTATATCTCTCATTTAAATGATTACTTCAGAGGCGCTGGTGGCCTAGCAGTCTAAGCGCCACATATAGAGGCTACAGTCCTTGTCGTGAGGTCACTGGCTGGACTCCTGGCCGCGACCATTTCCTGCATGTCTCTCCCAGCTCTCTACTCCCCACATTTCCTGTTTCTCTTAAGCTGTCCTATCAAATAAAGGCAAAAATGCCCCAAAAATATAACTTCAAAAAAAATTATTACTTCAGTCAACATTTGTCTCAATCTCAAGTTTTAAGTCTCCTTCACCACAAGATGATGTTTATTTTGTTAACTATGGCCATAATTTGAGTAATTCACCCAATAAGCAGGGTTTACTTTGGGGTGTGACCGCTCACTACAACCACAAACTCCAAATATATCATCTCCTGGCTCCAAAAACCCCGACATTAACCGTGTCTAAAGGCTCAAAAAGGTGGTCTAAAAATCACGGTGTCTGCGTCCACTTGTTTTTCACAGTCTGTGCTTTGACTCTGCTGACCGTGCAAAGGAACGTCTGCAAGATGTGGGGCAGCATTCTCAGGTTGATTGCCCAAGCGCTCTGCTCCCGAAACAGGTGGTGTGAGATAAAATATTTAATGGCATTCTCTGAATCTACACATAGCATAAAGTATACTGTCATGTCCAGTCCATCTGTCGCAGAGGTAAACAAACCCACACTGCGTAAAGCTGTGTGCCCGCTGCAGAGAACCTCCTCATGTGTCATTGCTTAAGATTTTAAGAAAACTAAGAGGTAATTGCACATTTTTTTTTTAGGTTAAATTTACATTTTATGGTGATTCATCTTAACACATGTAAAAAAATAAAAAAAAGTGTTCCTGCAAGTGTGCATCATGTTAGTCCAAATATAAAACGACCTTAATTATAAGACAGACCAAACCTTTTAATATATACCAGTCAAAAGTTTGGACACCTTCTCATTCAATGGTTTTTATTTATTTTAATTATTTTCAACATTGTAGATTATCACTGAAGACATCAAAACTATGAAATAATCTGGTTTTGCCATAATCTGGATTACAACAGTAGTCACATAGGGCTATCCATTGTGTACTAACCCTACCCCTGAACAACACAACTGATGGTCTCAAACACATTAAGAAGGCAAGTCATTCTACAAATGAACTCTTGACAAGGCTCATGTTCATTAGAAACCATTCCAGGAGACCACTTCATGAAGCAGACTGAGAGAATACCAAGAGTGTGCAAAGCTGTCATGAAGGAAAAAGGGGGCTACTTTACAGAATCTAAAATATAAAACATATTCTGATTTGTGTAACACTTTTTTGTGAATTAAATAATTCCATATATGTTCTTTCATAGTTTTGATGCCTTTAGTATTAATCTACACTGTCAAAAATAATAAAAAAAGAATAAAGAACATTGAATGAGAAGGTGTCAGAAAATTGTTTCATTTGAAAATAATGCTTACAAACTACAGTAAACATAATCACACGTGGAAATGAAGCACTTGTAGTACCAGTATTCACCTTTAATGCAGTAAAATGAAAACAACCTGTAGTTTAACCATCAGTTGAGCCACCATGTCTAACCTTTTTGGCGGCTACCAAGGCTTGCAGCTGGGTGACGGCTCTGATAATGGGTACTGATCTTTTTTTTAGTAATATATTCATGTATTTCCCTGTCTCTTGGGAAAAAATACGCTTTAATGGTCATGATAATATTTTAAAGATGGTCTTCTTAGGCTTGCCATGGTCTTCTTAGGCTTGCCATGAAACCACATTTCCGCTTGTTGGCAGTCATTGAATGCCTCTACTGCTTTGGTAACCATCCATCCATTATCTTGACCGCTTATCCCGTTAGGGGTCACGGGGGGCTGGAGCCTATCCCAGCTGGCTTCGGGCGGAAGGCAGGGTACACCCTGGACAGGTCGCCAACCTATCACAGGGCTAACACAGAGAGACAGACAACCATTCATGCACACACTCACACCTACGGGCACATTAGAGTGACCAATCAACCTGAGCATGTTTTTGGATTGTGGGAGGAAGCCGGAGTACCCGGAGAGAACCCACGCATGCACGAGGAGAACATGCAAACTCCACACAGAAAGGCACCCGCCCGGCCGGGGATTTGAACCAGGAACCTTCTAGCTGTGAGGCAACAGTGAGGACCATTAATGGTTACCAATGCTTTGGTAACCATTATCTTAAAACTGGCACCATAACTCTGATCAGACTATCACTGTGTCTCTCCAACTTTTATCCCTGTGGTGCTGTAGTTGTGAGTGACAGTTGGGTACTCATTTACACACAAGTGGCTCTGTCTACTGCTGTGGATAAACACTGGCATTCAAAAGTCTAGACCCAAATGATGATGCTTATTCAGAGGGAACATTATCCAGTCCTGTTTTTTTGGGGGGGGTTGATGTTTAAAGCTACAAATGAGATCATCTGCAGTCAGAATTCCCTCCTCATTTATCTCCCTTCTGTTGGGCTCTCTCACTCCGCCTTGTATTTTTTGAAGTTAAAGTAAAAAATTGATAATGGAGACAAAGTGTTCAGAGACTGTCACTCTCTGATGTCTTTGATGTGTTCAAGAAAACACTCCAAACTTTTCTTAAAGGTTGTGGATTCAAACTTATCTCCTCACGGGTGCCACGGATTGTTCAGATTGACATTGTATTTTCTCGCCAAACCATCAATAATAATAACGATAATGTACACAGGACTGTTCAAAGTAAAGTGTTGTTTAATGTGAGGATAATGATGAAAGGAAAGAGCCCTTGTTAATTATTAAAAACGTCATAAAAAAAAAAAGGAGGAGAGTTCTGTGACAACTCCAAGCTCCAATCGCTCATTTTTAAGGTAAATTCAGGATAAAAAGAGAAAAACACCCTCCACTCCTGACAACAGCTTTTCCAAAAAGTTGCAATTTATGACTCTAAACAGCGTTCAACTTCCTCCTATGTTTGAAACAAAAATTAATCAAGTTAATGTTGACAAACTGTAGTGTTCGACAAGACCTTGCAGTTCCACATTTTGTCAGCGTGATGTTTCACATTGGGCCTCAGGATAGATCGCTCCCTGTCCCTGGGTTGGGATGTTTTATTGGGGCTACCCAGTGTTTATCTCTGAATAACAGGTTGGGCCTCTAAATACTGTTTATATGTTTCTGTCATCTGCTTGCTGAGACTTCTGAGAAGAGGCAATTTTCAGCAGAAATCAAAAAAGAAGTATCGATTGCACCGAAGGGAAAGTTCAACTCCGGGAATGAAGTATGGGATGTGATTTGAAGGCTTGGAACTGAACTAAGGCACTTTGATCAGGAAATCTGAGGAGGCAACAATAGTGACATGGTTGTCTTCACTGTAGATGAAAGGAGAAGAGGGGTAGTTTTTTTTCTCCCTCTGTCTGTCTCCATCATGCATTTTACAGTAAACAGACTCTGACAGAGCTTCCATCTCTCTTTGAGATGCATGTTATCCAGGATTCAATCAAACTTGAATTCTGAAAAAAGTACCCTTTAATTAGTTCATTGTTCTTCACCGCTGCTTAGTCGAGATTATAGACACAGACAGCAGCTTTCATGTTCAGAAGTTTTTGATGGATTCTCTTTGAGTATTCCTTCCTTTATTACTCGTAAACTTCACAATGGAGCCCCAACGTGTGCCAGCCCCAAAGTTAGCAGACCTCTCCATCTCTGCAGTTGTTCCATTCGTCATGCCTGATTATACAGCATGCACTGCCAAAGTAGAGTGAGGCCTGGCTTTACCTTTTGTCATTACCATAGTGTGGATATACACTACATCAGCTCTCTTTCAAACTTCCAGGCCGGCGGTGGCAGGCGGCAGGATAGACTTTGGCTGCCGGGCACTGCTGTACAGGGCGTCGACCGCCTTCATTAAAGATGCACGAGACACTGCCTCTTCTCTTGCCAAGTCAGACAGAGGGAGAGGAGAAGGGGCCCCTGAACAGAACAGCCCCATGGGTTAGCCTCTAACAATGTCCCCCCCTTCCCTTCTCACGCACGCCCAACACTCCCTCCCTGCCTGCCTGCCTGCCTGCCTGCAGACTCAGTCCAACTCCCCGTCTACCTCTTCCTGTCCGTCTCCGACCACAGCCAGGTTGAAACTGAACTGGGTCCCAGAGCAGCAAAGGGAGGAGGGGGGGGTGGGAAAGGAAGAAGGTAGAGTGACAGATAGCGGTTAAGGATGCTGACCGGAGCCTCAACCGCACTTTACCGGCCAGAGAGATAAGCTACACCCTGCAGGATTGGCTCTGGAGGGGAGGCGAGTCCTTCTTTCTTGTACTTTCTTTCAGCTCTTTTTTTTCTCATGCATCATAGGTATCATACGGGGGGAATTCAATTTTTGGATCATGCTAAATACACACACAATTGATATACATACAATCATGCACAAACATGCTATGGACATGCACTTAGGAGAGATATCAGAGTGTAGGGGCTGCCATCAACCAATGCCAACTGAGCCATTGGGGGTTTGGTGCCTTGCTCAAGGGCACCAGGCAAATGGACCAGCCTCTCCAGGCACCAGTCCACTTGCCAAACTTTGTCCACTCTGGGACTTGAGCTGGCAACCCTCTGGTTCCCAAGCCAGGTCCATATGGACTGATCTGCTGCCGCCCCCATGGCTCTACAGTTCTGCAGGATCAACTTGTGCATGATTAAGTGTTGCATGGTGGTGCAGTGGGTAGCACTGTTGCCTCACAGCAAGAAGGTTACTGGTTCGAGTCCCCGGTCGGGCGGTGCCTTCCTGTGTGGAGTTTGCATGTTCTCCCGGGTACTCCGGCTTCCTCATAGTCTAAAAATATCCTCACCAGGTTAATTGGTTACACTAAATTGCCCATGCGTGAATAGTTGTTTCTCTTTCAGTGTTTGCCTTGTTGTGGGTTGGCGACCTGTCCAAGGTGTACCCTGCCTTCCGCCCGAAGTCATCTGGGATAGGCTCCAGACCCCAAATGGGATAAGTGGCTAAGATAATGGATAGGTGTTAACGCAGTTTGTCCACCCACTGCAGACAAAGAATTACAAGAAGGGAACAAGGTGCTGTTTTTGGCTCCAGCACCAAAAAAGTTGCTTTTATTTTTGTGCCATGCCTGCCCTCTGGTCCTCCCTGATCAAAGCCGCTGAATGAACCAATTTGTTGCTCTGCCATGATTAGATAACAACATGCTGTTATTCTGAGGATGACATATTTTTATATCTTATGCAACCATATGTAACACAGCCCCCCCAACGGTAAATACCTGTAAGGCACTCTGGCTGCTGTCCCTACCTGAACCTGCAGCATTCCCACTCCTACAAAAACAGACTGCTTACATTTTGTCTCGCTTTAAGGAAACCGATGTGAAGTCCTGACTCTACTTGAGGCGAGGCTTTACTGTTCTCTAATATTGTGCAATTACAGGACTGCGGTTTTGGAGAGTGTAAGCAGAAACCAATTTAACATTTGTGCCCGCTGTGAGGCTTCTTTGCGGTGGCTGTAAGAGAAGAGGTGTGGAGCGTCCCTCCCACATCGCCGTAATTATTTGGCTGAAAACGATAACCCACTTACGTCGAGTTCTGCCGCACTCAGCACAAACTCCACAGCGGTTTGTAAGACACAAACCGACATGATTGAAAGGTGTAGGCGATGGTGTCCTGCCATGCAAACCATCCTTTTTTTTTCACCATCCCCCTCCCCACCCACTCCAAGCAAAGTGGCATTTCCATTTTAAGATTGCCTCCCGAGCCCCTTTGTGAATAGAATCGAATTACGCTGAAAAGCTCCGATTGATTCTCTCTGCGCACAATAGTTTTCATCATTTAAGCCAATCCCAGCAGGTTTCCCTTTTCTTGAAGTACCTATTGAATCCGGCCTGAGAAGTCATTGTGGCCATTTCATTGTTTCAAAATGGGTAAATGGGTGAATGGGTTCTGGGATCAGGGAACACAGCTCTGAGGAACCGTGTCAGAGGTGCCCGATGTGAGATGTAGATGGGATGAGGGGGGTCAAGAGTTCACCCCGTACATGCTTGAGGTCTTGGGTATGCATTTCACTGCTTTAATACTCCAATGGTTCTTGTCACAGAGTCTACCTAGAACCCAAGGGCCCTTTTTAATGGCAGCATGGAGGACTGGATTCCAGCTCATTATGAGTGCTAATTTGCCACAAGGACAGAGCTCCAGAAAGCACAGGTTCAGGCTCAAAGCGGAGCTGGTTGAGAGGATTTTTAATGCATGCCACTTTTTTTTTTTTTCTTGATGGAGGAGAAAGAAAGAGAACGGAGGTTATCCTGGAGGTGTTTGATAAATGAGCACCCACCATCTAGCTCTTTGCAGCCACCCACACCCAGGCCACACTATCCCCCACCCACCCCGAGCTTCTGATTACCCTTTGAGGGCACAGTAACGCAGCCTTCATGGTCATAATCTCGGTGCATACACAGCACGGCGAGGCAGGGCAAGGAGGCCCCACCCCAACAGTGATGAAAGGCAGAGCAGGTGAGGAGTTCACATCTGCGCCCAGCCTTTAATCAACTTTCCTGCAGACATGCAGTAATGTAAAACAGTGGAAGGGAGGCCAATCCCATCTCTGACACTATAACAACCCCCCCCCCCACACCCTCCCCCACTAGCTGCCTTATCAACGACTAAGTGAAGATGGGGAGCAAGAGGGGGAACATCGCTTTCCCAACCCCACTGAGTGGCTACTGACATCGGCTGCCAAGTTTACAGGAGCTGTTGCAGGGAGGTGGGGAATGGGGGGCGGCGGAAAGCTTTTGGATCAGACTCAGGTTCTGTCGTCACTCTCTGCTTTGACGAGCTACCTGCGCTGACGGACAAAGAGAACAGAGGCATTCTGGGTAGCGTTGAGTTGGACGAGTCCTCAGGAGCTTGCCGCAAGTGATGTTCAGCCAGGGGATGCGTGGACGAGATCCATGTGCAGCGTCACACCGGCACACAGTGTTGTATATCAGAGAGACACTCCAGCTCTCGTCTGGACGGACGCCAGTCTGATGAGCTGGAAGCGAGCTTTATGTTGTAAATTCTGCCTCTCTTCTTCTTCTTTTTTATTTTTTATTCCACTCCTCTCCTCCTCTCCTCCTCTCCTCGGCGGTGCACTTAAGGGTAAGAAAAAAAAGGCGTGCTCTTTAAGGCTTAGCTTTTAAACCAGATATGAGACAGGGACTGAGGAGGGCCTTTTTGTTGCATTAAAACGTGTGAAAAGTGGATCATCGCGAAATGTCACAGGCAGTCATGGTCACGTCTCCACACCTGCTTATGAGCAAAGACCAGAATTCATCCGGTTTCTTAAAGAAAACTTCTCCCGGCTGCTTGTGGGGGGAATCGACCATTAAGTGCAAGAAAGACAGACTCTCTGTGTGTGTGTGTGTGAAGGAATTTGTGGCGTGTGTGTGTGTTTGTGTGGGATGTTTTATTAAAGGTGTCTGTCTATTGTGTTTTTAAAATGGAGCTTGCCTGACCTCCACGGCGCGCCCGAGCACTGTTGAAATATTTACCATCCACAAAAATTGTCACTTTGCCCGCCGCCGCCGCGCGATCACTCATCTGGCCTGTGTGACCCTCAATTACTTCCACCCCCTGCCACCCTGTCAGGCCTACATGATCAGGCCCTGGTGGCTGCTTTTGTCCTTTTCCCCCTGTAATGTAGTATTTCATGCTTTCTTGCCCGATCTGCTCGATCAGCACTATTCCCTCTGTCCCTCTGCACTTCCCCCCACCACCCCCTAGTTCACCCCGTCTATTTCCTCCCTCCGGTGGTTTGACATACACGGCAGAGAGCGAGAAACTTGATTTTCAGCGCGGAGGGAAATTCAGATCACGGGGTTGCTTATGGACTTTCTTGCAAAGCCTTCGTTGAACTTTACGTTGAGACGGATTTTTGGTTCAATTTCCACTCCTCCAATTTTGTTGAATAAAGGCTTCTCCCAAAGGGATCCAGTCGTACGCTCAGAGAAGAAGCAGGGTGTGTGTTTCTTAGGGGTGCAACGATGCAGTCAGCTCATGAGACAATCCTGGGTTCACTGAATGAGACAAGACGACTTTTTAACACAGCAAAAGTCACAAAATGCAAAACAATGCATGTCACTTTTGAAATGTTTCAACTAGGGATGTCAACAATTAATTGAGTATTGGTTAATTGATTGTTAGGAACTTACTTGAACACATGTTTTTATTTGATTTTCTATCAACAAACATCATGTGATCTTATAATTGGTTCAGCTATCAGGGAGGTGTTTTAAGTTTCAAGCATGTTTCCATGTGAATCAGCTGACTGAAGGTGAGACGCTCAGCTGGGGGCTGCGGCTGAGTGACAGGTCTCCATGAGCGCTTTTTTTCTCCACTGTCGGACTGATTCTGACCCGGTTGCGCTCCTGGCTGAAACCTGCCCACGTACACATGCTTATTTTCCTCAATAAGAACAGGTAGACAGAAAACTGGACACTGTGAGTCTGATACATGTTCCCTTGTTGAAGTCTGAGCCTTCACTTTTATGACTGTGTGTCCGCAGAGATTACGAGCCTGCTCCACACCTTGATATTCAGCGTGTTTAACATTTTGAGCACCTCAATACAATCCATAGCTATTCAGTACTGTCAGTTATATACATTGTGTCTCGAAGGACAATTTGATTCAGGGGAAAAAAAGGCATTTGGTGTTATTTTTGACATGAAAACATTTACCTTTTTTTTTATAATTAATCTATAATTGATTGTTAACATTTCCAAAGATGGATTATCGATTATACTTGAAATTTACATCCCTAGTTTGAATAAAAACGAACGATATGTAAGCACTGTCAGAGGTTTAGGTTCAAACTCAGGGACTTCTCATGAGTCTCTTCAGTCCTTATAACTCTGCTCCTCTCCACACATTGAGACTAGGGGTGTAAATTTCAAGTATTTTCCATGATCGATCTTTGGAAATGGGAACGATCAGTTTTCAAACATATCCGTTTTCCATGTCAAAAACAATGCCAAATACGTTTTTCCCCTGAATCAAATTTTCCCTCACAACACAATGTATATAACTGACAGTATTGATTAGCTACGGATCGTATTGAGGTGTTCAAAATGTTCATAATCTCTGTGGTCACACACTCATAAAAGTGAAGGCTCAGACTTCAACAAGGGAACTGAACAGAAATATATTCCAGACTCACAGTGTCCATTTTTCTGTCTACTCTTTCTTATTGAGAAGAATAAACATGTGAACACGGTCAGGTGTCATAATCAGCTGGATCAGGATCAGTCCGGCGGCGGAGGAGGAATAAAGCACTCATGGTGACCCTGAGTCAGCTGATTCACATCAAAACATGCTCTCCCTCCACACATCTGCAACTCTGACTCACTTCAATCATTCAAAAACCACCTCAAGACATGACCTCTCTTCTCACCCCACCTCTGTGCCTGTTTTGTTTTATTTACATGTTTCATCTTTTAGTTTGACCTTATGTAAAGCAACTTTGAGTACTTAGAAAAGCGCTATATCAATTCTATGAATTATTATTATTATTATTATTATTATTATGCTTTAAACTTAAAACACCTCCCTGATAGCTGAACCAAATATGAGATCGCATGATGTCTGTTCCACATGATGTAAAATCAAATAAAAATTCCTAACAATCAATTTAACCATACTCAATTAATTGGTGACATCCCTAATTGAGGCTAAAAGATGAAACCAGTGTAAAATACAATAATAAGTGTTTCTTGGTCTTCATTTTTACATGCAAACTCTAACAGTTATTAAAGTAGTCCTCTCCAAGTGCAAACAGAGACGTGCCAAATCAAGCTGCTGCTCCAGGTAACCGTCGAGCACATCTACGGTGCCGTTCCATCACGCCATGATGTCCATGATTTACTATGTGTGATAGAAGTTGCAGCACTGTCTGCTTGGACGCCAATGAAAACTAACAGCCGTGCATCTCACCTGTCTGATAAAGGAGTGATATGTGCTTCATGTGACAGGGTTCCCACGCGTTACTGGAAAACACCTGGAAAATGGGAGAAAAAGTAAAAAGTCCTGGAAAATTATTCCAACATGACTGCGTGCGATCTAACACGGTTAAAAAAACACATCCCCATTCAACATCTGTGGCCATTTTTGTCATTCAGTTCTATTTAGGTCAATTTATGCACTGATCCTCTGATTATTATTATTATTATTTATTTCAGTAAGGCAGCTTCCAGATTCCTTTGCTGGCTCTTTTGTTTTTTACTTAGCTGATTTTATATTTTTTGAGAAAAGAGAAAGCTGACATGAGAGTTGGCCATCATTGTTACTTGGTTGCACTAATAAAGTGAAGTGCTGTACATCTGTGGTTGCATTGTCCTATAATTAATTTGCCATCATTTTTAAGCATGTAAGAGATGATTTCATGGATAGCCATAGACTGCACGTCTTTCAATGTAGACTTCCCTTGAGAGGAACATATTAGACTATTTAGGAACTAAATTAGGAACTCATTTTAGACTGTCATACCAGCTTGATCATCACTGAAAATGTCCTGGAAAATAATCTCTGGAAAAGAGTGGGAACCCTGATGTGAGCAGCTTTCTTTGTGTGCTTTAATAACGCTGGATCATCTCCATGTTTCCCTCTGCTTTATTCATCACTATCTGGTCCTCTCCTCTCCTGCTTTGTCCAGTTATCCACATGCCATTTGCTCTTATATTGAACCTTCCTATGAATGGGTCACTCAGACATTCCCTCTAAATGGATAAGCTCCTGTTAAGCCTATTTTTTTCTGTCATTGTGAGTAGCATTTGGCGTGAAAGTCACACCGGTCAAGAGAGAATTCTCCAGTTTTGTCTCCAAAGAAAACTTACCTGAAATAGGATTTTTCATCTCTCCTCACCTGTCTTAGAATAAAAGCAGAAGAAAGAGAAATGTCAGAATGACCAGAAATCCTCCTGCTCTTATCTAATTAAATCCACGCCTGATATTATCTCAGAGCTCTTCACGGCGCACATGGAACTTAGCAATTCCTTCAATGTTGACGAATACTTAACTGTCACAAGGTAATTATATATAAAAATAAAAAAAAGTGTTATTCCCACCAAAAAGATGAATTAAAGTTTCAGGCGAAGAGTGGAGAGAGGAAGTTAATATGTAACATGAGCTTCCTGAATGAGATCAGGTATAATCCTCTTGCTCTTTCCCTCCATCGTTGGATAAACAGAGACAATCTCAAAGCTCTCTTTATTTATATCCTTAAGACCAAACTCAAACCTTGACTGTATATTTTTCTTTTGAAGATCCCTTCCGCGGATTAAGGTGCTCCTTAATTGACTCAATTATCTCGTCCAGTCAAAGTTTGAAAAGTAAAGTGTGGGTTGCGTGGGGATTTTTCTGGCATTAAGTCGTCATTGAGGGGGCACGCGGGCCCAGTGTATTTACTGCCAGAGCCCCGCGTTTATCCGACCTGATGCCTCTAATGCGGGGTATTAATCTCCACAATGCGTTCTCCCTCCAATATGGGTCGTGTCATCTCTGGTTAGTGGAGTCTCCTGATGAAATTGTCCAAAACTCCACCGATCAATCAGGCTTGCCGAGGGATTGATTTTCTTTCATCTTTCTCGTCTTCTCTTTTCTCTTCCTGCCCCTCTCGATTCCGAGGCCTCTGATGTTTCTCAATGTAAGACGAATGTCGCGCAGAGGGTAAAAGAATGGCTCGCTCTGACCCACACCTACAAAACATTTCACTGGGGTTTTTTTTCCCCACCCCTTTTTCCCCCCTTTCAAACCATTTATTGTCACTTTAGAGTTTGATAGAGGAAACACCTCTCTCTTATTCAGACCCTTCCCGCTCTTGAACAAACTCCTTTTACTGCTTTTCTTTCTTTTATGCATCGTCGGGGTAAAGCGGTGAAAAGGCTTCACGGCGCGGCACAGCACGGCACGGCAGGTCCCTCCTTCCTGGGACGGCGCAGCTCGACAGATCAACACCCCCCGCCCCCCATTTATATGGGCCTCACGACTTTCCCCATAATGAAATATTCACAGGTCACTGGTTCCCTGAGAAATGATGGGGGTCAGTCAATTGCTTTTCAGCGAGTAATTTTCTCCCCCTTCAGACGGCCCTGCTTGTCGTGTTGACAGTCATTAGCGCAGGAGGAAGGCTGGATCGAAGCGCAAGTGTGACACTTGTCAGACAGTAGCAGTCTTTAGCTCCCTCTGCCTCGCTTTTTATTTCCTTCCACCTTTTCTTCTGCTTCTATTTTATCTCGCCGTTTCGCTCCTCTTTGGTTGCGCGCCCTGCTGCTTTTCCAGCTGGATAAATCACGCGCCTGCAGTTTTTCTTTATGTTTTCCCAGACTTGTTTTTTTTTCTCTCTCTCTTCCTTTTTTTTTTCTCCCCCCCCCCCCCCCAAGCTGGTAAATTCCATCCGGAAGGAAGGTTTCTATTCATGTTGCTGCTGTGTGAGAATTAGCCGGGCACTGGTCTGCTAAACGCCCCCTTTTCTGCATAATGATTCACTTTGAAACCAGGCCATCAAAAGCCAATCAAAAGAGACACTTCAGATTTGGTGATTGGTGATTAGACCTCTGGAAATCCCAGAGAAAGTTTAGCCAAGGCTCTTTTTTCTTTATGACTCGGCCTGACCTTTAAAGATATTACCATTTGACATGATGAATGGTGCACAGAGGAGACAGAGACTTTTCCTATTAACCAGCTTTGGTGGAGGGAGATCACACTCTTCCCTTAATCCCTCTCCCCCCCCCCCCCCCCACACACACACACACACCTCCCCGTCCTTAAAGGGGGGGGGGGGAGAGAGAAAGAGAGCCACATCAAGCGGTGACACAGTGTTAAAAATGATTCGGGGGGTTGATTTGAGCGGGGGTCTTCGGTGGTAAAAGGCACCACAGATGGCTAGCCTGACCCCGAGGAAAACTCCAATTAGCCAACAGTAATGGCCGGGGCCCGGTGCCTTGTGTCTGCAGGCAGCCGCGGCGCTGACCCTTAGGCCCCACGTTTCCTCTATCTGCTGCGATGTGATGGAGAGCTGCACAGCGACCACAGCAATCTGTTTCCATTGTGTCAGCTGCCACATAGCAGCACTGTATTCAGAGCCTCAGCACACACACACACACACACACAAGCGCGTCCATGTACACAAACACACCCAGTCGATTCTAGCCTTTAAAAAACACTGGACGCCATTAGACAGGCTTGTCTGGCATGATGCAGGCTGAGAGCATTTGGACGAAAACCTGTGTTCAATTAAACTGATAAGGGCCCTGATCCTCAAGTCGCAGATCCTCTGTTTTTTTAAAGGTCTAATTTGGTGGTGGTTCTGGTTCTCGGCCAGTTGGACAAAGTGTCAGAAAAAATCAGGAGAATTTTTGTGAAAGCTGAGACGTGATCCAAATCTTAAGTGATTGGTTTTGGGTGTGGATCCAGAATTTTTGCTGATTTCTTCTCATTGCAAAGCAGAGAGAGAGATTAATAACAACTATACATTATTTTATTCATCTCAATCACACTCTAGCACATGATTGTTCAGTCATTATGAGTATTCATGTACAAAATATCACCCCAATTAAAGAGGAAACATTTCAGGCACCGTGCACAGGGACATGTCTGGGCTTTTTTGACATGTCTGAATCCTTCTTTGATTGCTGCATGTAGGGCCGGGTGATAAAACGATAATTATCGTGCTATTATTGACAACACTGAGCAGAGATCATCCAAAACCAAGGCCTCGTTCTTTACACTGAAGTCCATCACATGATTGTTTGTCTCACAGAGTTAAGAGGGAGTGGCCAGCAGAGATGTGCTGGGACTCAAGGCTAGAGCTGGGCGATAATTTGATCACGATCAAAATTTTCTCAGTATAAATATAACAAATGTACAATAAAACTCTGACATTTAAACCTGTAACTACACCCCCAAACCACTGGAAATTGAACAGCCAATCATGTTGCAGGGTAAGAGATAGGTGGGCTTAAAGATGTTTGAAGCAAAATGTAAAAACAGGGGTTGGTGGCCTAGCGGCAGAAGCGCCCCACTTAAGGAGGCTATAGTCCTTGTATCAGAGGTTGCTGGTTCGACTTCTTGCAATGACCATTTCCTGCATTTATTCCCCCCACTTTCTACTCCCCACGTTTCCTGTCTCTCCTATCTAATAAAGCCAAAAGTCCCAAAAAACACTTAAAGGTGACATATCACGCTTTTTTCATCAATATATATCGGTCTAAGAGGTCCCCAAAACAATCCTTTAAAGTTTATGCTCAAAAAAACACTTTGAAATCAGATTTTGGCATGCCTGAAAAGCCCTCTTCTTCAGTCCTCCTCAGAACACTCTGTTTTCTCTCTGACCACGCCCCCTCAGGAAGTGGATGTGCCTCGGCTCTCCGGCACGTTGATCTAATGTTTACATATTGGCTGAATATACACGGCTGCTCAGAGATCACGTTACTTCAACGCTCTGAATCTGATCCAGAATCTGATCCTGACGGAGAGGCGCCTGTAGCAGGACCTTTCTGAAGGATTGGTCACAGATTTAGTGTTTCTTGTTGTTTTATTTATCAGTGTGTAGATGTGTGTCTTGGTACACAGCTACGAACATGTAGCTATGTGGCTATGCTAACTAGCGCTAGCACTTATCCATGATAAATGAAAATCATCCACTAGATCTTCAAATCTGCAGACGTGGGGAGTAAAACCGACCTCTGCCAGAAAGGCAGCAGGACCTTTTCTGAAGGATTGGTCACAGATTCTGTGTTTCTTGTTGTTTTATTTGTCAGTATGTCGACGTGTGTCTTGGTACACAGCTACAACTACAGCTATGAACTGGTAGCTATGTGGCTATGCTAACTAGCGCTAGCACTTTTCCATGATAAATAAAAATCATCCACTAGATCTTCAAATCTGCAGACGTGGGGAGTAAAACTGACCTTTGTGTTTATTAAGACAGCCTACAACTAGCATGCCTCCCTCCTAAGCTCCTTGTTAGCACACATTTGTGCAGGGAATGAAAAACAGAGGAGGGGTTGAGTTGTATTTTATACAGTCTATGGGCTGAACAAGCTCCTAGCTCTGACTCCGTGACAGACCGGATATTGTTGTTACGTAACAAAAACAAGGAAGTCTGAAACGGCTCGTTTCAGCACACATTTACAGAAAGGTGTGGAAATCAAAACAGGGGCAGAATGGATTTTTTTCATTCTCGGGGGGTTTGTAGACATGCCAGGGACACATATTTCAGGTAGAGAACCATTAAAAAGTCAATTTTGCATGATATGTCACCTTTAATAAATAAGTAGAAATGGAAACACAGCTGAAACAAGCGACACGCAAAACCTCTCAGCTCAAAGCAGAGTGCCACTAAACTTAATCAGTTAAGATATCTTGGCTATTTATGAGACTTCTAAATCCCAGATACAAGCTAACGGACTGTCTTCAACTTTCACTCAGGAGAAACCTTTAAAACGATATGAAAGAATGATTTGAAAAATGTTATCATGATAACATAGTTTTCAATATCGCCCAGCTCTAGCTGCACGTTTGAAACTGAAGGCATTGCAACATCACACTTCTGGTGATGTCTTTAAACAACCCTAAAATACAACTTTAATCTGAGAGAATCCAAAGCAGACTTTATTCCTGTATTTGCATGCAAAGGAGTCATGCAACGGTAGATTTCCTGCAGAGTTTTGCAGGATATGTCACTACACTGAATCTTAAGCCCTATCTTTGTGCGCATTGTGCCGCCTGAATCTTGCAACATTCAGCCTGAAACTAAATGCATAAAATGGTTTGAGTTTTTAAAAAAGATGCAGTAGAGGCTGTACTTTAGAGAATCACAGAGAAAGAGTAAGAGGGTCATTTTCTTACTGAAGGAGTGATTATTCTCTCTGTTTTAGAGTCCAGGAAGTGCTTGCACACTTTGCATTCACATCCAAAAAGATGATATTTAAAGCCTAATATATGGGTGCTACACATTGGTGTTGTAAACCGCAGGAGGGGATTTTACTCTGCCTCAAACGTAGAAATCTAAGAGCTCCAAACCCGGGCAGTGTGCTGAGATTTGCTGTTTCATCGTACAGAAGTGAGTTTTAAATTTGAATGAACGCCAGCTTCAAATGAACACATAGAAACACAATTTGTTGGTTGTAAAACAAATTAAAAGATTTAAAACTGTACAAAGTAACAGACTCTCAGTTTGTGGTTTTCCCCTCATTCCCTGCGTGTCATTCCCTCTTGTGCATCATCATCACGCTGGTTACATCTCTCTCACACATCCTATTTGCCATTTTCACTTTTGTGAACAGCTCAATTTTGGATTTTAAGCATCCCAGCAGTCTGAGATTGTCGTGTAAGTGCCTGAATAAAAGGGCGCAGCTGCATCTGTTTCCATAATGTAGATCAATGTCTGTAATCCTGCACCAATTCCTCACACGAGCTCCTCAACAGTGGAAATCTCCCTTTTCTGAGCAACTCCCCACATTTCTCAACCCCGCTTGTTTCTTCTTCATTTCATGCTCTTCTCCCATTCAACACGTGTTTGCTGAGTGTGCATCCTCCGTTCTCAGGCGTTGCCCTGCAGAGTTCTCTCTCTCTCTCTCTCTCTCTCTCTCTCTCTCTCTCTCACACACAGCATGTTAACTCTCAGCGCAGTCCCGCTTTTCTGCTGATGGCTAACAAGCAGCTCGGTTAGGGGATAAGTGCTTCGCTGAAGGGCACGTGGTTTGGGGAATGGTAACTTAGAGGGGAAGTTAATTTACCTGCCAACACTTAACGCTTGCAGCCGGTGTGAGGAATTATGTACAGGAGGAGAGAATTCAGGCTTCTGCTACCGCTGATAACAAAAAACCTGTATCCCTGCACCAGACACTGAGTGTTATACAGTTAATGAAATGTACCTGAATGAGGTGCAGCAATGCAATTATCTCTCATAATAATATCTTCTTGTGCATTAGATTTAAAGGATGAAGCTGGTGTTCTTTCTACATTTCTATTATCCTTAAGAAATGTCATGAAAAGTGATCCTCATGCAGTCGTTTGGCCTCACACCCTGCACTCAAAAATATTGGCTACCCTTTGCAATCATTTTGCAAAAGTGTAGCCTTAAACTTTGCAAAGTTTAGGTTACATTTTTGGGCTTTAATGCCTTTATTCAGAGAAGATAGGACAGTGGATAGAACTGAAAACCAGGAGAGGTAGTGGGGAACGGCGGAGGGGAAAGGTGCCTAAAGTTGGAATCAAAGACGAGCAGCCCACTTGAGGACCATTGTACAGTTGCAGCAGACTTCACTCCTGTGTTTGCATGCACAGTAAGCTTTGTGTCATCTTATTTTATACCTATGATGATGTGTTCTTTACACAACTGCAGATTTCCTGCAAAGTTTTGCTGGATATGTCACTACACTGAATCTTAACCCCTGTCTTTGTGCGCATTGTGTTGCCTGATTCTTGCAACAATCAGTCTAAAACTAAATGCATGAAATGGTTTGCACAAAAAAAATTGAGCTTTTCAAAAAAGATGCAGTAATTTCAATCAGCTCAACGTTTTATTCAGAGAGGATAGGACAGTGGATAGAGCTGAAAACCAGGAGATTGAGTGGAGAATGGCAGACGGGGAAAGGTGCCTAAAGTTGGAATCAAACACAGGCAGCCCACTTGAGGACCATAGTGCAGTTGCAAGGACTCTTGTGAAGTCCAAAGCAGAATTTACTCCTGTGTTTGCATGCAAATGAGTCATCTGGCAACAAAGAAAGGCAGAAAACAAATGAAATGTACTTATTTGCAGTGTTTTACTTCAAATGCAACTACTACTTTGGTCTTTATTTTTACAATAATGGGTAAAATAAGCAAATTTAGATTACTTCAAAAAAAATAAAGACATCTCACGACCCCCCAGGGGGTCCCAAAGCACACTTTGGGAACCCCAGTTTTATGCAACTGTAGATTTTTTTGCAGAGTTTTGCAGGATACGTCACTACACTGAATGTTAACCCCTGTCTTTGTGCGCATTGTGTCGCCTGATTCTTGCAACAATCAGTCTAAAACTAAATGCATGAAATTGTTTGCAAAGGAAAATTATGGTTTGCAAAAAAGATGCAGTAATATCAATCAGCTTGACGCTTTGTTCAGAGAGGATAGAACAGTGGATAGAGCTGAAAACCAGGAGATTGAGTGGAGAATGGCAGGCGGGGAAAGGTGCTTAAAGTTGGAATCAACCAAAGGTCACCCACTTGAGGACCATAGTACAGTTGCAAGGACTCTTGTGAAGTCCAAAGCAGACTTTATTCCTGTATTTGCATGCAAAGGAGTCATGCAACTGTAGATTTCCTGCAGAGTTTTGCAGGATATGTCACTACACTGAATCTTAACCCCTGTCTTTGTGCGCATTGTGTTGCCTGATTCTTGCAACAATCAGTCTAAAACTAAATGCATGAAATGGTTTGCAAAACATTTTTTAGCTTTTCAAAAAAGATGCAGTAATTTCATCAGCTTGACACTTTATTCAGAGAGGATAGGACAGTGGATAGAGCTGAAAACCAGGGGAGGGAGTGGGGAATGGCGGATAAGGAAAGGTGCCTAAAGTTGAAATCAACCACAGGTCACCCACTTGAGGACCATAGTACAGTTGCAAGGACTCTTGTGAAGTCCAAAGCAGACTTTATTCCTGTATTTGCATGCAAAGGAGTCATGCAACTGCAGATTTCCTGCAGAGTTTTGCAGGATATGTCACTACACTGAATCTTAAGCCCTGTCTTTGTGCGCATTGTGCCACCTGAATCTTGCAACATTCAGCCTGAAACTAAATGCATAAAATGGTTTGAGTTTTTAAAAAAGATGCAGTAGTTTCCCATGTCTGTCGAGGCTGTACTTTAGATTGAAATGTTTCTCAAAAAGAAGGAAAAGAAGACTTTCAGGGTCAGAGTAATCCACATCCGGTGGCTCAGTGAGTTTTTATGCTTACAGAAAAGGAGCAAATAACCCACAGTGTGTGTTTCTGTGTGTGTGTGTGTGTGTAAGCCCGTGCAGACTGTCAGTGCTTGTTAGCGGGATCAATTCAGTTTTACTCTCGGCCCCTTTCATGGGATTCGCTGACATTAACAGAATATCACCTGCCTTCTCTTTTAACAGTAAAAATGCCACTTTCCATCGCAACCTCCGCCTTGTTCTGGGGTTTTGTCACGAGCATATTGAACACAGAGAGTCGTTGCCCCGCAGATCACATCAAAATGTCACTCTCCTCATAACGCGCCGTGCAGCTTGGCCTCAGAAAGAGCAGCAAGTTATGACAAAGTTTTTACTCAAAGACGAGGGGCGATTAATTAGGAAAGGTGGATCTCTGCTTCCGTTTTTCTACTTCTGCATCCCTTCTTTTTTGTCTCCTCCGAGGGGGTTGGATGTTTATGCAGAGCAGAGCAGCGAAGCTCAGTATACAGGCTGGAGGTATCAAAGATGGTTTGATGTTGTTTGGATTTTGATAAACATGACCAGAATGAGATCAGTCTGTTACATTACACTAAATTTATATGTGTGTGTGTGTGTGAGAGAGGAGAAGAGTGTGTGTGCTGATTATTTTACATGTAAACACGGGACCGGCTGTGTATCACTCTTACAGCTTGTGTCAACATGTAAACATTGCACGGCATCAATCTTGCACTCAGCGCAAGTGGACAGAGCTATTATGTTAAAAGCCCATTTGCTCGACATATTCTTAGCAAAGATGGCCTCCTCGCAAGTGGGAGGAGCCTCAACCCCCTGCGAGTATTGATAGGCTCATTGATTGATTGATGGTCCCTGGTGATTTATCGATTCATCTCTGTTCCAAATGAGCTACGAGTGCTTTCCTTGCCCAGAGGAAAACAAGCACACTCTCTCTCTCACACACACACACACACACACACAAGCCACGTAATGAGAATTCACCAACTTATTTTGAGCCGCACGTACATCCCTCTTTTTTCAAATCTGATCTTTTTCAGGAGTTGTGTTGGAGAGATGTGCTATTTGGAATTGAAAATGAAAATTGTTGCGCGGTTGTTGTGCTGTGAGATTTAGAGAAAGATTCAGTCAGGCAAAGCACTTTACCCCATCACTGTACAAAGTCAATCTCCTCCTCCTGAGGTTTTTCAGAAGAGTTTCGGGGCGTCCTTAGGTAGTTAAAAGTGCATCGACTGTGGATGGGCTAGTGGGATGTGTAGATTAATGCAGTGGAAAGCCATCCCTCAAAGTGCTTAGAATAATTAGAGTCAGGCTTCCAACAGAATGGGCATGTCACTGGAGGAAATTGTATTTTTATTTACTGTGTCGGGTCTCCCTTGGCCTCCCGCTCGCTCTGTCTCTGCCTCTCTCCATTTGTACGGCAGCAGCAGCAGCAGCAGCAGCGGAGCTCCGCATCCAGGAGCCGGGTGTTTCTCAAAGTGTCTTAAAGGTGCTGTCAGCAGCGCCCGTGATGCATCTCCTGGATTTGTATCTCTGCGTGTTTCCTCGTGTGGGCGCACACCATTTGTATTCTGGGCGGGCATTTGTATTCAGGAGGGGGGATCCAAGTTCTGTAGGTGTGCATATTCACCTATGTGTGAGAGCTCCTAACTATGTATGTAAATTGTGCTGCATTAGCATATGTGTGAATGTTTAAATGCGCATACATGAGAGGGAGTGTGTTTCTTTCTGTGGTGGAGTAAGTGAGTACAATGACACAAGAACCAAAGGAAAATCATATGACTCTCAAACTGTACATAAGTATCTATATTTCATTTATACCACAGTTCAAAAGGGGATTTCAGATTTGGCAAATTAAATGTACCGTTCAATTTATATACGCAGCACTTAGAAGCACAAATTAACTTATGTTTAAATTAAAGATCCAATATGCGATTTTTAGAGCCCAATATGAGTCAAGTTTTAGAGCTGTGAATGATTCTTCTGCATGATTGTGACAGAAGATACATCTTTTCCAGGCTGCTTTTGAAGCACTTAACTTTACATATAATTACAAACTGTACAAAAGTCTGCAATCTGCTCAGCTGTGATGCTACATGTGGTGCAGACAGTGCTAAGAGGATTGTAATCATAGACTTTATAATAAATGGACGTAGTATCAGTGACGTCACCCATCTGTTCCCGAAGCTCTGTTTTGAAGCCGATCGTCGGCGGGCGCCGCATTGGAAATGTTGAACACAACCAAACATCGCCAGAGCTAGTGTGCGGTAAAGAGGGCGGTGCAGCTGTGGCTCAGTGGGTAGAGTCCAGTTTTGCCGGCAGTCACATGCAGAAGTGTCCTTGAGCAAGACCCTGAACCCCAAAGCGCTATATAAGTACCAGTCCATTCACAATTTACAAGAGGTGGGCCCTTTAGCTTTTTTTGCTAACAGCTGCAGGGTGCCCGCCTGTCAATCAAGTCAGCCATGCCCTTATTTGGGCATAACTTTTAAGTTCAATATCTTCAAAAATATTGAGTTATAAAAAAATTCACCACTGTACAGTGTGTGCTGATAGAGAAATGAGCTACTCAGAACGTAACTGTTCTTTGAAAGCAGGCTGTAAACATGATTACAGTCTTTTTTGAATGGGTGTGTATGTGGTTTCCTGTGGTTTTGGACGCTCATTGATCTGCAGTTTTTAACACTTCTGCATGGGCTTCATATTTTAAAACCAGAGGCTGCCGTTTGATTGTAATAAACACGCTGTGGGGGCAATGTTGTCCTTGGAGTAGCGCCCCATGTAAAGAGGCTATAGGCCTTGACCATTTGCTGCATGTCCTCCCCCTCTCTCTGCTCCCCACGTTTCCTGTCTCTCTTCAGCTGTCCTGTCAAATGAAGGCAAAAATGCCCCCCCAAAAATAAAATCAAATAAAACATCATGACACTTTTAATAAATGAGTTCAAGCATTTTTTTTCCATAAAATATGCCTGGTTGAAAATATTACAAATTAGTGTTCATCCTAAATCAGAAACAGAACAGATATCTGTGATAAGCCAACAATATCAGCCCAGTGTGATTCCAGCTGGGCTTAAAATCTATCAGGACTCATTTGAGGAACATTTCTTTCCTATATATATATATTCTTGTTCAATTCTTGTGCTGTACACCTTCTTGTTTGCTGCTGTAACTCCATGAATTTCCCTGTTGGGGGATGAATAAAGGAGTATCTTATCTTATCTTATGTGCAGCAAAGAGTAAAGTCTGGGAGTTGAACCAGCAACTCTGAACACTCTGTATTAGAACATGTGCTTACACCTCTGAGTTAAACTTAGGCCTCATCATTGTTGTTTGAGGTGGTGACCATAAAAAGCATGAGCTACTTTTAACAGATCATTGTTGGATAGTTTAAATACAAAATATATCAATGACAATTTGCAACAAAACACCTGTAAGTAACTTTCCTAAGTGCTTACTCAAACACTGCTGTGTGTGTTTGTGTGTGTGTGTGTTTGTGTGTTTGTGTGTAGCTGTATGTTCAGAGGCATTTCCCGTCTCAGTGCAGTGGACGCTGGCGGACAGCGAGGTGGGCCATTGATAAATTGATCACAGTGAAATTGTGGAGTAGTGAGACATGCTCTAAATCCCTCCCCCATTGCTACACATCCCACGCATGCACACACACACACCGCAGCTCTGGCATCAATTATTGTGGATTGCGTGGTTGACAGAGTGTAAACCAGGTGCCAGCCCTCAATCCAATTAAAGAGATTTAATTGGAGTGAATAAATGGAGTGTGTCCACAAAGTGCTGCCTTACCCACATTTCGTCCTCTTTTTTTTTTTCAAACTTTTTTGAAAAGTAAGGTTTTGTTTATGAAAGACCGATTGAATCTAATAAAGCCTTGAGGCTGTTGCTTTCTCTTCCCAGACTGCCTTGCTCCACAGGTCAGTAATGCAAACAATCCAATTTCTCCCGTCTGAGCGCTGCACTGGCATGTAGAAATGGGATTATTATCTAAAATGGGCCCAGCAGGTGTTTCTGTGATACAGTGTAATTTCAGGAGTGTGATAGTGTTCTGTGTGGTCCGGGCTTTAAATTCCCTGAGACACTTTTAAAAAAGGAACATCCAACAAAGAAGTTGGCGAGTCTGCCACTCCGGCCCATTAGCGTTATTACCCCAGATCAGGCTTCATAACGGGGCTGTTTACTGAGCGGCACAGAGAGGAGTGTGTGCAGCGTGTGTGTGTGTGTGTGTCTAAGGCGCCACAGTTTGAGGAGCTGGAGGAGCTAAAGAGCAGCGTCTGAAGCGGTCAGGTAGCGCTCATGGTGGTCCTGACTTTTCCACACCTACTGTACTTCTGCTCTATCCAAATTTGTCCCCGGGGGGGATGAAGGAGTGTGGCTCATCTCTGTCGCCAGCAACCCCCTCCCTCCCTCCCGCCCCTCCTCCTTGTCTCCTCACAAGGGACAGACATGCATAATTCAGGATTGTTATCTGTCTGCTGCTAAACCCCGTCTTCCCCCACATACACACACACACATGCACACACAGATCTGCAATGAAACAGTCTGACTGCACATCAATGATTCACCAGACAGCCCCCCCACCACCACCTCCCCTCACACACACACACACACCAATCCGTTGAGGGAATCATATGGAGCCGACAGGGACTCCACAAGCATGCAACTTCCTATAATTGGAATGAAAAAGGGGGCGAGTGAGGGAAATGCTGTATCAGGGAATCACATAGGTGCTCGAACAAGCCATTCAGCAGTGTCAACCAGCCAGACGGGCGGCAGGCGGCAGGCGGCAGGGTGCGGGGTGCGAACGCCGGCCCTTCTCGTTAGCCACCGCGGGAGACGAGTCAGGAGAGAAAAGTTGGAGGCGATGGGAGAGAAACCCTCCAGAGTTTGGATCAAACTCTGAAGAAGGAGACAGGTTTTAAGCGTCTGAAATGCAGAGGCAGCACTGGGACTGGAGCAGCCTCCAAATAAAAATCCCTCCCAGCTTCCTGCTGCAAGCGTCTCTGTCCCCCCCCCCCCCCCCCCCCCAAGTTCCTCCAGCCTCTTTACCCGCTGTGTTCTCCTCTCCCTTCTTCTCCCTCATCCCACTCACCTTTCTTCTTTCTTAAACATCACAGGAGCAAATCAGCAGACAAGCGATCGTACAAGTTTTCTCAAGCTTTCAAGAATTACCACCATTTCATCATGGATAATCACAGTTAATAACCCTTCTCATTAAGGAGACGAGGATCACGGGTCATTAATATTGTTAATATCTTCTCCCTTTCCCTTTCTCCTTCTCTTCTATCTCTCTTTATTCTCTCCCTCTCCGCGTGCCAGAGGGAGTGGAAACAAAAGGATGACTAAAAAAGAGCTTAGCGCGACAGTGATTAACCGATAGGGGTAGATGGACTGTGATGAATCAAAGTTATCTCTCAAATCTTAATAACTGGAATTAGCCCCTGATTAGATGAGCTTTGGCTACAGCAGGGAGTAGTCGGCGTTTTCACTTCAAAGAATCCCGCCCATGTAAACCTGTCCCTCCCTCCGCTGCAGAGCTATGCAAAAAAAAAAAAAAAGACTCAGAGAGGCAAATAGGCCAATGGAATAAATTACAAAGGGAGACATGAGAGAGCAGAGATATAACAAAAACAACGTGTTACACCTGTTCCTGCAGAATCCGCTCCTCCTCATCGTCGTTGTCATCGTCTCCTTCTCCGTTTATCTCTCTTTTCCCTCCTTTTTCCGAACACGCTCGGGGTCCAGTGGGAGGTGTCAGTCTCCGTGACAGGGTCATAATGACAGTGGCACTCTCCTTCATTTGCATATGTTTGCCATTGTCACAGCGGTCAACGAATGTCATGTCGAGATTCCTGCATGCTTAAGTAATGGCATTTTGTCCCCACGAGGAACTCTGGCCCCCGTATCATAATCCCAGCATGCACTGAGGAAAAAAAAAAGAAAAAAAAAGGCTGAATTAACATGACAATCAGCTGATTCTAAAACAAATGTTGGCATTTTTTTATCCCCACTAGAATTTCAAAAGGCTCATTTGTAGTCTAAAGAGGAGCAGGAGCAAGTGGTTTTACTGCTAAGCTGGAATTTTAAGTTGTACTCCTGGACCAGAGACTGGTTTTGTAGTCAAGTCACCAAACCTTGAGTCCGAGCCGAGCCAAATCTTGAGCCCACAGTGGAAGAATCAGAATCCAGTCTGACACGAGACTTCCACCAGATCCGTGTCAGGACCCCCGGACAGCTAGAGTCATGTGATTGAGGTTTTCCCACTGAATCAAGGATTTTCCTCCTCCTCCTCTCCTCATCCATGTTGTCTTTCTGGTCCTCTGAAAACCTCTGACCTGTTGACTCCAGGCCTGGCTCCGCTCATCATGACGGTTTGTTGTTGTAGTTAAGTGAAATACGATCTGGTGATAACACAGAGTGTTTTATTCTGAAAATTAACCAGACTTCCTGTCCCGCTCCATCTGCTCTGTTGAGATTGATGTGTCGTGCTGCGGCATCCGGCAAAAATGGAAGTCTTGTGTATCTGATCTGGAGGGCTCTGACCTGCTGGATCCGAGACACAGCCAGAATGCAACAAAGAGGATCCAGTGGAAGTTAACACATTGACTAGAATAGAAACCTATCAGATCCGGTGCCGTGACTAATCAGAGACGGATCTGGTGGAATTTGGCCGTTGGTCAAGCTACAAGTCTGAGTCTAAGTAGAGTCCTCAACTGTCTGGACCCGGGCTGACTCATTTATTAATCCTGGATTTTGACAGGACTCATTATTCCAATGCAGCGTGATTTAATAAAGTTATTTCTTTAAGAAATCTGCCATCAGGGAACCTCTGCAGAAAGATTTCTGGGCGCAACAGAAAAGTCTTGAGCTCAAATCAATTCAATATAAATACAAACAGAAATAGTCTTGTACTCAGATCTTAGTTGCAGAGTTCACTGCTCAGAGCTCTCAAGTGTGAAAGACAGTGGAAGGAGAGAAAAAAGTTGATGAATTACTTACACACTCAAAGCTGAAATAAAAAGTTTCATGCTTTAATGTGCAATTCTTTATTCACCAGCTTAGGCCTGTAATCTGCTGCAATGCTGTGCAATGATAACACGATATCAATTTGACGGACATGACTCACATTGTTGTCAGGAGGTTTGAGAATCTGCTGCAGAGCTGCTGATTGAACCAGAGTATGACTGAGAGGTGGTCTGTGATCGTTAGCTTGGGCTACATGTAATAGGGATGGCCAATGATTTTCAAATATCCGTTCACTTTGTAAAAATCAAAGAGTTACTTCAAATATTTTCTCATTTTGAAGGTACAATTTTTCATTGTTTTTACCAATGCCTGGTTGTAATACGGTATTCCCGCCAGACGGTGGCTATAGAGCTTCTTAAAGCTGTTTGCTAACCGTATTAAATAACAGAAGAAGAATGCTAACCGCATTAAATAGCGAAAGAAGAAGAAAACAGCGATTTTCTCGGTCTCTGAACCTCACACTACTTCACACCAGGGGTGGGAATCGAATTGATGAACACTGCGACTCAGAACTCCTTCAACCACGCGGCCAAGAATTAGGCACCGAGGGCGGGTAAAATACCTCTGCGATGACCCCTGGAGGAAAAATGTTTTTCCTCTCCAAATTCAAAGAGTTTTCCTCCAGGCTCCAGGGGCCAAATCCGGACTCACATGGGCGAAAATGAGGCACCGAGAGCGGGTAAAATACCTCTGCGATGACCCCTGGAGGAAAAGCGTTTTTCCTCTCCAAATTCAAAGAATTTTCCTCCAGGCTCCAGGGGCCAAATCCGCACTCACATGGCCGAAAATGAGGCACAGAGAGCGGGTAAAATACCTCCGCGATGACCCCTGGAGGAAAATTATTTTTCCTCTCCAAATTCAAAGTCTTTTCCTCCAGGCTCATGGGGCCACGTCGAACTCACGTGGCCAACAATGAGGCACCCAGAGTTGGTGAAATACCTCCACTATGACCCCCAGAGGAAAAGCGTTTTTGTACTCTCAAAATTCAAAGTATTTTCCTTTAGGCTCCAGGTGCCACGTCCGGACTCACGCGGCCGAAAATGAGGCACCAAGAGCGGGTAAAATACCTCCATGACGACCAACGGAGGAAAAGTGTTTTTCCTCTCTCCAAATTCAAAGAATTTTCCTCCATCGCTCGAGGGGCCACGTCCGGTCACACGGCCGAAAATGAGGCACCGAGAGCGGGTAAAATACCTCTTTGATGACCCCTGGAGGAAAAGCGTTTTTCCTCTCGCCAAATTCAAATAATTTTCCTCCATCACTCGAGGGGCCACGTCCGGACTCACACGGCGAAAATGAGGCACCGAGAGCGGGTAAAATACCTCTGCAATGACCCCTGGAGGAAAAGTGTTTTCCTCTCCAAATTCAAAGTATTTTCCTCCACGCTCAAGGGGCCACGTCCTGACTCACACGGCTGTGAATGAGATCAACCTATTGTTCAGTTTGTTCAAGTTGAACATACTTTGTTGAATATTTGTTTTCCCCTTAAAAAAATACTCAGGAATCATCAGGAGAATTGATAAGGAATTGGACTGATAAGACTGAGCATGGCTGTAAAATGTAAACACACACACCACGCCGCATCACAGAAACACCGAGATAAAGATAGATACAGACGCTGCCAGTGCCCGCTACTTGCAGCACCTTGTCCTGTTGTTGGTTAATGTGTGTGGGGGACAAGCGTGTGTGTGTGTGTGTTTTGGGGGTGATTATTCGAATGATCGTCCAATAGATGCCAATGATTACCGAATGGTATTTTGTCTTGAAATGCCGATCCCTCACACGTACTGTACGTTAGCATGACACCATTTAAAGGTTGACATGACAAGAATGACCGAACACTCCGCCCCGCTCTGTTATCAGTTTTCATGTCATTCAGGTCTTTATCTTTGGTGATCAATAGCAATCTCAAAGGAGTGGTTGAGTTTGTGAGGACTTTTAATAGAACGTGTGTCGATATCACTTTGTTCTGACGACTTCAGAGGAACAAAAGTAGAGAAAGAGAAGAAAGTTCTTTGGTTTGTTTTTGACGGGGGTGGGGTCAAAGCAGCAACAGTGTCTGCGCTCACTAATAAATGAGTCTAAACACCAAACTGGATGCATCCCACAAGTTAATCCCAATTTTGACACCCAGTCTGGAGTAATTAGTCCCAGATGTAAATATCTGTTATGCAACAAAAGAGGCAGCAGCACTGAAACAGACAATTATCTCCTCTTATGGCGTTGGCAAAATGCTATGAGTCTAACCATGTGTAACTGATGGCTTTCTCACAGGGCCTCTAGGCTGATTCTGATGTGCCTTTTGTTTATTTATTTATCTGCATTTTTTTTACCATGCAGAGCCCGAGCTCCAGACGGAGCCTGAGCTGCTGCTGCTGCTGCTGCTGCTGCGGATGAGACAGACAGGTTCATTACATGTCACAGGAGTTCAAAGTGATCCTCTGTCTACTCTGTTTATTAAGTGGTGCTCCGGCGTCTCTGAGGTATAGTAACACTCGCAAGTCGCATCGCTAAGAGCGGGCCCCCCCCCCCCCCGATCTCGGTACCGGGGATCCTGTGTGCACGCACAGAGGGCGCCTCCTCCGCTGCAACATAATGAAGAAATCAGCAAGGGAGTGAGGGGAAAATGAACTCTCTTTCTAATACCTCCATGCAAGGGCCCACGGAGCAAGTAAGTGCTCCCAATAACGAGGAAAAATCACGTTAGAGGGGATGAAACATATGTGACATGTGAAAGCGATTAAGCCTCTCAGAGACAAAAAAAAAACAAGAGAGAGAGAGAGAGAGGCAGAAACGTTGCAACCAAATCTAAATTGAACCGGACGTAGAGTGAAGACGGCGAGTGTTTATTTTCATGAATTGATTTCTTCACAAATGAGGTGGAAAAAATTGAGAGACGGGGAGGAAATGTGAGACAAAACAATAACCCTCTCCCCCGGCCTATTTGAAATCATAAACCTCCTGTAATGGGGGGAGGGAAACGGTGGTATTTGTTGGGATGAGGGTGCGTTGTGAATCTGCATTAAATTGGACTGCTCCTCCACACATCCCCTCTCTCTCTCTCTCTCTCTGTGCTGTAATTGGTTGACTGGGGGGGAAGGGAGCCGCTCCAAATATGTGCCTCATCATGAGAAACTCAGTTGAAGGTGTTTGGGTTTTGTTTAGTTTTTTTTGCTGTTGTTGTTTACCCCTTTCAGTTGCTCTTTTTCTGGCTCACCTTGGATCCACTGTGTGGCATGTGGTTGTAATTAACACATGCTGCAGCCTCTGGTGAGTGTTAACAGAGAGACTTGGAGTTAGATCATGTGGCTCCCCTAATTAAAATGGACCTGGCTAGACAGCCCTTTTATTTATGCGCCTCCAAGACAAAATGAATGCCAGTTGCCTTGTGGAAATCATCTCGGCCTCGCCTGCCTGTCTTGCGCGCGGGGCTACAATTAACCGAGCATCAGCATCAGCAGCAGCAGCAGAAGAAGCAGAAGCAGAAGCAGAGCCGGAGACAACAAGAGGCTTTCATGCAGCTGCCTGAAAACCACTCAGTGTTTCGTTTGTGTTGCATCAACTGATTGCCGCGGCGTTGGCCTCTGCTGAGCCGCATTACGCTTTTCACTATAAACTCTGCTCGGGTTTGCGCTGTGACGGCCCAGCGGGATTTGTCACAAGTTTGCCACCGTCGCTGTCAGGCGGTCATTAAAACCAAATGAGCGTTGTTCTGTGGGGGAACGGCTTGATGCTTTTGGAGGAGACACAAACAGTTCTCCGGCTCACAGAGAGAGAGAGAGAAGGAGAGAGAGAGAGAGCAAGCTCCGAATTAAAATTAGAAAAGTGTTATGTCATGCGTTACCTGACAAAGCAAGTTGCTTGTGTACATTTACAGTGAAGGACTGACACAGCCATGCTTTATGTTAAGTCAACATTTAACTTCTCTGCGCAGAGCTCTTCATAAATCTACTTGAATTGCTCGGCGTAAAGAATGTTGCCTGAGACTATTAGCGCGGTACAGTTGGGACCATGCAAAGCAGGAAGGGCTGGCCGCCGCTGAAAAATGATCCCCGCCGCATGTGAGTGAGCTGAAGCCATAAAGCTGCCCACTCCATCACGGGCTGAGATTGCCCGAGATTGATCAGCCCGCTCCCATTTGAGTGATTTCCCTCCGGATTCAATGCAACGCAATTAGTCGCCTGCCGTATTTTGCCTCGGCGCTGCTCTTTGACCCCTCCATCGCACGTATGAGTCAGTGCAGCACTCTGCCGATATGAGTTCCTCCCTAACAGCTCCTGTATTTGCACAGCCCCGTCTCCTCTTGGCCCTCTCTCTCAACACCGTCCCCTCCCGGCGCTGCTAAAGAGGATCACGAAAAATCACTGGCGAGCGGCCAAGTGGTTGTACCTGCTGAGATGGAATAAAAGCCTGGACCATCCACACTGGTCCTGTCTCTCTCTCTCTCTCTCTCTCTCTCTCTCTCTCTCTCTCTCTCTCTCTTTGAATGCTGGGAGTTTCTCTCTTAGACTGGCAGCCTCAGCAGTGGGCATCGCTACAAGGCCTTCCTGACCTCTTTGGCTCCTGATGCGGACTTGTAAAAACAAAAAACTCCAGAAGTGATCTCCTTAAGTAAAAGGGGGTTCCAATCCAATTTTACACCAGGAGAGAGCTTAAGATTAGAGCTCGTGTTTTTTTTTATTGTGCTCTTCAGTAATAGGAGGAGAAAGGGTGAAGGAGGGAAAGAGGGATGGATCGATAAAGGCTGCTCTTTCTCTGGTAGTCTTCGTCGTCGTGTCCGTGGAGACGAGGTTTTGGCGGCTTGTGGCAGCAGGACATGTAAGGATGGGGGGGGCATTAAAGTGCCGCGCAGGGACCTGTTCCTCTCCCATGAAACCGGGCCCTGCAGGTAGACAAACACTCACAAGCGTCCCCAATATAACAACAATTTGCGGCGGCGGTTCTCGGTCATAATGAACAGCAATCTCTTTCAGCGGAATGAGATGTGCCGTGTACCTGACTGCTTCGCCGTTGAGGGCTTTTCATTAGGCGCCATGGATTATCTTGATGATGGCGATTCAGCCCCAGTGAAAAGGGCACGTGGTCGCACTGGGACGAGCACGACTTCCCCCCCCCCCTGATTTGCATGGGCCTTTTTTCTTCTCCCAGTTCATTTCCAGTCGAATAACTCGTTTGTCACATACATCAGAGGAAGGCGAAGATCATACGAGAGCCAGCGTTACTTTGTGTTTCACTAATGAGGCCTGTACTCCCCGCCTCCTTGCTTCTTTTTTTTTTTTTGCCTTGCCTTGCTGCCCTTTGAAACAGCAACGACATGGTGCTACAACACTCCTTCTCCAAAACCAACCTCGGGGCCGTTATCCCTTGTTTGTGTGTCACTTGGCTCCCCGTCTCATTCCTCTGCACTCGTACAAGGCTCAAATAGCAAGCAGACCTGACACATATACGCCCGGGCCCACGTGTGTCCTGTGTGATGGCAGCGATTCCTATTCTGACCCGAGCACGTAGACGCACTCGGAGGCAGACGATGACTTAACAAGTTTGATGGAACGTGTCATGACTAATGCAGAAGTGAGGCGTGGGGGAAAAAAAAAAAAAAAGGACTCAAGTAAAAGTGAGGAAAGTAAGCTAAAGCATAGATTTCTCTACACTAAGGAAGTGTCAAATAGAAGGCAGAGGGTGTAGCAAACAAGAAACTAGGAACAGAAGATCTCAAAAAACATACTCAGAAGAGAAAACAAACAGAATGAGCTCCAAAAACATTCATGTTTTTATGTCTTCTTGTTTAAATGAACAGTTGAATCCTGGTTTGTTCTTATCCTTTCTGTCTTTTTGGGATATGTGCTCACATTTTCCATTTTATGTCTCTGACTTCCACAACACCTTTCCATGAACCGCTAAAGCTGGATTTGGCACGGATATATGACCTCGAGCGATGACAGACAGTAGAAACGATAGACTTTCACCTTCATTTCATCATGTAGATCGTCGCCGTTGCTTTAACTGTTTGCTTTCATTGTGGGTGGAATTTACAACACGCCAAACCTGAAACTCAGACAGGATCTGAGATATGACTTGCATCATAGCAAATCTGATTAAAGACAAGATAAACGAACACAGGCATTGGACAGGATTTTAAAAAACGGGGTTTTACTTCCTGGTTTCCTTTGATTCACAGCCGCCGTGGAGTGAAACTTCAAAGGACACACAGCGTCTTGTGACGTTACGCTGTAGGGCGGAGCTTATTACAGTGGCTTCACAGGCTCTGGCTGCACAATGGCGGCGCCAAGGTGTGGGATTTTTTGGCCTCAGAACTGTACAACGGGAAGAGGCGGAGCAACGCTGTCCATTTTTATTTACAGTCTATGGTTGGACCCTGTGTCTTAGGCTTGATTTTAATATCATATTTTGCCTCACATGCATGAATGTGTTTACTGTTCTAAGTATTTTTCTTCAAGTACAGATTAAGCATGCTAGCAGAGTGAGGTTCTCAAAACCCAGGTAAAGCTTTATCCTGAATTCTGACACCAGACGTTGGTGTTTGCACGTTGTTGTGCCCGGTATTGGCGCTCTCGCTGAGTAATTCCTCAGCAAATCTTTGAAAACACCAATCAAAGCCGCGGGCAGTGATCCTGACAGTGGCTAACTAAAAGACATAACTGGCGCTTTGATCTCCTTAATGACATGACCAGTGTTTGATGTACAAACAGTCGAACACAGCATCTTCGTGTTCCCAGGCTGCTGAGCTCTCTGTCTCTGCTGGACTGTTGAGCGTGGACGTGTTGATGGTTTGCACAGGATAGTTAAAAAGGAGGACATGGGAGATCCGGTTGTACTTTCAGCTGTCATACCAGGAGGTGCGTCTTTTTTTAGGTAACCAATCCCATTCTCCTTTTTTAAAAAAAAAAATGGGCGCTTAGAAGTTGAAAATTGCCAACATCAAGAGCTTCCTTGAATTAGGATGCCCCGCAATGCAAGTGTGTTATATAATGCCATGACTGGAGGGAGAGGGAAAGTAGAGCACAGGGGTAGAGATTAAAAAAGTTTCTGCATAAAAAGAGGGGGGTGGGGGAGGGAGAGATGAGCATGAAAGGGAAAAGGGGGGCGGAGGGATTGAGAAAGAGACAGAGGAGATAGAAATACAGTATAATGAAAAAGAGATGGGGGATTAGGTCAGGCAGGAGTGAGGGTCCACCGGTACAGCAGGAGCAGCCTTGAGGCCCTGCAGGCTTCAGGAAGCTGGTCAATCCTTCTCCCCCTCTCAAGGCTTTGTGCGTTTTTTCATTTAGATAATGGAGCATTTCCTTAATTGGCGGAGCACAGCTAAGGCCGAGGTTTGTTTGCCAACACGTCAGAGTAGAATTATTTCCACTACATTTACAGCACAGTGTTGCTCGGCTCTCTCATTAAAACCACAGCCTTCCTGCTGCCCATATAGTCCAGCTTTCTGTGCAAATCTGCAGAAAGAAGCCAAACACCACAGCAAGCGAAAAGAATAAAACACATTTATCTCCTATCTCACCATCCCCAGCCAGCTTGTAAAGGAAGAGACAGAAACTTCTCTATCTGTTTACTGTTATTGTTTTTCTCCAATCATAAACCCTTACTTCTGGCCGCTATTGTGTGCTTTTCCCCTCCCTCACTGTTATCGAAAGAGTTATGCATCGAGCTCGCATGATCTGTATCTTTAAATTTGATTGAGGGTATTTGCAGGGGGCTGTTATTGGATTTCGGTGTTATTGTCTCACCTTTTCCCTCTGTGTTTTTAATGTTGGGATGGATATCCGCTCCAGCAGCACTGATCTCACCGTTCTGCTCATTAGTCGGGTATTCGCAGAGCCGTGGTGCAGTCGCAACAATAAGACGTGCACTTCTGTAAGTCCGGTCATTACCGAGTTTAACAATGTGCACCAGCTAAGAAAAGTCCATTATTTCTGTAGCTCATCATCTCGAGCATCCACACGAGACAAAGGGTCTGTGAAACCGCTTCATTGCGAAGGGCCATTTATCACTTAAGTCAGGAGCAAAGAATAAAAAACATATGTGGTGGTGGATATCAAATATTGTGGGTTACATTGAGGCTCAAGGCTTCAATAGAGAGGAGAATAGAACAAGAGTTATATAAATCAAGCTATAGCTCGGTGTCACTCTTTTTTGGAGGGCTGACTGTGACTAAATTGTGTCTCCAAGTATTATTTCAAACTGCAAAGTGCCAAAAGCGGTCACACAACTGACAAGATTTCATGCTTTGTTTAAGTCGTGTTCTGAAACTAGAGACTGCTTTCAAATATTTTGGGTTCTAATGACCATTTGGTGAAAAACACTGAAATTTATATTTTCTTTTTGGTGGTGCACTTCAGCTAAACTTATAGTGAGACATTTATGATACAATACAGTCTGACACTATACAGTTCAAAACACTATGATGGGATGCGACATGGTGATAGATTTATATACTTTAATATTTCAGACCCAAAAAAGAATATAAAAGACTAGATGATGAGATACAATTAAAAAAAGACAATACAAAATGAAACAAAACTTTTTATTATATGACACAATATTATACAAGACTTTTTAAAAGTATGCGGCCCAAAGTGTGACATCATTTTAGTACCCGCATCTAAAACCAGAGACGGACACTGAAGCTGGGACAGCGAGCAGCAGGACCGCTCCTGATGTGAGGCCGGGCGGGGTTTGTGTTAAAATAAGATAGTGGGGCCTGGAGAGGGAGCAGCTGCTACTTCAACAGACCTGTCATTGAAATCAAAGGCCTTAATCAAAATTTTATCAATTAATTGATCTTTCCTCTTGTGCCTTGCCACGAGTGCAATTGAGATTCCCCCTGACTCTTGCCCCTCCAACAGTGAGCCATGCTCTACAACATAAACTGTGTTCATTAGCAGTGATCAAGGATTTCTCTAATGTGAGCTGAGCTTGATATGATGGCTGTTTCCTCTTGACTTCGTTAGTCTGCAGGACAACTCGCGCTGCTCCTTTCATGCCGCTTGTACAATCACACAATGCGTCCAACTTTCATCTCAACACTTGCCTCTCGTTGTGTGTTTTCTCTCTCAGGGTAACCAAGAGGCCACCAACCCACCAGAAGCGATGGCCCAGCCGTACACCCCAGCCCAGTACCCCCCTCCCCCACAGAATGGCATCCCCGCAGAGTTTGCGGCACCGCACCCGCTTCCGACACAGGACTACACCGGGCAGAGCCGGGTTCCCGAGCACGCCATGACCCTCTACACGCCCACACAGACGCACAGCGAGCCGGCTGGCACTGACAACAGCACGCCTGCCATCACCGCCACCACGACCGCACCGGTCAGTGTCCTCCACCACCTGCAAACACTGTTCCCAACACGCTGTCAGCAAGTAAAACACATTATTACCATTACTTATTACCATTATGTTACCTTTCTGTGTTAGAGAACATGAATCATATCATGAGTTAAGTGTAAAAGCTTCTCTCTCAACATAGGTTAATGTTTAATTTGAAGTATCAGTATTTAATTGACAAACTTGGATTCTAACCACATTATTGAGAGCTGAGAGTTTGAGAGGCAGTCTAAAACTTGTGATGTATTTCTGCTTGCTTTTCCTCTTGACTTTTGTTTCCCTGAGTAAGGTTTTCTCTGAAGCTTGCTCACTATGTCCAGCGTCTGCCATTTCCAAACAATGAAAGCTTTAGCTCTTGAGCAAAGGGAAGTCTGCCTATCCCCCATTTTGGTGCAGTAGAAAAGTGTACGTCAGAACTGTTTAGGAATGCTGAAGATACACAGATTTGCCACAAAGCCCAAAAACTTGCACAGAAAATTCAAAGTAAAACACACAACAAATACCGTAAAATCAAGATGCACTTTTGATACCTTTTTTCCTCAACCAATAGAGTGGATTCTCTTGCACCATTGCGACCAATATTCCAGTATAAAATGCAGAGAGAGGTTTAAATTAGAAAGAAAGGTACTTTATTAATCCCCAGGGGGGGAATTCAATTTTTTCACTCATGCTATTTTTTTTGGACATGTTACATATACAGTTTTTTTTTTTGGTATATACATACAAATGCACACACA
Source organism: Notolabrus celidotus (assembly GCF_009762535.1). Classification (NCBI taxonomy): domain Eukaryota; kingdom Metazoa; phylum Chordata; class Actinopteri; order Labriformes; family Labridae; genus Notolabrus; species Notolabrus celidotus. Next base: position 4,768,963 of record NC_048291.1, read on the forward strand.
TGCAGTGAACATGCTTAGGGAGAGATGTCAGAGTGAGGATACTGCCATCAACCAGCGCTCCCTGAGCAGTTGGGGGTTCGGTGCCTTGCTCAAGGGCACCTCTGCAGTGCCCAGACAAGTGAACCAGCACCTCTCCAGCCACCAGTCCACTTGCCAAGCTTCGTCCATACTGGGACTTGACTGGGACTCCCAAGCCAAGTCCCTATGGACTGAGCTACTAGCCACCCCCATGTAACTGTACTTCACCCAGAGGATGAGGCTTGGAGATGAAAGGGACTGCCTTGCAGTACAAAGTATGCCGGATACAAAGCGAGGTGGAACTGTAGCGTTTCCCCTTTGTAACGCATTTCTCCCTCCTTAGGCCGTTATCATGTATTTGAAGAAAGCTGTGGTTCACTATAGGCCTGATCCCACCAAGCGGTTCAGTTCGGTTCGTCTCGGTACGGCATGCATTTTGTGGCGTTTCCATTGGCTAAAACCGGGACAGGTCCCAAAATTACAGAGCTGTACCATCCCACTTTTTGGTACCCTTTTGTTCGGGTGCCAGACATACCGATCTGACCCCAGAAGGTGGAGCTAGAAACACTGCAGTCCGTTGATTGGTTGAAAGAATCGTCACTTCCCATGCGACAGCGGTAATAAAGAACAACACATAACCCCGCCATGTTTAAACCTCCAGTGGACTTCGGCAAGATAAGACTTAGGAAATCGGCGTCAAGACACAGCGCCCCATGGTCGACCGCGGAGGTGCAGACTTTCCTCGCGTTTTTCTTCTTCGTTGCATTGATTAGCGGGGTACACTGTGTCGCGCCGCCATGACGTCAAGCTATTACGTAGCTGACGCGGCTGTCGGAATCCGGCTTACATGCCGTCCAACAAGTAGGGCACGGTTGGCTGTGGAAACGCAAACAGGATCAGGCGTTACCGATCCGACCCGTACCAAACTGTACTGATCCATACCAGACCGCTTGGTGGAAACGAGCCATATGAATTGAATACACCTGTGGAGTGCTGGTTTGATTGAAAAGACTGCTGAATTTCAGACAATAACTGACCAGCAGAGGGGGTGGTGGGAGTCTTGGTTAAGTGTAAAGATATGAAGCTAATATGGAAGTGCTAAAAACTGCAGTTCATTGAGCGTCCACTAGAGGCTGGCTGCAGAAACACAGGAAATCACATACACACCAATTCAAAAAAGACAATCTTTGCACCAGAAATAAACATGTTTACAGCCTGGTTCAAAAAATGGTTTAGCTCAAACAAGGACATGGCTGACTTGATTGACAGGCGGGCACCCTGTAGCTGTTAGCAAAAAGGCTAAAGGCCCGCCTCTTTACCTCACACTAGCTCCGATGATGTTCCAATATGGAACAGATGGGTGACGTACCGGATACTACGTCCATCGGCGAATTGGTCGCAGGCAGAGGATCTGTGCGTACCTCACAACTATAAATGCTACTGTAAGGTTCAAATACCATATGGTTATCAAGCAAGGTGGTGATAGCAGATGGTGCTAGAAAGAGCTGCATGGAAACTGCACATTAATGGGTGCAATGGAAGTCTTCACTCAGGAACACAGTCAAAATCGTGTTCCCACTGTGAGGCCCACAAAAACAGACTGTCTTATACAACAACTAGCATACTGGATTTTAGGGTAGTTTGCAGAATGACTGAGGCTAGCTTGAGTTAATTTGCAAAAACAGATAACTCTTTTTTTATAATAAAAAAAAAAACATTTCTTTTTAAGATACAATTTTAATAAAGTTAATATTTTGAGATATCTCTAATTGGTAATGTAATTTTGACTTGGGCAAAGCCACCTTACTTCAGTTGATTAATATACTTAAAGCTAGTAATAGAAAAAATGTTTCTTTAAAATATTTTTAAAACTTTAAAAAAATAGGATTTGATTTTTGCAAATGAACTCTTCATTTTTTAATTTTTTTCTTCTATTTTTGGATATGAAAAAAATATATTACAATTTTTTTTTTTTTTCCACTAAGAAATGTCAAAGAAATACAATCAGAGAAGGTATTGAGGCATTAACCTATATTTGTTTAATGGGTTTTTATTCAGCAACACACTGGAGAAAATATGTGGGATCAGTGAAAAGTACTCTAAAGTCACTGGATTATGTTGCATCTTAATATTTGATGTTAGAAATTAGTCTTTATTTTTATATATATATATTTTTAATTATTTAAGTCATGTTTTTAATTAATTTTTCTATTTATTACCCTATATATTTATTTATTTCATCATTTAACCCTCCTGTTATGTCAAGAATGTTCCTGGGTCAATTTGACCCGGGGCATATTCAATTATCCAAAAGTGACAGAACTCCAAAAAGTCCTAATACACAATTTTTAAAATCAAATTTTTTAAAACATTAAAATCAAGATTTAGTCCATTGGTGTTCTTTAATTCTCAGATCATGTTTCAATGAGGATAATTCACTCGTTTTTTATTAAAATGAATGTTAAAACTTTTTTAAATGTACATTGGAAAGCCCTAAATATAAATACAAAAGGTTTTGTTATGGTTATTTCTATTCTTTATGAAGTGATGTTGATAAGTTAACACAACACCTCTTCTGTCACATGCTGCCCAGATTTTTATGCAGCATTTAGCTGGTTTGGAAGGTATATATTGCATGAAATAGACTTTTAAAAGGGTCAATTTGATCCGCAACATAACAGGAGGGTTAAATATTCCCTTTCTGTCACACCTCTCTTCATATCTATGGCCCTACTATGACTCCATGTGTGACTGTGCCTTGCTTTGGTTGTATTCCTTTTTCCCCCCTCTCCATAAGAGTGCATACGTTTAAAGTATTGGCACTCCAAGTGGAAAACAAACCCCATGGCGATGCTGTGTGTTGAGATAGAGGGCTTGGAAGTGAGTGAAATTCAAAGTTATACATTAAACATTTCATCCTTGTGTGCTGATACTTTTATATGGAATGCCTCGACCTGGGATTTACCTTCACAAGAGGAAGATGTAGATAAAAAGGGGGGGACGACTTAGCTGCGAACTTTAGAGGCGCGCTTCAGAAAGGCAGATAATACGGGCAGAGATGAAAAAAATAAGACCTTCAGACCCTTCCCTCTCTCCTTTAGCGTGCAAACACCTGCTGGGAGAGGTCACGGCGAGGCCACGGCGCTCCTTGAGACGGATCTGGGTCACTCATAAAGAGCGTTGTTAATAACTCCATTCTCTGAGCCGCGCAATTACCGTACGGCTGAGAACATTTGGCGGCAGAAAAGTGCTTATGAAGCACAAGCAGAGCGGAAGCATCGCGCATTATCATCCGCCTATAATGTAGCAATGTTTGATTTGAAGACTTGTGTGACGCTCTCCAACTGCTCGACAGTCATTCGCCGCACTTACAGTAATGGCTGACACATGAGAGAGTTTAAAGCGAACAGAGACTTGGCAGGAGGTGCAGCCCCCTCCTCCTCAGACACTGTACACCACTCCTCCGCTCGCTATCTCCCACCGTCTCTCCTCTCTTTTCTCTCTACATTTGATTTCATTTCATGTGCTCGCCCGCTGCGAAGAAAGCCCAGAGATGGTGGCCATGGAGAGATGAGAGCTTGCCTTGCTTTCCTTTATGCTCTCCATCCCTTCTCTCCTGCACCGTCCTTCTCTCTGCATCCACTCCTCCTCTCCTCCACCCGTTTTTTTTTTTTTTCATCCTCACTGGAGGACAGAGGGATGAGATTAGTGGGGTGTAAACACAGAGTCTAATCCTCGGGGGCCGCTGGTGTAGTGTCGCCCACCGCTGTGTTCCCCGGCTTTAATGACAGACCCAGCCTGTTTGCTCTGGGTTCTACAGACGGGCCCGGGTGCCTTTGATTAGGGCACCCTGCAGAAACACAGATTGAGGGAGCAGATCAGCAACTCTCTCCCCCCGTCACACTCACCCTCCTCCCATGGCTCGACTCTGCTGTGCTCAGCTCCTCTTCCCCGCGACGACGCTTTGCTCTGCACATCTTCTCGATTTAAAGACTTTAAAAGAGTCAAGAGAAAGTGAGAATTCAGTGAAACGTATGGATTCTGTGTGTATTCCCTGCAGTGAGCGGGAGAGTGTGTATGTTTTAATGAGGCGCAGGGACTCTCTCAGCACTCCTCCACTTCTCTGTGTTTCTGCCTGTGTCTACCAGTCGGCTCCGTCTTTACTGGGGAAGGTGGCGCGCTGTCCAGAGTCAGACCTCTGGGACCTCGCTCTGTGCCGTGTTCAAACAAGCTGACTTGAAAGCAGGCGGCTTGAGGAAGAGACACAGACAGAGAGAGAGAGAGACCCCAACTTTTTCTCCAAATCCTTAGAGATGAGGGGAGCAGTGGGCTGCCAGTGAGCTCCGCTGGAGAAGAAGAAGAAGTGAGAAAAAAAAAAAAACTGAGCTCGTTATCTGGCTCAGTTCAAATAGTCTGAGGTTTGGTTGAATTTCATGAGTAATCATTCTCTTTTCAGATAACAAATTAAGGCAGTGGCGTTAGGGCAGCACTCAATTCCAGATTTTCACAGCGGCATGAAGACTCTCCAAAGGGCATTCTGGGGGACTGTGATAACATGTACACACACACACGGGCACACAAGGGCACGCTGAAAACATGAGGGGGGCACATACAAACATTATATTACATATAGGGCACACACACACACACACACACACACACACACACTGCTGTCTCTCATAAGCTGTGTTTAAGACTCGACCAGGCTGTATCTTTCAGAGGTGGTCTCAAAGGCATCATGTCGGCCTGAGTTTAAACCAAGAGGCAACCTTGGGTCTAAAAATATGAGTCCAAAGTGGAAGCGCTAAAAACTGCAGTTCATTGAGGATCCGCTTGAGGCTGGCTCCAGAAGTACCAGAAACCACATACACACCAATTCAAAAAAGCCGATCTTTACAGCAGAAATAAACATATTTACAGCCTGGATCAAAAACCGGATTTCTCCATCGGCACCATAGACTGTATAAATAATGGACGTAGTATCCGTGACGTCACCAATCTGTTTCTGAAGCACTGTTTTGAGGCCAATCGACGGCGGGGGCCATATTGCTGCTGTCGCGCGACTGTGGCGTAAAGAGGCGGGCTTTGAGCCTCCTAGCCAACAGCTACAATTTATTTCTAAAGCGGTTCAGAAGATATTAAGATTACGAGCTTGTGCCCAAATAAGGACGTGACTGACTTGACTGACAGGCGGGAACCATAGACTGTATAAAATATGGACGTAGTATCCGTGACGTCACCCGTCTGTTCCTGAGAGCTGTTTTGAAGCCAATCAACGGCAGCGGCCATATTGGAAATGCAGAACTCAACCAAGCAGAGTGTGACGTAGTGTGAGCCTCCTAGCCAATAGCTATGTGTTCCCGACCGGGAGTAACGTCAGTCATGTCCTTATTTCGGCAAAAACTCGTAATCTTAATATCTTCTGAACTTTTGCGTTATAAAAAAATCCCCCCCCCCCCCCCCCCCCTGTACAGTGTGTGCAGATAGAGATTAGCTTCGTAGGGCCAAGCTGTTTTTTTTTAACCAGGCTGTAAACGTGTTTATTAATGCTGCAAAGATCGCCTTTCTCCCATTCATGTCTATGTGGTTTCCGGTGTTTCTGCAGCCAGCCTCAAGTGGATTCTCGATGTATTGCAGTTTATAACACTTCCGCATGGGCATCATCATTTGAGACCGGAGGTTGCCGCTTGGCGGGGAACACATAGCTGTTGGCTAGGAGGCTCAAACCCCGCCTCTTTACCTCACACTACGTTTGGTTGAGTTCAGCATTTCCAATATGGCTACCGCCAACGATTGGCTTCAAAACAGCGTTTCAGTAACACATGGGTGATGTCACGGATACTACTAGCCTTATGAGGCAGTTTCTTTGGTCGAAGTTGAAGTTGAACGAAGGGAACACGTTGCCCCTTGAAGGAAACTTCTGCACCTTTCCTCCTCTCAATAAGAACAGACATGAAAGAGGAACAGGCTGAGCAAATGGACTCTTAGTGTTTTATATTTACTGTTTTAATGTTTTGCTGTCTGTACTGACAACAGCAAAACCTTCATTCACCATGCAGAGTTTGCATTGGACTACAAACCGTCACCTGAAATAACTTCTCTACCTTCTGTCACTTTATGTGAATCAGGAGGAGGAGGAGGAGGAGGAGGAGGGGAGCAGCCTCTCTGCTCCACGCTCACTCTCCTTGCTCGGCAGCTCTCCCAGGTGATGGAGAGGATATATTTGCAGCTTCTTTAGAGAACGAAAACAAACAGCACGGAGGACCGGGTATAGGAAGAAAAAAAAATAATGAATTACAGCTCAGGCATTATAATTCTTGAGAGCGAAGACTCAGTATCCCCCCACTATTTAATCGGATGTAATCTACCTGCTTGGCAGCATTCCAATCAGATAGTTTCAATTATGCTCTTGTAATGCCACTCTGCGAGGAGGGGGAAAGTGCTGAGCAGAGCACTTTGCAGGCGATTTGCAAATAACAGCGAGGGAGTCTTTTAGAGAAATGACTGAGCAGGAAGCCGGAGAGTTGCCGGAGTTGACAGTTCTCTCACTCTCTCCGGTTTGCTGGCTTCAGCGGTGACGGCATGTTTTGCATCCCACCTCCTCCCCCTCCTCCTCCTCCTCCTCCTCCTCTTTGTGACAGCAGCTGTCGGGACAGTAAAGTGCCACTGAAGGTGGCCTCCTATGGTAATACAGAGGTAATTATTTTCCACTGCAACGCCACCGTCTCACAACCAGGCAGGCGGGCGGGCTGGAGCCTCGGGAGCGGTGCGCACAGGCAGGCGCTCCAGATCTCAGTGACACTCCAAGTTATTGAGTTAGTAGGATGCAGTGTGGGAATGCTTGGGAGTCAGCAATTCAGTCTTTGTGTTCTCCGTATGTGTATTTGCCCCTGATGTCAGCGTGCTGCCGGCCTGTCTGAGCGCCGAGTGAAAGTTAATCTGGATGTTTGCAAACAACTGCGCCCCCGCCGTGATAAAAAGGCGGACAGACAGAGCTGGAGGACAGCGGGCGCTCTGTAGTCTGGCAACATACGCTAAAGGTCGATAGTGTCATGTGTGACCGATGAAACAGATTGACCCGCGGGGCTCTGGTACCTTGTCACCCTCCACGGTCCCAGCATCTGTCTGCAATGTGTCACCCCCAGGGCCCAACATGGCTACTCAGGCTATTAACCTCCAGCACGCGAGGACACGGCAGAGTTAAGACCCCTCCGCCCGACTCTCTCCGTCACAAATCCACTCCTCGCCAGCCAGGGCCGGCCTACTCGCTGCGTTCCCCCAGCTCTTGTGTCCTTCGCCACTTGTTAACCTGTGGTCTGGAAGCCTTCAGAGCCCAGATGGGGACTCGGGGGAAGCTGCCGCCCGGGCTACCTGTGCGGCTGTAAAGGGGGGAGACAAAGTGGGACCTTGAATCAAACAACTGTCACTCCTAACAATGTATGTCACCGTCTCGGAATGGGCCATAAAAACCAAATAAATGACGGCCATTACAGTGGAGATTGTGATTATGATAATGAGAATAATAAAGGCGATCATCATTACGATCATGATGATAATGATAATACTGTGATGATGAATTATAATGAATAAATCCCTACCCCATTTCCTAAATGGTTGGAAATGTATCACTAAGAGTGGCCTGCAGCCATCTGACAGCCTCCGAGCAGGGCGAGGGTTATCACTGTGTGAGCGCGCGTGTGTGAGTGTGTGTCATCTGAACCGTTTGTACTCCAGTAACAACCTCCTCCCCTTTCCACGTCTGTATCTCAGTACAAGATTGTGTCTGTGTATGTGACTTCCCCGCCACAGTGTATAGTGTGTTTGCCATGCTCCGAGAGCACTTCCCAGGAGACCTTGCAGTTTACATATCACATTCAAACAGCTTTTGTGCTCAATATCTGCCACTTCCTCTCCGTCGTTCCTCCGTCTCCCCCTCCGCGCTGTGTTTCTTTATTTAGTCTGCCTTCTGAGTCTCTAAGCCAGGCCTCATTTTTGTTCATTTTAATCATTTGTGTGCTTTTCAGAGCAGAGGTTCCCACCAGAAAAAGCAAAGCTCTGGCTGTTTGTTCAAATTATAGACGGTATAGAAGAAGTGGAGGCAGCCTCTAGGTCTTCTCTCTGGCTCCACTGGTTACACATATAGACTGTATAAATAATGGACGTAGTATCTGTGATGTCACCCGTCTGTTTCTGAAGCACTGTTTTGAGGGCAATCGGCGGCAGCCATATTGGAAATGCTGAACTCAACATAACTGCTGTTGAGCGAGTGTGAGGTAAAGAGGCGGGCTTTTAGCCTCCTAGCCAACAGCTACAGTGTTCCCGCCTGTCAATTAAGTCAGCTGTGCCTCTCATTGGAGGACTCGTAATGTGAATATCTTCGAAATTGCAGTGTTATGAAAAAATGTACACCCCGTACAGTGTGTGCCGATCCAGAAATGAGCTATCCAGACTAGATTCATCTTTTGTACCAGGCTGTAAACATGTTTATATCTGCTGTAAAGATCGGCTTTTTTGAAGGGAGCCAGCCCTCAAGCAGATCCTCCATGAACTGCCGTTTTTAGCACTTCCATATTGGACTCATAATTTTAGACCGGAGGATGCCGCTTGGTAAAAACACACAAAGCTTGAAAATCAAACAATTGAAAATTCACAAGAGAACTCTGGAGAATGGGCCGAAATGCGACATCAGATGCAGGAATAATCTGGCACTGGAGAAGCCTCACAGCAGGGCTTAGATACAGGTGGTGATTGCAGTAATCTGGTGGAGGTGTGAAGGTGAAGGTGCAGGTGGAGCCGCCCAAACTCTATGAGGAAGAGTCTAACTTCCAAAAATGCCAACTGAAAGCCAAAAACAAGTTGAAATCACCACCGTTTGTTTTATCAAAACAGGAAATAAAGTCACCTGCAGTGTTAATTTTGGCGGCTATTTTAGATTTAGTCTTAGTCTTAGTCTTTAGATGAAAATGCCTGTTAGTTTTAGTCACATTTAATCTTTCAGTCCTCATAGTTTTAGTCTAGTTTTAGTCTAGCTTTAGTCGGCGGAAACTCTAAACATTTTAGTCTTGGATTTTTGCAGAAAAAAACCCATCTTCACTCTTTAAATAATTCATGTAGTCGATCAGATATCAGTATCAGGATTGTGCCAAGTGTTAAAATCACTCCTTTAACACTTTTGCTTGTGTAATATCTTAAGTGAAATAATTCAGCCCGTCCCTGCTAAAATGCCAAAAGAAAACCTTCTTGATGTGACCTCTGTGAATATATCTTGATTCTCTTGATTCACAGAAAAATGCCATGAAAGGACTGTATTGCAAATTTATGACGGTCCTTGAATGCACCTGCAGTGACAGTTGCACTGGACAGACAGTCATTTCACGGCACTCTGAAATGCAGCTGCATCTTTGCTGACTAGGAGTTCATCAAAACTTACTGAAGGTGTCTGATATATCACCAAACTGGATTAAATCAAGATGTAGACGTGGAGCTTTTTACGGTGAGAGCGGCAAAAAATGGCAAACATTAAATATTAAACAGACATCCCGCCCCCCCGGTTGTGTCCTGGCATGGAGGTGGGGAGAGCTGGTTCACACAGCACACCTGCTGCAGGTAGTGACCAAGCTAACACTGCGCCTGTCACATGAATGCATCACTTTTATCTTTAAAGATTAGACGCACGGCGGGGGGAAACGTGGATTTTAAACATTAGTGATGCTCCGTCACTAATTCTTAACACACTTTCTTCCTAAAGCTTTAAAAAAAAATTGAGTACTGTCTTAAAGATTGATGAGTATATCATGTTTTGAACCCAGCATTGTAAAGGTTGAGTGTACAGTTATATCCTTAATGTTGTGGGAGACTTTTTTTTATTTTGCATAGTCAGTTTGGATTTATCCCAAAATCAAAACAATAAACTTGAGTATTCATCTTCTTCTTTTTCCCCCCTTTCCATGTTTCCTTTATTTTCACCATCTTTTTAAAACCACTAAAAATGTCCTTTCCCTGTTTTTGCACACTCTAGTTTAAGTGCTTGGGTGGCATGATCTGATTATGATTGCATAATTAAATGCATGATTGCTAATAACCAGGGTAGCTTAATCTAAAGGTTGTATCTATTCCAGGGGGTATGAAACATGCAACAACAAAAAAAAGACAAGAAATGCCATCACACAAGCTCAAACAAACATTAAAACCTGCCTTCTCTGTAATCACTCTCTGAGATGCCAAACTTCACCCATGTGACAAATCTGTGTACCAATATAAAGTGCTTCTGAAAGATACTTGACAAAAGACCTGCTTCTCCAAATATGAGAATTATACATGGTCTTTTCTGCTAAGGTTGAAAAAAGAGAGGATAAGCTACGCTATTGACTGAAATGGTTTTGTCCACAGAAAACACATCGGACTAGTAAACTGCCTCAAAAACAAGGTCCGTCTAAACAGACAAGCTGCAGCCTCCGAGGAATCAATCTGCGATGTCACAGACAGGAACAAGTGAGATTTGTCACTGACATCAGACACGTCATTTATATAGAAATGTCAGCATAGCATTCGCATAATGATGGAAACAACAACGCTGAGGGCTTTGGGCCTCGCACACTGATGGCTGTGTGCAAACGTCACCAATAATGTGTCTTTAGTCTAGACATGTCAGGGTTCCGTGGGATCTATATCCACGCCTTTTTGTCAGCACCTTCAATCTTCCCTGTTGCTCAAGAGCTAAGTGCAAGAGATTAATAAGTGGATTTGTAATGCACAACCTCAGGTTTGACACTATAAGTCATCGGCTGTTTATCGCTTTGGCTTTCTTGCCAGATTTGAAAAATGGCAGACGCTGAGTAAGTTAGTTAGACAGGCCTCCCAGTCCCCACCACCCTGCACCCCCCGCTACCCCCTCCTGTTTCAAAAAGCCCCCCCTGTTCTCCTTCTTCAGGGCCGCGAGGTACTGTATACTGTAGCGGCTAATGAGCAGCTTGTGTCTCTTCTCTGTTTGTTTCCTCCGGCAGACAGATGATGTGACGCAAACAGAGGGCTCTCAGCAGCTCCAGCTCCAGCACTCAGACTCTTCAGAGAAGCAGCAGCCCAAAAGGTTACATGTCTCCAACATTCCCTTCCGCTTCCGGGACCCCGACCTAAGGCAAATGTTTGGGGTGAGTACCTTTTTAAAGAGATTCTTCCATTCATCACAATCTGTGTCCTTTTTGAAGCTCTGGCATATAAAATTAAAAAACTAAATAAAAGCTTTATACTGTGATCTGACGGTAACAATTCTACAATGTACAAAACGATAAAAAACCACGTGATCCGACCAGGCCAGTCGTAAAAATTTAAATTGAGCACCCAGGAAATGTGGTAATAAGGGTATCCTGCAGTGCTTCATATTAGAGTAGCCCCACCTCGCTTGCAACAAAGCAGATCTCCGCTAACATCAAAGAATTATTGCACCATAATGAAGTAGCATATTTGGCTTATTAAGCTTCAGGGATAACAAGCAGTGGGGTTTTATTGCAGAACAAAGGCAACATACTTAAAGGGTTATTCTGGTATTTATGAGGCTGGGGCCTGTTGTTTCTATTTTGGGGTCAACATGAATAATGGGAATGAAAGGTTTTAGAGCAGTTCCACTCTTTGGATGCAGCTAGCAGCCCAGAACTGGATGTAATGGCTGCAATGTTAACCTTTGGGGAACTGGGCCGGTTTAAAAAAACGTCCAATAAAAGGTCTTGATTTAGCCACAGACAGGCTAAGTGTCTGACAGAAATCAATCAATCTTTATTTGTATAGCGCCAAATCACAACAAACGTTATCTCAAGACGGTTTTACAAACAGAGCAGGTCTAGACCACTCTATGTCAAATTATGAACAGAGACCCAACACCAAGGCAGGGTAAGACTGAGTCTTACCCTGCCTTAATCCACCATGAGCATTGCACCTCGCAGTATTAAGCTAATTACAGTGGCGAGGAAAAACTTCCTGTTAACAGGCAGAAACCTCAAGCAGGACCAGACTCATGTTAGACAGCCATCTGCCTCGACTGAGTTGGGTCTTTAAAGAGGGATTAGAGGAGAAAGCATCCCCTTCTCATAGTAATTGTCTTAAAGATCCCGTGAGAACCTTTCTGTTCATGTTGTTTCTGGCGCCTCCTGTGGACAAAGCGGTACCTCTTAGAGCTTTGCGTGTGCACCTGTAAGAAATGTTTCTTTTAACAGTGAAATGTGGTGTTAATTGTGAATACGTGCCATTGAAAAAAGGCAAAACAATGGCTGTTTTTCAGTGTGCTATCAATCAATCAGTTAAAAAATCTTTATTTGTAGAGCCCCAAATCACAACAAACGTTATCTCAAGACGCTTTTATAAACAGAGCAAGTCTAGACTGTACTCTATGTCAAATTATTAACAGAGGCCCAACACCAAGACAGGATTAGACTCAGTCTTACTCCACCTTAATCCACCATATATACACCTTGCAGTACTTAGCTAGTTACAGTGACAAGGAAAAACGTCCTACTTGTGTTGTTTCTGGCGCCCCCTATGGGGACAAAGTGGTACCTCTTACAGCTTTGCCTGTGCACCTGTAAGAAATGTTTCCTTTAATGATAATAATAATAATAATAATAATAATAATAATACATTGTATTTAAAAGAGTCTTTCTTAACACTCAAGGCTACTTTACAGAGGGATTAAAACACAATAAAATAAAATAAAATGATAAAATAAATCAAAACAACAAGCAAGGTAACACCAAGTTAAAAATGAAGCAGTGGAAATTAAACAGAGAATTAATTTTTGATTTGAAAAGGGGTATGAGAGTCAATATTTCTGATGTCTGGTGGGAGTGAGTTCCAGAGTTGGGGAGCAGAGCGACTGAAGGCTCTGCTCCCCATGGTGCTGAGACGGGCAAAAGGCTCACAGTGAGGTGGAGGCAGAAGGAAGACCTGAGGGAGTGAAATGTGCCGTTGATTGTGAATATGCACCATTGAAAAGTTAAATAAAAGGTTGTTTTTTTAAGATGCTGTAAATCCACTCATCTAACACCTACCTAAATGTGTCAAACAAGCTCTTTCACTGGACGTACTTTGATAGGACTCATTTGCCCGCAGATCTAACATTGCAGTCATCCCAACCTGAATGTTTAGCTGCAGAAACAATCCACTGGAGGGAACATGTTATTTAGTGATCGAGACCCAAAGCCATGCAAAAGTACGGCCCAGGTTTAAAATCTTATAAACTAGCCTTCATTGGTGCGAGGCGATCGCTTACTTTATTGAGAACAACTGTCAGGAGACGTCAGGAAACCCTGGAGGAGCTTTGTGTGAGGAGGTAAATAGAAAACAGCTCAGTTGGTCACAGCAGGGGGGGGCAGGATGTGTGAGACATGAAACACACTGGTGGACTAACACCGTGCAGAAGCTAGTTAAGATGTAAAACCGAGTGTGGTGGTGATTTTACAGTTTATCTTTGAGCTCCAGTTGCCTTTTCTGTCAGATCACAGTTTCCCCAGATCCAAGCTTGGTGAAAAACACAGCTTATTTTACTTCTCCTATGATGGTCACCTGTATAAATCAGATGATTCCTCAGGATTGTTTTGTTCTTGGCCTAAAATAAATATTAAATGGCTTCAAAGTCGTCATTAAGCGTTGTTAGCTGGTATAGAAACAGTGCGGATTACTTCTCCTGGTTGCCTTTGTAGCGTTAGTCCACCTCAATCAGATTACATGTCAGCATACTCGAGGTCCTCTGCTGAAATCCTCTCTTCCTCTCTCCGTCTCTCGCCCAATTAATGAGCCAATGAATAGTTCAACAGCTCACCCTTGTGTCTCACAAAAGCCTCAATAAGAATTGAACCAAACATCCCCAATTCAATAACCATAATGGATGTGAATGGAGACGATTGCCAAAAATGTACTTTAAATGTTATGAGCTAATTGGACCATTAGAAGCCAGAGGCGTTAATTCTCATCGTTATGAAGACAACATCCAGCTGATGATATTAATTACTCGAGAGGCCTGGCTGGGGCTTTATAAATTGCAGACAACATAGCTGCTCTTTCTCTCTCTGATTGTTGGCTTTATTGTTCCCAGCTCCGGTGCAGGTCGTGTGGAATCCAAATCGCCTCCGTAATTAGCTCAGAGGCTTTGTGTGCTTGGCCGCCGCATGCAGATATACAATACAGAATTGATCACAGCCCACCCAGTCCCCCTCAATCACCCTGCGCACCCACATGGTGCCCCTTCCCTCCTCTTACATGCCCTGCCCTTCTCGTTTGGTTGGCATAGCACATAGAGGTATGTGGGATTGATTGTCTTTGGTAGAGCTTGGCAAGAAGATAGCTGGTGTTCTCCACCCTCTGACATGCCCTCCACAATGGGTCTTTGTGTGATCAGCATGTGCAAAGCCTCATCCCTCCAGCTCTAATGGCTTCTGGAGCGCCCACGGCTCAATATGCCATTACTGTTGCGCATGAGTGAAACCAACAGACATGCAGGCAAGGAAAGACGGAGGAGAAGGGGAGTGAAGGTGCAGCACAGCCCGCTCAAGAAGGCCCATTGACAGCAGAGCAAAGCCCCGCCGGGAGCTCCATCTGCTTCCCTACATGGCGAGGAGAATCCCGGTGTCAAAGCCGGCACCCTAAAACAAGAAGGGAGGGCCCCGATGTGCACCCTGCACACTGCAGGATTAAGGGTGTGGAGCAACCTGTGAGCCTTTTAACGAGGCGCTGAATGAAGGGCTCATTAGGGGCGACCACAGCGGACCTTAATCAGTAATTAGAAACTGTGATCTCTGAGAGCCTCGCAAGTGTGGAGGAAATGAAAACACTCCAAGTGCGAACGAGCTCTGTGCGGCGCCTGTGCTGCGCTGCTGGAGGGTGCCCTCGTTTGTGTGACCGGGTTCTTCAGCAGTGCTTCTTCCAGAGCATGTTGAGGGCTCTTACAGCACTCCCCAGAGCAATCAGGACCTCTGCCCCCCCTTTCCCCTCAACCCCCATCCCGCTGTCACACTCGCTGCTGCTCTACACTTGAGCTCTGCTGTTTGAACACACAGGGGTTGCTGCTGCGTGATTATAGGTTACTGAAGAGCTAAAGGATATTCAAGCTGATCAAAGGTGGAGGCACCGCGGCCTTCATCTTCTCTCTTGCTTGTTTATTTCATATTAGGAGGCTCAGTCAGTAATCCACTTACAATTTGGTAGCAGTAAATGTAACTTTTTACAAATTTGGGGTACCTTGCCTAACACTACCCCATGATTACCACTCAGAACACACTCACCACTCGTCCTGGCCTTCATCTTGTCTCTTGTTTGTTTCTTTTGCATTAAGAGGCTCAGTCAGTAATCCAGTCACTGTTTCATAGCAGTAACTAGTAAATGTAACTTATTACTAATTTGGGGTATCTTGCCTAACATTAACACCTGATCACCTTTCAGAGCAGACTCAACTCGTCCTGACATTTTCTTGACTTCAGCAGCAGCACGAAGCAGAAAGCTGGTTGAAATATTCCAGAGATTCTGCTTGAGGGGTACAAGACTGAGAACATACTGAATCTTTGAGCCCCTGACACAGCTGCCATATTTAACCAATGAGAGGTCAGGATGCTGTGGAGCATTGTATATTTAGGTTAATGTAATGGCAGCTGCATGAAACAGAGACAGGGTGATTCCTCAAATGGTACAAAAGCAATCGAGTGTGTTAAATGCACATGCATGTTTTGAAAATCATGAGCTGTTCGGGCGCCGTTGGCTTAGCGGTCTAAGCGCACGCCCCATATACAGAGGCTATAGTCCTGGTTGCAGAGGTCGCAGATTCAAATCCAACCTTGATCATTTACTGCATGTCCTCCCCCACTCTCTACTCCCCACAATTCCTGCCTCTCTTCAGCTGTCCTATCAATAAAGGCAAAAATGCCCCAAAGATATAACTTTAAAAAAAAAGAAAATCATGAGCTGTGATCAGAAAATAGATAATAGCGGTAAAAGATGAAAAACCACAAGTGCTGTAACTTGTGAGGACTTCTGTCTCAGTTTTATTTGGTATTGTTTTCTCTTTCACAGTAAATGTATGTTTGATGTAGCTGCAGCCTCTCTGGTGACGTCACCCTCCCTTGCCCTCCCTCTGGAGACTCCTCCCATTGAAGCTATTGTTTATCGGTGCTGCTGAGGCAGCTGTTTCTTCCGTGTGTGTGTGTGTGTCTGTGTACGTGTGTATGGATGTGTGTGAGTGAGTGGGTGGGTAGGGGATGGCGGCGCATGAGATCACTGGTGAGCAGCGAGCAGTCCCCTGCGCCATGTGGAAATCCACAAAGACGACTTCCTCTGAAACTAATTAATCGACGCCACAAGCCCATTACGCTCGGTTAAAACAATTAGCATCTGCACATTGCGTGGGGAAAGCATTGTCATCTCAGGCGAGGACGGGGCATCACGCTGGGATATGAATGCCTGTGTGTGTGTGTGTGTGTGTGTGATCGAGCTGGAGCTTCATTCGAATCAATGAAGCTGAGCGCCATATGAGGCAGATGTGTGGATACGGGATCTATGGAATGTCTTTTCCAGAGCAGATGTATAGGGGAGGAGATGCCCCCTTCTGAACCAGAGGAGGGTTTTAAATTCCCAAGATTCTTTTCCTTTAAAGGGGAATGAATGTCTTTTACAAACTGGGCTCTATTTCAGGATAATTTGGAGTCTTAATGTCTAATAGATACAAATACACTCCATGTCAAATTTCTCAAGTTGAACGCTTCAGCCAGCAGCCATGAAAATGGGCTTTAATGGCTGCAGCATGATCTTCTGCTGCAAACGCAGATGAAGAAAGTGTGTCCACTTTAAGTGTTGGTGTTTATCACAAACGTGATTAGGTTAGTCTTTAAGTGTCTGAAAACATCACAGACACATCCAAGAGTCTAAAACCTACAGAGACGGACCTTTTCGTTTAAGAGTAAGATGAATTTTCAGAATTAGAATCATGAATACTGTGTTTATAAGTCGCTCTTCATTGCACTCATTAAAGCAGGAAGAGTGTAGGACTAAAAATAGGAAGTAAGAAAAATAAACACAAAAAGTAAAGCCGCAAGTGGGGATGAACGGGCCCTCGCACACCTGCAGCAACCACCTCATGTGAGCCACTGCCTGACATGAGCCACTGCCTGATGATTTGGTGAGATTTTGTGCACTTTGAACCCCCCAAAAATCTGTTTCCTGTTTATGGCGAGACATGTGCATTTTTATTATTTTTTTATTTTATAATTTTGGGCCTTTTTGGTTTTATTCCATTGGACAGCTGAAGAGAGACAGGAAATATGGGGAGTAGAGAGTGGGGGAAGACATGCAGGAAATGGTCGACCGGTCAGGACTCGAACCGGCGACCCCTGCGATGAGGACAGTAGCTTATGTATGTGGGGCGCTTAGACCGCTAGGCCATCAGCGCCCCCGAGACATGTGCATTTGATGCACCGCCTGAAAGTCTGCCACGCCCACAATTTTAGTCTGAACGGTATGCTGCTAACAATTCTGAATCTTCAATTTGTCTACTATAGAATTTTTTGCCAGACCCATAAAAATTAAAAAAAAGTCACCAGGCCTGATTAGCGTGTCAAATTTGGCACGCTTTCATGCATGCTGAAGGCTCCAAAAATGTAACCATTTAGGTGGATGAATAATAATAACAATCTTTAGGTTTCCAATAGGACCTTTGCCGCCACTGCGTGTCAGTGCTCAGGCCCTAAATATACAATTTGTACAAAAACAATGAAAACACAGAGTGCAGAGAATTTACAAGTTGAGCTATGTGCAAAAAAAGCACAGAGAATTGGAGAAATAAACCAAATGTTCAGAGCTTTGGCAGCATCCTCTTCTCTGATTCTTCCATCAGAGACTCAAGGTCCAGCTGAACTACGTCACTGACTTTATAGATCCGTTTATTGAGTCTGTTGGCTTCCACTACCCTCACCCTAATAGGATAGCTCTGGCCACCAAGGGCTCATTAAATGTCCTCAGACTTGTCCTGCAAGATGTTTAAGGACCTCCTCAGGAAGTGGAAGCAGCTCAGGCCTTTCTTGTAGAGTTCTTGGCCAGGTGCAGTTTGTTGTCCAAGTGCACTGGCGAGTACTTGGAGTCCTTCAAGATGTCCACACTGGTCCCCTAGATGGTAAAGAGGGATCTAAGGACATGAGTTACATACAAAACTGGTGCCTCCAGTCCTTTTGTGTTCAATTCATCTGTATTTCTGCACACTGACCAAGCGTTGCAGTACCGCCGGGAACCTTTGGGGCAGTGTTGAGCAGCCTGACCAACAATTCAAATCAGACAAGCAAAACACAACAAAGAAGAATGCTTTCTTGAAAAAAGAAGGGAGTCTTTGAGAGCATGAAAGAGCATGCCTAGCTGGGCAGTTTGGTCACACGCCCTCTAGTGGATGCATTGTGTAAAGAAGCAATGTGAAGCATAAATGAGCCTTAAATTGAAGTTCTTTAAATGGCGTAAACTGCAGCGTTCAACTTGAATTTTTGCAGCTATATTTCATTGGAAACTTGAACTACATCAAAGAAAAGAGTGCAGAGGTTTAAAATATCAGAGCTACTCTTTAACTTCTTGTGGTGAGGTCATTTAAACCATCTGAAGTGCAGGGAACATGTGTTTTTCTCTAACCCACGGACCCTCACCCCGAGCCCACTGCTTCCACTTCAGCCAGATAATAGCCGGCTCCTCCTAACCCCTATTAGCGGCTCAGTCAAACGATCCATCCATTCCCATTGAGCGTCGACCACATGGAAGGCCCATTTCTTCCCTGTTGTGCTGAAATGAAGGCGACGCGGACCGCTTGACAGGGTAATTACTTTTAATGAAATAATACGGCCATTGTAGACAGCAATTAAAAGTCGCTCTCACTCCACTCATTAGAGGAACTTACAGTTTACTTTCATTCCTCCGTTTTCTAATGATCCGAAGGCAGGCCTGTTAAATCGAAAGGGCTGGAGCATGTTAACCCCTGGGGACCGGCCCTTAGGTCCTGTTGACTGTGAGAGCGCACAAACAAAGAGCGGAAGAGAGAATAAAGATGAGACAGAGAGAGGAAAATAAAAGTTTTTTTTTTTTTTATAAACCTGGTACATTCGGAACGGATCCACCAAACTTTCCACGAGTCGGAGCTCAGCTATCTGCTCGGGAGACTTCCAGGAGTCCCCAGGTGAGAAAGAAGGTGGAAGGGGTTCAGTATCTGAAGACAACATCAAAACATAATCTCCTTTTTCTTCTTCGTGTGTGAAACAAGTGAGCAAACAAACATCAGAGGTGCTGATATGTAATCAAAGAGCCAGGGTTTTTCCAGATCCTGTGATCTCATTTCATATAGTATCGATAGAACTATAAAAATGCATTAAAGCAGCAGCAGCAGCAGCGGTCTTCTTTTTAAAACATGCCAGCCAGCTTCAAGAAGTGTTTGCAGAGCTAACAAATGCAAATTGACCACCATTTCCTCACAAAAGTAACATTTCCATATTGCCTTAATGGTTTTTCTTTCTCCAGTCGTCCTTCTCATGAATTCACACCCAGCAAGGCTTTTCTAACTCCATCTCTGCCCCGCTTCTCCTTTTTTTTCTCTTTTCTCTCTGCAGCAATTTGGAAAGATTTTAGATGTGGAGATTATCTTTAATGAGCGAGGATCCAAGGTAAGTGAACTAGAACGCCAGCTGCTTCATTACCATGTACTTCTTCTGTTTCCTAATGATGGCATTAGTGTAGTGTGTACATTGGCTGAGAGTAGTGGTCCCTAAGCCTGGTCCTGGAGAGCTACGTCCTCCACATGCCTCTCCGTTTTCCCGTTCTCCCCTCCTCCCCTCCTCCCTATTGTTTTTGTTGTTGCAGCTCTAACCCAAGTTGTGAATCATTAGCCCTGTCAATCAATTCATTATTGAGCTGTTTCACAATTCACTTAATCCAGCAGCAGGCTGCAGGTCCTCAAGCTTATGGAATTTAAACTGCTTGTTTAGGGACCACGGTTCTCTTTGAAGCCGGTATTATTCAGCCTCTATCTTTTTTGTGTTTTGATAAACCATTGTTCAGGTAAAATTAAGGCTTTGGGATGTTTTCCTAACAAATGTAATTCAGTGAAAAGGAATTTCTTTATTCAATAATCCCTTTACAATTCAAACTTTGAACACAAAGGACATGATTTGTTTTCTATATGGAGGCTTTTAAATATTCATTTACATCCAAACTGAATCAATTTGTCAATTTAAAAGAGCAAATCAAAGGATAAGTGCGAGGGAATCGTCAACACAGCCAATAAAATAGACTTTAAAAGAACTCAAACCAAACATATGTTAGCTTGTCTCAGTCTGCGGCTCTTTACCTGAAGCACATTGATTCGCAGGGTGACAGATATTCAATCTTATTTCTTACAGAGGGCTCAAACAGCTGGTCATTGTAGGCATTCATTAGGGGTGTTAAGACTCACCGATCCAAGCCGGTTACTGATCTTAACGTTAAAGATCCGGGTGCAACGGTGTGTGGCACTCTGGATCGGTAAAGATGGAGGAACCAGTCGATGGTGCAGTTTCAGAGATGTGATGTGGTTGATTGAGGGTATATAAAATAATGTTTTATGTACACTACCAGTCAAAAGTTTGGACACACCTTCTCATTCAATGGTTTTTATTTATCTTAATTATTTCCAACATTGTAGATTAACACTGAAGACATCCAAACTATGAAATAATCTGGTTTTGCCATAATCTGGATTACAACAGTAGTCAAACAGGGCCATCCATTGTGTACTAACCCTACCTCTGAACAACACAACTGATGGTCTCAAACACATTAAGACTAACTCTTGACAAGGCTCATGCTAATTAGAAACCATTCCAGGAGACCACTTCATGAAGCAGACTGAGAGAATACCAAGAGTGTGCAAAGCTGTCATGAAGGAAAAAGGAGGCTACTTTACAGAATCTAAAATATGAAACATATTCTGCTTTGTTTAACACTTTTTAGTAAATTAGATAATGCCACATATGTTTTTTCATAGTTTTGATGTATTCAGTATTAATCTACAGTGTTTCAAATAATTAGAATAAATACAAACCCTTGAATGAGAAGGTGTTTCCAAACTTTTGACTGGTAATGTATGTAAAAGGTTTATTTATGTTCAAATCAGTCAGGCTGTACTAACAGTGCAGCCAGTGTATGTTGGATTGGGTCAAGATAAACCTTCTGCTTGCTCAGCGACATGTTTTTATGTTGCATGATGTAAAAATGATAATTCCAAAAAAGATAGAGTCAGCTGAGCGAAATATCTGAAATATTTGGAGTCAAATTTCACCGTCAGCAATCCAACAGGACTGTTTTTTTTTGCACACCTTGAACCATGTGTGTCCTTTATGTTTCAAAGATGATCTAAAGCCCGAATCCAGTCAAGCTATGAGAGAAAAATATCCCCGGCTCTGCTGCTCCTCCTGCAGAATCAGTCTCCTAACCACCTACCATGGACAGGTGAAGCCTGCGGTGGTGTGAACAGCCGAGTGCTACTCATCCAGCTGTTCACTTAATAGAGTGTACTAAGCTCCACAGCTTTCCATTCATAAAAGAGACAGGATCCCCGGCTTGGGTGTTGAGGCATGAATACTATTGATTCCCATTCATACCTGGGAGTAGTTTGGGTTGGTATACAGGCACGCGGGGGGAGCCTGGAACCCGGAGACGCCGCTGCACTCAGCCTCCCTCTGCCAGACAAGATTGAGCACCGGATAAACCTGCCTCCTCCGCCGTAACAAGCATTTATTGTTTGTGCCCTACAAAGCCATTACCCATGATGCCCCTCTTTCTCTCCTGCACCCTGTGTGCTACATAATGAACCGACCAGGCCATTAATAAACAATCTATTTCCTATGAAGCTTTGGCAATTTGCATTCAATATGTTTGTCTCTTTTGAAAAATGGTGGCCCCTCTCTCCCCTCTTGTAAGCTAATTATTTGTGCATGATAAAGGAAAAAAAGATAGAGGGGTAACCACAGTCGGGTGAATGTCCAAAGGATTAATTTTGCCCTCAATTCCTTTTTTGAATTTATTTCTTTATCTCTCTTTCCCCAAGGACAGGTCCCATGTTATTTATGCTAGGAAAAGCAGCCCCGGAGATCCTGCACATGCATACCGGATCACGCCGCTCACCATCTCTCACATGTATTACATCCTCAAGCAATTATCAGGCAGCGTCGGCAACCCTACCCCCTCTCGCTCCCCCCCCCCCCCCCCCCCCTCCTCATGCCTCTATAAGTATATAGAAACCAAAGGAATGGGACTTGTTTGGCCAGCGTATCATAATGCTCCCACTATAAAGCTCAGGTCCAGTATCCCAGTCCACATAACTCAAGGATGTGACAAACCCCCCCCCCCAAGGGAGCGAGGGGAGGCAGAGAGCTGGCTGGGGGGATGGAAATGAGAGGTTGGGTGTATTTTTAAGGCGATATCCCCCGCTCTTCTTTATCACTGAGGATGGTATTTGCGATGACACCATTCACTTTTTCGCATCAATGGGCCGGTGTAATTTTTGCCTCCATAAAAATGTCCCACTTATTAGAGCAGTGGATTAGAAACAGTCAGAGATCAAGTCTCTCTGCAGACTCTCCCTCTGCTGTTGCCCACTTTTTCAAAGGAGACGGGCGGGGGGTGGGGGGGTAGGGGTAGGGGGTGGAGGGGGGGGTTTTGTTTGAGCGGCCAAGCTGCTGAAGTTGTGTAGATAATTATACGACTATTATGGCAGCTAACAGTGTTTTGCATCCGCTGCTTCCCTGACATTCACCCATGGCACCAGTGCTGTGCTGTTTAATTGGGTAAAGCAGGCAGGTTTGTTGGTGTTGTTGTGCGAGGTCATGTCACCGTTATCCTCTCTCCTCCTTGGATCTCTCTGTTTGCTGTTTCCTGACGCCTCACTAACTGCCTCTAATTAATCTGGCTGCTTACAACTCGACTCTGCCGCCGCTGCTGCTGCTGCACACCTATTCCTGTCTTCTCACCTCTCTTTCCCTTCTCTTTTCTCTTTCTTTGTGTGTGTGTGTGTGTGTGTGTGTGTGTGTGTGTGCACCTTTTCCCTTCTTCCTCTGCTGGTGGCTAACGTGGCACTCTCAGGGCTTTGGGTTTGTAACTTTTGAAACAAGCACAGATGCTGATCGTGCACGGGAGAAACTAAACGGTACAATCGTAGAGGGACGCAAAATAGAGGTGCTTTCATTTTTCCTCTTTTCCCCTCATCTTTCTATACTTCCTGCCTGCTGCCTCCTAAATGTACCTTCAAAACCAATGCATTAGCATGCGGCTGCAGCGTGTGTGTGCGTGCACGCGTGTGTGTGTGTGTGTGTGTGTGTGTGTGAATATCTGCATCCCCTGGATACATGCATGCATAATGGTGCATATAACTTGCTCTGAGTAGAATGCGGGATCCAGTACATGTCGACCCGGACACGCCAGTTGTCCATCATTACCTGACAATGCAGAATGAATGCATGCCATCATCCTTTGGGTTCCCGTCTAATCTGAGAAGACCTGCATCCCCCCCTGTCACCATCGTTTAGTGTTGCCTGCTCTTATTCTGCTCTTGTTTACGACAAGCGGATCCCCTCCACTCAGTCATTCTCATCGGGTCAATAGAAGAAAATCAAAGCACTGTCTGTGTTTTTCTTTTGGAATCCATTTGTTTATCCAAGCAATTACTGAATTTGGAGGATGTTCTTTTTGTCTTTTTTTTTTTATCCATAATTGGTGCATGATTTTCCTCCTCTTTCCAGTAATTTAGTAATCTGTCTGAAAATTGAGAATGATGAATACATTTATATAAAAAAGGTGGACCAAAGTGCCGCCGTGAACATTTGACATGATCATCTTTAATTTGTCTGTTATTTTAAGGATTTGTCCTTATTTGTCTTGGTTTGCTGCCTGCTCTCCTCCCACCCTGCCTGGATAGTAAAAGTGAAGGTGAAGTGATACTAAGATGTGTGCTTTAATGCTTCAAACAGGTGAACAACGCAACAGCACGAGTGATGACAAACAAAAAAGTGGCCAATCCCTACACGAATGGTAAGTGACAAAAAACATGGACTGTGTTTAAGAAGTG
This sequence comes from Notolabrus celidotus, assembly GCF_009762535.1. NCBI lineage: Eukaryota > Metazoa > Chordata > Actinopteri > Labriformes > Labridae > Notolabrus > Notolabrus celidotus. Next base: position 4,793,075 of record NC_048291.1, read on the forward strand.
GACTAGGTCAGGTTAGTATCCGTGATGTCACCTATCTGTTCCTGAAGCGCTGTTTTGAGGACAATCATTGGCGGCAGCCATATTGGAAACGCTGAACTCAACATAACTGCTGTTGAGCGAGTGTGAAGTAAAGAGGCGGGCTTTGAGCCTCCTAGCCAACAGCTACAGTCAGGGCGTAAAATTAACTTTTCACCTCATCTGTCATTGGCTAGTGACCTCCAATCCAAAAATTTACTGGCCAAAAATATTTTTCACCGGCCAAATAAAAAAAAACATGTCTTATTTGATTTTATATAGTAACAGCGTTGTCAGTTTTCCAGTTTTCTTTTAAACGTTGTACGGTGACATTACTTCTTTTAGCTGTCTGTTCCTCTTCTCCATCGTCTCCTGCCTTTTTGTTTGTGGTGGCTTCACGCCATGAATGTGCCGCCACATCTTCCTTAAAACTCTCTTCCCGCCGTGCGTCTTCAAGAAAAGGGAATGAATAGAGCTCCAGTAGCTGACGCCACGCCGTTCCCGGCGCAAGTACAGCGCGCCACAAGGGTCAAAATAGCCTGACAGTGGTTTTACACACCTAACAAATTTTTAAACCCGCCATTGGCGCTTGGCGGGTGTAAATTTTACACCCTGGCTACGGTGTTCCCACCTGTCAATCAAGTCAGCTGTGCCTCTCACAATGGAAAACTTGTATTCTAAATATCTTTGAAATTGCTGCGTTAGGAAAAAATTCAACCCCTGTACAGTGTGTGCCGATCCAAAAATGAGCTATCCAGACTACACTCTTTTTTTTGTACTAGGCTGTAAACATGTTTGCCTCAATCAAGCGGCAATCTCCAGTCTCAAACTATGAAGCCCATGCTGAAGTGTTAAAAACTGCAATACATCAAGAATCCACTTGAGGCTGGCTGCAGAAACACCGGAAACCACATAGATATGAATGGGAATGAGACGATCTTTGCAGCATTAATAAACATGTTTACAGCCTGGTTCAAAAAACGGCTTGGCTCTATGAAGCTAATCTCTCTATCGGCACACACTGTACGGGGGGGGGGGGGTAAAAAATTTCTAACGCAACGGTTCATTAGATATTAAGATTACTAGTTTTTGCCCATATAAGGCCATGACTGACATGACTCCCGGTCGGGAACACATAGCTGTTGGCTAAGAGGCTCAAACTACGTCACACTCTGCCTGGTTGAGTTCCGAATTTCCAATTTGGCTGCTGCCGTCGATTGGCTTCAAAACAGCTCTCAGGAACAGATGGGTGACGTCACGGATACTACGTCCATATTTTATACAGTCTATGGCCTCAATTCAGGCGGGCGGAGGTTGCTGCTTGGATACGATACGATACACTTGTCCTGGACTCAAGTGCTGAACATGCTCAACTACCTTCCTAGAAGTGATTAAAAACAAAAAACAATATGCTGGTTATTAATCTCTATTTTAATCTCTATGTGGTTTCTGGTACTTCTGAAGCCAGCCTCAAGCGGATCCTCCAAAAACTGCAGTTTTTAGCTCTTCCGCATTGGCCTCATATTCTTAGACCAGAGGTTGCTGCTTGGTTGTAAAGTGGAGTCAACATAGAAGTGCCTGAAACATGCTTTTTATTCTAATGGCCAGCTGGGGGCGACTCCACTGTTTGCATATAGGTCTATGAGAAAACAGGCACAGCTCCCACTCGTTTAATCCCCTCAGTAAACATTAGATTTTAGAGTATCACTCACTTTTTCAGCAGAAGCATGATGTTCATTTAGTAAATTATGATCCCATTCAGACTGTAATAAGAGTTTGCTTTATCCGTCATTGAAGTATTTCTACTTCAGGCCCCAAAAACTACTGGGGAAAAATGTAGAACTTGATGTATTATGGTGTAGTTCACAAACCAAAGTGTGACTCAGAGTGTCTCCGTCCACTTCTCATACACAGCAGTCTATGCATAATGCCTGAACACACCTTCCCATACTGATCTTACTGTGCTCTGATTGTTTTCATTCACCAGGCTGGAAGCTGAATCCAGTGGTAGGAGCTGTCTATGGTCCTGAACTGTATGCCGGTAAGAGCCCCGCAGCCCCCTGAAGTCAGAATTTTGAGCGTCTTTCTCTCTCTGCCTCTCCCCCCATATGTACCGCTCCATACCTGAGGCCACTATCAGCCGCAACCAATCCGAATCTGACCCCTGAAATTCTACAATCGGGCTCATCCTGCACCTACTGAACATGAAATTCCCCTTGAATCAAAGTGAATCTGAGAGCGGGGCCCAGATAAGCAGTGGATGATCCAAGCTTCTCTGAGTGGCTGAGGGAGCCTGAGCCATTGTTTGCGCTGTGTGCAACTGTAAAGCTGAAAAAAAAAAAAAGATTTCAAGAGCAAGCGCCCCTGCAACTCTTATCAGATTGTGGAGGCTGCTGCTGTGGATGGATTTGCCAAGTGCGCCAGATTGACTTTTACAGAGCTAACCGAATAAGGGAGATTGAGTGAGCGATATTGTTGGCACCTACCCTGTCGAAGGCCGCTATTCCTTCTGGTCTCAGTAATGGAGGAATGAGATGAGCTCAGTGGGGTTTTCCCTATCTCTCTCTGCCTCGACATGCCAGCTTTATTGCTGTATGTTATATGAACCCTTTGCATTTTAATGAGGGGGAAATGGTACTATTTCATTTGGAAGAAGTGCTGAGCACATCGCGCCACTTTAACGGCTTTCCTTTCTGCTCATTAGACTAAAATCTGTTCATTCCCCGGACAGCTTTACGGCGAACCTCTAAATAACTGTCCATGACAGAAAGCAGTCATCTATCATTTTTATTTCATCCCCAACCCCTCACCCGCTCCATGCCTCCTCCTTCCCTTCCCTCCAATCCACCTCCTCCTCCCCCCAGACACTCCATTGGTTTCGACATCTCCCCCTGATAATTATACACACTGAAAAACACACACACTCATCCCTTATGCTCATATACAGTACGTATACATTATCGCATAGTCAAGTGGAGTTTCCACCAAATTAGAAATCTGGACAATAAGGGAGAATAAAACTTGAGCCTTATTTTGCATAATCAGAACCATTACATTGCTGTCTTTCAGAGCGACCAGACTCCATCAATAAAATCATTGATTTTACTCTGCAGAGCGCATTGGAGGCTTGACCTCTGCTGCTTGGACTGGTTTGGCTTTTGTACTTTTGTGCGACTTTTAGGAATAAGTGCTGATCCGACGCAAAACAGAGTAACTGAGCATGGGGCAGACCAGCAACCGCAGTGTTCTGCTGGATAGAAAAACTGGTCTGGACACCACTCAGGATTAGCAAAAGGACGTAAGCCAACCGGAGGTGGAGACACTCTACAACCAAGCCTTGATGGCTGTGAACAGTATGTAATGTTCACTAGCAAGGACCACGCCACACAAGGACATACGTTTGAACATTTAATGAATCATTTGTGCGTAGTGTGGCCCAGAAGAAGGAGACTCAGGATGGGGGTTCAGTCTCAGCGTTATCCTACCAGATCTGATCTTGATCCATGTAGTACCTGGAAGTAGACAATGGCATAGAAGATGCGAGCAGAAGTTGAGTAGGAGAGGATAAGGAAAAAGGTTAAGTGGAGTAGAGAAAGATGAGGGAGGGTGGGTTGAAGAATCACAGACAAACAGTTGGAGTAGGCCGGCTATGTTGAAGTAGGGTTGTCAGGTGATTGAGGGCGTGGTTTAGGTGTGGTCCTGCTCCCAAGTTTAAGTTAAAACCTTAACTTATTTTAATACCAGGGTATAATGCTGCTCTCTACTTTGAGGACTAAGAAGTTTAATCACGACGGGGAACGTTTTTAAGGCTAGCTAACGATAGTAAATCAGAAGTTTAAAAGTTTTAAGATAAGATAAGATACTCCTTTATTCGTCCCACAATGGGGAAATTCCTGGAGCTACAGCAGCAAACAAGAAGGTGTACAGTACAATAATTTCAACAAGAATATATATAGAAAAAAAATGTCCATCAGAGGAGACAGATTGGCCATAATCCTCCTGTCAGCCACCACCTCCACAGGGTCCAGGACTGAGCTGGCCTTCTTCCCCAGTTAGTTCAGTCTTGCTCTCCTGTATCCTGTCCGCCCACAGCAGGTGAAATCCTTCCAATGTGGCGTTCATGTCCGGTGTTAGCCCTTTTAGCATGATGCTACTCTGGTGCTGGGTTAGCTCGTCCACCTTATCGTAGATAGATCTTACATTCCCTATAACGGTGTATGGAAGGACAGGTCCGTGTCGTCTTTGTTAGCTTGCACCTCAGTACCAGCACGTCATCCTTGCCTCCTTCTCCTCAGCTCGCAGGGAAACATCGGGCCTAGCATTGTTTAGCATCGACATGCTACGGGATGCTAACAGCTGATCTCGTTTGTAAACAATGTTACCAAGGTTACATGCAGGATCTTTGGACACACACAGGAACAAAAACGACAACAAAAAAAGTCATTAAAAGTCATGACAGGCTCCAAATACAAAGAGAACTAAACAGATATAAGCCACTTGAGCGGCGCTAAGCAACAAGGAATGTTACGTTTGTTCATTTTACTTAGCTACAAATCAATACATGAATTCCATCACTCTGCAGCCTGCAAAACAAAGAAAAGTAGCATCTGTATTCCATTTGTTTGCTTCCACAACAAATGCATGCCTAGGAAAGAGCCACATCTTTGTAACAGTGGGTGATGGTGCTCATGGGAAATGCAGTCTTTGTTCTGGAAAGACTGTACCGATTTCATCCAAAGGGATCAACAGAATCAATGCATCCTCATAGTATCTTTAAAGAGGGCAAATTAGAAGCCATTAATGGTTGTAAAAATCTAACTATATAGCAACATGTCTGTGTCAGGAAGTTATTTCTTCCTCCAACTTCAAGAAAAACAGTCTGAGCCTTCTGACAGCCTTCAACAAGCGCTTTAAATGGACTTAGCTTGATTGGGAATATTTGCTAACATTGTTAACAACACTACTGATTGTGTTGTAGTCATGTCTGAAGAAGGACTGAAGTTTAAGTTTCCCTGTAAGTAAGTCTTAACTTATATTAGCCATCATTTCTCTGACCTATATGAACACACAACGCTGCCCTCTGCCCTGTTTTCACACCCGGACCAAAGCATTCCAGCACACATAAATAGATAACCTATGTAGAACACGAGACACTAATACAAGTCCTTTTTTTTCTCATGTGCACTTTCTCCCTTTCACGCTCACACACACACACACATGCATGCACACACTCGCACAAACACACACACACTTCCCAAATCATCTCATAAATCAGAGGGAGTGTGGTCCACCACTCCAGGCAGGGGAAGCAGGAGGGGTTGGGTGATTTATTGGCTGCTAATTTTTCAAGTCGTCTTGACATGGCACTGGAGTTTGCCAAGCCTAAACGACAACATATGCTTGCCAGCTGGGAAGATGGGAAACATAAATAAGAGATACATTTTTGAAACAGAACCAGCCCCCGATGAGCGGCTACGAAAGGTGGCTCGGAACAAGAGGAATGAAAGAATATAGAACATGCCTTTGACTTGGATGTTTTCCCCTTTGTCAAGAAAAGGAAACACAAAAATGAGGTTCGTTAGATTCAGGATGTATTCCAAAATCATTATAGCTACAGTTAATACACTTTTGGTGGGAGTAAAATGGGATATAAAGGCGATTAATCACTGTTTATCAGTCCTCATTTCTGTGCGGGAGATCAGTGAAATTGGGAGCCATAAATCCTGGCTCGGTGACAGCACACTTCGTCTCCATTCGTCCTGGCGCTACAGGTTTATTGTCCTCAAAACCCATTCAGGAGAATGACGGATGAGAGCCTCATGCCGGCTCCACGCTCTTAACCTCTTCCAGGGTAGATTGGCTCCTCCTACCTATTGGAGGAGGAGGACGGGGAGGCTGTGGTGGTGGTGGGGTGGGGTGGGGGGGGAGTAGTTGGTAGGTTACAGGCAGGTGGCGCCATGTCCTCTGCTGCCACAGAACACCCAAACCTCCCCCAGAGCCCTCATCGGAGGAAGGAGGGTGGGGGGGGGTCATGGTGCAGGAAAGAGGAGCAAGGTGATTGGGTTCCCAGTCAAATGGAAGGATTGGCAATAAAACATGGCAACGGCACAAATCATGGTGTGAGAGAGCTGGTAGGCATCCAGTATCAGCGCTCACCTTTGTTCCCCTTTCCTGTGGGCTGATCTGGTTTACATGAAAACTTTTGTAAGCAAACCCCCCCAAAAACTGTCCTACTCTGCTTCCTTTAAATGGATCCAGCCACTTTTACAAACTATAATCTGATGTTGTACATATTCAGTAATGCAAACAAAGAGAACCCAAGCTAATGCAAGTGTTTTACTTCCTATCAATGTAAATTAAGTGTAAAAAAAAATGTTGAAATATTGTTTTAACCCTTCAAACGTTGGAATAGAATTTGGAATTTATTTATTGTAGGATAGCCCCTTGAGATGCAGCATCTCGTTTTCAAGGGGGTCCCAACAAAACACAATGCAAATTAATACACACAGAACAGTACATCACAACAAACACAGACAGCTCTCCCTCACCCTTACTCACTCCTGGACCCACCCAGCACACCATCATTAAACAAAACCTTGAAAATAAGACAACATCAACACAACAAAAAGGCATCAAAAAAGGACATTAACACACGTCAGAAACAGGAACAGCTTGTTTTAAAATGATGAAACATATCTGATTTAAAGCAGTGGATGGAGGTGATGGATTTAAGAAGAAAGGGGTAGATCATTCCAATCAGATGAGGCTTTGTATTTGAATGACCTGCGACCAATTTCTTTATGGATTCTGGGGACAATGAAGAAGGGATGCTGCGTACGTCTCAGGGAATATGTCTTCAAACATGAGGCAATGGTGTGTTCTGTATGGACACTGTAAAACAAAATGACAAAGAGAATTAAAAACAGTGTTGAGAGGCTTAAGGTGAGTGTCTGATGTGCACTGATAGACAACATCAGCATAGTCTAAGATGGGTAGTATTATTTGAGATATAATTATTTTCCTTACCTGAAGTGAGAAACAGTTAACTGAACGATACAGGGTGCCAAGTGATGCTTTTATTCCTAGATGGATTGGTTAGCCATAACTAAAAGAACAGAATAGCCATCACATGCATGTTAGAATGCAAGTGCAAAGAGTTCCTATTTGCACACACTTATTGGTGCATGCATGCTTGAGATTAAAGAAATAATCATTAAAGAATCTGACGCAGATCTGAGTGCAACACATTTTGCACTCTTAAGCTTGTTTTTACAATAATTGGCAAACTTTTCTGGCTCCTTCTTCCCGTCGGATGTTTTCAGCACCATGGACAGCTGCCATTTAGAAATCCCTTCATATGGTGCGTCCCCTCAGGCAAACAGAGAGAGGCTCTCCTCTGCAGCTTATTCATAAGTAAGCAGGAGAGGAGTACTTTAACTCACCAGTTCGTAATTTAGGTGCAGTTTTGTTGAGGACTTGACGTGAAAAGCTAGCAGCTGTGTAAATGACAGAAAAGAAAGGCTAATTGCCATCTTAATATATGTAGACAGATCCTTTCATTGTTGGAGTGTACGTTAGGGGGATAATTAAGCTCCAGACTCTTGATTAGATTAAGCTGTTTTTGGTCCCCAGTGCGTGGATTAAGTGCTCATTGCCCAATGTATTTGAGCAGGAAGTATTAGAGAGATCAACCTTGTGGAAAATCAGATCTTTCTTTATGGGAGCTGGTTATGACCCCATCATTGGCACAGAGCTGGATTACCTCGGGTCCAACTGGCTCTGCAGGTATTGAGCTTCTCTCAGGTTGACACATATGACATATGAGGTGCAGCGTGACCCCGTCGCCCTCCAGCGCATAACTCATATTTTCTCCGGCACCCACCTCCCCGGAAAAAGGTGTTTGACTTTGGTGGCTAGACCAGGTTTGTGCTCTCGTACACTGGGGCTGTTGTTGCTTTTCACAGGCTTACCAAGGTGTGACAGTGCCTTTGATTTATGGGTTATTATTGAAGCAGTGTAGCCTATCGCCAACTCATTATAAGTTTACATTCACATACATCACTGTATGCATATCGCATACAAATTCTCCAAAAAATAAAGGAAAAGGCAATTGGACTCTCTGGGGCCCAGAAATAGCGGTGATTTGTTAAGAAGAAGGGAAAAAATACACACCATGGAAACTATCAAAGAGGATTGTTTTTGCCCTTTAGCAAACGCGCTCAGATGTCCAGTGCTCCAAAAAAAGAGACTAATTTAAATGTCAAGGTCAGCATTATAAATCACTTGGGGGGGAAAGGGGGCACCCGGCAAGCCCAGACAGTCTATTGGTATGTTGGCAGCAAACAAAGCGCCACGCACCTTGGTGTTTTGGGGTGTGTGTAGGCGTTACCTGGCCAAATGAGACGCAGAGTTTGAATATGTGTGTGTGAAAACCCACTAATGGAGCGTGATGTTAATGGCAGAAGACATTAAACCTGGCTCTCTGTGTTTTTTAAAAGCACCACTAATCTGTCTCCTTGTCAGCTTTATTGAAGCAGCGGGGCTAGGGTGTGCATCGTTCATTAGGGTGCTCACTGGCCTCGTCCACCCTGCAGGGTGAATGCTGCACATGGCACGCTAACGCCAGGCCGTCACTCTCTCCCCCTCCCACCCTCAGGCGAAAACCTACACACCACTGATTATGTACAAGCTAGCGTGGATCTTTTATTGCGGACCAGTTTATCTGCGATTGTGAGGGACTGCCTGCTGTCTCCTCAGTGGAAGCGTGTTCATATGAAACACATTGGATACATGTTATTAACTTGTGTTACTCAACCCCCCCAACCCACCTATCCATGCTCAGCCAGACAGACGCTCCACTGCTCCACATCAGAGTGATCTCTGATTGGACAAACTGAAGTGGTCTGTGATGAATTCACCCAAAACATGTCATGGAAATGAATAAAGGGGAATAAGGCGAGTGGAGGGTGATGAGGGGGCGTTGCTGGGGATGAAGAATAATGGGGATGAGTGTGTTGTGATGGGCCAGGAATGGGGGGAAGGGAGAGGGGGTAGTGAGGAACAGAGGAAGCAGGATGTGAGGGAATTTTCGATTGCTGGAAGAGAGGGAGCCAACTTAATCATGTTTTGGATGGTGTGTTTGTATTCACCTCCACAGCTTGTAATCAGACAGCCACTGGACTGATTGAAGGTTAAGTAGGGAGCTGCAGATCACATGGCCTGTTTTCTAATCTGTGACCGTGGACACTTTGTCGCACCATCACACCAGCCCTCGTACTCACCCTGACGTCTCTCACCCTAACACTACCTCCCTGATTCACCGGTGGCCGTCAGCAGAGGACACATGTACCTGTGTGACTGGCTAAAGATGGTCCCAGATGGGTTTCCAGATAGGGGTCATTCTGAGGTTTGGGCCTTGGCTGTCCAGCCCATCTGCTCCATTTCCCCCCGGGCAGAGCTCTGCATGTCTGGTCTGGTTGTTCAGCTATACGTTCACCTCCCGTTTAATTCAACACCTAGAAACGCCCTCTACCTCTCCCCGAGTCTACCCTCCCACAGTTCTCCTCACTGCCAGCCCATTGTGTCTCAACTATGCAAAAGCTGTGGTGCGAAACTAGTGGTATTGCATCCATTACCTGCCTCTGCTTCAAGGCTGCCCCTCGCCAGGCATCAGGGAAGGATGCGTACAGCAAATGTGGATCCTTGCTGAGTACGGCACAAAGCAGCGAGCTGGGAAAGGGGAGAGTGCTCGATGAGGCGCACCTAGAAAAGATTAAATCTATTGTTTCCTTGTCGTCCCCATAATGCATTCTGTCATAGGGAAAGCAGTGCCACACGTCTCACTCTAATGTATTCTGTCATAAGGTAAGCAATGCCAAGTGGAGGATGTTCTGTGAAAGTCATTTTCTCTCCTCTCGTGTGTTTTTTTTTTTTTTCTTTTTCCGTAGTAACAGGGTTTCCCTACCCTGCCACAGGCGCTACCGTGGCCTATAGGGGTGCCCACTTGCGAGGTCGGGGACGGGCTGTGTACAACACATTCCGCACAGCTCCACCACCACCACCCATCCCAGCTTATGGAGCGTGAGTATCAAATCTCCAACCTGAATGTAGAATATAAAAACAAACACTTACAGACTGATTGTGACATTTTGTTGTGTTTTGTCGAGTGTGTGAGGCTTTATGGAAGTCTAGTGAGTTGGTTAGAAACTCACATTTTCCAAGTTGACATGTTTCTATGATTACATCCCAGTGACATGGACTTTGTAATGTATTGTATTGTTTTGTGTGGCTTGTTCACACCAAAATATGACCCTATAATTCATCTTTACTTCAAATTATGACAACCCATATTCCAGGGCGAAGCCAGAAAGTGGCCCTCCTCACAATGGGACTTCCTAACTTAGTGGCAACCCCAAAATACCAAACAGTGATTGGCTATTTGCCTTGTCAGAGGAAGTACTTGGGTTCAAGCAACTATTTGGGCTGTGTTGCAGCAGACTGCCAACAGCTTTCTTTGCATTTCCCTTTTTTAAGTACCTTAAATTGTAACTTTAAACAAGGATTTGTTGTTTATTCCTTATGCTGCATTACTTTGGTAAGTTAAAACAAAAAAAATGCACAGAACTATACTGAAACATCTTTTGATTACTTTCATATGGATCTCACGGGACTCACTCTTTTGATTGGCTCATTCTGAAAGCACCTCAAGTTAATACCTAGCTGGGTAGACCAGCATTTTCCATGCAATACCCTCCAACAGACTTTAAAGTTGCTATCCATTCCCTCGTTTGCAGAATTTAAGACTTTGATCTCAGACCACTGGGTCTCAAAATGTATCTGTTTTAATGAATCTATTGTTTTGTGCCTGTGATCGTGACAACATTGGAAATGAGGGAAAGCTCAATGGCTTTTCGAGAATAAATAAAGGTTTTGAATTGAATTGAATATGTTAGTAGTTAAAGCCGAATAAGTGGTGATAGAAGAAGGGGAATAAATGCGCACATACTCAATGCCACATCTGCAAAAGTTATCGCCCAAGTTTGGCCACCACAGTCAAATAAGTCTAGTTCCACCCCTTCCCATGATTCCTGGTTGAATGGTAAGGCTGCAACCTCTGGTGGTTATTGTCATTACTCTGTGAGACAAAAACACAAGTCAGATGGTGTAGTATACAGACTTTGGTGTGGCAGCTGGAAACCAAATGTCTACATCAGGGGTGTCAAACTCATTTCAGTTCAGGGGCCACATTCAGCCCAATTTGATCTCAAGTGGGCCGGACCTGTAAAATCATAACATAATAACCTATAAATAACAAAAACTCTAAATGTTTCCCTTTGTTTGCAAAAAGAAAGTACAAGTACATTCTGAAAATTTTTATATTTCATGAACTATCTTTTTACAAAAACAGTTGTTGTATTTCTCGCCATGGTGAGTCTCATATAGGGCCATATATTATATTCTTTAAGCCCTGAAACCTGCTGTAAACACACCAAACACACAGGTTACCCATTCACCTGACACAGAGTGTAATGTTTACTGCAAAAGAACAGATAGATTATACTAGACCTTTATGGACCCCCCCAGCCGGTCCAAAAAGTCTATGATTTTCCACCGAATTATGCAAACTGCAAATATTCTTTTTCTTCACTTTGAGAAAAAAAAGTCCCGGAGTGCCATTCAGGTGCCCCCCCTGTAGGACAAATTTGAAATACCAGTTACAGTCAGTAAAATTGCAGTCAATGTCTTCTCTGTAATTTCAAAAGTCATCCTGTGGGCCGGATTGGAACCTCTGGCGGGACGGTTTTGGCCCGCGGGCCGTATGTTTGACACCCCTGGTCTACATCAACACCTTCCATGTCATGTGTGTAAAATCCCCAAAGTACATCACACCCAAGTGGCAACCTCCGGTCTTAAAATATGAAGCCAATGCAGAAGTGCTAAAAACTGCAGTTCATCGAGCGTCCACTTGAGGCTGGCTGCAGGACACCGTGAACCACATACACACCCATTCAAAAAAGATGATGTTTGCAGCAGAAATAAACATATTGCCTGGTTCAAAAACAGTTTAGGTCTGAATAGCTACCCACACACACAGTTCTTTTATAACTGGTTATTTTTTATATTTCAAATATCTTTTTTGAGTTTCCATCACATGTGAAAATACAAAACACAACACACAAAAATGCAAAGAATAATAAGTCAAAACACCGGGTACAGAATTGTGCAAAACAAGGAAGACGAACAGGTCTCTGCGGCAGTGATAGTAATACCTGATATAGTGCAATACCCCTTCCCACCCCCCCATCCCCAGCTGTCCTTAAAAAAGTAAGGCGTAATATGTAAGAGTTATTTTGCAGCGCACCACACAGAGTCAGATCTTACTTCTTATGCCAAGGGCTGGTTAAAAGCTTTAGTTAGGGTGTCATGAAAGTAGGCTAAGAAAGGATCCCATGTCTCATAACATTTCCTCTTCGATCTACTGATAGAAAAACGTAGCATTTTGAGTTTGAGACATGACATTACATCCTTACGCCACTGGACAAGCATGGGCAGGTCAGCACCCTTCCATTTTAGCAGGATTGCACGTCTGACCAAGAGCAAGTTAAAGGCAACCATGCGGTGTCCTGTAGGAGTGAGGCGAGGGGTATCTCCACCAGCAATACCAAACAGGGCAAGAGTAGGGCATTGGTTATTTTCTAAGGCCCGTCTCTTTACCTCACACTAGCTTGATAGACGTTAAGTTGAATTCAGCATTTCCAATATTGCACCCGCCGACGATTGGCTTCAAAACATGGCTTCAGAAACAGATGGATGATATCACAGGTACTGCGTCCATTTATTATACAGTCACATCTCTATTGCCTCAACAGTGCCATGACCATCATATGACATTCCAGTGTTGGAAGTGTGTTGTTTGTTTCTGTTGAACACAACACATGATGTAAGACATGGCCGCACATTGCACATTCTGTGTTATCAAGAAAGCAGTTTACTCATATCTCTCAGAATAATAGCTCTGGTCTTAAGGTGCTGCACTCCATTTACTCTTTATGTTTCCAAGAGATGTCTTTAGGGAGTGAAATCACTGTTTATATCTAGGTATGTACATGCCCTCACTCTGCCCGTCCTTGTTTGTACATTGTCTATTGACAAAAGGGGAACTAACAAAGCCACAGGGAGAGCTGTAGGGAGCTGAGATAGCGTATTACTGGGCAGATCTCACTGGACTGTGACCAGGGCCTATGCTGATCTCCTGGCTTTGTGCAGCCCTGCCTCACATTCGTCTCTTATCAGCAGTGGTCTGTGTGGCCGTGGGAGAGGTCTGACGGAGGCCGGCCGGGGGCCCAGTATAGCTGTCTATCTGTGATTAGATCAGGATCCGTCTTACTGCGGGGAGACTCGCCGCTGAAGCCTGGACTAGAAATCCCACGTCCCCTTTCTCCTCCCTCCCACTCCGGGGCCTTTTTGCTACCGATGGCAGCTGGTTGATTTATATAGCGGGGCCATGTGACAGAGCTCCTTCTTTTGTACCCCTCCTCCCCATCACCAGCACCACCAGCCCTCTCGACAACGCTGCAGCAACTGGAAAAGACAAACAATTTTACCAGAGCAGAAAATTGGACGGGGATGTGAAACGGTTGCACTTTTCGCTTTAATGTGTCATTCATTATTTGTGCTAGAGTACACTAAAGCCGCTAAGAGCTGACCCAACAGACCCACAAATGGTCCAAAAAGGGAGGAACAAACCAGAAAGGCTTGGATTCAGCAGGGCAGCGTGTACGCCAAATCAACTAATGCTCCTTTCCTGTTCTCTAATTTCACAGGGTGGTGTACCAGGATGGCTTCTATGGTGCAGAGATCTATGTAAGTACAGTTGGCTTTTCCTCGTGCCTGCTTAGATGAAACAGAAGTAAAGCAGACAAAAGCCCAGCCCTGGAGACAAAAACGTGATCTCCTCAGCCCCCAGCGTTCTCTCAGCCTCGCTGCCAAGCCGGCGTCGATTAGGCCTCTGTCTGCTGTGCCAAGAAACCCAACAACAAAATTTAAAACCCCCTCAGCTCCTCCCTCCTCTCTCTCTCTCCTCTCTTCCTATGATCTCAGACTTTGGCAAAGAGGCAAACCCGGGCTCAGTGTCCCGTGTCAAGTTAGGTCATTTCTTACTTTAGATTAGTCTGGGTTTTTGAGGTGGCTTGTCTTCTGCAGCCCTCCCTCCCCCCCAATACTAGATACCTCTTTCCTCCTCTCTCATGTTTTGTATTTGTGTACACTCAGAGGGGTTTGGCTGGGATATCCCTGCCTGCCCCGAGGGGGTCTGCGCAGGCCTGAGTGGAGCCAGCTCCTCCCAGCCATCACCATGTGGGAGATAAGAGGAGCGGCAACCGATAAAGGGATTAGCCATCCCCGTGGAGCTGTCCGTGCAGGCAGGGTCACATCAGGGGCTGGCCTTGCTGCACGTCGCCCTTGACAGAGAAAAGCAGGGACGCTGTGGAGATAATGCCGAAATTACCATGCTGCCCCACTTTGACATTAGTCCAAACGTTTGTGGGAGGATGTAATTTGTCCCTTTGATTCTGCTACTTTTCTCTCTGCATTGATAGCGAGATGACGATGGGTGCAGGAGCAATGACAGTTGCCTCTCACTTTCACCCTGGCGACAACCAGTGCCTGGTAATGAAACGCTGAACCCCCAGTGATATATGACTTACACACCAGCCCACATGATAGGACTGTATTTCACTGGTTTTTATTGTGGTGACATCCACCACCGAAGACGAGACCTGGGCTGTGCTCTGAGTGATATTGTTTGTCTCTCATGCTCATTCAGCCACCTCCAGCTAAGTCCCTGCTACCCCCATGTCCCTCGACCAAGGCCCGGCCAGGTCGCCCCATCACTCAACATGTCATGCCAGCCCCTGGCGCTTTGCTGCCATTAGTTCTGGCACTGGCCGCTGCACTGCTTCAGACTGTCTGAGAGTGGGTGAACGTCTCCAGTGACCAAGAGGAAGCCGTCCCTTAGCCCTCAGTGTCCTCCACAATCATTCAGTGGACACTGGCTAGCTGTCGGAAGCAACCAGCTGATGTGTCAAAGCATCCCGTTAGCCATAGATCACCTGCTGAAACATTAGCAGAAAGGGATGCATGCACCTATAAATATACTCCACATACATATGCATGCATGCATCCCCTTATAGAAACACACATGAGCGCATACATACATGAATGCACAAACGCACTCCTCACGACAAAATAACAAATGTGCTGCACTGTTGTGTGCAGGATTTGACAATGTGGGAGAGTGATTTATTGGCCTGTGTTTGTTCAGGCTGTTGCTGTAATCAGTGCAGTCCCAAGGCATGGCTGTCCCACAGGAAGTCATCTGCCTGACTTCCTGTCTCTGTGGAAAATCTTGTTGGGAATTGGGGGGGGGGAGTGTGATTCAATCATTGTGGCCTCTGACCTGATTTCACGTGCATCCACATCCACGACCAACGCAGCGTTGCCTCTTCATTGGACGTCATCCCCCCCCGAGTTTAAAAATGAATGAAAACATGCATTATTAAAAGCCACCTATCCGACGTATGGACGCAGATGGGCACACACTCCACTGGCACTAATAGAAAAACAGTGGGAGAACAGCTTCATTTTTCAAAGAGAGTAATAGCAGCACTCCAGAATGAGGTCTTTAATTCCTTCCCCACTCTGGCAAATGAATACAGCAGTCCTGACTCCCCAATGGTCCGACCGTCTTCTGCCTTCCTACTTCATTTGTGAGCCAGGGGGGTCGTGTAAAAGTAAAAAGGGTCTCTTCAATAATGAAGCAGCCGAACCTCCCCCAATCTAAAAATGGGTTGAATTTGGGGAGTTGGCTCACATGGCCTCTGTTCTGCTGCTGCTGCTGCTGCTACTTGGACGAGCCTCCAGGAACATCAGTCACTCCCCGTTTGCCACCCCTCGTCTCATACTTCCATATATCAAACAGCACCCTCTGGTGTCTGAAAGGAGGCGTGCAGTTTGGGGAAAGTGGGCTCATGATCAACATACTGTGCAGTGACATTTAACTATTAAGGCAATTTAAAGCTCTGTGTGTGCATTGTTGTTTCTCTGTGTGTCTGAGATATAACCTTTCTCCGTGCAGGTTGAGTTTAATCATTGATTAACACTGTGGTATTTTTACAGGGTGGATATGCAGCATACAGATTTGCCCAGCCCACCACCACCGCCGCTTACAGTGACAGGTGAGAATCCTTCTGATTGAGTTTGCTTCTTTCTTCAAGTCATCTACATTGTGAAACTCAAATCCATCATCATGTATCCCTCCATGATGTTGTACTTAAATACCCTAAAGGGGTGTTTCAGCCTACTTTTACATCATTTGAGTGTAATTGACTAATATATTTCAAATTTTGCGATCAATCATCAGGATAGGATTTCCACAGAAATGCACATTTTTGATCCATCGTCAAAGCCAACAATCTCCAGTCATTTTCTCTTGCACAATATGAAAGTTGCTTGACTAAAGCTGCAGTGTTTGGTTAGTTAGATGGTATTATTTTGTGACTTTAGACTCATGGTTATTAGTAATGATCCAAAACAACCTTTATATAACACAGTGACACATCAGAAGACATGCAACTACCAAGTTCTGCAGGTTGAAATCCCTCATTTTGTAAGAGGAGTCAGGTTATCATCCCTCTCTCTCTCTCTTATTCTCCTCTATCCCTCTTTCCAACCCCAACTTGGTCTCAGGCGATGGCTATCTAACATGAGTCTGGTTTCTGCCTGTTTAAAGGAGGTTTTTCCTTGCAGCTGTATCTAGCTAAATACTGTGAGGTGCAATGCTCACGGAGGATTAAGATGACATCAGGCTGGATCTTACCCTGTCTTGGTGTTGGGTCTCTGTTGATAATACAACATAGAGTACGGTCTAGACCTGCTATGTTTGTAAAAGCGTCAATTGATTGATGATGATTGATTGATTATGTTGATTTCTGTCCTGAGAATTTCAAGACATTTTCAGGGCCTTCGTATTTCTTATCCATAGACATTTTTAAGACTTCTGCCCCCTCATAATTTCCCAGATTACTGGTACACACATGCCCCTCAAGATGTGAAGTCGTCCTTGTCCAACAAGGGATGTCTAGGCGTTCAAATGTAGCTGTTCTCGTCTTGCAGGTCATTCTTCTTCTTCTTCTTCAGCCCTGGATGTTTTTAATCCTCCTGTTTCATGTCACTCTCTCGGGTTTGCACCACGGGTTTGCACCCTGCTCGTGCAATTTGCAGGAATTTTACTTGTGCACTGACAGGAAACAGTCCAGGTGATGTCAGGGGTGAATATTTCTCAGCTGTTGGTGTTTATACATGCAGCTCATCCAGGAAATGTTCCAGGGTTTTGTGAATTCGTAAACAGCTTCACAGAAATTCCCAACGTTTTTCTACTCAAAGGCTATTAAGACCCCAAATATGTAAAAGTAGGATAAACATGCTTGCTTAACAGCTTTAGATCACACAGGCTTTTTAAGTCTACCACAGTTAAGACCACAGTGGTCTAAAAGGCATGTCCAGAATAAAATACGTCATTATTTGCAGTGTATTTCTAATTTATGACTTAAGTTTGTATTTTTTGGGGGGGTTTGCACTCTTATTTTTATTATAAATGAACTACATTACCAGTCAAAAGTTTGGAAACACCTTCTCATTCAATGTTTTTATTTATTTTAATTATTTCCAACATTGCAGATTAATACTGAAGACATCAAAACAATGAAAGAACATATATGGAATTATTTAATTAACAAAAAAAGTGTTAAACAAAGCAGAATATGTTTTATATTTTAGATTCTGTAAAGTAGCCCCCTTTTTCCTTCGCGACAGCTTTGCACACTCTTGGTATTCTCTCAGTCTGCTTCATGAAGTGGTCTCCTGGACTGGTTTCTAATGAACATGAGCCTTGGTCAAGAGTTCATTTGTAGAACGACTTGCCTTCTTAATGTGTTTAAGACCATCAGTTGTGTTGATCAGAGGTAGGGTTAGCACACAATGGATAGCCCTATTTGACTACTGTTGTAATCCAGATTATGGCAAAACCAGATTATCTCATAGTTTGGATGTCTTCAGTATTAATCTACAATGTTAAAAATAATTAAAATAAATAAAAAAAACATTGAATTAGAAGTTGTGTCCAAACTTCTGACTGGTAGTGTTTATAGTGTCACATTAAGAATTCCAAGAGAGCACAAAAGTAGTTTAAATCTAACTATAATGAGCAAGACGACACCATAAAATGTAGTATACTTATAAACACATGTTGTGTTAAAATGACAATAAATCTGAATAATTGTGAACTTTGTTTTAAAAAAGTGAGTTTTTCCTGCAGAGAGAGAGAGAGAGATAAAATAGCAGATTATAATATTAATGGAAGAAGAACGCTGAAGGGATGAGAGTGCATTATAAAAGACACTGAAAAATGAGACCAATGGAAACGTCTGCGACCAATTGGGGGATGCTTCGCCAAGATTACTCTACTTTCCAAAAGGCTTCCTGCTTTTTTCTTTCTCTCCAGTTATCTATTAGACAAACCGCCATATTCTTTTTAGCTCGGAGCTAAGGAACGCAAAAAAATAGGACTAACCTTGTTGGACTGGATGAGAAAAGCAATGATATATGTCGTGACTCTCTGCTTGTGATGGGAGAGTGGGTATATCACTGCGGTATTTATGAATGGCCTCAGGTCTGTGGAAGAGGAGGTAGAGAGAAGGAGAGAGAGAGAGAGAGGGAGAGATGGACCGGCAGGGACTCTATCACTTCTGAGTGATGTCACTCTGCTTCAGGTGTGCTCCGTTTGAGGAGGCGGCCCTGATTCATTTCGGCCCCTGAAAGCCGTTGTCAGCCGGGGATGTGGGCTGGTTTGGGAATCTAATCTGGGAAGGATTGAGCATGTCACTTGTGATAACGTACACCCTGCCTGAGAGCCTGAAGATCATATCGATAATGTAAGATTTATCAGGCCTCGCCGCGGCTCGAATTATGAGCAGCCGTGCTCGGCGAGAGCAGAAATTGGACAGCGGCTTTTTTTCTCTCTTGGAGTGATTTAATTCCTGTTTCTCTTGCCTATACTTTTCCCTGAGATTTAATGTAATTCTCCTCCAAGTTGTTTGCTTTGCTTTGTCTGTTTGCTTCCTTTTGAATAAGCGGTCATGCCCATTGGATCAATAGGGGTTTGTCGGTATTGTCTCAGCAATACCTTATCAGACTTAACTGTGGAGCCATCAGCCAATCATAGAATGAGGTCACTAGGCTTGTGAAAGGCGTGCGAAACCGCTGAAAATATGAAACATTTATTATCTGAAAAGCCTGCAGTGCTTACAGGCTGCATTACCAAAGCCCTTTGAGAAACTAAACAGTAACTACACAAAGTTTATTTGAATGCATCAAAGAGGCCGCTAGCAGTGTTTGAAAGAAGCAGCGTCACCATTTGAACTCATTTCTCTGGAGCCAGGTGTTAGAATATGTTTCCTAAGCTTTCTGAAGCTGCAAAGCTAAAAACAAAGACTATGGATCAACAGTTTAAGTGACACCAGATTAATGCATCTAGTGACTGATGCAGATGACATCACTCACCAGCCTGCAGCTGATGCCAACTTAGTTTCTTCTGTAGAGGAATACAGGCACAAGAGGTGTTAGTTCAAGCTGTTCATTCAAGCTAGCTAGTTACTATTTTCTTCAGTGTCTAGAAGAGATTGAAGTATGCGCAGGAAGGGGTTAATTTAAAACTAACAAATGCAAACCACCAAAACGGGTGAATGTTAACAGGAAAAATACATAAAATACAAAATAATACTACGATATAATACAATACAATACGTTACGATGCATTACAATATATTACTATTCAATATGATACGATACAATACGATACAATATGATACAATACAATACGATATGATACAATACAAAACTATATGATACTATACAATACGATACGATACAATTCAATTCGATACAATACTATACAATACGATATGATACCACACAATACGATACAATACTATACAATTCAATACGATACAATACAATTCAATACGATCTGATCCGATACGTTACAATATGATACGATATGATATGATACTATACCATACGATACAATACTATACGATACGTGACATTATGATACGATACAATAGGATACGTTACAATATGATACAATACAATACGATACGTTACAATACAATACAATACAATACAATACGATACGATACAATACGGTACAATACAATACGATACAATACGATACAATATGATACGTTACAATACGATACAATATGATACGATACTATACAATACAATACGTTACGTTACAATACGATACAATACAATACAATACGATACAATATGATACAATACGATACGATACGTTACAATACGATACGATACGATACGTTACAATACAATACGATACAATACGATACGTTACAATACAATACGTTACGATACGATACAATACGATACGTTACAATACGATACGATACAATACGATACGTTACAATACGATACGATACGTTACAATACGATACGATACAATACGATACGTTACAATACAATACGTTACGATACGATACAATACGATACGTTACAATACGATACGATACAATACGATACGTTACAATACGATACGATACGTTACAATACGATACAATACAATACGATACAATACGATACGATACGTTACAATACGATACAATACGTTATGATACGATACAATACGATACAATACGATACGATACAATACTATACGATACGATACAATACGATATGATACGATACAATACGATACAATACGATACGATACAATACAATATGATACGATACAATACAATACGATACGTTACAATACAATACGATACAATACGATACAATACGATACAATACAATACAATACGATACGTTACAATACAATACGATACAATACGATACAATACGATACAATACAATACAATATGATACGATACAATACAATACAATACGATACAATATGATACGATACAATACAATATGATACGATACAAAACAGTTAGATACAATACGAATCGATACAACACAATACAATATGATACAATATGATACAGTACGAAACAAAACATTACAATATGACATAATACGATACGATGGACTAAGGTGCTCCTCATGCTCAACCACCTTCCCAGTAGTGAATAAAATCAAAAAAACGTTGCTGGTTAATCCAATTTTTCTTGACCTTTATGTGGGTAGCTATAATCATTCAGTGTTCCTAATGGGAATACGACAACTACAGGAATGAAATGGTCAGAAGTCAGTTCAGTGTTTGAAAAAACTTGGGTGTAGTAAGCTGCTTGCTGTAGCTTAACTTGCTGCATTCCTCTGGCAGTGTGCTGGACCTTCATTTAACACGGAGCAACTGCTAGCTTATATTTCAAAAGTAGCTTTCCCCATCTCAGGGAGCCAGTCACATTGACGAGTCCCTGCCGACGTCCAATCAGCTCCGTGGAGGCTCTGTGACATTGCACAGGGTGGTTTGACCTGCTGGTTGTCAGCGGTGCCACTCTGTTGAGAGTCATTTTGTAGATATATTAGCCTTAGAGGGCCTGTGGGGTTCAGTGCTCACAGAAGATAAGAGGACCACGGAGACTTCCCCTGACCATCTCATGGCACCAACCCCCTCCCCAAGGAGCCGAGGCAGCCCTTTCCCATTTCACGTCCTGCTCACTGACCTTGGGTGCTGCTGGTCTTAAATGGGCCGAGCCACACTTAGATTGTATAAAAACTCTGTGTGGCTCATGCGAACAGCATGTATGTGTTGTTGCTCCTATAGGAGACTTTCTTCCTCTGTCTCCACTCCTTTTTTTTTTTTTTATTCCTGGTTGATTTGGTGCCCTCAGTCCTTGGCTGGTTGCGCCTTATCTGCTCCGTGCAGACCCTCATTTGCAAGCGAGCATTGAGGGGGGAGAAAAAAAAAAAAGCAAAGTAAATAGAGGAATATGTGAAGTCGAATAAATAAATAAATAAGGCAGACACATCTTGTCCTGTCTCAGAAGGAAATTGGAAGGATTAGTTCCAAACCAGCAACAATGAAAAGACAGGGGGCGTGAGCCCAGTGTGCAGCCTGGGTAAACAAGAACAGGGTGAGAGACCAAGCCCTCCAGCACCAAATGTGTTCCCTCTCTGCCTCGTTCTTTCTCTCTCTCTGTGCTCATTACTTATTCCATCTAGCCAATCAAGATGACAATGAAAAGACAAGTATAATTCACCAACCTTTGAACTCCCCTTTTTGAACCACCTTGTATAATGTAGGAAGCCCAGGAGGCTGAGGAGGGAAATAATTGATTGTGTTGGAGACTTGAAAGAGTTGACTTGAGGGCTCGAGCATTAAACAAGCATGCATAAATGTTCTGCTCTCCTTGTCAATGATAGATCAATGAGTGTGTTCTCTCTGTGCCCCCCTGTTGTGCAGCTATGGCAGAGTCTATGCAACAGCAGACCCCTACCACCACACGATTGGCCCTGCTGCCACGTACAGTGTGGGGACTATGGTAAGTGTGTGAGCCGTATACCCCTGTTTCTGCTTGCACCCTCACAACACGAGCCAGCACACACACACACACAAACACACACACACTCCAAAAATAAAGACCAGAGGCTGCAGCGGTCTCTAGTTTTTATTTATGTATCTATTCATTAATTGATTAAGTTTTTGTCATGCTCTCTGGCGCACCCTAGTGGAGCTGAGCAGTACTGAAAAACACCCAGCATGTGGAAATTGGCTCAAACATTTAGTGCAACAAACTTGTGTTATGCCATGCAAGCTCACCCCATGAAATATTAATTTGACTTCCTCCTGAAATGAGAATGAGTGATTACTGCAGTGTGTCTTTTTTTTTCTTTTTTCTCTTCGTAACACAAACTTTGCATCTTACATAACATTTCTAAAAGCTTTCTGTTCATTCAACATCCCTCAACTCGCTGTGAGTGAGTTGGCTCATCTTTATTTTTATTTTTTCCCCATTCAGACAAACCAAACTTGAAGGGATGAAGTTGAATTGTTAATGTCTGTTTTTAGCTAGCTTTTGCAGCTACTGTTACATCAAAGATGAAAAAGTGAATAAATAAAAAAAAAAAAAGGGTATCTTTTTTGTAAAAACAGAGAGAGAGAGCTTCTCTTTGCTTTTTTTGTTTTTATGATGATGATGAGGGGTTGGGACCGGGGCTCGCAGACCAAAACCTCAAGATTAAGGACCATCAAACGCATGCAGCAGTGTGCCGTGGGACATAAAAGAGAGAGCAAAGACGGAGGAAGGGAGTTGTCTCGCCCTCCCTCCTCCTGCCCACAGCTTGAAGCTTGAAGCGAGGCGTGCTCTCTGCTTGAGAAATGACTCAAATTTACCATTCCGGCATGCATGCGATTTTTCAACAACATAAAGCGTACAGTTCCCCGGTGCAGCTGCTAGCTAAAAGCTTTCATTAATTAAGACATTTCTTTTTCCTCTTCATTTACTTAATTAAAAATGTGCTTGAATGTTTTTTATACTTTCTTCTTTTTCCTCCAAATTTCCTTCCATTTCTCTGACACTTTGCTCGTCCTCTCGATCAAAGTACACGACAGGATTTGGCCCCCCCTAAAAATATCAGAGCTAATGTTGTGTGTGTTGGGAGCTCGGGGAGCTAACACAGACTCCAGAGGATGTGTGTATATGTGTGTGTGTGTGTACGTGTGGTGTTGAACAAATGGCGAGGCCGCTGAGAGCAGGGCTGCTCTGAGGCTAACACTGAATCAACTTGCAAGCTAAAGAGAGAAGTGCAGTTTGGTTTCTAATTCTTTAATCATATTTGATTAATGGTTCTCCAGCAGAGAGGAGTCATTTTTGCATTTAAAAGCTATACAATAATTAGTTCCTCTGAGGTTGGAAATTCTCTTTACTCACTCTCAGCATAGAGAAGCATCTCATACGGATGAAAGTTTCGTACGAGCGAGAGGGCTCCCTGAAATTAGGCAAAATTAGCCTTTGAAGACATTCAGTAGCCTTTGGAGTTTGTCTGAATTCCTAATTGCAGCAGAGCCACAGAAAGATGAGAGGAGTTCTGTGTGAGTGTGTGTGCATGTGCAGGTGTGCATGCACAGGCCCACTTGCATGCTTTATTCCGTGTGTGTCTGCCCTAGATATCTTGAGCATGGTGCTAAATCTAAGGGCTAATATCCTGTGGTGGTTCGCCCCCTCCAGAAAGGTGCAGACACCTCTGCTAGACATGAAAAGGAGCTGTGATTAAACCTCTCTGAACTTATGCTGCTTTAGATGAATCTCTGATATTGTTGCAGCCTGAAAAGGAATGGTTTCCCTCAAGGAGAAAAAAAAGCACAAAGCAGAGTATTTATTTAATTTATTCTTATTGTAATTAATTAAAGGAAATATGTCAGCCCAGGCCCGATGTTTCACTGGCTTTCTATTCCAAGAAATGTTCTTTTTGCTGCCCCAATTAAGCTCCGCGTCCACCAATCCGCTTTAACTTTGCTGACCCTGTTCCTAACACACACTGACTATTGGCTTAAATATATCAAAGTAACAACCCCAGTATATGGAGACTCTAATAGGAAAACAATAACTGCACGGAAAAGAAGGAAGGAAATTTGTGGAGAAAGAGAAACGGACTAAAGCTGTCGCCTGAATACTGATTGGTACTTTTTCATCTTTGATGTTGCAGGCTAGCCTATACAGAGGAGGGTACAGTCGCTTCACTCCCTACTAAAAGAAAAGAAAAAAAGACAGAGACATTTCCCCCCCAACAAACAAACAAACAAAAAAAAACAATCTTTAAAAAAAAAAAAAGAAATACAAACACAAAACAAGTCCTCGGTGGAGAGCTAAATCAAACTAAAAGCTTCCAGGTCCCCAACCCGAGCCCCCCCTCACCACACCCCACCCTGCCCTGCCCCTCCGACACCCTCTCAAGCCGATATTTCTACAACAACCTATTTGATGTCATCATTGTTCTGCTCTTGTTTTGTATTCATTTTGTGCTTTTCTTTTGGAAACTTTTTATGCACATGTGCATTATCTTGATTGCTGTATCTGGGTGCTGTGTCACCATAACCAATGTGAGCCTACTGCAGCACGCATGATGCATGCTCAGAGGTGTGTGTATGCAGCCGCTGTCATCTGAATAAGAATATACCGGGGCTTTTTAAAAAAAAAAGATTTTCACATTTACATGACAAACACACACACACACACACAAAAAAAAAAAAAACATGAGAGATACTTGTCAATAACCCATCCCTGTTAAGTACTGGTTTACCATCTGTTTAACATGCAGAAGTAAAAGAGGTCAGTCCGCGGGCTGATCTGCATGCCTTGGTGATTCTTAGTTCAAAGGCGGCGCTGCTCTGATTGCTTTTGTTTTTCCTTTTAAACATTGGAGTGTCCTACTGTTGTGCACTTGCAGTGGAGCTTTAGCAGCTGTACTATGTGGTTTGACAGCATGCAGAGTAAAAAAAAAAAAAAGGGGTCATGAAGGTCAGATTTCTGTTCTGGACTCACAATGCTCGTACTCCGGCTCTGTCTCCTGCACATTTACGCGAGTTTAAATGCAACTATTCTGCAGAGGTGGTGATGTTTAAGAGGGGGAACCGTTGAACAGTTAATACAAGTACAACCAAAGCTATTATAAGGGATTAGTGCTCTCTATGCAGGGCACTAAATTTAACTTATTTGATTTGATTGCATCAGGATGGCAGCAGGAAACAAAACTGGGGCGAATAAACCTGAAAGTGTGTCTATTGCTCAATACGAGGTGGTAGAATTTATATGTAATCACATTTTTATGACCTGCAAAATCAAAAAAGACCGTCAGGAACAAGACTTATTATTTCTATATTGTAGTTTTTTAATTAAAGGTATATTTTGGGGCTTTTTTTTCCTTCATTGACAGGACAGCTGAGGAGAGACAGGAAATGTAGGGAGTAGAGAGTGGGGGAAGACATGCAGCAAATAGCCTTTATAGCCTTTATACATGGGGCACATGCGCCCCCAAGTTTTTTCTACCTGTAACCAAATCAAGGGGGGGGTGTAGGTGTCAGATGAGTCAGTTTACAGCTTCCTGTAGATTCAGATTTTTTTCAAGAAAGCATGATGAGATGAGATTACTTACATATGAACGGGACAAAATCAGCAAAGATGTAAAAGAGCTGTTTGTCCACAAGGGGGCGCCAGAATTAACGCAGACAGAGGAGTGCCTCACAGGAGCTTTAACAGAAATGTGGAGGCATAATTTAAGCTCCAGTTGTCATCATGTGTTGACTCTTGGGAAGCACTTAAATCAGGGGTGTCAAAGAAACGGCCTGCGGGGCAAAACCTGCCCACCAGAGGTTCCAATCTGGCCCCAAGATGACTTTGCAAAGTGAAAAAATTACAGAGTGAGGAAAAAGAATATTTGCAGATTGCATAATCCGGTGGAAATTCGTTGACTTTTTGGACCCCTGCATACGACACTGTCCAGCAAGCAAACTGTTCATGCTGGTGCTGGGGGGGGGGGGGGGGTCCATAATAGTCAACCTTACCTTCTTCATTATTATAATCTGAAGACCGCAAGGCCAAAGGTGCCTCCAGTACCGGCCTACTTGAGCCCCTGAACTGAAATGAGTTTGACACCCCTGACTTAGATCATCTTAGATCAGACTTGACAATATACCTCAGGCCTATGAAGCATTAGTACCTCAAGTTATAGATGTAAGAATATAAATTGTAGGACAGGCACATCAATAGTTGGAGAACCGATCGCTTCATTTGTTTTCCAGACACCACCTTTGTCTTTAGGGGCAGTCTTTTTCATGCTTCAGACACCAAATTGTCAAATGCTTAATCACAGAATAACACCCCAGTGTGCAGAGTTTCTGTGTATATTTCCCCCAAGATGTAATTGCCGAATGCAAATAGTTGCATATGAGCTAAATTTGCAGGAGACACGGTTGCGTATCCTCACTAATACACCATGGCAGATAAACTGCACTCAAGGTGCACTGGAACACTGCATATTTTCCACATTAACTTCCACACACACTAATGACACAGCACTGAGGTGGGTGAACCTGACAGAGAGGGCTCTTTCCACTACCAGTCACCGGTCTCTTTTTTTATTAAGCATTGCACAAAATGTTTTACCTCAGGATAAGCTAACAGAAACTCACAAAGTAGAAAACTATTCACTTCTCAGCAGGCGGGTTAGACGTTATTTCCAACACAACCAGCAGGTTTCTGTCCTCTTTGCAACACGAGCTGATTTTCATTTACGCAGAGACCCCAAGAGGGGGTGATAAAACCAGTCTGTACTGTTCTTCTTATTAAAGCTACTGTATTATATCTATGTAGACATATACTGTATAAAACATTTCAGCTATATATACACACACGAGTAGAGCAAGATATTACATTAAAGCACCCAGGAGTTAGGACATAATGTAAATGTGTGCAGAGTGCAGCAGTGGTTGGCTTCTATTACAACTTTGTGCTACGTGAGGTGGAGGAGAAAATCTCTGTGTAGCTTACAGCGAGCTGTCCAGATTTCAGTGCAGCTATGGACTCAAAGCTATTGCCAATACTATTTTATTTACATGTGCTCACAGAAGTGTTTGTGGTAAAGAGAAAAAAAAAAAAATCTGTTTGTTGCACTTTGATTTGTTTCTTTGTTTTTCCAACACTTTCAGAGATGTAACATATTTATAAAAGTACCATATACAGCTAGTTATGTTTAGTCGAGATGTTAAAAATGATATAGAGTAATGTTGTATATCACAAAAAAAAAAAAAAAAAAAATCTCATGAGTCAAAGAAAATCTTTCTGTGGGTAAACAAATTGTTCTTCCTTTTCTATGCTAGTACGTACGCACCATTTGGGGTTTTTATAAGAGTCTAAAGGACATTTGAGTATTATTTTTTATCATTTTCAAAAAGGAGAAGTGGTTTTCAGCAGAGAACATGTGTGGGTGTTCACTTCTCAGTGAGCAAGGCTGGAATGAACCTGATTTTGGTTGTTGTTTTCTGATCTGAATGTGCGCGACTGTGTGCTATATAAACTATATATGCATCAGAATGTGTGTGATTGTGTGTCTGCTTGTGTGTTTGAGGGAGGAGACAGAGAAGTAGGAAGTGAATGCAGTTTGCTAACACACAGTAGTTTGCAGTAAGCTAAAAGTTTAACACGACTTCACTCCTGTTCCCTGTGACAACATGACGGCCGTTTGACTCTGATGTGACTATATTGGCTTCATATAGGTCTCCCCTTTGCTCTCGGCTCATAACTGAACACCTGCACATTAATACTAAAGGGCTGCTCATGTGCAAGAAAGTGATGATATGATTCATCATATGAGTGATGGTACTTTTTCTGTAAGCAATGCAATATATCACAGTTTTTAATTATTACACATTACTTCTAGAGAACCTGTCACTGCACCGTTTCAACTAAGTGATCTGTCATTTGACCTAAAATATTTTGAATAAAATCCAGCTTAGATATTCACTTCATCACTAACTCATCGATCATTGATCCCTCAAACTAATTTAAACTGAAAATAATATATTTCTGCACAAACTCAGTTTATAAATAATGATACATTTTATTTGGAGGCGCCTTTCAAGTCACCCAAGGTCACCTTACAGGGAATAAAAATAAATAATCATCATTAAGACATCATTAAAACAAACAGACTGAGTATTAATATAGAATAAAAACTAGTGAATTTACTGTAATATCCAGAATATAATTGCAGCAGAATTTAAGATTTTTTAAGGGTCATTGTTTAACCGTCCTCTTGTGTGATGATTCCAAGCAAAGTCTAGAACTGTTTCACCAAAACACATCAATCAATCAATCAAACTTTATTTATATTGTATCTTTTATACTAAATAAATGCAGTTCAAAGTGTTTTGCAGCAACTGAAAACAAGAAAAAGAAGCCTGAAATAAATTATTAGCGAAATATTCTACATATTAAAAAACTCAAATTATTATTTAAAGAAATATATTTAATTAAAAGTATGTTAAAGAGTCAAAATAATAAGAATATAAACAGCCAAATTAATAATTAAAAAAGAGTAAGGATAACAATTAAATCTAAATAAACGCACTAAAAATATCAGTATAACTGAGTAGAAAAAAACAGTTAAAGCTCCTGTGAGGGGGTTTTGAAGGGTTATGAAACAGGCTGAAATCAACAACCATGCCTCTTTATGATCCTCAAAATCAAACAAAACCATTAGAAAATATTTTAACAATTTCTGTTTTATAATTTCTAAAGCCTGAAACAGCTCTGAGAGGGTAGGTGTCAGACGAGGTGATCAACAGCACATCAAAGAAAAACCCTTTTAGTACTTTTTCTGCAGAAAATATTCTTGTTGTAAGCAGGAGGAGATTTCGTGTCAGAAACATAATTAATTCAGCAACGATAGAGGCATTACTTTGTCCACAGGGGGGCGCCAAAGCCAACGCAAACAGAAAGTTCCTCACAGGAGCTTTAAAAATAAATACAATTATAATTATCATCGCCCTGTGATGGGTTGGCGACCTGTTCAGGGTGTACCCTGCTTTCCCCCTGTGTCCCCGAATGGGATAAGCGGTCAAGATAATGGATGGATGGATAATTATCATCAATACAAAACATTAAAGTAGTAAAATTATGAAACCCAACATAAAAGCCTGAATAGATAATATTGTCACTTTCCTCCTCTGGTCTCTTCTTGTCCTGTACTGAGGAGTCGTATCAGTCAAACCAGCCCTCCACAAGGTTTATTTACAACATAGTAAACCAGTCTTTTCTTTAAATGCATAATAATGGGACCACTTGAAAATGAGATGGTACATCTCAAGGGGTCTATCATGATAAATAAACTCAAACACTTCTCTATAATGACCTAATGAAGGAGGGATCTGTGCTACCAGCCTGATCCCTGTCTCTGTGTGTCCCCTCGGTCATCACTTTAAATATTATCATTAAAGCATCAAACAGTTGTTAGTTTTTAACTACAAAAAGTAACACAATGAAGTGGTGACACATAAATCTACTAGGGTTAATTATTCTAGGACTCAAAAAGGAGTGTCCAAAATCACAATTTAAAGCATCAACAAATGGGAATGGGCTGCATTGAAATTCAAAGAACGCTCCTGGCAGCCCAAATAGTTGATTCAAACACGAGTCCAACGTTTGATGAAGCTAATCATAGTGAAGGATTTTGTGTTGGAACCTGGGGTCCCTGGCCACCTCTAGTCTGGGGCCAACTTCTGGTTTCAACACCTCTCTGTGCATTTCAGACTGTTTTTTTAGTTGCATCAGTGCGTCCCACTTTTAGATAAAAATAACATGTTAAAAGTGCGTCTCAATGTGCTCTCAAATATTTATATGTTGTGCTCAGAAACTGACATCATGCTGTGTTGAATAAGACACATTGGACATATTTAAGTCCTGTTACAGATCACTTGGTGCTCCTCACGGGACAGAAATTGAATCTGGAAATCCAAACACTCAGATCCAAGAATGAAAGTTAAATTTTTTGGTGCACAAAATTAGTTTTAAGTGATTGTAGTTTCTTGCATTTTGCACATTAGCTTGGTTTAGGTGTTGCTTATTAACCCACTGGCATATCCATCCACATTTATCTGAGCTGAAGAGCTCAGCATCACATACTGGGACACTGATAAGTCCAGCCAGCAGCCTTATATTATTCTGATTATTATATGTCACTTTAAGTCATATTAAGCTCCAAAACACCAAGTTTAATAATAATAAGTGCACTTTAAGATGTTTTAAGATCTGTAAGATAAGTGCTTTACTTTAATGATGGAGAGGGAAGTAACATGAAAACAAATGGAGCTACATCAGTGGTTGCTCTTCTTCCTCTGCTCCTGCTGTCATGTTGTTACAGGGTCAGGTCTGAGATCAGTCTGCACGGGATCGTCTAGAGTTTACAGAAAGAAAAAAAAAAAGTTCAAAAAAAGCATTGTTTAACTGTTTCAGTGTCAGCTTATCAAGGCTTAAAAGTTAAAGACACGCCATGTAATGTACATAACTCTGGTAGTCAGTATCTTAGAGGTCTGAGCAGTTTCTTTATGCTTACAGTGAGTCAAAGTAATTTTAAATGTGAATTTATAAAAAGAAATTTGCTTTTGTTGTATTCCATAACCAGCTTAATATGCAACCAGACCTCTATTGGATTCAAACATTTGTTAATTTGTAATAGCCGTACTGAGAAATGTTTACATATCTGCAGAAAATAGTCTTTATCCATTATTTATATTTAATACAAGTATTCAGTAAGCCCTGATAAGCTGGCGGGTGCATTTATTAAAAAGATTTGTACAAAAGAGAACCAAGCAAAAAAGTCACAGTTCCTGTAAATACATTTAAATGTATATACACACACACAAACACACTATATCGCAATTCTCTGAGTAACTGTTTTATATGTATTCCTATATGAAGTGGGGTTATCTGTGTATTTTCAATTCAGCTGAACTTGTTCTTGAACTGTATGTACTTTCTATATTGAGAATATATTGTCTGAAAGGTGTAAAGTA
This sequence comes from Notolabrus celidotus, assembly GCF_009762535.1. Lineage (NCBI taxonomy): Eukaryota > Metazoa > Chordata > Actinopteri > Labriformes > Labridae > Notolabrus > Notolabrus celidotus. The sequence goes on from NC_048291.1 coordinate 4,824,678, forward strand.
CTTTTCTTTTGGATTAATTTCATAGCTTTAAGTATCATGACCTTTCATTTACTCATGATTAATTTTGTTGTCAGTATGTGACATATAAGTAACCTCTGATTGTTTTGAGTGTCAGAATAAAGCAGTTATAAGAATATAATGTCTGTTTTCACACATGGATGTTGTCGATGTTTTGGGGGGTTTCAGTCATCCTCAGATATTGTATTTTTTTTTTTTTTTTTTAGGGGGGGGTGTGTGATTTTTTTTTTTTTTTTTTACTTTTTAACATTTTCTCAGTTTGTGTGTGTTGTGTTTAGCAGCAAAATGGGAATATTGCAATTGAAACCAAGAGACAAAAATGAAGTTTCCCAATTTGAAAACTGCACTTTGCAAAAATCTATTTGAATATTTACGACATTGATTTGAGAAGAAATCGATGAATAAACAGAGTTGGAGGTGAAGAATACCATTTTGAGAATTAAGTCACAAATTTGTGGGAAAGAAAATCAGAAAAAAGTATGTCAGAGAATCTCATCGCCTCCGACTTTCGCACATCAGACGCCTCTGTTGTCCTCGCCCTCCTTAAATCATACTTTTTAAATTGGATTTAAAGGTGACATATCACGCTTTTTTCATCAATATATATTGGTCTAAGAGGTCCCCAAAACATGTCTTTAAAGTTTATGCTCAAAAAAACACTTTGAAATCAGATTTTGGCATGCCTGAAAAACCCTCTTCTTCAGTCCTCCTCAGAACAGTCTGATTTCTCTCTGACCACGCCCCCTCAGGAAGTGGATGTGGCCTCGGCTCTCCAGCACGTTGATCTAATGATTACATGTTGGCTGAATATACACACTGCTCACAGACCCGCGTTACTTCAACCCTCTGAATCTGATCCAGAATCTGATCCTGATGGAGAGGCGCCTGCAGCAGGACCTTTCTGAACCATTAGTCACAGATTTAGTGTTTCTTGTTGTTTTATTTATCAGTATGTCGACGTGTGTCTCGGTACACAGCGACGAACATGTAGCTATGTGGCTATGCTAACTAGCGCTAGCACTTATCCATGATAAATAAAAATCATCCACTAGAACTTCAAATCTGCAGACGTGGGGAGTAAAACCGACCTTTGTGTTTATTAAGACAGCCTACAACTAGCATGCCTCCCTCCTAAGCTCCTTGTTAGCACACATGTGTGCAGGGAATGAAAAACAGAGGAGGGGTTGAGTTGTATTTTATACAGTCTATGGGCTGAACAAGCTCCAAGCTCTGACCTCCATGACAGACCGGATATTGTTGTTACATAACAAAACACTGAAAACTGAAATGGCTCGTTTTAGACACATTTACAGAAAGGTGGAGAAATCAGAACAGGGGCAGAATATTTTTTTTTTAATTTTTGGGGGGTTTGTAGACATGCCAGGGACACATATTTCAGGTAGAGAAGCATTGAAAAGTCGATTTTGCATGATATGTCACCTTTAACATTTTATCATCCGTCATAAATGAATCATAAACTAACTTCTTCATTAATTTAACATTAAGAAAACCTTACAAAGGAAGCCACTTTTCCTACCATTCATCTTCACTTGGTGTATTATCTCCTGTTTACTGGCTGCGTTTGTGGCGTAACCAGGATGCGCCAAAGTGAAAAATTTGCAACTTTTTTACGAATTTGAGACCGTTTAATCTCAAACATTGTGGCTTTAATTTTCCAGTATTACTCTTCTCCTCAGGCTCCTTTGTTCATATCTTTATTTAACAATGACCCTAACACGCTGTCTTAAATATTTGACCTCAAAGTTTAAGAAAAATGTCACAAATCCAAACAGTGCACGACTGCAATACAAGACATCGTAAGTTTGAAATCTGTGTTAGCATCTTGTTGCATGTTCGTATTATCAGACACATTAGCAACAAGCTCAGTTATAGTGCAAGTGGAATCAAAATAGAAAAGACAAACATTGAGTATTCACGATTTTTGAGCAAGAGAGACCTCTAGTGGCCGAACAGAGAAAAGTTCGGAGCAAGCGTATTGGTGATGGTGTCTGTTCAGTGTGGACGCTGGAGGTGATGGAGGGGTCAAACACAGTAGTTCACAGGGGGGAGGGAGATGGTTCTCGTCTAACGTGAAACCAAATGTCAACGCTTAATCTTTTTTTTTTTTCTTTTTTGTCGAATGTGTTTCGCAAAAATTTGTAACTTTTTTCGTACAAATTTGCAAACGTTCAATCTCATTAATTTGTGACTTTAATTTTCCAGTATTACTCTTCTCCTCAGTCTCCTTTGTTCCTTTTTTATTTAACAATGACCCTAACAAGCTGTCGTAAATATTTGACCTGAAAAGTTAAGAAAACAAAAATCCAAAAAGTGCACGACTGCGATACAAGACATCGTAAGTTTGAAATCTGTGTTAGCATCTTGTTGCATGTTCGTATTATCAGACACATTAGCAACAAGTTCAGTTATAGTGCAAGTGGAATCAAAATAGAAAAGACAAACATCGTATATTTACGATTTTTGAGCAAGAGAGACCTCTAGTGGCCGAACAGAGAAAAGTTCGGAGCAAGCGTATTAGTGATGGAGTTCGTTCAGTGTGGACGCTGGAGGTGATGGAGGGGTCAAACACAGTAGTTCACAGGGGGGAGGGAGATGGTTCTTGTCTAACGTGAAACCAAATGTCAACGCTTAATCTTTTTTTTTTTCTTTTTTGTGGAATGTGTTTCGCAAAAAATTGAAACTTTTTTCGTACAAATTTGCAACCGTTTAATCTCACAAATTTGTGACTTTAATTTTCCAGTATTACTCTTCTCCTCAGTCTCCTTTGTTCCTTTTTTATTTAACAATGACCCTAACAAGCTGTCGTAAATATTTGACCTGAAAAGTTAAGAAAACAAAAATCCAAAAAGTGCACGACTGCGGTACAAGACATCGTAAGTTTGAAATCTGTGTTAGCATCTTGTTGCATGTTCTTATTATCAGATACCATAGCAACAAGTTCAGTTATAGTGCAAGTGGAATCAAAACAGAAAAGACAAACATTGAGTATTTCCGATTTTTGGGCAAGAGAGACCTCTAGTGGCCGAACAGAGAAAAGTTCGGAGCAAGCGTATTAGTGATGGAGTCTGTTCAGTGTGGACGCTGGAGGTGATGGAGGGGTCAAACACAGTAGTTCACAGGGGGGAGGGAGATAGTTCTCGTCCAATGTGAAACCAAATGTGAATGCTTAATCTTCTTATTTTTTATTTTCTTTGTCGAATGTGTTTTCGCAAAAAAAATTCTAACTTTTTTCGTACGAATTTGCGACTATTTAACCTCACAAATTTGTGACTTTAATTCTGGAGTATTACTCTTCTCCTCAGTCTCCTTTGTTCCTTTTTTTTTATTTAACTACGCTGTCATAAATATTTGACCTCAAAGTTTAAGAAAAAGAACGTTCAATACTGCGATACAAGACATCGTAAGTTTGAAATTGGTGCTAGCATCCTGTTGCATGTTCGTATTATAAGACACATTAGCAACAAGCTCAGTTATAGTGCAAGTGGAATCGAAATAGAAAAGACAAACATCGGATATTTACGATTTTTGAAGCAAGAGAGACCTCTAGTGGCCGAACAGAGAAAAGTTCGGAGCAAGGTGGCGTAGCATTTCAGTGATGGAGGGGTCAAACACAGCAGGTTCGTGAAACCAAATGTCAACGCTCACTTCTCGTTTTTTGCTTTTATAATACAGATGGCGCCAAATCAAATACTTGCTTGATATAACAGGTGCTAACTCTAACCTATATGTATTCAGTATTCATCTAGCTCAACAAGAATGCTTATCTAACCCAACCCACCAAGAAGTTCTGTTGACTAAACCGAACCCTGAGCTGTTTACGACATTACTTATTTACCTCTATCTCGAGGTGGACCAAAAGTTAGCCTTACCCACTCCAATAAGGGGACCACCATGGTTGGTTTTCAAAAAACCCTCTTTAGAAACCAACAGGTGACATCACTGAGACCACGTCCTTGTTTCACACAGTCTGTGATATGGACCTGTAGCTCTCTGTGTGGGTATAAAGTAGAACAGCTCTTTGTATCTGGGTGACCCAGCCTTCTAATGGGCTCAACTTTTAATTACTAAAGACAGACTTGTTAAACAAACTATGACTGAGAGAGGCAGAGACTCTGATACCTGAACTAACCCTCCCCTGAATCCTTCACGTCCGTGGGTGATTAATATATTTGTCTCTGCAGCCCTTTGAGTTCTGCGCTGCCTGTCAGAGAGGACTATATGTAGCTCCGGCGCTATTGTGCTCCCTTCCCTGCTGAGCTATAAGGCTGCATGTGGATATTTTTGTATAGTGGGTCCCTGGTGAGGGCTCAGTAAAGCTGAGGTATAGAATAGATAGGGGAGGTGCTGAGGGCAGCTCCTGAATGAGAACAAGGGGGAGGGGGACAGGGTGGACGCTGATTGAGCACGCCACTGGGTTGAGTGTTTGTCTCTCTGGATTGGAAGTTGGGTGGGGGCGGTTAGGGTGGAGAGTAACTCACTACAAAGGCAAATTAAAGCCTCGTCTTCTTTCATTTCTTAATTTATTTATTTTTTGTCAGAGGCTCTGTGGAGCTGCTGGAGATCACTCTGCATTAGCGAGCATCTGTCATGACGAGGGTCCCGGGACACTCGCCTTGCCTCGCCTGCCCCCCCCCGACACCCACACACCCACACCCCCACACCCACCCTCCATTCTCTTGCATCCATCCAGCCCCATTACACTGAGACTTTTTCCTCTTTGCAGTGCCAAAGTGCCGATCTCCACTTGTATGATTACAGCACGCTCTGATCTTTATTCTGGGGAGAGCAGTAGCACTAGCTTTGGCAGGCGTGCGGCCTCTGCTCTTGCTTCTGTTGTGTCGCATTATACAAGAACGGGGGATGAAAAGTGAATGAAGCTGTTGTCTCTCTGCTGCGCTCAAACTTTTTATGCAGCTGAGTTTTAGAATCGTTTCCTTTTAGCTGTGTTTGACTCCATCCATGCGATGTGAACTTTTTCCCATCTTGTGACAGTGTGCATTAGAGAGATCTTGAGCGCGGGGAAGTTGTTTATTTCATACATTATCCCATACATTTTTCTTTCAAAGGGACTGTTTCCCCTGCCTATTCTTTCTGTAACACTCCTGCAAACTTGTTCAGGGACTTGCAACTGAGCTGCACCACACTCACTTCTCATAGCACCTCTCATTATGTATGCCTTATCAGACCTGCATCACCTTCTGCATATTTACAAGTCTCCCCACTTTTCTCCCCCTGTTTCCAGTAAATACAAAAGGAAGAGCTGTACTCAGTATTGATGGACATCACAGATGAAAACAACGAAGAGAGGAGAACTAGCTTTAAGAAAATAACACAAGAAGAAGACGAGAAGGAGTCCCTCTACTGAGGCTGGCGAGGGAATGACGGGAGGCGTACAAAGTGGCGCCGCAGCAGCGGTGTCAAAACCAGCCACAAACTTGACAGACGGAGTGAGCCAGTTTCCACCAGGGACCACCTTTTTGCCGGGTAGAAAAAGACAGAGAGAGAATGAAAAGTGTCCCGTTATTATAAAACATTTTATTTTTCTATACTTTTGTGATTTACAATGGTAAAAAGTGTGTATAAAGCAGTATATATGTACAAATCTGTTTTTATGTTTTTTGGTAAGGGAGATGAACAGTTGGCCCTTGATGCTGATTCTGTGGTATGCAGGAAGGAGGAGGGAGGAGCTCCCCCTCCTCTCTCTATGGCACACTGCTCTGTCGCCGAGGTTGTGTAAAAAAACAAACAAACAAACAAACAAACAAACAAACAGAAAGGTGGCAGGGAGAGCTCGGCATCCAGGCAGACGCACTTTCTACGCTGTACTTCCGGTGGAGTCAAAAGGTCAGCCTCCTGGTCTCACTGCTCCGCCTTCTTCCTTCCAACCTCCCCGCCCTTGACTTTCCTTCCTAACTTCCTAACTTACTTCCTTCCTTTTCCCGGGCCTGTGATGTCGCACCTTCCCTCCTTGTTGCGGTGTCACTGACCGGCAGCGCCTACTGTTAGCAGCGTCCCTTGTGGATACTGTCGTGATGTCACTTTCTCCTGGCAGCACCATTGGGCATCCCCGCCCTCCCCAATGGGCAGCGTCACTGGTTTACAGCGTTGGGGAGTGGGGGGGTGAGCCACGGCGGGACGGTGAGACGGTATACAGCCGAGCCTCCCCGGTCTGCCCCTCTCCACGCCCCAGCAGAGGTCAAAGACTACGGACTAGTTAGAGATAAAACGGCGCTGAGTCGCCGACTTTACTCACCTGCCAGACTCCGAGCCCAAGCCTTCGTGTCACTCTGCACCGACGGACGGACTTTTCAGACCAACGTGAAAACAAGGTGCGTACAACTACCAAGGATGCACGTTTCCACCCTGACGAGAATAACTCATCAACGTCCATGTAACAAATTGAATTATAACCGAATAATCCCATTGTACTACATCAGCAGGTGCATAACCAAAACACAAGCCTGAGGCATATAGACTATGTCGCTAGATAAAAAAACATTATAGAAATACAGTAGTGCCCATCCAACGGTAACAAAGGAACGAGGGCTGAAATATGTCGATTTCTTTTGTCAATGTATTCTGAGAATATTTATTTGTGTGTTTAAAATTTTGGGTTTTTTTTTTGCAGCACTGAAAACTTTTAAAGAGGAAAAAAAATTGATTTGGTGGAAAGCGAAAAATTCTTTATATCAGGAGAGTCACTGTAAACGTGTTTAAACAAGAATGTTGGTTCAGTTCTTTGAATGTACATTAATGTCTAGGGTGTCCAATAAGTATGTATTCTTTTTCTGTATATAAATATATATACATATCTATTATATGGGCTGTGGTGATGTCAGGGAGTAGAGGGGGTGGGCAGGAAAGCCTCTGGCCCCCGAACATAGATATCAGACCCCCTTTCCCCTCCCCCCTCTCCAACTAAATATGTCCCTGATATTTACTGTAACATGTGATCATGTGTTATATGATTGAAAGTGTGATGGTGATAGTGTGAACTGATCTCCCTCCAAACCCCCCGCCCCTTTTACCACACAAACACACACACACACAAACACACACAGATGAACACACAGTGCTACTTTTTTTTCCCCCCATCAAATGCAAAACATCATCCTCCTTTTACCCCCACAGACGCTTCAGGAAAAGAATCAGTAATTTGGCCCTTCATTGGAGCTGGGAAGACTTGCTAATTAGCGCTAGGTGTTGTGGGTGTCAGATAAAAAGTTTATGAATATTGATTTTTCTTTTCTTACTTGAACCAAAGTATGATTTGAACACACAGTCTCAGTGCTCTTTGATCAGGAGACAGCGAGACTCTGTGATGACGGCGGAGCCCCGGATGTGTATTGACGTGACCCAGATTTCATTCGCTCATCGCCGCTGAGGAGGGAAGAGCTCGCTGTTCTAATCTAACGAGCCCCGCACTGATGAAGCCAAGCTTCCTGCAGCAGCCCTCGCTTTATGAACTGCTGTTCTCATGCTGACCCTGGTGGGCGGGCGCTTTTATTGCATATTGGAGAAAAAAAAAAAAACCTGCTGGCCCTGAAAAGAAACTTTTTTTTTTTCTCAAGGGGGCGAGCAGGTTCAGGTGAAGCACAACTTTGTTTGAGAGTTCAGGGTACACTACTTAGCTAGTAGTGGTTTTGTGTGAATTGCTCCAAGAGGGGAAACACTTGGTTAAGCTCCTGACTTCCTGTACAAAACTACAGTGTGTACTGTTAATATCCTGTACAGTAAATCTCACCTCACAACTCTTGAGTAACTTCATCTTATTTCAGGTTAAAAAAAATGTTCTGAATCAGGGCTCCTACCCACGCGACCTCTGTTCATCTGTACACAGCTTCTCATATATTACAAAGAGTATCTATATCATGGCAACTAACTGTTGTGAAGTCTAATTGGGGTAAAGTCGGTCATTTGTTCTCCCATGCAGCGATCATATGCAGGCTTAGCATTTTTATACCTGTGGGTTTGTTTCTGAGAGTCACGTGATCCACCTGGCCTACTTAGAGGCTCGTGGTGGGTCAGGAACGACTCGGGAGCAGGGTTTGGAGTTTTTACTTTGACGGGGGACTTCCTGGGAGGCAGAGCCGCTCTGATGAGGGGAGTTCACACACAGAGAGAGAGAGAGATGAAGAGGCACAGTTTTGATTTCTTTTAATTTTACAGTTTGATCTGATTTCATCCACTGAACAATCTATGCACTTCACAACCAAAACAGATATGATGTCATACGTGCTAGGCTACTGTTATCTCCTTTTCATTTGAAACGAGTACTTCATGAAATCATGTGCAATAAGGCTTGTGTTCTTTATTTTCATATCCACTAAAACCCAGAAGAAGACGGACAACTTACATCTTAGGGCTGGCTCTCAACCACTCTACAAGGGTTTCAATGTAAGACTAAAATCTTTAGAAGCAGCTCATAAATATACACGTTTGTCTATTTGAAGATAACAGTGAATAGTGCAGTTGGTGGGACTAGTTTCAGCGGCAGATTAATCCAAGTATGCTGTGTAGGTTCCTTTATGGGGTATTTTTTATTTACTCTGTTTTCAGATGACGAAAATATTTCATATTTATATTAGGATGCTGCTCTTTGTATTTTTTATTTTGCAATATCTGCTTAATTTCCCCGTCTTATCGCTAAACTCTGCCGCAGGAAGTGTCTTTTATGTGATTTTTATTCCTTTTTGTGACATAAACCAGAGTTTAGTTTGTAGCTCGTCTTCAAATTGACGTCAGTGGTTGATGCTCAAATATTTGGCAACCATTTTTATTTTAAAAATACTGTTATTGCTGATGCACATATAGTAGCAAGTTCGCAGTAAGGTTATTATAATGTATATTTTTGTTATTAGTCGTAGTAGTCATAGTAGCAGTATTTAAGGTGTTGCAGTGTTTAAGTGGTAAAAATAGCTGGATGTAGATTTAATAAGCGGATCTAATTTGACAAATATATATATATGCATAACACCAAACATGCAAGGTAAGACTCATAAGCAGGGGTGCTGCACAGGGTGGAAAAGTCAGGGCGATAGTTAGGAGCGTGTAAAAAAAATTTGGAACTTCCTGTTTTCACGGGCCTTGTGGTGCCCCTGCACACAAAGTCAGACATATCAGCACATCACTTCTTTTATTATACTTTTTTTTTTAACTTATTTGAATATGCATCATTTAAAAAAAAGATCATTATATGTATGTATCTGTGTAACAATAGCCGTAATCAGTATCAAGAACTTGTTGTGTTAGCTCATGCAGGACAGGCAGCTGATTGAATCATCACAACAAGGCGGTGCATTTAAACACACTCACTTTAACTCACTTCTTAAAAGTTACATGCAAAACTCCCTGCGTCTCAAAACCGAACATAACCGATGTTATAAAACACATCTGAAATATAGCATTGGCTTAAGTTTGCATGGCTGAAATTGCAGAGCTTTATTTTTCACATTAAAGGAAAAACAAAGATACTCCAGTGAGGCTTGTTTCTCTCACTAAGCATCATGGGATTTGTAGTTAAATAACAAAACATGTCGTTATAGACACACCTGATTTATTATTCATTCGTCTCAGCATCAGTGGTAGGGCGTGAATCCATTTTTTTTTTTGTCCTACATTTGAGGCGTTCTTTGCCTCTTTTTAATTTGTCCAGTTGGTTTTGAAGTCTCATAAAACTGTGGCTCTTTGTGTCTCTGCTCTTAAACCTTCTGCTCCCCGGTGAAGCTCTGCCTCTAAAAAGACCCCGTCTGAATCCTCCAGCCTCGCTCCTCAGCAGCGGGATGGAGCGAGGAGCAGGGTTACAGCCACCCTCCCTTCCTTCCTCCCTCCCTTTCCTTCAGATGCCTTCAGTGTAATGAACTGGTCCTGATCTTCCTGAGCACAACTGCTTGAGCTGTGACACTCGCAGGATGCCCCCCTTCCCCCCCTTTTGAGAGTCCCCCCCTGACTACCTTACACCCTCCTCCCCTCCATCCCAAACCTCCCCTCTTTGCCTTCTAGTGTGTGAGTCGACTGGCCCCTTTTGTATTCCTGGTGTTCTGTACATAATTACCCCTCACCCCCTCTCTTTCCCTCACCCGTTCCCGACTCCTCCCCCCTACCTGTCCTTTCAGGGGGCAAAAGAAAAAAAAAACGACATCCTCTGACTCCCCGAAATCTTGTATTTTGTTCTAATAATGACAAAATTTATTTATAAGGATTTTCTAAAATCTATCTCTTTCTCCTTTTTGTAAATGTTCCAGTTAAATAAAGTTTAAAATGTTAAAAAATTTAATGGATATATTGAAAGGTTAAAAAATGTCTCTAGAAGTCCCTGCCCCCCTCCTCTGGCTCTGTACTCTGAACTTTGTGTTTTTGTTTTTTCTCTTTCTGTATGCTTCTCTTTACGTGCTTCAGATGAAGAGTTCTATTTATTATGACATTAACGTTATTATAATTATGACTAATTATTAATATTATCATCATCCTCATCATCCTCATTATTATCATTAATAAACTTGTCTACTTCAGCCTCCGTGTCTCAGCGCTGTTTTATGGTGAGTGATGAGCTGCTGCGTGCTTGTGGGGTGGAGTGGGACTACAAATCCCACGACACAACATCACTGCAACACAGTATGAGATGAGCCAGGTGGAATGGGGCGGGATGACGCTCCCAGACCCATTTGTCTTATGCCAAACCCCCTCCGGATTTACAAGATGGAGAGCACCTGTCTGTCGCCGAGGCCGCCATTTACCTAACCGGAGCAAAGACAAACTCTGAGCGAGAGGAAGAGAGAGGAGAAATATAGACACACGCCTTCAGGGGGATAGAGAGGAGAGGCAAAGAAAAAAAACACAAATGTAAATACTTCAAAAGATCAGTGCCTTTCCATCACTGTTGACTTTGTTTAATCCTTTGAGCCTCTACAAACAATGGGAGATGGGATTTTTTTTGTCACAGCCCTCCGAAAAGCAGAAAAAGAAAAATTGACACGCCAGAAAACACTGTTGTTTTTTTGTGTCAGTGCTGTACCGCATCAAAATGCGCTCAATGTTGTCTGTGCAATATGTGAACACACCATGCATCCTTTTCTTACACTTAGGATTGTTTTACAGCCCGAGGCTTACACTCAAAAACGACTACATCAGCGTGTTAGTTCATGCTTTCCCTCTCGTAGATTGAGCGCAATCAGGGTGGAGATGGAGAAAGATCAAGAAAACTTAACACTTTACATTTTCAAAAGAACAGGCTGTTCCCTCTGTCTCTGTTTGTACCTACAACTACTGCTTCATGTATGATCCCAGTAATTGTGAGCTCAAGAAAGTGCTCCTGCTGTTTACCAAGTGGGAAGTAATGTGACGTATGCCAGGGGTGTAGCTCTAAACATGCAGATAAGGTGCTCAAAAACAGACCCTTTAGCTTACATTCAGGATCTAAGGCTACTTTTTAAAAAGAAGCCAAAATGTATGCTTGGAAAAATCTTTGATTCCTCAGAATGATGCACAAAGGTACCCTAAGACAGACTGTTTGCAATTTGCATACATTTTTCAAGAGCCCTCCACAAAGGTAGAAGGTGCCTTAAAAACTGATGCTAGAGGGCGACTAGAAATAGCAGAAAATCAGAGATTTAAAAAAAGGTACCTTGAAACAGCTGCTTAAAGCTTCTGTGAGGATTTTTTAGCTACTTGACTCTACACATGTAAATAAGGTGCTTAAAAACAGACCCTTTAGCTCACATTCTATCAAGGCTACTTTTTTAAAAAAGACACCAAAAGGTATGAAAAGATCTTAGAGGGTATATTGAAACATGCAATGAATAATCCATCCCAAATATGCTCAAAGGTACCCTAAAACGGACTGTTTACAACTTGTTCAAGGTATCATTTGCATACATTTTTCAAGAGCCCTCCACAAAGGTAGATGGTGCCTCAAAACTGATGCTTAAAAACAGACCCTTTAACTTACATTCAGGATCTGAGGCTACTTTTTAAAAAGAAGCCAAAGGTATGCTGGGAAAAATATTTGATACCTCAGAATGATGTGCAAAGGTACCCTAAGACAGACTGTTTGCAATTTGCATACATTTTTTAAGAACCCTTCACAAAGGTAGATGGTGCATCAAACTGATGCTAGAGTGTGCCTAGAAATAGCAGAAAATCTTAGATAAAAAAAAGGTACCTTGAAACAGCTGCTTAAAGCTTCTGTCAGGATTTCTTAGCTACTTCCCTCTACACATGTAAATAAGGTGCTTACAAACAGTGAAAAGATCTTAGAGGGTATATTGGAATATGCAATTAATAATACATCTGAAAGATGATCAAAGGTACCCTAAAACAGACTGTTTACAACTTGTTTGAGGTATCATTTGCATACATTTTTCAAGAGCCCTCCACAAAGGTAGAAGGTGCCTTAAAAACTGATGCTAGAGGGCGACTAGAAATAGCAGAAAATCAGAGATTTAAAAAAAGGTACCTTGAAACAGCTGCTTAAAGCTTCTGTGAGGATTTTTTAGCTACTTGACTCTACACATGTAAATAAGGTGCTTAAAAACAGACCCTTTAGCTCACATTCTATCAAGGCTACTTTTTTAAAAAAGACACCAAAAGGTATGAAAAGATCTTAGAGGGTATATTGAAACATGCAATGAATAATCCATCCCAAAGATGCTCAAAGGTACCCTAAAACGGACTGTTTACAACTTGTTCAAGGTATCATTTGCATACATTTTTCAAGAGCCCTCCACAAAGGTAGATGGTGCCTCAAAACTGATGCTTAAAAACAGACCCTTTAACTTACATTCAGGATCTGAGGCTACTTTTTAAAAAGAAGCCAAAGGTATGCTGGGAAAAATATTTGATACCTCAGAATGATGTGCAAAGGTACCCTAAGACAGACTGTTTGCAATTTGCATACATTTTTTAAGAACCCTTCACAAAGGTAGATGGTGCATCAAACTGATGCTAGAGTGTGCCTAGAAATAGCAGAAAATCTTAGATAAAAAAAAGGTACCTTGAAACAGCTGCTTAAAGCTTCTGTCAGGATTTCTTAGCTACTTCCCTCTACACATGTAAATAAGGTGCTTACAAACAGTGAAAAGATCTTAGAGGGTATATTGGAATATGCAATTAATAATACATCTGAAAGATGATCAAAGGTACCCTAAAACAGACTGTTTACAACTTGTTTGAGGTATCATTTGCATCAATTTTTCAAGAGCCCTCCACAAAGGTAGATGGTGCCTCAAAACTGACGCTAGAGGGTGACTAGAAATGGCAGAAAATCAGAGATTAAAAAAAAAGTACCTGGAAACAGCTGCTTACAGCTTCTGTCAGGATTTTTTAGCTACTTCACTCTACACATGTAAATAAGGTGCTTAAAAACAGACCCTTTAGCTCACATTCTATCAAGGCTACTTTTTAAAAAAGACACCAAAAGGTATAAAAAGATCCTAGAGGGTATATTGAAACATGCAATGAATAATCCATCCAAAAGATGCTCAAAGGTACCCTAAAACAGACTGTTTACAACGTGTCTGAGGTATCATTTGCATCAATTTTTCAAGAGCCCTCCACAAAAGTAGATGGTGCTTCAAAACTGATGCTTAAAAACAGACCCTTTAACTTACATTCAGGATCTGAGGCTACTTTTTAAAAAGAAGCCAAAAGGTATGCTGGGAAAAATCTTTGATACCTCAGAATGATGCGCAAAGGTACCCTAAGACAGACTGTTTGCAATTTGCATACATTTTTTAAGAACCCTTCACAAAGGTAGATGGTGCATCAAACTGATGCTAGAGTGTGCCTAGAAATAGCAGAAAATCTTAGATAAAAAAAAAGGTACCTTGAAACAGCTGCTTAAAGCTTCTGTCAGGATTTCTTAGCTACTTCCCTCTATGCATGTAAATAAGGTGCTTACAAACAGTGAAAAGATCTTAGAGGGTATATTGAAATATGCAATTAATAATACATCTGAAAGATGCTCAAAGGTACCATAAAACAGACTGTTTACAACTTGTTTGAGGTATCATTTGCATCAATTTTTCAAGAGCCCTCCACAAAGGTAGATGGTGCCTCAAAACTGACGCTAGAGGGTGACTAGAAATGGCAGAAAATCAGAGATAAAAAAAGGTACCTGGAAACAGCTGCTTAAAGCTTCTGTCAGGATTTTTTAGCTACTTCACTGTACAGATGTAAATAAGGTGCTTAAAAACAGACCCTTTAGCTCACATTCTATCAAGGCTACTTTTTAAAAAGGACACCAAAAGGTATGAAAAGATCTCAGAGGGTATATTGGAATATGCAATGAATAATACATCCCAAAGATGCTCAAAGGTACCCTAAAACGGACTGTTTACAACTTGTTCAAGGTATCATTTGCATTCATTTTTCAAGAGTCCTCCACAAAGGTGGATGATGCCTCAAAACTGATGCTATAGGGCATCTAGAAAACAGCAGAAAAATCTGAGATATAAAAAAAAAGGTACCTAGAAACAGACTGTTTGCAATTTGCATACATTTTGAAGACTTCTTCACAAAGGTAGATGGTGCCTCAAAACTGACGCTAGAGGGTGACTAGAAATAGCTGAAAAATCTGAGATTTAAAAAAAAAGTACCTGGAAACAGCTGCTTAAAGCTTCTGTCAGGATTTCTTAGCTACTTCACTCTACACATGTAAATAAGGTGCTTAAAAACAGACCCTTTAGCTCACATTCTAACAAGGCTACTTTTTAAAAGAAGCCAAAAGTTATGAAAAGATCCTAGAGGGTATATTGAAACATGCAATGAATAATCCATCCCAAAGATGCTCAAAGGTACCCTAAAACAGACTGTTTACAAAGTGTCTGAGGTATCATTTGCATCAATTTTTAAGAGCCCTCCACATCTGTAAATTAAGAATTTCAAAGGTGAATATTCCTTTGAGAAACTCTACTATAATGTGCCACATTACGTTAAAACTAAACTTCAACCCTTGGTCAAGCAGATTTAGAAAGTGTGAGGGCTTTTCAGTAGATGGTTCCTCCTTTATACGGTGTAATTTCATCTACTTCCCACTTGGTGGCACTATGTACCCCTCATACATTCCTGCAGGAGGCCTTAGTGGCTTTAACTGAAGTGTTTCATCTTCCCTCACAGGCTCAGTGTCTCCTCTGTCGGACACCTGATCCTCCTCCTGAGTGAAATATCCTCTCCCTGTTTTATTCATACATGTAACGCTTGATTAAGGTCAAATGGGGATCTAAAATATGATAAAAGCATCTGTTGGGCTTCAGCAGAATCTGTCAACCCAACTACAGCAATCGACCATAATCACACAATTATGAAGCGATGAGACACTTTGGCTTTATGGGGAGGGTGCTTTGCTAAAACGGCCCCACGTAAAAACCCCATCTGTACAAATGGGCCTTGGATTTGAGCCAAAGCAGGGGCTAAGAGACCCGATATATCAAGTCACAGTACATCTAGCTGAGGGGGGAAGGGGGGGCGGAGAGCAGCTGACAAAGCGGAGCGTGTGTCCGTGTCAAAGGAAAACACGGCTCAAATATTTGTGGCCCGCTATCAATTCTGTAGCGACAGGATTCCCTCGTGTAATTTCGGCGGCAAATAAAATTAACAGAGATGATTCATGAGCCAAATGACTTGTGAATCCAGGGCAGCTGATGACACGGTTTCATTTTCAGTTTAGTCCGGTGTTTATATGGCGGCAATTAATCTCAGCCGTCACAAGAGAGAGACTGAGAGGTTGTTTCTCTCCTCCTGTCAGGTGTTCCTTCTAGTCAGTGTAAGAATTTAGGTTCAAATAAATGCTCTCAAGTAACTTTGTTTGCTACAATATGCTAGGCCGAGAACAGGTGTGCATAGGGGTGGGAATCAAAAACAGGATCTGACTTAGAACCTGTTCCAATTGATCAATTCCATTGGAATTGTACACCTGATTCTTCTTAACGATCTCATCTCATGTAAAGGTGCAAATACCTCAAATATGTTGAAGCATTTGTCGACTCAGTCTCGAGACTACCACTCCCCGTTCTGAGTTGGGACGCTTTCCCTCAGGCTCCAGGGGCCACGTCCGGACTCACACGGCCGAAATTGAGGCACAAAGAGCGGGTAAAACACCTCCGCAATAACCCCCGGAGAAAAAGTGTTTTTCCTCTCCAAATTCAAAGTCTTTTCATCCAGGCTCCAGTGGCCACGTCCGGACTCACACGGCGGAAAATGATGCACAGAGAGCGGGTAAAATACTTCTGCGATGACCCCCAGAGGAAAAGCGTTTTCCTCTCCAAATTCAAGGTCTTTTCATCCAGGCTCCAGGGGCCACATCTGGACTCACGCAGCCGCAAATGATACACAGAGAGCGGGTAAAATACCTCTGTAATGACCACCAGAGGAAAAGGGTTTTTCTTCTCCAAATTCAAAGTATTTTCATCCAGGTTTGAGGGGCCACGTCCGTACTCACGCGGCCGAAAATGAGGCACAGAGAGCGGGTAAAATACCTCCGCGATGACCCCCGGAGGAAAAGGGTTTTTCTTCTCCAAATTCAAAGTATTTTCATCCAGGTTTGAGGGGCCACGTCCGTACTCACGCGGCCGAAAATGAGGCACCGAGAGCGGGTAAAATACCTCCGCGATTACCCCCAGAGGAAAAGGGTTTTTCCTCTCCAAATTCAGAGTCTTTTCCTCCAGTCTCCAGGGCCACGTACAGACTCACGCGGCTGATAATGAGGCACCGAGAGCGGTTAAAATACCTCTGCGATTACCCCCGGAGGGAAGCGTTTTTCCTCTCCAAATTCAAGTATTTTCTTCCAGGCTCCAAGGGCCATGTCCAGACTCACGTGGTCGAAAATGAGGCACCGAGAGCGGGTAAAATATCTCTGCGATTACCCCCGGAGGGAAGCGTTTTTCCTCTCCAAATTCAAGTATTTTCCTCCAGGCTCCAGGGGCCACGTCCAGACTCACGTGGTCGAAAATGAGGCACCGAGAGCGGGTAAAATACCTCTGTGATGACCCCTGGAGGAAAAGGTTTTTTCCTCTCCAAATTCAAGTATTTTCTTCCAGGCTCCAAGGGCCATGTCCAGACTCACGTGGTCGAAAATTAGGCACCGAGAGCGGGTAAAATATCTCCGCGATTACCCCCGGAGGAAAAGCGTTTTTCCTCTCCAAATTCAAGTATTTTCCTCCAGGCTCCAGGGGCCACGTCCAGACTCACGGGGCCGAGAATGAGGTCAACCTATTGTTCAGTATGTTCATGTTGAATATGTTCATGTTCAGTCTTGTGCAGACATCATTTTGGAAAAAATAAAATGGTTATTTTTGTTGCGGAAGACTGTGTAGAACTAATTTTTTTCCCCTCAAAAAAATCCTCAGGAATCGTTAGGAGAATTGATGAGGAATTGGATTGATAAGCAGAATCGACAATGGCATTGACATTGATCAAATCTTATCAATCCCCACCACCAGGTGTGCATGATTCAAGGAATTACTAACCTTTAAAGTGATACAAATTTGAATGAAAGACTTCAGTTAGACATGCAGAAGTCCAAAAGAGACTGCATTGACAGCAGGTTTCTAAAACACATCATGTTTCCCCGACTGCAGTGCTCTAATGATCTACGTGCGTGTGTGTTAATTTGTGTGTGGATGTTTTTGCGAGTTGTAGACTCCCGGAGTAACTCAGACTGAGGAGGAGCAGCAGGCTTCTTGTCTGGAGCTTTAGACGGAGCATCCATCAGCTCGGCACTCCACCATCTGCTGCTAACACCACAGCGCTTCGTCCGGCTAAGTGCCATCTGCAGCCAAATTCACTCACATCGCTCTGAGAAGTTTTACTTTGGACTCAGAGCGAATGCTGAGTGGGTTTTAAAAAGGGACCATCAGGGGCGACTTTCCAACACATGTGATCATACTTTTTGTGTTCTTGTTTGTTTCTCAGGGAAGGAGATGTGAAGAGGATAAGAAGTGGTTCCTTTTGTTGTACTTTGTCTCAAACATTGTCTGCCTCAAGAAGCTGTAGTAACCCTTGCTGTTCACAAGAGGGAGACAAACGGCTATAAATCACAGATACAGGCGGACATGAAGGGGAAGCAAAGGAGAATAACACTAAAACAGAGGCAAGAAAATCTCCCTCAAGGTCAGGAGGTAACTCAAAACTAAAGCTGCACATATGTCACGTTAAAACATATGTTTCTGTATTCTTTCACATTCTGCTTTTGCAATCAGTGCAGCAGCAAACACATCATGTGCCTTACTTCCTGTACTGCATTCATTTTTAACCTCCAATCAGGCTAATTCTCCTGGTTTTGCAAAGGTTTAGGATGTTTATCAGGGAGCAGTAGCACTATATTAATCAAATAGAGAATTTTCCCCTTACATATTCAATTCAACATCTTTAAAAAGTTTGGGATCTCCATAAGAGTTTCAAGCGAGCTTCTCTAGGGCTGTATAAAGTTTCAAGTAATGCTGTAACAAATTTGACATCAGCAGGGAGCAGCCTGTGATGTGGTGAAGAACTCTGAGTGGAGTTTATTCAGTTTTATAGTGAGAAGTTTTATCGTGACAGTGTGAAAGCTGTTGAATAAAAAGGCCTGCATGAGAATTTCAATCAGCTCAATTGAAATACACAGAGTATAAGCAACAACAGCAGTGATATGTCTCACTTAAAATAACACCAGACAGTCTGCAGGGTAAAGCCTGTTTTAGACATATTAAAGGTCTCCTTTAGTTTCTGTTTGGAAAGCGACCTTGAGTCTGTTTTATGTACCTTTAAGTTCCTGTGTCATTAGTTACCTTGAGTAACTGTCCAAGGTGCCCTTTAATATCTTTGCAGAAGGACCATTCAGTTTATATTTTGTGTTGTAAATTTAACATACATGTGTCTGTCTCAATGTACTCTTCAATTTATGATTTTAGTTTACTAATGTCTATCTCAAGGTACCCTTAAATGCATGTATTAAGCTTATGAATAAAGTAGACCACATTACTCCAGTTCTTAGATCTCTACACTGGCTTCCTGTCTGTCAGAGAATAGACTTTAAAATCCTGCTGATGGTTTATAAAGCACTGAATGGTTTAGGCCCAAAATACATTGCTGATCTGCTACTACTTTATGAACCACCTCGACCTCTGAGGTCATCAGGTACTGGTCTGCTTTCAGTTCCTAGAGTCAGAACGAAACATGGTGAAGCAGCGTTTAGTCATTATGCACCACATATCTGGAACACACTCCCTGAAAGCTGTAGGTCCGCTCCAACTCTCACCTCTTTTAAATCAAAGATTAAGACTTTTTTATTTGCCACTGCCTTCCTATCTTAGATTATTTTAACCCACTTTAAATTAAAATTTTAATGTAATTTTTAATATATTTCTAATTTTCCTTTTCTTTTCTGTTTTATCATATTTGTCATTTTAATTATGTTCTTTTATGCCTGTCTGAATGTCTCCAATGCTTTTAATGTGTTAATGTAAAGCACATTGAGTTGCCCTCGTGTATGAAATGCGCTATACAAATAAAGCTGCCTTGCCTTGCCTTGCCTTGCCTTGCCTTGCCTTGCCTTGCCTTGCCTTGCCTTGCCTTGCCTTGCCTTGCCTTGCCTTGCCTTGCCTTGCCTTGCCTTGCCTTGCCTTGCCTTGCCTTGCCTTGCCTTGCCTTGCCTTGCCTATGAACATATGTGCCAAGGTAACCTTCAATTTATGATTTAAACTGACGAATGTCTGTCTCAAGTTACCCTTTAATTTATGGATGAAACTTTCACATGTCTCTCTTGAGTTACCATTCAATTCATTAATAAAGCTTATTAATGTCTGTCTCAATGAACCCTTCAGTTCACAGAAAAAACAACATGCTATAGCATGCATTTATTTATGAAAAAACAACATGTTACAGCATGCCTTTTTTATGAAAAAACAACACTTTATAGTGTGCCTTTTATATGAAAAAATGACACACTATACTCAGCCTTTATTTATGAAAAAACAACACGTTATAGTGTGCGTTTTATATGGAAAAACAACACTATAGAATGCCTTTCTTTAGGAAAAAATGACACATTATGGCATGCCTTTATTCATGAATAAATGACATGCTATAGTCTGCCTTTTACATGAAAAAACAACACATTATAATCTGCCTTTTTCATGAAAAAACATCATGTTATGGTATGCCTTTTTTATGGAAAAACAACACGCTATAGTCTGCCTTTATTTAGGAATAAACAACACGTTATAGTCTGCCTTTTTCATGAAAACCGACACGTTATAGTCTGCCTTTTTTATGAAAAAACAACATGCTATAGTCTGCCTTTTTTATGAAAAAACGACACTGTGGCATGCCTTTATTTATGAATAAACAACATGCTATAGTCTGCCTTTTTTATGAAAAAACAACATGCTATAGCATGCCTTTATTTCTGGAAAACAACACGTTATAGCATGCCTTTATTTATGAAAAAACAACACGTTATAGTCTGCCTTTATTATGAAAAAAACCTACATACTTGAGGATGCCTGCCTGCATTAAAAAAAGGATTCCACGTAAACTGTGCCCCTGGTATCCGGCATCCCTGGTAGCCATCATGAAAAAAGTTGTTTTTTCCTTGAAAAAAGGTATTCTATAGTATGTCAAAAAAGGCATACTATATTATAAAGTTTTTTTGCTAAAAAGGTATACTGTAGAATGCTGGGTTTTTTTCATGTAAAAAGGCACAGTTTAGTACGTCGCATTTTTTCACATATAAAATCATAAACCTAAACTGTGCCCCTGGTAGCCACCATGAAAAATATTCCCAGAATATCCTCCAGACTCCAGGGGGTCTTACGTTTGTTTGTCATTTAAAAAAAGTAAAAAATAGAATGCATCATTTCAAGTAAGTCATAATATTGTATGTCGAAAAAAAAAACGTACTATAGCATGTCGTTTTTTTCATGACAAAAAAGGAATACACTTAAACTGTGGCCCTGGTAGCCACCCTGAAAATGTTGTTTCTTTTTAAAAACAAAAAAAGCCATCCTTTTGTATGTCCAAAAAAGGCATACTATAGTATGTTTTTTTGTCAAACGTTTGTAGGTCATTTAGAGAGAAAAAAAAAAAGCATACTATCAAGACAGTCATAATATTGTATGTAAAAAAAAAAAGTCATACTATGCTATGTTGTTTTTTTCATGAAAAAAAGGCATACACGTAAACGGTGCCCCTGGTAGCCACCATGAAGATGTTGGGGTTTTTTAAAACAAAAAGAAGCCATCCTTCAGTATGTCCAAAAAAAGGCAAAGTATAGTATGTTGCATTTTTTCATTAAAAAAAAAAAAAAAAAAAAGGCATACTAAAGCATGTCGTTATTTTCATAAAAAAGGTATACAAGTAAACTGTGCCCCTGGTAGCCAGTACCCCTGGTAGCCACCATGAAAAATATTCCCAAGAATTATCCTTTAGGCTTTGAAGGGCGATGGCAACTGACTGCGGTCAATATACCTCCAGGCTTTGGCCCTGGCAAAAAATAAATAAATTAATTAATTCAGGCTCCAGGGGGCCCACTGGCAAACACATACTATAGTATGTCTTTGTTGTCATAGAAATATGCATACTAAAGTACCTTGTTTTTTTTTCTTAAAAAAGGTCTTGAGACAGAGATTAGTAAGTTTAAGTCATGTTCTTGCATGAAAAGCTAGAACAGTAGCTTCCAGAGTTATTTGTCACTTTGGACCAAAAGGACAAATTTAAAAGACGTGACTGAACGTCCTGCCAGGACACGACACAAAACTACCTTCAGATAAACTGTGTGCTCAGCATTGTCAGCAGAGCGCTCCTCTCCTCAAACATGAAGCACACGGGCAAGAAGAAATACCGTCCTGTGTGACACTCACTTTACTCTGGACAGCTTAATATGATTGTGGTTTAATACCCATTACAACAGTGTGGAGGTGCCGTCATTAGGAACCCGGCCAGGCTGAAACTCACCTTCCCTCCTTCAGCCTATTAGGGAAAATAATGATAAGAATCCTGAAAAGCTGCAGAGCTAAAAATGGAAACTAAAGTGCTGGGCTCGACAGAACTGGAGCCCCGGTCACAATTTGTGGAATTAGGTGAGCACGCCGTTGATGACCCGAAGCATTGTGGGTAATGCAAGGTCAGACTGGGGAATTGGGTGATCTGAGAGCCGGGGCATTAGAGAACTCACTTTGTTGGCATGAGGCTAGGAATCATGGGCGGTAAAGACAGATGAGGAGAGGAGGAGATGAAGCAGAGGAGGGAGAAAAAGGAGGCCATACAGCATTTTTTGGCCAATTTCTAATTAGCTTTTGATCCTAAAAACATAAAATAAAATGTAAACATGTCCAAAGCTTTGGAGGGCATGTTTGATTTGTACCAAAAATTATACAAAGACAAGAAGAAAAATCTCATCCTTCAAGGAAAAAGTTAAAACAGAAACTGTTATTTGTGATTAAAAATTCAGAATCACTATTTTAATATAGCCTGCATGAAAATAAAGTCGTCATCTACTGGTCTTGGATGAGAAAATCCCCAAAACTTTTCAGAAAGACTAATTAAAGAAAATTTCACAGAGAAGACCTAATGAGTTTCCAAATCTAGTGGAACCAAACTTAGACTTGTTATTCTTTTCTTTCATGCACACTTCATAAGAAAGCTAAACACAGAAGTCCTTAAATTTCCTTCCTGCAGCTATAGCTTTTTTTTTTTTTTTTTTTTTTTACCCATTCCCAAAATTAACTCCTGATTCGTTACAGCCACGATGGGTGGAGTTATGTAACTACTGGAGTGCAGTTTCAGCAGAAGATCACACAAAGTGGGATGATGTACGACTCATCCTCTTAAAGGTACAGGTCGTACTTTAGTGTCTGTTTTAATGGACCATTTGAACTCTCACTTAAGGACTAGGTTTCAACTTACATTCAAAAACATGGAAACTTCTACTTCTACTTAGATAAAGTTTTACCTAGATTTTACTACAGAAACAAATCCTGTTTTTTCTTCTTTTTTTTTTTTAAAGTTATATTTTTGGCCCTTTTGCCTTTATTTGACAGGACAGCTGAAGAGAGACAGGAAATGTGGGGAGTAGAGAGCGGGGGAAGACATGCAGGAAATGGTCGACCGGCCAGGAATCAAGCCGTGACCCCTGCGACAAGGACTGTAGCCTCTGTATGTGTGGCGCTTAGACCACTAGTTCACCAGAGCCCCCTGTTTTTCCTTCTGAGTGAAAAAGAAATTAGTGGAGTCCTCATTTTAACCTGTCCTTGATGAAGGTGATGTGTGAATGCCTCTGCTCAAGGTCCTCACACCCTGGATAGTGTGTATCACTGACATTTAGTGCAAACTGTGACTTTCTAAATCACCATTGTTCTTTATATTCCAAAGTCAATTAGCTTGCTTTAAGTACACTCCACCTCTGCATTCAAATATCTTCATTTGGAGTCATTCCAGGCCGTTAGACGACCGTTCCTCTCTTCTATCTTGAAGTTTGATAGACATTGTGCAATTTGTTGACAAATTGTAGGGCAGGGGTGCCCAACCTTTTTTGAACCAAGATCTACTTTTTCAGAATCAGAATCAGAATCAGAATCAGCTTTATTGGCCAAGTATGCTTGAACACACAAGGAATTTGACTTTAGTAAACTGTGCTCTCTTTGTACAAGGCATAAGAATAAGACCTCCAAATAAAAATAAAAATAATAACAATAACATCAGCTATAAATACATAAAGAACAACAAATAGGCTTGCCTAATATGTACAGGCTAAAATAATATGATAAAGTGCAGTGGTGAGTTGCAGAGGTAGTTTTTACATTATAAAAATAGTAGTTAAATAATACAAAAAATAGAAATATGGAATTCTGCTTGGAGAAGTGTTGCATTGTATATCTACATGTATATTTACAGAGAGTATTGATCCAACAGGTATGACACTGTTATGGTTTAGTGTTCATCAGAGTGACAGCCTGGGGGAAGAAACTGTTCTTATGGCGGGTTGTTTTGGCGCACAGTGATCTGTAGCGCCTGCCGGAGGGGAGGAGTTTGAAGAATTTGTGTCCAGGGTGTGAGGGGACAGCGGTGATGCTACCTGCCCGTTTCAGAGACCCAACTTCAAGACAGGGTAAGACTCAGTCTGACCCCACCTTAATCCATCATGAGCATTTCACATCGCAGTATTTAGCTAGTTACAGTGGCGAGGAAAAACTTCCTTTTAACAGGCAGAAACCTCAGGTAGAACCAGACTCATGTTAGACAGCCATCATGCCTCGACTGAGTTGGGTCTGGAAAGACAGATAGAGGGGAGTAAGAGAGAGAGGTGATAGTGATGAGACGAGTCCTAGAAGCTGTTGCCGCTGGAGTCCAGCACGTCCGTATCAGCTGGAGTCCAGGTCGTCCGCAGCAGGAGGACGTCTACGGCAGCTCAGATGAATCTACGAGACAATGGAGCTAAGGGACTCCAGAAAGGTCTATGGTTAGTAACTTTAATGGGACAGGTTAGGTTTGTTGTTTTCTGTGATGTGTTCAGGTGTATAAGGATATGTTTGGAACAAACAGGTTCAAATAGGTTCATCACGCATCAATTACTGCAACTCCTTGTACATTGGCATCACTCAATCGTCATTATCCCGCCTTCAAATAGTCCAGAATGCAGCAGCTAGGATACTGACAAGGTCAAAAAAGAGAGACCACATAACCCCAATTCTTGCCTCCCTACACTGGCTTCCGGTCATTTATAGAACTCATTTCAAAATCCTTCTGTTTGTTTATAAAGCACCTCATGGTTTGGCCCCCTCTTACATCTCAGAACTCCTGTCTCTGTATCACTCTGTCAGAGCTCTCAGATCATCACACCAAAACTTCCTATCTGTGACTTCTGTCCGAACAGCAAGGACAAAGAGACATGGGGACAGGGCCTTCTCCATCTGTGCCCCAAAACTGTGGAATTCTCGTCCCCCCAACATCCATTCACCCCCTCTGTGGAGACTTTTAAAAGTCATCTCAAAACGCTCTTTTATTCATTAGCTTTTAACTGCCCTTAACCAAACTGGCTCAGATACTCACTGCACTGTTAATTGTATTTCTTGTCATTACTGTTGTTATTATTACTGTTAATTTCATTTTTAATTATATTGCTCTCTTACCGCCCTTCTTCCCCTCTCTCTCCCTCTGTTTGTGTGATTTTTATTTTTCATTCTCTCTTTGTGTTCCTCATTTTCAGTTGTAAAGCACTTTGGATCAACTGTGTTGTGTGTAAAGTGCTATATAAATAAAGTTGATTTGATTTGATTTGAAATTCACCAAATGATGCCACGTTATTAGATGGGGAAAAAGTTTTTCCAGTGTCTCACGACCGACGGGGTATCAGTCTAAGATCGGCAGGTCGATCGCAATCGACTGGTTGGGCACCACTGTTGTAGGTGTTCTGGAACAATCTGTAGCCTCATTTGCAATGTTACAATGTTACAATGTCATTTAGCAGACGCTTTTATCCAAAGCGACGTACATACAAGAACAAGAACATGAACAACACAAGCAAAGATCTAGACAAGAGGAAACAAGATCAGTAAGAGTAACAAAGTGTTTCAAGTCAATGCACAAAAGTAAATAAGGAACATCTACAATGAAGCAACCAAACAATTTAAGACCTTCCATTATCATCATCAACAATTAACATCACCACAATAATGACCAAAGTACCAAGTGCTGGGTCACTCAAGACCTGAACACAGATTCCCAGAGTAGAGAAGGACAGTGCGAGTCAACTGTAACTGGAAGACATGATCTGCCACTGGGGACAACAGTGAAGAACAGTCTAGCTAAGTGCATAGTGCTTCCTAAAGAGCTGGGTCTTTAGCTGTCTTTTGAAAGTAGAGAGGGACTCTGCAGATCGAATGGAGTTGGCCAATTCATTCCACCATTTAGGGGCAACAGAAGAGAAGAGTCAAGCTAGTGATTTTGAGGCCTTGTGTGCTGGAAGCACTAGGCGCTTTTCAGAGGCTGAACGTAGCGGGCGAGAAGGGCAGTAGATGAGTAGGATGAGGGGTTCCAGGTAAACTGGAGCGGTTTTGGTGACTGCTTTGTAAGTCATGATTAGAATTTTGTATCTGATGCAAGCTGCAACTGGAAGCCAGTGTAGCGAAATGAGCAGGGGAGTGACATGAGCTGTCTTAGGCTGGTTGAAGACCAGACGTGCTGCTGCGTTCTGGATCATCTGCAGAGGTTTAACTGTGAATGCAGGGAGGCCTGCCAGTAGAGAGTTGCAGCAGTCAATGCGTGACATTACAAGAGCTTGAACCAGGAGCTGTGTTGCGTGTTCTGTCAGGTAGGGTCTGATCCTCTTGATGTTATAGAGGGAAAAACGGCAACATGAACCTTGAAGGTTAGCTGGTCATCGATCATGACACCCACATTTTGGGCAGACTTAGTGGGCATGAGGTTATGTGATCCAAACTGGATATTGATCTGTGGGTCCATAGTGGGACTGGCTGGAATGATAATAAGCTCAGTCTTGGACAGGTTGAGCTGTAGGTGACGTTCCCTCATCCATTTAGAAATGTCAGCAAGGCAGGATGAGATCCGGGCTGAGACAGTTGTGTCGTCAGGTTAAACTGCAAAACTTCTGAACACACACACTAGATGATTCTAGTTTTGCGTTGTCTCCTGGCGGGCTCGCCAATTAAGTTGTAGCATATTCTAGAACGAAACGACAGTCATGTTTGTGAGTTGTGAAAGTATGCAACATCCGGTTGGTGTTGCTTCCAAGTCGGAGGCAGCACAACCACAACCCTATCCCAACCTAATCTGACTGAATAAAGGTCAAATATAATGAGATATGTTGTACAGTACATCAATCAGCTGTAACATTATAACCACTGGCAGGTGGTTGATTATCTTGCTACAGTGGAAAGTGTTGTTTCAAATTATTTCTGCAAGTTATCTGAAAGTAAGCAGTCTAACTTTGCTGCATATGAAGAGTCCTTTAAATGCTCCATCAGTGGCATCTCTAGCCAAAGTGTCTCAATCTTTAGTCTCTGAAATCACAGGTGAAAATGCTCCAACTAGCCAATATTTATGGGCCACTTATTATCATAACACCACCGTGGTGATGCATCCGTCTGACTCTGCTCTGTCCTCTCTCTCTCTCTCTCTCTCTCTCTCTCTCTCTCTCTCTCTCTCTCACTGCTGCCCAGCACAGGATTTAGAACCACTACTGGTGTCCATCTGCACACCGGATTTAAAAATGTGGCTTCGCTGTGACCCGTCTGTTGTCCGAGGCCTCTGGAGACGGAGGCAGGAGAGGACGCCGTGCCAGGAAACACTCGCTCACTCTGACAGCCTCCAGCCTGCACAAACATGTGCACTAATGCTGCCTTTCAAATCGTTATCAAGAGGTTACACAGCCGGTCGGTCAGCTAATGAAAAGGTTCTTCTATATGTCGTTAAACTGCAAACGACCAGCTCTCTCAGTCTGTGATGATTGTTACTAATAATGTGATTTAAATGCTATTTGGTGCTCTTTAAAGGAGGTTATGTGTGGTCTTTTCTCTCTAAATCTTATTTCAGGATGATTAAAAGTGTGTGTTCAGAGACCGGCAGGGGTGGTGTTAGTGCAGAGAAAGCATGACCTGTGAAAAATGAGGATGCACATGAGAGAATCTGTGTTGTGGACTATCATGCTTGATGGTTTAAGGCAGCTTACTGAGCGCCTGTTCCAGCCAAATCCATTTTTATTCACCCTGTGGATTATAGGACTGGTTGGCAGGGCTGCACTTGTTCCACCGAAGCCAAGAAAGGACCATGCAGGTGGATGCCCTGCATGCAGAGCACGGGAAATTATGGAATATATTTGAATTATCTCCCAAATGTGTGGTTTTTTTTTTTGGTCACCACATTTTCACTTTTCAAGCCAAAAGCCTAAATCACTGTGTTTGAGTGTGGGTTAGGTTATCCCTCTGTGAGCCCTGTAGAGGGTGCTGACACACTGGTGATGGTAGCTGCTGTCAGGGGGCAGGTGCTGAGGACACACTTCTCAGCCGCAGCATGTGTGTGAAGTCTTGGGGATGGTGCTAACAAGAGCAGCTCGCCTGCAGAGAGCGTCCTCAATCAGACCTCTGAGCCTGTCAGCGCACACAGGAGGCTGCTCGCTCCGACATCTCAAACCTGACTGTGATATTGTTTTCATCTTTATACTGCAGACTATGGACCAATCAGGGCGTAATGACTGACACTGTGGCCTCTTTAAACAATACCTGTGCATCAAAATATTATGCAAATATAGGCCTGTTACAGCTTTTTATTTAGTTCATGTTTAGTTTTTGCAGACTTTTCTGCACGTCATGGACAAAACAACCTTTCACATGGTGTAGGAAACATGATGTTAGTCAAGCTGTGCAGACTGCATTTGATTTTGTGTGGATTGTGGCATTTAGTCAATGCAAAATTTACATTCTTAGTGCTTTGGCTGCCATGTTAGTTAATTATATGCATGTATGTGGAGATTGGTATAATTCTCAGAAATCAGTATATCATTCAACTGTTTAAGTTTACACTTTGTAGTTCATGCAGGGTTCCCACGTGTCCTTGGAAAACCTGGACAACCTGGAAAACAGATGACCAGTTTTTCAATACTGGAAAACACCTGGAAAATGGGAAAAAGAAGAAAAACGTCCTGGAAAATCACATATCGTCCTGGAAAATTATTGTCATTCAGTTCTCCTCTGATTGTTATTGTTTATTTATTTCAGGAGGGCAGCTTCCAGATTCCTTTGCTGGCCCTTTTGTTTTTTTTTACTTAGCTAATTATTTCAGTGCAACGATACACAAAACTCACGGGTCGGTTCAGTTCGATACGTTTGTGTTTCAGCTCAAAAGCACAGTTTTTAAATCAAATTAAATGTATCAGGGGCAGCTACACCTGACACATGTTCTGCTGTGCATGGGGGGATTGTGTGTGTGTGTGTGTGTGTGTGTGTGTGTGTGTGTGTAGAGGTGTGTGTGTGAGAGTGTATGTGTGTCTTTCTGAGTGCGAAATTTGCCATGTGCGATACAGAGAGCAGAGGAGAATTGTGAACGCGCAACCATGTAGAGACAGAAATGACATCCCGTCATGTAGATAAGATAAATAACATCAGGATATTTAGTCTGTTAAATAAAGAACAAGGTATAGACCTGATCTATGAGAGAGGGAACCTTAAATTACTTCTGCTTTGACTTCCAAGGGGGGCGGGACCCGGCGGGTGCGCCCCCGATATAACAGCAGGGAAAACACTGTCCGCTATCAGGCTGAAGTCTTCCACAGCATGCAGTATAAGACAATAAGTAATGTATAGACGCACTTTAAAACCACATCACCCAGTCTAGCATCACTATCAACAAAGCTGCACACAGCTACAGGACCACAGAACAACTGTGCTCTGCAACCACAGAGGACACTCGTGCTTCCCTCTCTTGCGGGCGCACGCTGACACACACATACGTGAACATATGAACCCAGCAGCCCGTCATGTGGTGAAATATATATTTCCATATGAAACACAGTTAAAACAAACGTGACCAGCTTGGACTGAATGAATGAGGGAGGAGCGCGCAGTTCAGTGGACCTGCGCTCGACAATGCAGCCCGGAGGAGTTGAGCGCAGATCCTCTGAACTTTCAGCACAGAGCGCCTCGTCAGAAGTTGATCAAATAAATATAAAATTGTGTATCGTTCGGTTCATAGGGCGTACCGAACCGTGACCACACGATACATGTATTGTTGCACCCCTACTAATTATATATTTTTTGAGAAAAGAAAAAGCTAAGATGAGAGTTGCCCATCATTAAAGTGCTGTACATCTGTGGTTGCATTATTCTATAATCAATTTGCCATCATTTTTAAGCATGTAAGAGATGATTTCATGGATAGCCACAGACTGCACGTCTTTCAATGTAGACTTCCACTGAGAGTAACATTATTAGACTATTTAGGAACTAAATTAGGAACTCAGTTTAGACTGTCACACCAGCTTGATCATCACTGAAAATGTCCTGGAAAATGTTCTCTGGAAAAGAGTGGGAACCCTGTTCATGGCCTCAAAGTATTTTGGTTTCAGGCTTTGCACCAGACTTTGAATGTCTGCAGACCTCGCTGCAGATATTTGCACTCAATCAGCTGCAAGCCAATTACAGCCTGTTTGTACTGGCGGTGCTTTTTGTCAACATCAATTTCAGAGCGCTTCTCAACAGCACTCACTGTTCTTAGCTTAACTACTTTCCTCAGTAGTGACTGTTAAGTCCTTTAAAATACACTGCATGCCTAATGTTTGCTGTTGTTTGACTGAGATTTCAAAGAAAGCATAAAAACAATTGAAAGAAATCACTATCACATGATTTCTTTCAATTTTTTTCAACCAGAGTCCTGTGCCTTCTTCATTTTGATTGGTCAGTGAGGAAAAGCATGCCAGTGTTCCCGAAGTTGAGTTTTCACTATGCAAAAAAATAGCAAGGTGAAGGTGATTTTGGGCTTTGCACGCTTAGCTCTGAAAACGCTGGACTGTGGTGCTTTTGTAAATAAAAAAATGGGCGCAGTTGGTGCAAAAAATAAAGAAAAACGCTGTTAGTGGACTTAGGCCCTTAATGAGGTCTAACACTTTTGATGTTTGAAAAGGTCTAGCTTATTAGACCTGAGAAATATACAAATAATCGTTAACTACTTATTGTTTGTGTAAGTACAACATGTATATACGTAGGTGTGTGAACAGTAAGCCTCCACACATGAAGTTTCAAGAATTTCTGGATGCATTTGTATGCAAGATTTTGCATACAACTTGAGACTTGACCAAAAGAAGGTTGGTATGTTTTATTTTCAACCCAAACTGAATGTGTGCCATTTGCTTCCTCCTTCTTGATGTTATGCATGTTACAAAGCCACCTGGTGGCCATTCTCTCATATTTGCACCTTGTTGTTTGAAATTACCTGGTATGGACTTAAAGCTACAGAGGAGTTTTTAACCTGGTCCTAATACTGCAACAAGATGTGTTATTCCTGCAGAGCTATGTGCAATGTCTGAAGCTGCAGGCGGGAGGTAGGTGTCAGTCAAATTGATAAACTGCATGCTACTAAAACAGCCTTTTATTAGCCGTTCCATTGCAGAGATTTCCAATGAGTGATACACTTAAATTTTAAAATAACACAGGATGAGGTTTTTGTAAGAAAACACTACTTACAGAGGGACAATAAGAAAAGAGGAGAGTTACAACTTTGTCCACAGGGGGCGCCAAAATCAAAACAGAATGTCCCTAACAGGAGCTTTAACTTTAAGTCAATGGTTACCTTTAAAGAAGGCAGTTTTTCCCACTAAGATTGGGTTGTTGCTCAACTAGTTTTGAACACAGCTTCTTCCATTTTTCACTTCTCAGATGTCTGTCTCAGTTTTTATCTCCTTCTCAGGCTCTGATGTCTCACCGGAGCACACACAGACTATCAGGGCATCCTAAGGAAATGTATTTAACGCTCTTGCATCTTTAAGTTTTCCTTCACTTCTACAAGCTGCAGTAACCGTCGGCTCAGATACCTCACGGCTCGCTTTCACTCTCAGTCGTTTGGGGAATGGATTGCAAACAACTCTACGCTGTGCTTTGTAATTCTCTGAGCTACATGTTTACCATCAGGAGGTGTGTCGTAAAAAGACATAAGGATGTCAGTTTCAGATTGTAAGACCTGAATGAATCAGCTTTGTACACATTCATTTGAGCTCAGCTGCAGATGGTTGATAGATATGTGAGGAAATAAACTTCCTTGTACAACAGACAATCTTTATGATAATGAAACAAAGAGTGTCGTTTTCTGTGCATTGAACTCTTCTTCTTATTTGGCAACATATAGCAGGAAACAGAGAAAATGGACGAGGGGGCCTCAGCAGTGATGTTGAGTTGTTTACAGTCATCGTATCATCCATCAGGCAACAGGTTCAGGCCTGGCATGAGTTCCCAGAGAGCACAGATGCTTAATGGCATGACAGGTTGTGTCCAGGCTCTCAGGCCCCGACCGAAACACTGCTGGCTGCTGGACGGAAACACCAGACAGCCTCAGGATGCCCAGAGCACTTTGCATTCAGGGCGACACTTCGCTGGGGCTGCTGGGTGGTAAACAGAAGTTTGAAGTGCAGAACGAGGATGGAGTAATATTTACGTTGAATCTGTGTTTTTCTTCTGAAGGCTTACACAAGAACTTTAAATTGCCCTGTGTTTACAATCATAATTTTCTCCTTTTCCTGAAACAAACAAAACTTTAAGAGATGTCACCACTCTGAGAATATTTTTGCACAAGTTTCTGAGATTTTGTGGATTGCAGCTGCAGGGAAATCTCTGCCATCACTATGATTGTTTCAAACATTTTACTCATGTTTGGTTTAGTGTCGATAAAACTATCATTGTACTACTTTTATTTTGCTGTATTTTTACAAGGCTGTGATTTATGAGTCAGTGATTGCTTGACAAAGACCGGATCTACTAGAGCAGGGGTGTCAAACTCATTCCAGTTCAGGGGCCACATACAGCCCGAGTTGATCTGAAGTGGGCCGGACCAGTAAAATCAGAACATAATAACCTATAAATAACGACTAGTACATTCTGAAAATGTTCTCATTTAATGAACTATCTTTCTTCTTCCATGATGAGTCTCATAGTGGGCCGAATATTTGACTCTTTAAGCCCTGAAACCTGCTGTGAACACACCAAACACAGGTTACCCACTCACCTGACACACAGAGTGTACTATTTACTGCAAAAGAACAGATAGATTATAATAATGAAGAAGGTAAAGTTGATTATTTTGCAGGGGTGTAGTGCTAGTGTTAGTAGTTAGTGCAGGGGTCCCCAAACTTTTTCCTGTGAGGGCCACATAACTTTTCCCTTCTCTGATGGGGGCCGGGGTCAGTTTGTAACAGAAAAAGTGTGACGATCGCAGGGGTGCCTAAACACAAAACATTTATTGTTTTCCAGAAAGCCACACATAACCAAATATTAATAACCCTTTCCAGGATCTTCACAGAAAAAAAAGTCAGGAAATAAAAAATAACACTATTAATGAAATAAATAATAACCAAATAACCCTCTCTGGGATCTTCACAGAAAAAAAGTCAGGAAATAAATAACACTATTTGTGAAATAAATAATAACCAAATAACCGTCTCTGGTAGGCTATTGTTCAGGGGGCCGGGCCAAATGTGGAGGCGGGCCGTATCCGGCCCGCGGGCCGTAGTTTGGGGACCACTGAGTTAGTGGATCATCTTATAGTGCTCTAAAAAGTCTTTATGAATCGACCCCCAGAGGACACATTTGAAGTATTAGTTACTTTTATTGAAAAATTGCAGTTAATGTCTTCTCTGTCATTTTTTCACTTTGCAAAGTCGTTCCATGGGCCTGATTTGAACCTCTGGCGGGCCAGTTTTGGCCCGCGGGCCGCACGTTTGACACCCCTGTACTAGAGGAAACCTTCATCAGCTGCAGTTTCTGGTGTTAGAACAAGCTAGTTGGGTTTCTTTGTTACATGGATACAAGTATTGTGGACTTTCTGAATGTAATGATTGCTTATTTTACAACAGCTAACATGGTGATACAAATAAAGGAGCGTAATCAGAATCTCTTCCTCTGTGTCACTATCCCAGTTCAAAATCTGTGATAAAGCTTCTTCAGCTGTAATCCTTCTGGAGCTCATTTTTGGTGTGTTTGTCAAAGAGATGACATGAGAACAGTGAAAAGGACAAGGGAGAGAAAGTTCCTCCTCTACACACACCTGGGTCTCTGGGTCCGAATGGCTATTCAAAGGCACTCCAAAAAAAAGTACATCAAAGAGACATGTTTATTTGATCTGAACAGCTAATTACCCACATTAAAGCGCCTGGGTCAAAATGACCCTTAACATCATCTTTGTATACACACTCTGCACAGACATTCCACTACACATCAAAGTGTCCAGATTTTACACACCAGTTCATGACCCTAGATGAGGAAAAGTCACAAAGTTTCATGAAGAAAAAGAAAAGATAACCAGTACTTTGGTCAACACAAAAACTGAAAAGGGTCAAATTGACCCTTAACCAGTCCCTCCAGGAAGTTGCGATTTTGCGATCGCAACTATCAACGCAAATTCAAATTCATTACCTCAATCTCAGCCCCTGTACGTCATCGGTTTTGTCATCAATTTGACTTCCTTGGAACATAAACGTAAGTCCTCACTTGATCGGCACTTTTCAACAGCAAAACACACAGGGAGAACGGGTGAAAAGAGGGGACAGCAGGCAGGACAAGTGACCATGACAACGTTGTTATTTATAGATTGAGGGGCTCAGTGTTAGCTTGGTCTCTACCTGCAGCAGGTGTGCTTTATGAACCAGCTCTCCTCACCTCCATGCATCTGTCTCATCTTCATTGATGATTTTTACCCCCCGGTGTGCGTTAGTGACAAAGACACAACCGGGGGACGTCTGTTTAATATTTGACGTTTGACGTTGTTGCCGTGGTTACCGTAAAAAGCTCTGCATCTACAGCTTGATTTAATTCAGTTTGGTGATACATCAGACACATTCAGTAAGTTTTGATCAACTCCTCGTCATCAAAGATGCAGATGCATTTCAGAGTGCTGTGAACTGACTGTGCATCAGTCACTGCTAGGTGCATTCAGGGACCGTCGTAAATGTGCAATACAGTCCTTTCATGGCATTTTACTGTGAATCAAGAGAATCAAAATACAGTCAGTGGCTACATCAAGAATGTTTTCTAAAAACAACTGTAATTTAGCGTATTTACTTACCCCTGAGATGTTATTGGGGGAAAAAATAAATAAAAAAAAACCCGCAATTTTTCAAAAAGCTGTCGCAAATTCAGGCTTTTTGGGCCGCAACAATCACAAAAAAATCCCGCGAAATCCTGGAGGGACTGCTTAACATAATATAAGGGTTAAGACAGCCTACAACTAGCATGCCTCCCTCCTAAGCTCCTTGTTAGCACACATTTGTGCAGGGAATGAAAAATGGAGGAGGAGTTGAGGGCTGAACAAGCTCCGGGCTCTGACTTCCGTTACAGACCGGATGGCGTTGTGGCGTAAAAAAAAGGACACTGAAAACTGAAACGGCTGGTTTCAGCACACATTTACAGAAAGGTGGAGAAATCAGAACAGGGGCAGAATGGAATTTTTTCATTTTTGGGGGGGTTTGTAGACATGCCAGGGACACATATTTCAGGTAGAGAACCATTAAAAAGTCCATCCATCCATCCATTATCTTGACCGCTTATCCTGTTAGGGGTCACGGGGGGCTGGGGCCTATCCCAGTTGGCTTCGGGCGGAAGGCAGGGTACACCCTGGACAGGTTGCCAACCTATCACAGGGCTAACACAGAGAGACAGACAACCATTCATGCACACACTCACACCTACGGGCAATTTAGAGTGATCAATCAACCTGAGCATGTTTTTGGATTGTGGGAGGAAGCCAGAGTACCCGGAGAGAACCCACGCATGCACGGGGAGAACATGCAAACTCCACACAGAAAGGCACCCGCCCGGCCGGGGATTCGAACGAGGAACTTTCTAGCTGTGAGGCAACAGCGCTACCCACTGCACCACCATGCAGCCCAATTTAAAAGTCAATTTTGCAAAATATGTGACCATTAAATACTGCAAGAAAAATGGTCCTACGTAGCTTGAATGCTAGGAATGTTTGAAATTGAGCCCTCTCTGCTTTTAAAGACTTCTTTTACCCTGAAAAAGCTGGATCAATACTCACTTAATAGCTGCTATTAATAAAAACCAACCACACACACTGTCGGCAGAGAACCGGCTGTTTATTCTGGGAAAGAGGGGGAATAATTTAAGACATAGGATCACTATCCATCAGCAAACAACATGTATGCGATGAGTATTTTATCTGGGTTTGTTCTGTTGTCAGAATCAGGGCGTTCGCAGAGAGCACTGAGGGCCTCGCTGCGCACCAGAGAAACTTCAGTGTCAGGGTGAAAGCTGAGATTCTGTTGGTCAATACTTGGAGACGACAGGGATAAATTGGGCCTCTCTCCGGGGATCCACAAAAGCCAAATTTGGCCTTTTGCCTCACTGTTTTTACTCGCCTCAGTCCCAGAACCACTTCTGAATGAGCTCCAGGAAAACCCAGAAAGAGAAAAACGAGAGCGTGTTTGTAGAACGCCAGGAGTATGAGACAAGGTGACGACCGACGTGACGTTCGGATAGCCGCCTGTGAGGATATTATTTTGGGTCAGATGAGCCTTCTCTGCCATATTGTCCGGTGAAGCGGGACAAGCCAGGCCACAAAGAGAGAGCATATGCCGGCCTTTCCCTCTGCTGCCGCCCCTGACATGTGTTACTTCCTCCTCACTCAGCCCACCTGCTTGGCAAAGCTTTTTAGTTTTCTATGAGTGCCAGCCTACAGCAACAGTATGCAGAGCGTGTCAGTCTGCAGAGACCGGAAGCAAGGTTAGACAGAAGTGAAGAGCAACTGGGTTCAAATGATGGACTATTAGATCTGAGAATGGCCCTGAAATAATAAAAATGGTTTATCACTTATTTATTTTTTAACATTATAAAATATTTAGATGTAAGGTTACTAGTTCTTAAAGATCATGATGACTCAGTACTAGTTTTTATGCTTGGCTCTATTCTTTTCCAGTAGATTGCGTCAGTCAGTCACCATGAAACATAACTCCTGGGGGCAAATGAACTAACTGAAGGACACCCACTAGAAGTGCTGGAAGTAATACTTCTGTATTTTTGAAGTATGGTTATTTGAGGCATTTGTAAATATTAAGTGTATTACCCTCAGGGGATCCTGGTCAGTTCAGAACCCTTGGTTGAGAAACCATCTGGAGAACCAGAACAGAGGTTAGGTGATAAACTGCTGCGTATGTGAGCTTGACCACAGTTTAGCTAATTTTGAGAAACACTGACCTAAACAATATTGTTGGTTGAAGTGTGAACGCGCTACTCAGCCACTTTTCAGCGCTTTACTTTACCGTCAGAAAGCCTGTTTGGTTTTTGCACTCTTCACGGACACGATCAGTTGTTAGGGTCTGCATCCAAAAAGAACAAGCTCTGATCTTTGGGATAGGAAGGAAGAAGTTAGTTGCACAACACACAGCTTCACTCACTTACTAGAGTTCCCTGGTGCTCAAGCACACCGCTGTTTAACCCACTTTCTTCAATTTTTAGAAGTTAAAGGTGACAAATCATGCAAAATCGACTTTTTAATGGTTCTCTACCTGAAATATGTGTCCCTGGCATGTCTACAAACCCCCCGAGAATGAAAGAAATCCATTCTGCCCCTGTTCTGATTTCTCCACCTTTCTGTAAATGTGTGCTGAAACGAGCCGTTTCAGTTTTCAGTGTTTTTCATACGTCACAACGCCATCCGGTCTGTAACAGGAAGTCAGAGCTCGGAGCTTGTTCAGCCCATAGACTGTATAAAATACAACTCAACCCCTCCTCTGTTTTTCATTCTCTGCACACGTGTGCTAACAAGGAGCTTAGGAGGGAGGCATGCTAGTTGTAGGCTGCCTTAATAAACACAAAGGGTCGGTTTTACTCCCCACGTCCGCAGATTTGAAGATCTAGTGGATGATTTTTATTTGTCATGGAAAAGTGCTAGCGCTAGTTAGCATAGCCACATAGCTACATGTCGTAGCTGTTTACCAAAACACATGTCGACATGCTGACAAATAAAACAACAAGAAACACTAAATCTGTGACCAATCGTTCAGAAAGGTCCTGCTGCCTTTCTGGCAGAGGTCGGTTTTACTCCCCACGTCTGCAGATTTGAAGATCTAGTGGATGATTTTTATTTATCATGGATAAGTGCTAGCGCTAGTTAGCATAGCCACATAGCTACATGTTGGTAGCTGTGTATCAAGACACACGTTGACATACTGATAAATAAAACAACAAGAAACACTAAATCTGTGACCAATGGTTCAGAAAGGTCCTGCTGCAGGCACCTCTCTCTGTCAGGATCAGATTCTGGATCAGATTGAGAGGGTTGAAGTAACGTGATCGTCTGCTTTTTCTTCTTCTTTGGGTACGGCAGGCTAGATGCAACAACGGCATATTGCTGCCCTCCTCAGGTCGATGAATCAAATCCTTAGATCAGTTCTCATATTCTTGTGTACACTCCTGTTCTGTGCAAGAACTCCAACAGACTCTTAACTTTCGCCCCGTAACGCGATCTGTGAGCATCCAACATCAACTTGCCGGAGAGCCGAGGCCACATCCACTTCCTGAGGGGGCGTGGTCAGAGAGAAAACAGCCTGTTCTGAGGAGGGCTGAAGAAGAGGGTTTTTCAGGCATGCCAAAATCTGATTTCAAAGTGTTTTTTTGGGCATAAACTTTAAAGACATGTTATGGGGACCTCTTAGACCAATATATATTGATGAAAAAAGCGTGATATGTCACCTTTAAATCAGAAAACCATAAAAGCTGAATTTTTCCAGTGCAAATACATGTAAATAAATTCCCTTTTAAAGTAAACAAATGCAATGCTTTTTAAAATGGGAATAATATATTTCAAGATTAACTTATAAGTAAAACTATGACATAAATCCGTCATGTACTCACGACATTGCTTCTGTGGCGTTAACAGTGTCAAACAGAAACCATGTGTTCACTTAAGCCTGATTTATACTTCTACGTCGAATCGACGACATAGCCTACGCCGTAGGTCTGCATAGTTCCTGTACCTACGCAAGTAGCCGACGCGCACCTCCTCCAAAATGTAACTATGCATCAAATCAACGCGGACCTCGAAGCCCAGTAATTGGTCCGCTCAGAAGCATTTTAATTCTGCATTTACAGCACTTCCAGGACACCCGCACATCAGCCCTGTATTTCATTTCTTCCAACTTCTCCCCTGTAATCATGTCTGTATGATAAACAGCAACATGTATCAGCTGTAGATTAACATAACACGCTCTGAATCGCTGTGGAAAAGTAAACAGAGATCGTAGCAGGACCAGAAACAGGCGACCGGCCTTCAGAGAGACCACACTGCCCTCAAGTGTTTCAGGGGAGTATTGCTTCACGACACGGACACATCGATGCAGAAGTATGTAGTACTCGTGTCTGCATCGGTCTCTGCTGCGTAGGGTTGACACAGAAGTATAAACCAGCCTTTAGTTGACTTCCTCAAAACAACGTCTACATGCATGACAAATTAACTTCAAAATAAAAGTAGTCTTATCAAAATAAAAGCCTA
Organism: Notolabrus celidotus; assembly: GCF_009762535.1. Classification (NCBI taxonomy): domain Eukaryota; kingdom Metazoa; phylum Chordata; class Actinopteri; order Labriformes; family Labridae; genus Notolabrus; species Notolabrus celidotus. The sequence continues at coordinate 4,863,909 of NC_048291.1, forward strand.
AACAATATTGTGCCAGGAAGGTAACACAACCTGTATCTAAAGTCACAGTAAGAACGTCTTGACATCTAAAACATAGAACTGCATGGTAAATGGACTTGTTCTTAAATAGCGCTTTTCTAGTCTGTCTGACCACTCAAAGCGCTTTTCCATTACTCGTCACATTCACCCATTCACTCACTGATGGTAGAGGCTGCTATGTAGTTAGCTAATCTCATTCATTCACATTCACACACCTCTGAACAACAGAGGGAGCAATTCAGTGTCTTGCTCAAGGACACTTCGAGCTGGGATCGAACCGCCAACCTTCCGATTGATAGACAACCAACTCTACCCACTGAGCCACAGCCGCCCCCTTGAACACATTGACCCCCACTGGTGACCTTATTCAGCAGATTTTAGGAAGCCTGAACTTATATCATAGTATGAGTGTATGTTTTAAAAACCATCAGAAGTCTACAGATTAAGTGTTTTTCTGACACAAAGCCTCAGATAAATTATAGACCGGTCTTAATCTGCTTAGGCTTTGTGTTACTCACGCATTTCTACAAAATGAGAGACTCTTTAACTTTGGGTAAGACGGTTGGATAAGGAGCAGCATTAACTGTGGGTCAGTGTGTCGTAGTATCATGTGACCCACCTACGCCGACGCCAAACAGCTGTTCCTGTTATCTCCTACAGCAAACACACGAACCTGAGACCCGCCTGACATGTAATTATCTCATGCTTTACAGTCCTATCTGTTTGCCTTATCGATTATCCATCGATCGAGGAAAGCCAACTCTATATGCGGTTGATCACAAGCAGGGGATTCATGGACATTTATTATGGTATGGCGATCGATTGGGGTCACGCAGACCTGCCTCCACCGTCAGCCGCAGAGAAACAAATACAGCCTTGCTGACAAATCTCTCAGTGCAGCCCTGACAGGCTCATAAAACCCCACTGATGTCCTCCTGCCTGAGAGAGGGGATTCATATTTGGAGGGATTCATCCACAGGGGAGGGAATTAAGATTAATGGCTTCCTGTGCTCTGCTACAGTTTGCAATTGTCTTTGTTAGGGGGATTGTTTGCAGCCAGGCAATGATATATATATGCAAATGTGACCTGGAAGTGCATTAACAGGTGGTCTCAAAGTGATCTGCACAGTCTCAGGTAAGAGAGGAAATCAGAGCACAGGGTGGAACGCGATAATGTTTAAAATTAAGGCAAAGGGTTTTAAAAAAGCGAGGTATGATTGCTTTTTATCAGTGATTTATCGTGCAGATCAGGAGAAGTATTTCTGGTCCTTGAACTCCAGGGGGGGCTCACGTCCTGACCCAAACAGGAGAATGGAGCCAGAATAGCTTCAGGCAGTTTGTAGGGAGTTTGAGAAAAGCAGGGGCAGACATGAGTCACCTGCAGACAGCCCTGCACTGGTCTGTTACAGCCGACACTGTCTCAGTGCTGCTCCATGTCCTCGATACCAGCCTGACCTTTCAGAGAAATTCAACTTTAGACATTCAACAGCCTCAAGAAAACAAAGCTGGGTCCTTTTTCTGAAGAGAGGCGACTTAAATAAGCAGTCAAGATGACATTCTGTTTGAGTAATGACCAATGACAGACCAGAGAGAAGTGGCTGTGAAAGAGACTATCTGGTGAATGTTGTACTATCATGTCAGGAGGATTCTGGTTTTTTGATGGTAGCTTGACTCGTATTAGTATTAGCAGCCTTTAGTGGCCTTGTTGAGGACATGATGTTCAACAATGGTTTGTATGTAGAGTCCTTTGATTTCTAGTCTCTCTTCTTTAAAGAGACAAAACAGGAAACACCAACAGCTGAAGAGTTCCTCACACACAGATATGGAATGTGTGTGTTTGTGGGTTATCAGTCATAGGCTTTCACATGTGTTCAATTACTACTTCTTAGAGTGTGGATCCACTGCCCGCCTCCCTGTTCAAGTATTCTGGGATCCCCTCTCTCTGCCTGTCTCTTACTTTAATTCTACCTGTCCCATTAAAGTTACTAACCATAGACCTTTCTGGAGTCCCTGAGCTCCCTTGTCTCGTAGCTTCCTCTGCCGTAGACGTCCTGCTGCTGTGGACGTTCCAGACTCCAGCTGCTACAACTACTACTATCCATCTCACCACTATCATCCCTCTCTCCAACCCGGTCTCAGCAGATGTGTGTCTAACATGAGTCTGGTCCTGCTGGAGGTTTCTGCCTGTTAAAGGAAGTTTGTCCTTGCCGCAGTTACTTGCTGTATGCAGCTGTTGCATGTTCCACTGATAACTTGGTTCATTGACTAAACTCCTTAATTGAAATAATGAAATTAAGTAAAAAACAAAACAATTAAGTGACTTGAAAATGGAGAAGGTGGTTGGTTTTCTGACTGATGGAGAACTGTTAAAAATGTTACCCAGAGGTAAACATTGAGACTCATCTAGGCTGATTAAGAGTTTGGTGTAATGCCTAGCAGACACAAGGAACCAAAGGTGGAATGTTAACATTAACTATCATCTCTCTCTCTCTTATTCTCCTCTATCCCTCTTTCCAACTCCAACACGGTCTCAGCAGATGTGTGTCTAACATGAGTCTGGTCCTGCTGGAGGTTTCTGCCTGTTAAAGGAAGGTTTTCCTTGCCACTGTAACTTGCTAAATGCTGCAAAGTGCTCTGCACATGCTGGATAGTGAACACTACTTTCTCATTCACTATCGGGCAGATTTGGACTTTATTCTTTAATTCTAACAGTTTGGTGTAAAAAAAAAAAAAAAAAACTATCATTTACATTTTGTCCAGGTTCTCTGCCTTTATCTCTAAAAAAATTGTTGTAGTTGGTGTAGTTTTTGTCCTGCTTGTGGATGACTGACGATTCTCCCTCTCTCTCTTATTCTCCTCTATCCCTCTCTCCAACTTGGTCTCAGCAGATGTGTGTCCTACATTAGTCTGGTCCTGCTGGAGGTTTCTGCCTGTTAAAGGAAGTTTGTCCTTGCCAATGTAGCTTGCTAAATGCTGCAAAGTGCTCTGCTCATGCTGGACAGTGAACACTACTTTCTCATAAACTATCAGGCAGATTTGGACTTTATTCTTTAATAAAGGGTTGGTGTATAAAAAAAGCATATAATTTACATTTTGTCCAGGTTATCTGCCTTTATCTCTAAAAAAAAAAATACACAGTTGGTGTAGTTTTTGTCCTGCTTGTGGATGATTGAACGATTCTCCCTCTCTTTCTTAATCTCCTCTATCCCTCTCTCCAACTTGGTCTCAGCAGATGTCTGTCTAACCTGAGTCTGGTCCTGCTGGAGGTTTCTGCCTGTTAAAGGAAGTTGGTCCTTGCCGCTGTAACTTGCTAAATGCCGCAAAGTGCTTTGCTCATGTTGGACAGTGAACACTACTTTCTCATAAACTATCGGGCAGATTTGGACTTTATTCTTTAATTCTAACATTTTGGTGTAAAAAAACAAACCTATAATTTACATTTTGTCCAGGTTCTCTGCCTTTTTCTCTAAAAAAAATGTACACAGTTGGTGTAGTTTTTGTCCTGCTTGTGGGTGACTGAACGATTCTCCCTCTCTCTCTTCATCTCCCTGTATCCCTCTCTCCAACTCGGTCTCAGCAGATGTCTGTCTAACATGAGTCTGGTCCTGTTGGAGGTTTCTGCCTGTTAAAGGAAGTTGGTCCTTGCTGCTGTAACTTGCTAAATGCTGCAAAGTGCTCTGCTCATGCTGGTTAGTGATCACTACTTTCTCATTAACTATCGGGCAGATTTGGACTTTATTCTTTAATTCTAACAGTTTGGTGTAAAAAAAAAAAAAAAAGCCTATAATTTACATTTTGTCCAGGTTCTTTGCCTCTATCTCTAAAAAAAATGTACACAGTTGGTGTAGTTTTTGTCCTGCTTGTGGATGACTGAACGATTCTCCCTGTCTCTCCAACTCAGCAGTTGTGTGTCTAACATGAGTCTGGTCCTGTTGGAGGTTTCTGCCAGTTAAAGGAAGTTTGTCCTTGCAACTGTAACTTGCTAAATGCTGCAATGTGCTCTGCTCATGGTGGATTAAGATGAGATCAGACCGAGTCTTGTCTGTAAGATGGGACTGGATCTTATCCTGTCTTGATGTTGGGTCTTTGTTAATAGAACATAGAGTACGGTCTAGACCAGGAAAACAGTCCAACGTGAAAAGTGAAAGAAACAAGAAGTAATCCCAAACAGGTCTTTGAATGCAAGAGCAACTAACGATCTGCTCTCTACACCAACTCCATTCTCACTTCTGACGAACGAAACTCTGTTGCTAAAAGCTAGCTACTTCAGAAGCCTTGAAAAGTGGACCATCGCTATATAGGTTATATAATCTTTAAATTACAGCCAAAGTATCCAAGATTGTTGCATCTGAGGATTGCCCAGTAAAATACCAGGGGGGTTTTCCTGTCAAAGTCAAACGATCATGTATTTCACATGCTGGATAGCAACCAAAGCAGCCTGTATTTTAGACTCTTAAAATGAAAGCTTGACTTTTTGCTTTGCTTCTTCTCTTTAGTGACAAGACCAAACTCCTGTTACCTCATTTGAGGGAACTGTTCCTTTATTCCTCTCAAACAAGTAGAACAAAATTGCCTATGCAGTTATTACAAGGTGTGCAACAGGAGGCAGTTTCATATCAAGAGTTTATGTTTCGCAGATGTCGACCTCAAGTTTTCACTTCCACATAACGACGCAACTTCATCCCTCTATCGCAGAACACTGAAAATCCTGATGGTCACTGAAATGTTGCAATTAAGTGCAAAGTGAGTTTTACTAACCCACATAAAAAGAACGTGAGGTTTCATCCTATAATGAGTGATGGAATTCTGTTCACCTGCACCCTCAACAACTTCTTCTGTGAGCAACAAATCTCTTCTGCGCTCAGTTTTCTCAACTTTACGAGCTCCTAATTAACATCAAACTGCAGCTGGAGAGCCACCAGTGTGAGGTACTTGGCTTCTGTCCTGCAGTCATGAAGCCAAGTGGATTATTGATCCTTGAATCATTACACTATAGAAACAAAAGGAAGAAGGAGAAAGTGTGTCTCCTTGTTTGTTAATTATCTCTTTCTTAATAGGCGTAATTCAGGGTTTAAACAGCAGGTGAAAGGACACGTCTCCATGAACAGATATCAAACTGAGGCATGCAAATACAGAACATTCAACTATGACATATAATGCAAGGTTTGAGTGGATACTGATAGTGATACATAACTCTTTATCTAAATGATTGGTAAAATATATTTTTGATTTCTGCATTTTACGGTTCTTCTTCTTCCAGAATTTACTCCAATAAGATGTCTGCAGCCTGATATAGTGCAAAAAATGATCCAAACTTTGCTGCCCATTGGCCTTCGGGCTGATTTTACTGGTTCACACAATTCAGTTCAAGGTGACTTATCTTCCTTGTCGTACAAACAGAGCAGCTAAACCATGATTGTTAAGTCTGGAGGTAAAAGATGTCAAATAGTTTTTATTTTTCCTAGTGTGTCTAACACTAGCAGAGTTAGCACCACCAGCCTTCAGCCCTCCTTGCAGGTTAACATCCACATGTCTGTGCTGGTTCCTTATTGCTCTGGTTGAGTGGTTATATCCCAGTTTTACCAGTTGCAGCCTACATACAACTTTATCTCCATTTACTAGATTAAGATACTGACAAACCACGCCACACTGCAAGATAACATCCGTCATCTGTGCCTGTTTACAGAAGTGGAACATTACAGTGTTATGGTAGTAGCCATTAACTGGAGCTACAGCCCCATCTAGTGGAGGGAGGCTGCACTACAGGCTAGACACAATATTTGACCAGCATGTTCCAGCCTACAATGATAAAAATATGAATGACTCATTTAATAAAATAATAATTTTAGTGCTTACTGGCGAGGTTGATGGCATTAGATTTTTTAGTCCACTTAGCGCTCACATCCTTAGTTCAAGCTACTTCAGTAAAAAGGGAGGAGTTAACTCTAAAGCATTACAGAGCCAAGGTTTGAAAAGAGGAAAATATAACCTTTTATACATTCGAGCAAACATGCTAGTGCTGACAAAATAAACCAGGAGTGACAATAATGATAATTTTAAGATAATGAAATAAGGGCACAGATTTAGCCTATTGGTTTAATTTGCGCGCCCATGTAGTGGGTGGCCCAGGTTCAAATCCAGCCTGCAGCCTCTTTCCCACATGTAATTCCCCCACTCTGTCCCAGTGTCCTACACCATCCATTCCCCTCTTCCTCTGTCAATAAAAAGGTGTAAAAAAACAAAAAATATTTAAAAAGAAAGAAAAAGAAATGATTATTTGCTAAAGAAAAAAAAAAAAAAGAGCACAGTTTTAAGTGTTTGCTGAATGTTTTTGTTGATTGTTACTGTTCTGTTTTTTTTGTTTTGAGCACTTTGAATGGTGCTTTTAAATTAACTTCCATCCATCCATTTTCTTCCGCTTATCCGGGGTCGGGTTGCGGGGGTAGCAGTCCAAGCAAATTAACCCAGACAACCCTCTCCCTGGCGACACTTTCCAGCTCCTCCTGGGGAATCCCGAGGCGTTCCCAGACCAGGCGGGAGATTTAATCCCTCCACCGCGTTCTGGGTCTACCCCGGGGCCTTCTCCCAGTTGGACGTGCCCGGAACACCTCTAAAGGGAGGCGTCCGGGAGGCATCCTTATCAGATGCCCGAACCACCTCAGCTGACTCCTTTCGACGCGGAGGAGCAGCGGCTCTACTCCGAGCTCCCTCCGGATGTCCGAGCTCCTGACCCTATCTCTAAGGCCGAGCCCAGACACCCTTCCCAGGAAACTCATTTCAGCCGCTTGTATCCGCGATCTTATCCTTTTGGTCATGACCCACAGCTCATGACCATAGGTGAGGGTTGGAACGTAGACCGCCTGGTAAATCGAAAGCTTTACCTTCCGGCTCAGCTCCCTCTTCACCACAATGGTCCGATACAACGTCCGCATCACTGCTGATGCCGCACCAATCCGCCTGTGGATCTCACGCTCCATTTTACCCCCACTCGCGAACAAGACCCTGAGATACTTAAACTCCCCCACTTGGAGCAAAGTCTCACTCCCCACCGAGAGAGAGCAATCCACCGTTTTCCGGCAGAGAACCATGGCCTCAGACTTGGAGGTGCTAACTCTCATCCCGGCCGCTTCGCACTCAGCTGCAAACCGCCCCAATGCCCGCTGGAGGTCCCCGCTCGAGGAAGCCAACAGAACCACATCGTCTGCAAAAAGCAGAGATGAGATTCCAATTAACAATTTAAATTAACTTGCCTTACCTTACCTTGCAATCATACCGTGTGTTTAATAAGCTCACAGTCGCAGGCGGTAGTGCTTCTTTACGTTGGTAAAACAGAGGGAAGAGGAAGAGGAAGAAGAAGCAGCAGCAGCAGAAGAGTCAGTAACCAGCTAGCTAGTCTTTACTGTAGTTTGTAGCTACTACTGCAGCGCAAATAATGTCGGAGGAGATGTCAGATGAAAGCGAGGTACTCAAGTTTGGATCAACCAGGTCTTCACTAAACTTAAATGCTCGTAACTGAATATAGGTCTGCGTCTATCAAACTGTGACTTTAATACGATTTCAACCTCCGTTAATGACTGTTAGCTTTAAAACATCTTGGAAAAGGTAATTAGTAGGATGTACAAAGCAAAGTCTCAGAAAGTGCTTGGCATATTGAACTGTGTGTTTTTTTTCATTGCTTTAAACAGGTAAGGGGCAGGGGAGAAAAATGGCGTCCTTAGTCAATACCCCCAGTGTTCAATTAGAGATTGTCTGTAAGTAAATTAGTGACAGTGACCTGATTGTTTTTCTGTTTTTAATTTTTTGTATCCGGCTTTTATCAGCATTGGATTTTGGTGCGGGCATTGCATTGATACCCATGCCCAAAAATAGTTTCCATGCCAGTTTGGGAGTTTTAAAAAGACAGGATGCTTGAGGACAATGTGTAACGCAGAAGAAGAAGGGATGTTTTTGCTCAAATAGAAGTTTCTGTAACAAAGCTGGCGATGCAGATGCAACGTAACTTTGAACAACATTAAAAATGGATGATGACATGTAAGTAAGTCAGCTGCATTGTAAGTCAAGTTTATGAAGTCTTGCCTTTTCCTTAATTTATCTGACAGGGTTGTTTATTTTCCATATTTTGTAGAAACACCATAATAATATTGTTGCTGTGAATACACCTACCTTCTTATTTAAGCCTAGCCAAGCTCTCAAAGGTCTCAAACGAGGAAGCCCATGCTGAAGTGTTATAAACTGCAATACATTGAGAATCTGCTTGAGGCTGGCTGCAGAAACACAGGAAACTACATACACATGAATGGGAAAAAGACGATCTTTGCAGCATTAATAAACATGCTTACAGCCTGGTTCAAAAAAGGCTTGGCTCTACGTAGCTAATCTCTCTTTCGGCACACTGTACCGGGGGTGAATTTTTTCTAACGTGACGGTTCAGAAGATATTAAGATTACGAGTTTTTGCCCAAATAAGGACATGACTGACGTGAGATCTGGTTGGGAACACATAGCTATTGGCTAGGAGGCTCAAACTCCGCCCCTTTATGTCACACTCTGCCTGGTTGAGTTCTGCATTTCCAATATGGCTGCCGCCGTTGATTGGCTTCAAAACAGCTCTCAGGACAGGAACAGATGGGTGACATCACGGATACTACATGCATATTTTATACAGTCTATGAGCCTAGCGTACATGTCTGATGATATGAGAAATATCATGACAGACAAGCTTCAGACTTGTTGGACATTATTCAGCTGTGTTGTGTTGAGTCTAACAGAAAGCACTTTACAAGTCTCATGCGTACGGTGCATACACTGCATGGCAAAAGAGTGTTATGGGATTAAACGTCTCCTTCAACAACTACAGTCATCAATCGGCCGATGTGACAGGTCCAACTTGTCTCGTGTCAGGATGCCGTCAACATTTTGGAATCGAGCTGAAATAGTTTTCTCCTTTTCAGAGGTCCAGCACAGAACTTGAGTGATGAGGCATCTCTGGCTCACATTCAGGGTTTGTGACTGTGAGCAAATACAATTAACTGGAGGAAGACGTCCACTTTTTATACCTACTGGATATGAATGTCAAATTGGGCCAGGGTTCAAAAGAATCTTGAATTCCCTTAAATAAATGTGTTGCATATGAGTACTGTTTAGAAAAGTACGCACAAACATGTATCCATCCTGTCGCTTCAGACACATACAAAGCTTCTTTCTCAGAGAGATAACAGGCAGGAAACGACGAGCCCTGACTCTGCCTGTCCCAGAGAGCATTTCAAGGACAAACCTGTTGATGTGAGCTGCAGCAAGACTGACAAGATACAGAGCGGAGCGAGAGACGCCAGAAACACCAGAGAATGAGTTGACAAATGAAAGGGGGTCTCTGGGAAGAGTGAGGAGGGATGATGCATCACGCTGCCGGGGTGGAGAGAAAAAAAAAGAGGCTGTAGTATGTTGAGAGTTGTAAGGCGGCCGGCGCTCCAACAGCAGAGGGAGGGAAATAAACGGGAGGGAGGGAGGGAGGGAAAGCGAGAGGGAGGGAGTGAGGGAGAATGAGAGGATAAATCCTTACTACATAATGATTAGAGCTCACAAGCCCTTCCTGTGACACCGAGTGGAGGAATCAGGATTACAGCTGGTCAGAGGATCCAGAGTGAGAGCTCTGCTGATGAAGGAAGGAGGGGCACAGGTAGGAAAAGAGGAAAACAGGACAACAAGTGCTGTTAACTGAAGAAAACAACAAACAAGGTGTGTTCCAAAGGGAGGACGGGGGCAGATCTGAGAACCAGACATTTTTAGAAGATACTAACTCCAGCGGCTGACTCGCATCTGTCCCACCATCTGTCGCCCGGCCGCTGATACCCTCGTCCCGGGCAGCTGGATCACTTCTTCAGTCTTAATTTCATGGAGCGGCCACAAGAGCGCGGCTCAAATCAGAAGAGGGCGAAGACGGGAGCCTGGGAGAGGAAGACAAGGGTCACCCTGCAGAAGCTGTGATTGATGGGACTCGCAGCGTGGACGGGTGTCTTGGGGAAAGATGGAGTACTCGCGTGTCTTTCTGAGTGTCACGGCGGCGGCGGCAAACTGAAGAGCGGGATGTTTTCGGGGATTTGTTTTCCTCACTGATATATTACACACTGTAAGTTTCTGGCAGCTTTTTTTTTTCTGAAGTCTCATTCTCCAAGCCAAGAGAGGATTTATCGTTTTTCCCCTCCCAGAGGTGAGCAGCTGCTGAAGACCTTAAAAAGACTTCACGCGCAAAAAAAAATATGCACACTCACAGGCTTCACCTCAAAGCATTCTGGGACGTCTTACCTGAAAACCCTCTTCAGTTGGAGCCGTCTCAACTTCAACTCTAACGTGGAACATTTAGCCGAGAGCACACGAGCAAGTGCAGGCAGCCACGGTTTGATTATTTGTTTTCTTTACGCTCTTCTTCTCCTCCTCTGGCACCTGCTCTCTTCTATCTCCCTCCATCACTCCATCCATCCTCCTCCCCCTCCTCTTTTTTTTTTTTACACCGGCGAGTGATAATGTGACCTTCTGCCAAAGTGCTGGAAACCATGCCACAGTCGCAGCGGGCTCCTCTGTTGCTGCCACTGAAATAGACTCAAACAAGTGCAGGGGAGAGGAAGAGGAAGGGAGGAGGGAGAGGAACGAAAAAGGAGAGGAGAGGAGAGGAAAAAAAAAAAAAAAGAAGACGAGGGCCAAAAGAGGAAAGGAAGAGAAAGAAGAGAAAGGGGGGGAAAACAAAGAAGGGGGAAACAGGAACAGGACAGCTGAAGCTGCGGACACGGGATGAGTGGTGACGAGCCAGGGCTGGATGTGGATTGCCGACACAGGTAACGGATCACCTTCATCTGTCACTGAGATGTTTCATCAATCCACATAATCACATTTATCCTCCTTTATCTCAGAATGCATCCCAAAATGTTCTCTTTAACTTGTGTGAAGAAGTCTGAGAATGCTTTCTGCTTCTTCTTTTGGTGTGTTTTAGTTTTAAAGTGCCTCTTCTTCCTCCCTCTGCTCTCCTCTAACTGTCAATATAGAGGAATTATCAGAGCGCAGAGGATCCGATCAAAAGCAGCATCCTTGTTAGAGGGGGGATCAGACGGCTCGCTGTGTTTGGGTTTGTAGGTGTGTGCGTGGTGGCTGTAACTGTTGCTTTAACTCAGCGAGCTGCCGGTGGGATTAAACAGAGCGGATCGATGCGTCATTGTAAATAGTTAGAGCAGCTGAGAGGGGCTTTGATACCTGCCCACCGGACCCGGGATGCCAATGCTTCTGCTTCTGCCTCTGCCTCCTCTGCCTCTGCTGCTGCTGCTGCTGCTGCTACTGCATGGGAAATTGAACATGCCGCTGAAGAGTGACTTTCCAGGATGAGAGAGAATGAGAGGTTCCTGTAATTATTGAAGGATCCGTTCGGCCCTCCTGTGGCTTGAATACAGAGCAGTTCTTCTTTTTTTGCACAGAGAATGAGAGATGAATTGGTAAACTGAAAGCTCAGTTCTGTCTGAGCAGAGCTAAAAGTGACTGGCAGGTTAGAGGAGATGAAGGACATTGAAGGAAAAATCTGCACGACCTTCCAAGGGGAGTTGTTTTTGCATTTCTAAACTTGGTCTTCTTTCACATTCTTTAGGGTCTAACTTACTGAAATACACGCAAGTTTTGCTCATGTGGATGGCTTTATCCAGCGGCGATTGAAATAGCTGTAACGGCTGCAGGGGAGCCTAAACCTTGAGGCAGACTTAGACTGTCAATACCACATAGAGTGTCCCAATAAAGACCCTTTTGTCAAGGTTTTTTTTTTTTTTTGTCATTTATCCAGATATAACTGTTTATTTGCTTTCTATGAAGCCACCAGACTCTGAAAGCAAACACAGTTATTTGACCTCCATGAAGACGGGAGTTGTGGGTCTACTTGAACGATTGTTGAATGTATAAACTGCGTTAAGAATACACACTAAAACATTGTAGATTAATACCAAAGACATTGGAACTATGAAGGAACATATATGGAATTATTTAATGAACAAAAAAGTGTTAAACAAAGCAGAATATGTTTTATATTTTAGATTCTGTAAAGTAGCCCCCTTTTTCCTTCATGACAGCTTTGCACACTCTTGGTATTCTCTCAGTCTGCTTCATGAAGTGGTCTCCTGGACTGGTTTCTAATGAACATGAGCCTTGTCAAGAGTTCATTTGTAGAATGAGTTGCCTTCTTAATGTGTTTGAGACCATCAGTTGTGTTGTTCAGAGGTAAAGTTAGCGCACAATGGATAGCCCTGTAATCCAGATTATGGCAAAACCAGATTATTACCCAGTTTGGTAACACTTTATATTAACTACACACTTTTAAGCATTAGTTAAGCATTAATTAATACTTAACTCATCATCTGTAAAGCATTGTTCATACATTAATACTCATTTATATATATCATGTACAAACACAGTTATAAATGTTTTATTATTCATGAATATGACTCTCTATAATGTGTTAACTAACTCTTTGTTCATACTTTATAAATGATGGATTCACCAATTACAAATGAGCTATTATGGTCATTATAAAGCAGTTATAAACACATTTACAGGTTATGATTCTAACATTTAGTAAGGGTTAGTGAACACCTTATTACATGGCAAATTCTGATTAATCAAGGTAGTCACAAAGGACTTATAAGCTGCTTGTTCATGGTTTTGTGAGCTGATCTAAAGTGAGGAGTTTTTATGCTTTACAAATAATTCATTAATGAGATTTAAGACCAGCAGCACCTTAAAACACAGAAGTCACAGATATTGATTCAACAGAATAAGGAAACAGGCACAACACATGGACTTAAACTTGTGTTTATTAAAAGGAAACAACCTCTGTATAAAACCGCGTTTATCAAAATAACTCTTCATATGAACTTAAAATACTCTGCAACTGAAAAAGAAAATCTCTCAAACTTAGAGTGCTCACAGTGGAAAAACTCAAATAAAATATGACATATCAAATATATAAAAAGACAGTAACATTTAAATGCTGGCTGTATAAAACCATTTGTAAACACAAGTTGAAATGCAGCTGAAAAACTGAACAATAACTTGGATTCTGTGCTTTAAGGTGCTGCTGGTCTTAAATCTCATTAATGAATGCTTTGTTAAGGATAAAAAGTCCTCACTTTAGATCAGCTCACAAAACCATGAACAAGCAGCTTATAAGTCCTTTGTGACTACCTTGATTAATCATAATTTGCTATGTAATAAGGTGTTCACTAACCCTTACTAAATGTTAGAATCATAACCTGTAAATGTGTTTATAACTGGTTTATAATGACCATAATAGCTCATTTGTATTTGGTTAATCCATAATTTATAAAGTATGAACAAAGAGTTAGTTAACACATTATAGAGAGTCATATTCATGAATAATAAAACATTTATAACTGTGTTTGTACAAGATATATAAATGGGTATTAATGTATGAACAATGCTTTACAGATGATGAGTTAAGCATTAATTAAGCATTAATTAAAAGTGTGTAGTTAATATAAAGTGTTACCCATAGTTTTGATGTCTTCAGTATTAATCTACAATGTTGAAAATAATTAAAATACATAAAAACCATTGAATGAGAAGGTGTGTTCAAACTTTTGACTGGTATTGTAGATGTCTAAAGTTCTTGATCGCTCACGTATTTGTGGTCTGGGACGGTTTTAATTTGCGCCCTCAGGCCTCTGTTGACTCTGGTTGTGCCAGCAGGTGGCAGCAAAAAGGGCTACACTCCTTAAATAAAGCATGTAAAGCATGGCATCCAGTGTTGCTGTCAGTCCCGCTTCATTGTGAGTGAGTTGTTAAACTTGTGGCAAAAAGTTTGAGGCTGGGGTTGTTGACACAAAGCAGATAGAAAACTCAGTGAAGTGGTTGTTTGAGAGGAAATCCCAGCAGGAGAAGCTGGGAGTTAAAGAGCTTAGACCTGATCAGTGACACGTCAGAATTAAAAGGCATTCCAACAACACAGAGATAAATTACACTCAGTTGTTCTCAAGAATCTGGTTTCCTGATCAGGCTTGTGGTATGTGGCGATGCTAATGCTTTGTTTAGCTTCTCCTGCCTCCTTTTTGCAAACATCAGGATCAGACCCAGCATGGACTCTGATTATAACTGATGAAAGAAGGTCTCAGCAGAAGCTACGAGGGCCCACGTGGAAAATGCTCATGTCCATTTATAGATAAATGCCTTTGATTTCCTTCAGATGAGTACACTTGTGTAATATCTAATGTGTATATTTGGATTGTGTTATTACCCATCTGCAGAAAAATGCATCAGCTGCTACTGGTTGGACCTAAAATGTGTGCACATTTTTATGTAAATAAAATCCCCATCCTGAAATGTCTCCAGATAGAAAAACAAATAGTCAACAGACTGAGAAAATATTGACCAGAAAATCCAATTTCCTGCAAAACAAAATTTCACTTTCAGCCTTTTACCATGAGGCCACTACAGCCAGTTTGTGGCAGAAGAAATCAACTGCTGCAACTCCAAAAATGTTAAACTTTTGCAATTATTTTTAGTCATTTACACCCAAAAGTTAGGTTTTAAAAATGGTTGAAAAATAAACAAGTCCCTGAAACTCCCCTTTAAGTTAACCCAGAGTAACAACCCCACACAAAGGCAATACATCAACTGATAACAGCAACCACGAGCAGCAGAGCGGAGAAAGAACAGCGTCGTATTTCATATCAACACCTCCACAACATCAGCCTACAACATCAGCAGCAAAGCGTAATAACGTGCCGAAGCAGCTGCTTATCAGCGACGTGTTTCCTCATTACACGGCGCCAAGAATCCATCTGAACACGGGAGGAAGTCATCCGTAACACTCGACTGTATCTGACTCAATGACTGTCTCTTTATCTCAGAGCACCGCTTAGATTATTCCGTCACCGGCCGCAAATGCCTCTCGCAGCGAAACCTGTTGGGTGGAGGAATGAGAGTGAAATTGAGGTCACATGACAGGAGAAGGCGCAGGTTTATGTGTTGATTGGTTTAAATCAGAGGCGACAGGGGTTGCAGTGAGACAAGGGATCCACTGGGACCAGTCCTACAGCTCAGATTGGAATCCCATCAAGAGCGGAGCCTGAATATAACGGGTCAGCTTGCCCTTAGAATATAATACATTTTTGCCTTTGAGCACATGGAGCTTATTCTATCTGTGCAGAATACAGCTGTTTTAATTATTTAATTTTCACCTCATGTAAAAATAATGTACTCACCAAATCTACAGAAATTGATACCATCCACCTCTTGAGCAGTCACTCCAAAGATATGGATTGGAACCAACAAAGGAGTCATGACTGAATCTGGAGGTCATGAGATTATTCACTAGAAAAAGAAAGGAGGTATCAAAACAAACTTTTGGAGCAGATATGCTGGGGGTTTTTTAGGTGCAATAATGGATCATTTTATTTTGTCCGGCTCTTGAAATCTACTGAAATGAACTGATTAAAGAAGCTTTAATCTACTCAAACAAACAGCTTTGCTTATAAAGGGCCCAAAGCTAAATCCATTGGAAACCCAGTGGAAGCCAAACTTACAGCTTCTCATCACAGGTTGATCAAAACTTAGGTTTAAGTTAAAGAAGCGCAATCATTCTCTGTCTTTCTGTCACCCAGATTTGATATTTACAAGTCACCAAAACCAGTTGGAAAAAAAACAGCAACACTGTCACTGATGAGTTGCTTGCACTGATCACGTTCTTAGTGAGCACTGTGCTGCTGCTGTTGTTGTTGTTTGCATTGACAAATGCACCTGTCAAAACTGACACCCCATTTCATGCTGCACCAGAGTTATAGTGATATATTAGAGCAATACATCCTTAACCCTCCTGTTATGTCGGGGGTCGAACTGACCCTTTTTAAAGTTCAAAAATCTAAATAAAAAAAAAAAAAAGGTTAGAAGTATTTTAAAAAGACACACTGCAAAAACTCAAAATCTTACCAAGTGAAATTGTCTCATTTTTAGTCTAAATGTCTTCTCCACTAACATTTGAGCAAGATAGAGGGACTTGTTTTAAGACATCTTTAATATCTTGTTAAGTCAAACAATCTTGAGATGATCTTGTTTTGAGTTTTAATTTAGAAGAAACAAGGTTTATTTTACATGTCAGACATTTTTCAAGCTGATGTCTTATTTGTAGAAGATGGATAATCTTGATTTAAGACAAACCCTTTACTTGATTTAAGTAAATGCATTTTATTGGAGAATCTATCAGAAAACAACTCCATAAAAGAAAGAAAGAAAGAAAGAAAGAAAGAAAGAAAGAAAGAAAGAAAGAAAGAAAGAAAGAAAAGTTGTTTTTTTTAAGGGTGGGTTTCAGTTTTCAGGCACTGTTTCTTCTAAACCAGATCAAAATATACATCCTCAAACTACATGCATACAATGAAACACCTCCTTTTGAGCATAGCTGGCTTATCCTAAAGAACAACATGACTGAATATTAGTATATCCAGCTCACTATGAGAAGACATTAAATCTCAAAATGCTCAAATTAAACTTTGTAATCTCATTTCAAGCACAAGATGGTCTTAAACCTAGAGAAGTGCCGCTATAATACAACTCAAATTAAGGTGAATATATCTCAAATGAAGAAGTTGACATGAAATGTATTAGTGCACAAATCTTTTTTTGAGTGAAAAAATATTAATTGTTAGAATTCCTGTCGTATTCTGAGACACTAAGCTTTAAAATACTGGAAAAATGTTGCTTAAAATAAGTTTTCCCTGCTAATTTTAAGATCACAGTTTTCTAAATATTACATCTTATTTAAAGAAATCTTATCAAGCAAATTTTCACTTGTTCTATTGGCAGATTTTTTTGCTTATTTCAAGGTTAAAGTACCTTGAAATAAGTTTTTTTACCCTTGTTTTTGGAGGGGCATTTTTTCCAGTGCAAGCTGGCAGCCATTGGGACAGTGAGGGACAAGTGGATAGATCAACTTCCACTACTCTATAACCCAGGCCCTAAAAGGTTAAAAGTATTGTTAAAAGACAAACTGCAAAAACTCAAAATCTTACCAAGTGAAATTGTCTCATTTTTAGTCTAAATGTCTTCTCCACTAACATTTGAGCAAGATAGAGGGACTTGTTTTAAGACATCTTTAATATCTTGTTAAGTCAAACAATCTTGAGATGATCTTGTTTTGAGTTTTAATTTAGAAGAAACAAGTTTTATTTAACATTTCAGACATTTTTCAAGCTGAGGTCTTATTTGTAGAAAATGGATAATCTTGATTTAAGACAAACCCTTTACTTGATTTAAGTAAATGACTTTTATTGGAGAATCTATCAGAAAACAGCTCCATTGATAAAAGAAAGAAAGAAAGAAAAGTTGTTTTTTTAAGGGTGGGTTTCAGTTTTCAGGCACTTTTTCTTCTAAACCAGATAAAAATAGACATCTTCAAACTACATGCATACAATGAAACACCTCCTTTTGAGCATAGCTGGCTTATCCTAAAAGACAACATGCCTGAATGTTAGTATATCCAGCTCACTAGGAGAAGACATTAAATCTCAAAATGCTCAAATTAAACTTTGTAATCTCATTTCAAGCACAAGATGGTCTTAAACCTAGAGAAGTGCCGCTATAATACAACTCAAATTAAGGTGAATCTATCTCAAATGAAGAGGTTGACATGAAATGTATTAGTGCACAAATCTTTTTTTGAGTGAAAAAATATTAATTGTTAGAATTCCTGGCTTAATCTGAGACACTAAGCTTTAAAATACTGGAAAAATTTTGCTTAAAAGAAGTTTTCCATGCTAATTTTAAGATCAGAGTTTTCTAAATATTACATCTTATTTAAAGAAATCTTATCAAGCAAATTTTCACTTGTTCTATTGGCAGATTTTTTTGCTTATTTCAAGGTTAAAGTACCTTGAAATGAGTTTTTTTTCCCTTGTTTTTGGAGGGGCATTTTTTCCAGTGCAAGCTGGTAGCCATTGGGACAGTGAGGGACAAGTGGATAGATCAACTTCCACTACTCTATAACCCAGGCCCTAATGTCATAGTGGATGAAAGGCTAGAGGCATTCAGGGGTTCCTTCCATTTTAGGCAATATACACCTTACAAACCAGCTAAATGCAGCTTAAAAATATGGGCAGCATATGACAGAAGAGGTGTCGAGTGTTAATTTCTCAACATCGCTTCATAAAATAAAAATGTAAAATGAAATAAACAAAAATCTATGTCATGTAAAATGATTGTATTTATATTTAGGGCTTTCCAATGTGCATTAAAAAAAGTGTTAACATGAAATTTTATGAAAATTGAGTGAGTTATCCTCATTGAACCATGATCTGTGAGAGTTAAAGACTAATATTGAGACTAAATATTGGCTTAAATGGTTAGTAATGGAGTTAATAATGAGATTTAAAAAAAAAAATTAACGGGATTTTTTTCTGGTTTTGACACTTTTGGATAATTAAATAAGCCCCGGGTCATATTGACCCAGGGGCATTATTGCTGCTCCTGAGAAACAAACATAACAGGAGGGTTAAGATGTCATATTATTCAAAAGCTAACCTGTTGTATGTTGCTCTCTGTATCCAGTACTGTTATCTTGTGATGTTGATTTTGTTGAGTTCCCACATTATTTTGTGATCTCCTGAGGTCAGCTGCTTTGAGCTGCGCGCCACCACGCTGTGCTTCACACACGCTTCAAGTGAGACAGTGTATGGGGCTGTGGCACTGATAGAAAACAGCACACACACTCACTATGAATCCAAGCCGTTTAAGTCCATGCAATACCTGCTTATGATCCAAGGGTCACAAGTTTCATGTGTTGTAGAGTTTGACAAAGAGTTCTTCTTCTTCTTGTCCCCACATCTTGAGTTGATTTCAACAACCCACAGATTGGAAATAGTATTAGAGGTCAATTAGTCTTTAAATTGAGACTCTAAGTCATAACGACGGTCATTTATTCCACTTGTTTGGTTGTAAAACAAATGTAGCACTGGTCAGGGTCATAAAATCTCTCTTATTGGTTTAAATTTGGCCGAAAATCAACCGCTCTGCAGGCGCTGGTTTCACTCTGTGCTGATAAAATATGTTTCACCTCCACATGCTCCACCTGAGGATGCATGAGAGTGCAGAATGAGACAGTGTGAACGGTGCGGCACCAGTTAGGCAGGTGAAAAATGGCTGTTCATTATGTTATGCCAACCATATCTAGCTTCGGTAATTGGATGTACTGGTATGCATGTGTGGAGTAAACGTATGTGCATGCACACAAATGAGTGTGTGTGTGTGTGTGTGTGTGTGTGTGTGTGTGAGAGACAGGAGGAGAGGATTCTCTGCCCATCATTCACACACAACTACACAACACATGTACAACACTGATGGAAGAATGTGAACTGGACACCAGGCTGAGGGACGAGCCTGATCAATAACACAGCTGATATCTCCTCTGATTAAGCAGATTTATTTTGGATCAAGCAGATGCTCTACTAATCCCCCCACCCACTCCTACGCAATCCTTCACACACAAACAACACATTCTCCCTCACACACACACACACACACACACGCTTGTTTTTCCATCCATGTGAGGATCCTGAAATCGATCAAATCTCCTCACTATGAAGGTTGGCCAGTTGTTTACTTACAACGGTGTTTGTCCAAGAACAAAGTAGAAAGACTTTACACATTTATTTCATAGGAGAGGATATCTTTTTAATAAGAACACACACAAGACGTTCTAAGGTCTTCGACACAGACTGTAAAAATAACGGATGTAGTATCCATGACGTCACCCATTTCTTTCTGAAGTGCTGCTTTGAGGCCATATTGCTGCTGTCGAGAATACATTTGGATGAAAATATTATGCATTTGTATTTGTGTGTTTTTTCCCATTGTTTAAAAATAACTATAAATATGGCCAAAAACCATATATATTAGTAGAAATTATCATACTTAAAATTTGTATGGTTCATCACTTTCATGCTGAACTTAAATTGTACAGATTCCAGCATTATGAGCCATTTTAAAATATGCTTAGAAATTACACCTAAATTAGTTTAAATACCCTTGTAGGCACTTTAGGTGCAGAGGGCTAATGCATGTTATCAGTTACAGTTGGTTAAGCAGGATTACAAATGTTTTGAATAGATAGTGAACAAGCCTCTCAAACAGCCCTGAACAGCTGCGATCAGTTGTAGCATTACATCCACAGGACATGTTTCGTGCAGGAGGAGGCGTTGCTAATCGTACTTATATTTAGGAACAAGGCTCCTGCCCTACATCCCTCCGCGTCTACCGTGTCTCCCGTGTGTCCGTCCATCTTTTTCTCCTTTTAGATCACAAGCCAAAACTGAAACTGCTTAACTCTAGCGTGCAGGCTGAGGTGATTTGTTCTAAGTCCTCGTTTGCTGATCTGCTGTCTGATATTATGCTTTGTCAGAGATATGATCCATTTTTAATCAATGTAATGCTCTGTTACAACAGGGGTCTCCCTCAAATCGCCCTGTGACTTACAGAGGACTCTTTTTATTCAATTCAAAGTGTTTTATATACAGAAAATACATTAAAGTGAGAATATAATATGTATTAGATGTTAACTGAATAACCTGAAAGAGTTCAGAGTGATACTTTAAT
The DNA here is from genome assembly GCF_009762535.1 of Notolabrus celidotus. Classification (NCBI taxonomy): domain Eukaryota; kingdom Metazoa; phylum Chordata; class Actinopteri; order Labriformes; family Labridae; genus Notolabrus; species Notolabrus celidotus. The sequence continues at coordinate 4,884,551 of NC_048291.1, forward strand.
GATCATCGATTCAGAAAAAACAACCTCTTGATTTTGAAGTGTGAACATCCATGAGTATATAAATGAAGCAATCTTGCTGTGGAGCATAATCCATCCATCCATCCATTCATTATCTTGACCGCTTATCCCGTTAGGGGTCACGGGGGGCTGAAGCCTATCACAGCTGGCTTCGGGCGGAAGGCAGGGTACACCCTGGACAGGTTGCCAACCCATCACAGGGCTAACACAGAGAGACGGACAACCATTCATGCACACACTCACACCTACGGGCAGTTTAGAGTGATCAATCAACCTGAGCATGTTTTTGGATTGTGGGAGGAAGCCGGAGTACCCGGAGAGAACCCAAGCATGCACGGGGAGAACATGCAAACTCCACACAGAAAGGCACCCGCCCGGCCGGGGATTCGAACAAGGAACCTTCTAGCTGTGAGGCAACAGCGCTGTGGAGCAAAATGTTTTCTATAAATGAAAAAAGTTTTCAACAACATTTTTTTGGCAATTCCCATACACAAAGTAGCTTCCAAGGAAGATGACAAGGCAACACAAGAAAGTGTATGAGGAACCTAAAGATGTTCCACATGTGGTAGATTATGATGTTGCATAACAGTTAAAGTACAAATGAAAGCATTAGAAGTGGTGTATGAGGCAGTTCCTAAGGTAGTGTGAGAGGTGTAGTGTACAAAGTAGAATATGAGGCAGCATACAAGGTGGCAAACAAGGTGGCATATAAGGTTGCATACAAGGTGGTGCAATGAATGGCGTAAAGGATGATGCACAAGGTGGTACTCAAGATGGTGCACATGGTGCTGCTGAAAAAACATCTAAAAAAACCTTAAAGTTGTACAAAACCGAGCTGCCAGATTGGCTCTTAACTGTTCTTTTCATACTAATGTGCTTGAGATGCATAAAAGATTTTATTGGCTAACTGTGGAGGCTAAATTAAAATCAGCCAATCAGACTTGTTTCCTTATTTCTAATAAATCACCCTGTTCCCCACATGCTGGGCAGCTGGTGTAGTTTCTAGTTCCTGTGGTCCTAATTGGTCCTAATTAAGAAGGGTGTGAATCACAGTGCATTGCATTAAATTGATAGAGGTACAAACAGCTGATAAGTTAAGAGCAGCATGAAGTAATCATTGGTTCAGATATATGAGCAAGGAGCAGCAGTTTCATTTAGAGATCTTTAACAAATGAAGAACTGAAAGACATCGTTCTGCCAAAACCCACCATCAGGATGATTAATCTATTTTCAGGCTTCTTTAGGAAATTGAGGGGCCCACTCCGCCGCGGCACGTGAGTCTAGAGCGCCTTTGCGTGTATTTGTAGCCTTTCGAGCGGGTTAGAAATGACCTCTGGGTTTTATATCTCAGGGTAAACGTCTGCTTTGTCAGCCGTCCAGCTCTTCCACGAACACTTAGAAGCGATCTGCTTAATCAACTGTTAAAAAATCAGACCTCACGCAATCATCACCGTCACTGCAGCCACACAGAGGAGACGAGGAGGAGGAGGAGGAAGAGTATGCCAGGACACAGGACAGACAGAAGGAGGGAAAGGAGGGATAGTGGGAACTGGGCAAAGAGATTAGACAACAACAACAACAAAAAGCTGCCATGCTCGCACAGACGACTGTTTCAGATGGATGTTGCGCTGATTGACGGCCAGTCACAAGCATGCAGGGCTGTAAAACATTTACTGCAGGGGGAGTGGCGGCGCTTGCAGGATATCTGAGCAATTTATCCAAGGTCATGGGAGAGGAGTTGTAAATTTCACCCTGAATCAGGCAATGCTGCATCTCCATGTGATCCCTTTTTTTCCCCAAGCCAATTTATGGACACCTGACAGGGCCACTTTTCAGGTTGGAGCACAGATCCATGTCGTGATAGTGCATGTGCACGAGTCCTCGGGGTGCTCTCTGACTATGCAAGCTATCTGATGAGATCTTAAACTTGGGGCAGAAGAACTCTGACAGGATGTGTTGCTCTCTCTTTCTCACTCTCTCTATCTCTCTCTCTCTCATTCTCCTTCTCTCTGAGTTTATGGCTGCGCTCACGGGCACAACAGAGACTAGAGGCCCATTTATATTCATGGCGCAGCGTCGCTTGCACCTCGCCTTACGTCCTGTCCCTGTTGAGAAGGAAAACTGACACGCCGTGGGCAAGGGGTGGGGGGGGCTGTCTCTCCTCTCTTGTCATTCTTCTCCCTCTTGTGGATACTGACACTAACCTGTGCATGTGCGGCAGGCATACGTTGGTGCATGTGCAATTTGTAATACGGGAAATTGATTAGCGTAATTGCTTTCCATTCCAAAAGCTGCATGTGTGCCGCTTAATTTTTCACAATTAGCCCTGAGCGGTGACACAGTGGGGAGCGTCCTCATGAAAAATGATGATAACCTTACATACGAAGCCTGCAACGTGAGCTCTGTTGAGGAGACGTCACAGTGTCCACACAGAAGGAGCTGTTTGACTTTGCGTGATGAATCTAAAGAAATCAGGGAGGACACCTTGCACGACAGTCTAACTACAAGTGACACGGGGCGTCCTGGTGGCTCTGTTGGTTGCAGTGATGCTTGAGGAAAACAAGCATCACTTGAAAATAATACTCAATATCAAAAAAGGCAACTTTGTGCAAAATCCATGGAAATACACACACTGAATAAGAAGCCAGATTTTCCATTTGAAAAATCCTCTGGACAAAAAGTTGTAGCTGCTCTCATCAATTAAGACATGTTAGTAATTGCACAAATGTTGACTTAAATGGTGAAACTCTGGTCATTTCATCAGACATAACCATTCCTCATTTCTCACACACTGTACACTACCGTTCAAAAGTTTGGGGTCACCCAGACAATTTTGTGTTTTCCATGAAAACTCACACTTTTATTGATCAAATGAGTTGAAAAATGAATAGAAAATATAGTCAAGACATTGAGAATCCATCCATCCATCCATCTTCTTCCGCTTATCCGGGTCCGGGTCGCGGGGGCAGCAGTCTCAGCAGGGAAGCCCAGACACTCCTCTCCCCGGCCACTTCCACCAGCTCTTCTGGGAGGATACCGAGGCGCTCCCAGGCCAGCTGAGAGACATAGTCTCGCCAGCGTGTCCTGGGCCTTCCCCGTGGCCTCCTCCCAGTCGGACATGCCCGAAACACCTCCCCAGGGAGACGCCCGGGAGGCATCCTAACCAGATGCCCGAACCACCTCATCTGGCTCCTCTCGATCCGGAGGAGCAGCGGCTCTACTTTGAGCCTCTCCTGGATGTCTGAGCTCCTGGCCCTATCTCTAAGGCTGAGCCCAGACACCCTGCGGAGAAAGCTCATTTCGGCCGCTTGTATTCGCGATCTCGTTCTTTCGGTCACTACCCACAGCTCGTGACCATAGGTGAGGGTCGGAACGTAGATTGACCGGTAAATTGAGAGCTTTGCCTTCTGGCTCAGCTCTCTCTTCACCACGACAGACCGGTACAGCGCCCGCATCACTGCAGACGCCGCCCCGATCCGTCTGTCAATCTCCCGCTCCCTTTTCCCCTCACTCGTGAACAAGACCCCGAGATACTTGAACTCCTCCGCCTGGGGCAAAGGACATTGAGAATGTTAGATATAATGATTTTTAGTTGAAATAATAATTTTGTCCTTCAAACTTTGCTTTCATCAAAGAATGCTCCCTTTGCAGAAATTACAGCATTGCAGACCTTTGGCATTCTCGCTGTTAATTTGTTGAGGGAATCTAAAGAAATTTCACCCCACGCTTCCTGAAGCACCTCCCACAAGTTGGATTGGCTTGATGGGCACGTCTTGCGTACCATACGGTCAAGCTGCTCCCACAACAGCTCAATGGGGTTGAGATCTGGTGACTGCGCTGTCCACTCTTGCATAATTTGGAAGTGTGCTTTGGTTCATTGTCCTGTTGTAGGAGGAAATTGGCTCCAATCAAGCACTGTCCACAGGGTATGGCATGGCATTGCAAAATTGAGTGATAGCCTTCATTATTCAAAATCCCTTTTATCTTTTACAAATCTCCCACTTTACCTGCACCAAAGCAGCCCCAGACCATCACATTACCTCCACCATGCTTAACAGATGGCGTCAGGCACTCTTCCAGCATCTTTTCACTTGTTCTGCTTCTCACAAATCTTCTTCTGTGTGATCCAAACACCTGAAACTTCGATTCGTCTGTCCATAACACTTTTTTCCAATCTTCCTCTGTCCAACGTCTGTGTTCTTTTGCCCATATTAATCTTTTCCTTTTATTGGCCAGTCTCAGATATGGCTTTTTCTTTGCCACTCTGCCTAGAAGGCCAGCATCCTGGAGTCTCCTCTTCACTGTAGACGTTCACACTGGCGTTTTGCGGGTACCATTTAATGAAGCTGCCAGTTCAGGACCTGTGAGGCGTCTATTTCTCAAACTAGAGACTCTACTGTACTTGTCTTCTTGTTCAGTTGTGCACCGGGGCCTCCCACTTCTCTTTCTACTCTGGTTAGAGCCTGTTTTTGCTGTTCTCTGAAGGGAGTAGTCCACATCGTTGTAGGAAATGTTCAGTTTCTTGGAGATTTCTCGCATGGAATATCCTTCATTTCTAAGAACAAGAATAGACTGTTGAGTTTCATATGAAAGTTCTCTTTTTCTGGCCATTCTGAGAGTATAATCAAACCCACAAATGTGATGCTCCAGATACTCAACTAGCTCAAAGAAAGGCCAGTTTTATAGCTTCTCAAACCAGCAAAACCCTTTTCAGCTGTGCTAACGTAACTGCACAAGGGTTTTCAAGATGTTTCTAATCATCCATTAGCTTTCTAACGCGATTAGCAAACACAATGTACCATTAGAACACTGGAGTGATGGTTGCTGGAAATGGGCCTCTATACACCTATGTAGATATTCCATTAAAAAACAGATGTTTGCAGCTAGAATAGTCATTTACCACATTAACAATGTAAGGGTGTATTTCTGATTAATTTAATGTTACCTTCATTGAAAAAAACAGTGCTTTTCTTTCAAAAATAAGGACATTTCTAAGTGACCCCAAACTTTTGAACGGTAGTGTATCTCATACATATCCTCCCCTCTTTCTCCCGTATAGCCTCTTGTCACTCTCTGTTGACACCTCACAAATTCAGCCAAAATGCTCAGCAGAGCTATGATGCTCTATTAACAGACAACAACCTTTGGCACCAAGACCACCGGTTCCAGGAGCTGCATAAACACCCTGTCCAGAAATGAGGAATTGTTTTCACTTTCTGTTGCGGGAAAGATCAATACATCATCTACAGAGAAAAATATAAAAGTCACAGTTGTTTATGACATGCTCTGATTGCTTTCTGTGCAGCGGTTTTACATCTTTGAGATGCAATTAGAGGGATTGGGGCTGTATGTAGCTCTCTTTTTACAGTTTCACAACCTGCCAGTTATTCAACCAGTAAAACCAGCTGAAACAATGTACAGTAGTGTGTTTCATGGAAATGTATTTTCCTCAATATTTCCATCATGATTCCCAGATAAGTATATGGCAGTGTTCATTTTGTTACCAAAATTATGACGGTAAATGTTCGTCAACGACTCGTTTCTTCATGAGGAAAACAATAATGTCAACCAAATATTTTTAGATATCGTTGACAAGACGATGACGAGAAGAAAACATCAGTGGGGGATCGTTGGACATTAAGAATCCATGTTTCCCCCCGCTGTGCATCTAATCTTTAAAGGTGACATATCATGCAAAATGGACTTTTTAATGGTTCTCTACCTGAAATATGTGTTACTGTCTACGAACCCCCCGAGAATTAAAAAAATCCTTTCTGCCCCTGTTCTGATTTCTACACCTTTCTGTAAATGTGTGTGAAACGAGCCGTTTCAGACTTCCGTGTTTTTGTTACGTAACAACAATATCCGGTCTGTCACGGAGTCAGAGCTCGGAGCTTGTTCAGCCCATAGACTGTATAAAATAATACTGAATCCCCCCTCCGTTTTTCATTACCTGCACAAATGTGTGCTAACAAGGAGCTTAGGAGGGAGGCATGCTAGTTGTAGGCTGTCTTAATAAACACAAAGGTCGGTTTTACTCCCCACGTCTGCAGATTTGAAGATCTAGTGGGTGATTTTTATTTGTCATGGAAAAGTGCTAGCGCTAATTAGCATAGCCACAAAGCTACATGTTCGTAGCTGTAGCTGTAGCTGTGTACCAAGACACACGTCGACACACTGACAAATAAAACAACAAGAAACACTAAATCTGTGACCAATCCTTCAGAAAGGTCCCGCTGCCTTTCTGGTAGAGGTCGGTTTTACTCCCCACGTCTGCAGATTTGAAGATCTAGTGGACGATTTTCATTTATCATGGATAAGTGCTAGCGCTAGTTAGCATAGCCACATAGCTACATGTTCGTAGCTGTGTACCAAGACACACGTCGAGATACTGATAAATAAAACAACAAGAAACACTAAATCTGTGACCAATCGTTCAGAAAGGTCCTGCTACAGGCGCCTCTCTGTCAGGATCAGATTCTGGATCAGATTCAGAGGGTTGAAGTAACGTGATCTCTGAGCAGCCGTGTATATTCAGCCAATATGTAAACATTAGATCAACGTGCCGGAGAGCTGAGGCACATCCACTTCCTGAGGGGGCGTGGTCAGAGGGAAAACAGAGTGTTCTGAAGAGGACTGAAGAAGAGGGCTTTTCAGGCATGCCAAAATCTGATTTCAAAGTGTTTTTTTGAGCATAAATTTTAAAGACATGTTTTGGGGACCTCTTAGACCAATATATATTGATGAAAAAAGCGTGATATGTCACCTGTAAAGATAAAAGTGATGACTTCCTGTGACAGACTGAGTTATTATCTGAGGGGCGCAGTGTTCGCTTGGTCTCTACCTGCAGCAGGTCTGCTGTATGAACCAGCCCCCCCGCCTCCTCTCTTGCAAGCACTCCCTCTGGTGCTGGGTTAACTCGTCCACTTTTATGAAGATGTTTCATGCCTGTTTTAATGAATCGCTTTTAACCTTTTCAATTGTGTCCTGGTACGGGTCAACAAATCTAAAAAAACAAAAATAGACTGCAGGCCATAGTTAAGATATGCAGCAGGGTTGCGGGCACACCCCTGCCTGACATGTCAAGCCTCCACCGAGCCAGGACCCTCAGCAAGGCCTGGTCCGTCGTGGCTGACCCGTACCGTCCTCTTTTTCTTGAATTTCGCCGGCTTCCCTCAGGCCGAAGATTCAGAATGCCGAATAGCAGGACGAATAAGAAGAGGAGCTCTTTTGTACCGACAGCAGCTAGTCTGCTTAACAATGCTGCATAACTGTTGTTTCCATGTTGTTACTGTTGTTGTCGTTTTGAATGTTTTGATGTTGGTGTGACTTGTACTGTTTTGTTTGTGTCACCGCTGACTGAAAGACAAAAGGCCCCCCGGGGATAATAAAGAAAACCTTGAACCTTGAACCTTATTGTAGATAGATCTTACATTCCCCATAACGGTGGGTGGAAGGACCCACCGTTAGCTTGCACCTAAATACCAGCACGTCATCCTTGCCCGCTTCTCCTCAGCTAGCAGGGAACATCTGGCCTAGCATCGTTTAGCATCGACATGCTACGGGCTGCTAACAGCTGATCTCGTATGTAAACAATGCAACCATGGTTACACAGGATCTCCAGACACACACAGGAACAAAATGAGTAAAAACATTAGACACATTAGAAGTCATGACAGGCTCCAAATACAACTAGAGAACTAAACAGATATGAAAGAAGAACAACGAAGAGAGAGCTGCTGCAACAAGCAGCCACTCGAGCGGCGCTAAGCAATGGGGGGAAAAAAATGCATTTATCATCACTGAGTATGCTGCATAACTGTACAGTTTAATTTGTGCAGGTTTACTCTCTACTTTCAAAAGACAGCTAAAGACCCAGCTCTTTAGGAAGCACTATGCACTTAGCTAGACTGTTCTCCACTGTTGTCCCCAGTGGCAGATCATGTCTTCCAGCTACAATTGACTCGCACTGTCCTGCTCTACTCTGGGAATCAGTGTTCAGCTCTTGAGTGACCCAGCACTTGGTACTTTGGTCATTATTGTGGTGATGTTAATTGTTGATGATGATAATGGAAGGTCTTAAATTGTTTGGTTGCTTCATTGTAGATTTTCCTCCCTTACTTCTGTGCATTGCCTTTACACTGCTTGGCAGTACCTGCACCCAAATTGACTTGAAGCACTTTGTTACTCGTACTGATCTTGTTTCCTCTTGTCTAGATCTTTGCTTGTGTTGTTCTTGTTCTCGTATGTACGTCGCTTTGGATAAAAGCGTCTGCTACATGACATTGTAACATTGTAACATAGATGAGTTTAATATGAATAAGTTGGCTCTGTTTTGTTGTCCTGTTACCTTCTGCCACAGTTACCATCTTAAAGTCCTGTTGTAGTCGACCTGGATCACAGATATGTGGCCTCCGATCCTCTGACTCCAACCTCCTCACTCCCATTACTAAATCCAAGCACCGTACCTTGGGGGACTGTACCTTGGGGGACCGGGCCTTTGCCATAGCCGCCCCCACCCTCTGGAACTCTCTCCCCCCACACATCCGTGCTTCTGACTCACTTCATTCATTTAAGAAACAGTTAAAAACTTACCTTTTCAAACAGGCATTCCCCACACATTAATTATTCCACCTCTTCCCTTGTCGTCTGCTTGTCTTATATGTCTTTATTGTATTTATTTATTGTCTCTCTTGTAAAGCGTCTTTGAGTTCTTGAAAAGCGCTATATAAAACTTAGGTATTATTGTTATTACATGTAGCTTACATCCATAATTGATGAGTATTTCTGATCTAAACGCTCTTTTAAACGGTCGGGAGTCCGTATATGATGTTTTATTTTGATATTGGCAGATGTTGCATGCAATCCCCGTGCCTGACTTCCTGTCCAGGTTGTTCATTTCTGTGCATGGTGACACCAAGCGAGCCGGATGCTCCACTGGTGGTGAAGCTTTCAGCAGAGTGTCTGCCCTGCTGGCTGCAGTATAGGTCAAAAATGGGGGGAGCAGTGAAACTTTAAAAAATAAATACACGTCGTATGAATGTTTCTCCCATCCGTATGCTGTGGTGATATGTAGTTAGTATTTGACTGTTTTTTGTCCAAGGCCTCTTTTTCCTGAAAAGTTTCTTTTTCATTAGTTAGTAGAGTTTAAAAAACGGGGTTTTACTTCCTGGTTTCCTTTGATTCACAGCCGCCGTAGAGTGAAACTTTAAAGGACACACAGCGTCTTGTGACGCTACACTGTGGGGCGGAGCTTATTACTGTGGCTTCACAGGCTCTGGCTGCACAATGGCGGCGCCCAGGAGCGGGATTTTTTGGCTTCAGAACCGTACAACGGGAAGAGGCGGAGCAAAGCTGTCCATTTTTTATTTACAGTCTATAGGTGACACATGCTGGGCGTGGGCTCTGTCCAAAATAGACTTGAAGCATATCTGAGACGCGGGGGCGCGCTCCCAAGACAGAGCTGAGGCGTGCCGCGGCGTGCCCTGTGGACCCTAGATCATTGACTAGAATGGGAGAACGTATCGGCTGCACAGTGAGCAGCCCAGCCACACATCCTGTGGACCCGAGGCTTAAGCATCAGAAGAATTTTGCGACACAACTTTCCACCAACTTCGCCCTTGAGTTGAAATAATGAAATTTGCTTGGATATGATACCCAGTGTGAATTTGCACATTTACTCATCTCTGCACTGATTATGAATGTTGACAAAGCCACGTCAAAAAAATCTGATCTGAGCAAACCATGAGTGACACATTTGCCTTCAATAAACCTGCTGAAGTTTGGTTTCTAAATAACACACTGCAAGGTCAAAATTGATTTGTACAGTCGGTTTGACTTAATACATGCCCGCTTTAAACGCATTAGCAGCAGAGACAGAGGAAGAAAACATTGCAATTTAAAGCAGTATAGGAAAACACAATCACACACACACACACACACACGCGCAGGATAGATTAAAAGCAAAGTGGTATGCTCATGTGTGGATTAGAGTATGTGTACATGTGTGTGTATGTCAGAGATCAGCTGAATGTGTGGGCAGCAACCGAGTCAGCAGGGAGAGCAGGCTAGTGACAGCTGGACCGGTGGCAGGGTGGAGAGGGGGGTGGTCTGGTTTCTGCACGGGCAACCATGGTTTCAGCTTAAACAGGGTCTTACACTGATCCCTGCTCCACATACAGACACACATGAGGCCGAGCGTGGAGGCCGCCAAACACTGATTTTTTTTTTTTTTTTACCCTTGATGTCACCTGTCACTGCGGTTTAAAGCCAGGTCGACCTGCAGGTCAGAGTAGTAATAGTAATGCCAGGAGGCTGTGTCCAGACCAGTAAGCCTCAGGTAAGCATCCATCCATGTGGTATAGCAAAATGGATTACACTCGCAACGTCATTGTAATCTGCCGCCTCCCTAAGATTATTACCCTCCAAACACTTGCACATACAATCTGTTCGATCTCACCGCACTGCTGGATGACAACGCCAACACCGTCTGATTAAGTGTTGCGCTCGCCGTAAATGTGATAAAGCAAACAGGAGAGGAATATATCAAACATCTGCTCAATGACAGGCGAGGACGGTGTCCTTGGAGGGGAAAAAAAAAAAACCTGCTGTCCTGTATCTGAATCTCTGAGTGGCGTTGATTCCACTTTCTTTGATTGTTGTAACATAAAAAAAAGACTGTCGCCATGTCGTGTGATCAAGGTTATCCTACACATACTGCTCTAGGAGCTGATGGGATTTCAATGACAGAGCCGTAATAAAGCAGCACAACTACATCACTCTCCATCTGCTGTGGCATTTAAAACCTGCTGATCGTAGTGCTTCCGATTCTATAGAGTCGGAAAATCCAACTGCTCAGTTCAGCTCCACTTCACTCCTGAATATTCAAATCCTTTAATGCATAGAGACAGACACCAGACAAAGCATGAACACCCTTCAAGTGATTCCTCTTGCAGTATATGAAAATGTACAAGGAATTCTAGCCCCCTCTTCACGTACACCTCCTCCCCCTGCAGTCCTTATTCAGAGACAGTAAAGATCTGATTTATTGGGATTTCACCTGCACAGGTTTTCATCCTGCTGCAGATCAATCACTTGTTGTGTACAGTTAATGTATGGGTGTACATGTATTAAATATGTCTACTGGGGGTCTGTGATGGAAACCAATCTCTGACTGAATCTTGAAATACCTCTGTCCCCAGGGGTTACAACAAACATATAAATCACATAAAAGCCTCTCTTGTGGTATCACTTTTGGTGCACCGCCACCAGGACACCAACGAAAAATCCTATACTGTTTAAAATGACAGCGTGATGCCGCCATTTATCACATGACCGTGAAACTGGAAAATACCATAAAGAATGCAGTTGTAAATCTACTGACAGTTTTAGAGGTGGTCAGTGAGGGAACTCTCTCTGCCAAGATGGTCAAGGGTCAGACCCTACAGGAGTCAAGAATCCTGTACCTGACTGTCACAACACAGACCAATCAAAGCAATGTAACCACATTTGACAGTTTGTATCACGTCCTACAGTAAAATACTGTCATACCTTACTCTTAGCTTCCAAGATAACATTTCATGAGCATGTTTTTTTATTAGCACTGGACTATAGTGAATACTTAATTCTGATTGGTCAAAACCCCATAACATGACAAAAGCCTGATCAGACTTCTTATCAAATTAATCTGCAGAAAGGAATCAGGCTCATTTCACCTAGTGTCCGTCTCAGGCTGGTCTTGAGAGCCAGAATTGTGTATAGTTGCAGGATGGGGCTGAACTTTCCCAATCAATGGTAACGGCCAAATTCCACCACATTCGTATATATAGTCCATCACCAGATCTGATTTACATTTTAGGCATTAGGGATTAATATTCAACACTCAAGATGTATTGGGAGAAGGGAGGGAGGGGTCATGGGACTTGTTTTTTTTGGGGGGGGGGGGTTGTCAATTACCTGACTGACAAATGTGACCTCTTTAAATATATTGGCAGCATCCTATCCTTGCAAGATGACACTGATTTGATCGGGGCTCTTTTGAGACGAAGAAAAAGGGTCTTTCAAAACTGTGACCTCCAGGCCAGGACCAAAACTAAAACCCAGGTCTTCAAGGCAGTAGTTCTGTCCACTCTACTTTAACGGACAAATTCCACCAGGTCTTTGTCCAGTCCCACTCCGATCCGTCACAGCACAAGATCTGATAGGTTTCTATTCTAGTCAATTTGTTAACTTCCACTGGATCCACCCCGTTGCGTCTCTGATCCGGCAAGCAGGACACACAAGACTTCTAATTTTGCCGGATGCCAGAGCACAACGAATAAATCAGAACAGAGCAGATGGAGCAGGACAGGAAGTCAGGCACCAAAACAAAATAAAATCATCTGGTTAATTTTCAGAATTAAACACTCTGTGTTATCAACAGATCGTATGCCACTTTACAAACCGCCATGATGAGCAGAGCCAGGCCTGGAGTCAACAGGTCAGAGGTTTTCAGAGGACCAGAAAGACAACATGGATGAGGAGAGGAGGAGGAGGAGAATCCCTGATTCAGAGATTACTGCAGGAAAACCTTTGTCACATGACTCCAGCTGTCCTACAGTCCTGCTCAGTGCTCTGCCCTGAAAGAGACGGACCGGACACGGATCTGGTGGAAGTCTGATGTAAGAGATATGCATAATTGGGGTATGGCTGATTTGGCTGACAGGTTGTTTACCGTGTCCAGTTTCTGAGTTAGCTGTAAGCTAGTTGGGGTTAGCAGTGCAATATGGCTATCGGTCGGTTGTGGTTTCATAACAGCTCCAGAAACCAATGGGTGATGTCACTGAGAAAACATCCATGTTGTCAATGTTGTCAAAGTCAATGTACTCTGGACTCAACCCTCTGTGCTTCTGGGTCAAAGTTCAACAATCCATCCATCACCCTGACTGCCTTTCGAAAAAGGCTTCATTGTTGTAAATACTATGACACCTGACTAGTGGGCCCCAGGGACCAATATGGGGTTACAATGGAGGGGCTTGATATTTATAGGAAGATGGTGCATTACTTTCCATAACTATGAGTACACATTTACTCCCAGGTATCTAACTTTGCAATACAGTGAAGTAATATAGGATAAGATGCTGGTCTTTCTTCCCCACCCCCCCTTTCTTGTTTTCATAAAAACTGCATTGATGTTGTGTTATATAAGCAACATGACCTGATTTATGCAAAAGGTTAAAAGTTCATTTGGGTGTTGTAAAGCAGCTGTACTCCTTGACCTTCGTAGATATAGTACCAGCTGTTCAGTCATGTATACACACTTTTTCTGCTGTAAGTCTGTCTCACAGTGCATTAGACAGCCACCAACAAACGTTTAGTTTTTCATTTCAGCCTCAAACGTTTTCATGATGTCCAATATTGGTTGTTTGGTCTTTGGAATGAGTTTATTTTGTGACTTTTCCAACACTAATCAAATTATGGCAGGCGTTTATTTTTCTGTCATTTGCAATCAGAGTCTCTCTGCAGTGTGGAACAGCTTTCCTCAACAAATTTGGTAATTCACATTGTGAGGGTCAGCGGGAAACATTAACAGGCATAGAGAGTTTCCACACCAAGGTTAGAGTGTGGCTGAAATGAACTATAATCACAGCATCTTTACAAATATGAGAATAGACAGAAAAGGTTTTACTCTTTGGTTTGGTCCAAGCACATTTAGATTTCACATTACTTTCAATATATAATCACATTGACAAAAGTGTTGGTACCATTCCATTAAAGACCAAAAACTCAACAAATGTCACTGAAATAAGTTTGTTTTTTTTAAATGATTCTGTTGAACCAAAATTCAAGAGCAATGTCTGATTTTTATTTGTTCATTTTCATACATTTTTATCTTTAATTCATTTTGTCAGTTTCAAGTTTTTTCAGTGACATATTGTTTTTTTTTTTGTCTTTGACATGAAGGGTACCAACAATTTTGTCCATGCGTGTATATTTTTATTCATAGGAAGAAGTGAAGAGAGACAGGAAGCGTGGGGAGTAGAGAGTGGGGGAAGCTTAGACTGTATAAAAAAATTGACATATCTGTGACGTCACCCATCTGTTCCTGAGCGCTGTTTTGAGGCCAATTGGCGGCGGGAGCCATATTGGAAATGCTGAACTAAACCAAACTTTGTCCAAGCTAGTGTGAGGTAAAGGGGCGGAGTTTGAGCCTCCTAGCTAACAGCTACAGTGTCAGGGTTCCCATGCGTCCTGGAAAACCTGGAAAACCTGGAAAACAGGTGACCAGTTTTCCAGTACTGGAAAACACCTGGAAAATGGGAGAAAAAGTAAAAAGTCCTGGAAAATTATTCCAACATGACTGCGTGCGACCTGACAAGGTTAAAAAAAAACATCCCAATTCAAAATCTGTTGCCATATTTGTCATTCAGTTCTAATTAGGTCAATTTATGCACTGATCCTCTGATTATTAATGTTTATTTATTTCAGTAAGGCAGCTTCCAGAGTCCTTTGCTGGCTCTTTTGTTTTTTTACTAAGCTAATTTTATATTTTTGGAGAAAAGAGAACGCTGACATGAGATTTGTTACTTGGTTGCACTAATAAAGTGAAGTGCTGTACATCTGTGGTTGCATTATTCTATAATTAATTTGCCATCATTTTTAAGCATGTAAGAGATGATTTCATGGATAGCCATAGACTGCACGTCTTTCAATGTAGACTTCCACTGAGAGGAACATATTAGACTATTTAGGAACTAAATTAGGAACTCAATTTAGACTGTCATACCAGCTTGATCATCACTGAAAATGTCCTGGAAATGTCCTGGAAAATGATCTCTGGAAAAGAGTGGGAACCCTGAGTGTTCCCGCCTGTCAATCCAGCCAGTCATGTCCTTAAATTGGCAAAACTTGTAATCTTAAAGGTGACATATCATGCAAAATTGACTTTTTAATGGTTCTTTACCTGAAATATGTGTCCCTGGCATGTCTACAAACCCCCCGAGAATGAAAAAAATCCATTCTGCCCCTGTTTTGATTTCTCCACCTTTCTGTAAATGTGTGTGAAACGAGCCATTTCAGACTTCCGTGTTATTGTTACGTAACAACAATATCCGATCTGTCACGGAGTCAGAGCTCGGAGCTTGTTCAGCCCATAGACTGTATAAAATTATACTGAAACCCTCCTCCGTTTTTCATTACCTGCACACATGTGTGCTAACAAGGAGCTTAGGAGGGAGGCATGCTAGTTGTAGGCTGTCTTAATAAACACAAAGGTCGGTTTTACTCCCCACGTCTGCAGATTTGAAGATCTAGTGGATGATTTTTATTTATCATGGATAAGTGCTAGCGCTAGTTAGCATAGCTACATAGCTACATGTCGTAGCTGTAGCTGTGTACCAAGACACACGTCGACATACTGACAGGTTGCCGCTTGAGGGGGAGGACATGCAGCAAATGGTTGTGGTCGGGAGTCGAACTGGGTACCTGGACTATAACCTCTGTATATGGGGCACGCTTTAACCGGCACTCAACTTGCGCCCCCTTTCACACTACATTTAGACTCTATCTTGTCAGCATACTAAATTTAAAAGGTATCCTTGTTCAGTAAACACTGAGAGGACCAACACCAGTAGATATCTGTTTGCTTAGCTACTCTACAGTGGAACTTGTTTTGACTGCTTAAATACATTCAGTTTGGGCGCAGACTTGGCCTACTGGTTAAGTTGAATGGCCTGGGTTTGAATCCAGCCTGCAGCTCCTTTCCCCCCTGTCATTCCCCCACTCTCTCCCAGTTTCCTACACTATCCACTGCCCTCTCCTTCTATCAATAAAGGTGTAAAAGCCCCAAAAATATAACTTAAAAAGATAAAAAAACAAAAACAAAAGGAAGCCTTTAGTTTGCCTCCTAACAAATGGTGTTTGTAGACAATGCAGTCAAATGTTTGTTACCAGGATTATAAGGTTGAGTCCGTCCATCAAGTACCACTTATCCTGTCGGGGTCACAGGTTACAAGCGGTGAGAGGCGTAGTCCACCCTGGACAGGTCTGCAGTCGATGCTGATGTATGGAGACAGAAAACTATTCACTCTCACACCTACGGGCAAATTAGAGGGAGCAATTATCCAACAAGCATCAAGCATGAACTGTGGGAGGAAGACGGAGCACTCAAATAAAACCAACTCATGCATAGGGATAACGTGCAAACTCTGCACACCTGCCCAGCCAAGGATTCAAACTAGGAACCTTCGGCGACAGCACTAACCACTGCACCACCATGCCACTAGCTGAATCTCCCTAGTTTATTGATTTAACCGCATGGTGTGATTTCATTTGTTGTGTATTTGGCCTGTTAGCATTC
This sequence comes from Notolabrus celidotus, assembly GCF_009762535.1. Lineage (NCBI taxonomy): Eukaryota > Metazoa > Chordata > Actinopteri > Labriformes > Labridae > Notolabrus > Notolabrus celidotus. The sequence continues at coordinate 4,900,905 of NC_048291.1, forward strand.
CAAATATTCACAGATAGGCTTTAAACTTGTGGTCCAGATTTGGCATTGGGTTTCAATTTGTCTGAGCAAATGTCCACGACAACGGGGATAACAATTGATGCAGTTTTATTTATAACCCTAATCCATCTTAAGATCCTCTGACTCATCACTCCCCAAATGATCGGTCAGGACCTGCAGGGAGGGTCAGTAAACAGATGCCGGGCAGATATATCTATGATCTATGATTATGGCCCCAGATATTGTTCTGTTTATACGAGACGGGTCAAAGATTCCCGGAGATAAATCTCATTTAAAGCAGCAGAGAGAGGCTGCGGTTTTCTCTCAGCTCTAAAAGGGAAAGTGAAGACACAGAATACGTTTGGTTTGACGTTATCTGTGACCTGTGGACACACTCCAACTGTGTCAAACTGAGGGTATTTTTGGAGGGAGGTTTTTTTTGTTGGCTTGTTGACTGGTTTTGCATGCGCTGCCCTCGATGATGCCCGTGATTCAGATTAGTTAAATGCCTGTGGATTTAAGGAGCTTAGCAGGGCTGTATTTTATTTTACTTTACCCACAGCTTAGTTAAACATTCATACAGGTGGAAGCAAAATGAGATATAACTGTTGTAATTATACGGTTCATACTCTTTGTAATTTCATAGGGACGGGCAATTAATTCTCAACATAACTAATGTGTGTTATTACAGAAAGAGTTTAATTCAAAAAGGACAGATATGTTTTTGGGGTTACTTTGGTGCACCTATTTACTTTTACTATCTAAACAGAAACTATTTGAAAGTTGTCTGCTTGTGTTGACTTGAAGACAGAACTGAAAGTATTATAAGGTTGTTACTTTAGCATCCTGTTTACCAGATGATTTCAATTAATTAACTGCAAATCTGTCTTTTTTAAGTTACCCTATTGTAAGATATATACAGTTGTGTTCAAAATTATTCAACCCCCACAGTAGATAAGTGTTTTTGCAAGTTTGACATTTATTTTTCATCTTGTTTATAATCACATTAAACAATGACATGTCAAAAAGACAAATACAACTGAAATTACAACAAAAATGGTTGTAATATTCCAATTAATGGCCTTTCTGTGATTACCTCATTGACAAAATTATTCAACCCCCCTAGTCCACCACTCTTAAGAACAGAGGTTTCCATCAGGTGTTGTCAAACAGCTGATGAAAACACCTGTAGATGTGAACGGAACCCTAATGAGCAGCAATTAAGCAGATTTAAAAGGACTGTGACACATGGCTCTTCTTGGCAGTTAAGGACATCTTTGCAACATGGTGAAGTCCAAGGAATGGTCAAAAAAGTTCAGAGAGGAGGTCATTTCACTTCATAAGCAAGGATATGGATATAAAAAGATAGCAAAGAGGCTAAACATTTCAAGAGACACAATTGGGAGCATAGTCCGCAATTTTAAAGCTAAAGGCACAGTGGAAACGCTACCTGGGCGTGGTACAAAGAGGTTACTGTCTGCAACTGCTGTGCGATACCTGAGGCGAAAGGTGGAGAAAAATCCCCGGGTGACAGCTGAGGAACTACGACAGGACATGTCAGAGGGAGGTATTCAGGTTTCATCCCAGACAATAAGATGCACACTGCGAAATGATGGCTTCCATGCAAGAACTCCCAGGCGCACCCTCCTGCTGACTCCAAAGCACAAGAAGAGTCGACTCCAGTATGCCAAAAACCATGTGGACAAACCACAAAGGTTTTGGGATACTGTTCTCTGGAGTGATGAGACCAAACTGGAACTTTTTGGGCCAATGGATCAACGGTACGTGTGGAGGAGAAAGAATGATGCCTATAAAGAAAAGAACACCCTGCCTACTGTGAAGCACGGTGGGGGGTCAGTCATGCTCTGGGGTTGTTTTGCTTCTTCAGGTACAGGGAATCTTCAGCGTGTGCAAGGTATTATGAATTCAGTTCACTACCAGGAGATCTTGAATGCAAATGTCATGCAGTCAGTGACAAAGCTGAGGCTTGGGAGACGTTGGACCTTCCAACAGGACAATGATCCTAAGCATACCTCAAAATCTACCACAGCTTAGTTGCAAAAGAAGGGCTGGAAGATTCTGGAGTGGCCATCGCAATCACCAGACTTAAATCCCATTGAAAATCTCTGGTGGGACTTGAAGAAGGCAGTTGCAGCACGCAAGCCAAAAAATGTTAATGAACTGGAGGCCTTTGCCCATGAGGAATGGGCAAAGATACCTGTGGATCGCTGCAAGAAACTTGTGTCAAGCTATGCTTCACGTCTAAAGGATGTTATTGTTGCAAAAGGATGTTGTACTAAGTACTAAAGTTATACATACCTAAGGGGTTGAATAATTTTGTCAACGAAGTAATCACAGAAAGGCCATTAATTGGTATATTACAAACATTTTGTTGTAATTTCAGTTGTATTTGTCTATTTGACATGTCATTATTTAATGTGATTATAAACAAGATGAAAAATAAATGTCAAACTTCCAAAAACACTTATCTACTGTGGGGGTTGAATAATTTTGAACACAACTGTATATATATTAGTAAATGCATGGCTTGCTGTATATAGTGCAACTGTGAAATGGATGATATGGACAGCTGTTGAAGTCAATATTAACAATGTAAATTTTCTGTGAAGACAGAGTAAATTATTATGCAGCCTCAGAGGGGTGCCCAAACTTTTTCATACAACTGTATAGACATACAAACATACACATATATCCACATTTCCAAATTTAAACAAAAGAGAATGAAAAAAGAACGGTGTACACGGTGAGAATGACAGCGACATCAAACTAGGCACTGGTCAGCCTCGAGTAGATGGAAGTGGTGGGAAAGTCATGCAAGAAAGGTATTCCGATTCATGCAGGGAAGGGCAAATAGGGTGAAAGATAAGATAATAGAGTCTAACTCATAAAAAAAAACGTCCTTTTAGTTGCAGGTAAATGAAGCTAAGCTAAGGCAAGAGTCAAATCGAGGTCACACCTTCCAGAGATTCTGATAAAGCCCCAGTTCTGGTCAATGCCTGCTTTAGTTCTCTTGTGAAGAGTCACAAAAGTGTCTCATTCAGGGTCAGTGAAAAACAGCTGAAGGGTTTTTTGACAGAAGACAAAAAATAAACAGCTGTCTCCAGTGTTGAAGCGCCAACTCTCTGTCCACCTATCCATCTCCATCAGCTGCCTCCCTGTAATACTTTTTGGGGTATAACAAGACAGGAGTCATGATTCATGAGGCAGCTGGGGGTCTTTGTCAGTTAAACCTGGTGTATTTCAGTGTTGTGGATAAATGGCTGGTGTGTTTTTTTAGTGAGCAGGATGAAGGGAAGTGTTGCAGCATGTTTTTGGGTCTTAGGCTGAGCATTAAAGATAATAATGATGCAGCAATCATTCTGTGTAGTGATGCAGCAGATCTCAAAGGAGAAAGGAGGGCTCAGTGCTCTCTCAGTCCTTTACAAAGTTAATATGAAGTCTCTTCTTTTAAGGCTTTCAACTAAAGAGTATTGCAGTGCAAATAAGATCTTGTGTAACAGAAACATTTACCAATACAGATCAATGAAGGTCACACATTATTAAATCTCTGTAGTGTAGTATCAGAAGTTGTGAGAAGCTGTGTAGTGTTTTGGTTGTCCACAGTTTGCTGTTAATGGCACAGGGTAGGGTGAGTTTATCAGATGCAGCAGATTGCACATGCACGCATGCACGGGTCGGGTGTATTGATCACGTGGCAGAAGACAGGACAGGTGCACATTGTCGAACAGCTGCAGGAGAGGCGTCATGCCCGGAATATAAAAGCCGTCATTAAACACACTGCGACGACGAGACCTCGCTCTACGCCTGATGTATTTAACACTGCAGTGTCACGGTAATGAGCTAGATCAGGAAATCAGTCTGAGGGCTCGACACCTCAGGAGCAACGCGAGAACAGTTAGTTCTCGATCCTTAAAATATCAGAAAATGAAGAGCTGAAGAAACACGATATCATACTGTCAGAAATCTCAGAGCTTGGCTGTTGGACTTGTTTTTACATATTTTAGAGTCCTAAGTGAGTCAGTACAAAAAGGTTTTGTGTATGCACATTGCTTCAGCCGGGATGTGCATAACAGCATGTAAGAGCTGCATTCAGAAAATCTGCATTGGTTGGGGTGCTGGTTTTGCTCAGTTGATAGAGCCCCATGTACAGAGATGTTGGTCCTTGTCACACTGGTCATAGGATTGATTTCTGGTCTCAACATCATTTGGTACATTTCTTGTCTCCAATAACGGTCCAAAAATCCCGGTCCAAGTGAATCCATCCATCTATCCATCCATCCATCCATCCATCCATCCATCCATCAGAAGTGCTTGTTATTCTAGAAGTCTGATTCCATACCATGCTGACCTTTTTTGTTGTATAGCATGATATTCAATCTTAAAACAAGAAACAAATATTGTGTTGTCCTTTTCAAAGCCACCAGACTCCATTGGCAAAAATAGTAACTTTACTCTGCGGGATGCAGCATAGCCGGTCTAGTGATTTTGAGGGAACAGATATTTTGTTACATCCAAGTTAAATAATAATAGTATCGGACTTCCACCAGATATGTGTCCGGTCCAGCTCTGCACAGAGCAGGACTGCCGGACAGTTGGAGTCATGTGACCGAGGTTTTCCCCAAGGTAATCACTGAATCAAGGATTCTCCTCCTCCTCTCCTGATCCATGTTGTCTTTATGGTCCTCTAAAAACCTCTGACCTAAGTAAAATACGATCTGGTGATAACAGAGTGTTGGTGCCTGACTTCCTGTCCCGCTGGCATGCTCCAGCATCCGGCAAAATTAGAAGTCTTGGGTATCCGGTGCGCCAGATCAGAGACACAGCTGGAACGCAGCAGAGCGGATCCAGTGGAAGTTAACACATTGACCAGAATAGAAACTTATGGTGCCATGATGGATCGGAGAGGGACTGGCCATGGATCTGGTGGTATTTGGCCGTAGGACAAAGTATCTTGTCTTGACAGCAGTGGATCAGGAGCTCCCACTATGCTGAAATGACGGGGTACCATTGGCCCAGCGGTCTAAGCGTGTGTCCCATACACAGAGGTTATAGACCTCATCGCAGAGGTCGCCGGTTTGATTCCAGCCTTGACCATTTACTGCATGTCCTCCCCCACTCTCCACTCCCCACATTTCCTGTCTCTCTTCAGCTGTCCTGTCCATTAAAGGCGAAAATGCCCAAAAATATAACTTTGAAAAAAATAATTTAAAACTTAAAAATGTTCTAATTTTCAGGGAGTTCCTTACACTTTTATACAGAAAAAAAGAGCCTTACAAAGCAGTAACATTTACACGTACACATAAAGTTCTGTGGACACGACCTCTTCCTCACTCACAAGGTAAAATCCCTGTTTTGAAAAAGAGGCCTGGTTCCTTTTCAAGTTGAAAAAGCCTCTCACTCTAACAACAAAAAAAGCGTCCCTCTGCTGGGAATCCCTCCATAATGTTGTCATCACTTTGAGTGACAAACTGAGCCAGTCAGGGGCAAAAACAAGCACTTTCGGTGGATGTACTTTGATCAGGCACACTCGCCCCAAAGGGATTACAGCCTTGCTGCGCTGCAATGGGTGATTTGTCATTTAGACCCTGAAGTATGTAAAAGAAGGCTGAGGTTTGAAACACTAGAGTGTGCCTTTAACGCAGCAAAGAAGTGCCAATGAAGTACAGACGAAAGGAAATCCTCATTCAAATGGACTAATCACAGCTGACACATCGAAGAATGCAGGGTTTGAATTTCCTTACAGAAACTGATATATATGAAGTAAATTGGAAGCTATGAATAAAAAGACGTGTGTGTGTGTGTGTGAGGTTACACCATATATGTTATTCTCATCACTGCATCTGCAAAGGCAATACATACTGAGCAAGAAGTGTCAATGTGTGCAGAAAATTCAATCCACCTTATCAACATTATTTAACTTACAGCAGCAGATAACAGGCTGAACATGCAGCGCTGGATATTTGCATTATTACCCGTTCACTTTATCAAAACGTCCACGCGTCACTCATGTGAATAATGCACAGGAGACAAAATAATGTGCTGCTGTGATAAAGCCTGATTTTGAATGCAGGCTCTATCTGCACCTCTTGAATGGAAGCTAATTCTGGACCAGCTTCCTCCATATGTCACCCACTAGAGGGGGATAAGCACATCTTAAATGTTTGTTAGTCAAACAACACTGCAGACAGAGAACACACAGAGAGACTGCCACTGAGAGACTCTAAATGTGGTCTCACGTTAAGTCTAATTAAATGTAATCTCTAAGTGGACTATTTTTCACTTCATCAGCGTTATTTCTCAGTCACATCACTTTTGTTGTTTCCTTGAACGAGTATTCACTTTGAAGAAAGCCATTCAAGAGAGGCTGAGGAAAATACTTCAGCTCTCAATCTGTCACTGAGAGATAAAACAGTGCAGTGTGCTTGTGCTTAAATAACCATGTTGAGGAGAGAGGTCGTTGTTCACACAGCACAGCATGGTGAGGACTAACATACTCAAACTATGAGGTGGTGTTGTGCTTTTTTCTCACATTTTTACAAACAAATATTACATTGAAATGTTGAATAGTGATGGGAATTCCGGCTCTTTTGGCTCCTGAGTGGCTCCTCAGATTTGTTCTTGTTTAAATTAATGCATGACCTAAAATAATGTAATATTACATGTAAAATGAGTAACTAATGTAAAAAACATACATTACATCAAATGTTTATTATTCATAAGGCTGCATTTATATACTCAACACAGAACAGTGTTCTAAAAAAAATAAGACATATCCCAATTAGACAAAAAGGTCCAATCTCTAATTTCATGTATATTATTTATAAACTTTTAAACACCTTCATTATCAGCAGGTTCCCTTGACTGTCTTTATTCTTCACTTATTGCACTGATGGATAAACAGTTCTAATGTCCATGACCTGGAGGACTGAGATCCTTCACAGACACTTCTAATGTGCCTTTGCAGGTTTATTTGTGGACCCTGATTGATGACACTTTCACCTTGCACAGTCTACACTCTGCCTTTTAAGAGTCTATGCCGTTTCAATGTGTCTAAAGTTTACTGTGTTTCCTGCAGTCACTCTTTTTCTCACCTTTCCAGTGCATTCTCTGTCTTTAGTGCATGTTCTCCCTCTCGTCTCCCTCATGTTGGTGTGCTCACTGTGATGCGTGTC